>NW_027363189.1:825000-1522500 GCF_046119375.1 Phyllobates terribilis
CCACCTATTGTGAATGGTGGATCCTGTGTTATCTACTGTATATAGAGGTGTTATCAGTCATTGTACAGGAGGAGGAGTAGGTGAGCTGTGATATCACCTATTGTGAATGGTGGATCCTGTGTTACCTACTGTATATAGAGGTTATCAGTCATTGTACAGGAGGAGGAGGAGGTGAGCTGTGATCTCACCTATTGTGAATGGTGGATCCTGTGTTACCTACTGTATATAGAGGTGTTATCAGTCATTGTACAGGAGGAGGAGGTGAGCTGTGATCTCACCTATTGTTAATGGTGGATCCTGTGTTATCTACTGTATATAGAGGTGTTATCAGTCATTGTACAGGAGGAGGAGGAGGAGGAGAGCTGTGACATCACCTATTGTGAATGGTGGGTCCCCTGTGTCATCTGCTATATATAGAGGTGTTATCAGTCATTGTACAGCATGAGGAGGTGAGCTGTGATATCACCTATTGTGAATGGTGGGTCCTGTGTTATCTACTATATATAGAGGTGTTATCAGTCATTGTACAGGAGGAGGAGGAGGAGGAGAGCTGTGACATCACCTATTGTGAATGGTGGGTCCCCTGTGTCATCTGCTATATATAGAGGTGTTATCAGTCATTGTACAGCATGAGGAGGTGAGCTGTGATATCACCTATTGTGAATAGTGGATCCTGTGTTATCTACTGTATATAGAGGTGTTATCAGTCATTGTACAGGAGGAGGAGGTGAGCTGTGATATTTCCTTTTGTGAATGGTGGATCCTGTGTTATCTACTGTATATAGAGGTGTTATCATTCATTGTACAGGAAGAGGTGAGCTGTGATCTCGCCTATTGTGAATGGTGGATCCTGTGTTACCTACTGTATATAGAGGTGTTATCAGTTATTATACAGGGGGAGAAGGTGAGCTGTAATACCACCTATTGTGAATGGTGGGTCCCCTTTGTTATGTACTGTATATAGAGGTGTTATCCGTCATTGTATAGGAGGAGGAGGTGAGCTGTAATACCACCTATTGTGAATGGTGGAACCTGTGTTATCTACTGTATATAGAGGTGTCATCAGTCCTTGTACAGGAGGAGGAGGTGAGCTGTGATATCACCTATTGTGAATGGAGGATCCTGTGTTATCTACTGTATAAAAAAGGTGTTATCAGTCATTGTACAGGAGGAGGAGGTGAGCTGTGATATCACCTATTGTGAATGGTGGATCCTGTGTTACCTACAGTATATAGAGGTGTTATCAGTCATTATACAGGGGGATGAGGTGAGCTGTGATACCACCTATTGTGAATGATGGGTCCCCTTTGTTATCTACTGTATAAAGAGGTGTTATCAGTCATTGTACAGGAGGAGGAGGAGGTGAGCTGTGATCTCACCTATTGTGAATGGAGGATCCTGTGTAATCTACTGTATATAGAGGTTTCATCAGTCATTGTACAGGAGGAGGAGGAGGTGAGCTGTGACATCACCTATTGTGAATGGAGGGTCCCCTGTGTCATCTACTGTATATAGAGGTGTTATCAGTCATTGTAGAGCATGAGGAGGTGTGCTGTGATATCACCTTTTGTGGATTGTGGATCCTGTGTTATCTACTGTATATAGAGGTGTTATCAGTAATTGTACAGTTGGAGAGGTGAGCTGTGACATCACCTATTGTGAATGGTGTGTTCCCTGTGTCATCTACTGTATATAGAGGTGATATCAGTCATTGTACAGGAGTTGAAGGAGGTGAGCTGTGATATCACCTATTGTGAAAGGTGGATCCTGTGTTATCTACTGTATAAAGAGGTGATATCAGTCATTGTAAAGGAGGAGGAGGTGAGCTGTGATCTCACCTATTGTGAATAGTGGATCCTGTGTTATCTACTGTACATAGAGGTGTTATCAGTCATTGTACAGGAGGAGGAGGAGGTGAGCTGTGATATCACCTATTGTGAATGGTGGATCCTGTGTTATCTACTGTATATAGAGGTGTTATCATTCATTGTACAGGAGGAGGAGGTGAGCTGTGATATCACCTATTGTGAATGGTGGATCCCGTGTTACCTACTGTATATAGAGGTGTTATCAGTCATTGTACAGGAGGAGAAGGAGGTGAGCTGTGATCTCACCTATTGTGAATAGAGGATCCTGTGTTATCTACTGTATATAGAGGTGTCATCAGTCATTGTACAGGAGGAGGAGGAGGTGAGCTGTGATCTCACCTATTGTGAATGGTGGATCCCCTGTGTCATCTACTGTATATAGAGGTGTTATCATTCATTGTACAGGAGGAGGAGGAGGTGAGCTGTGATCTCACCTATTGTGAATGGTGGATCCTGTGTTATCTACTGTATATAGAGGTGTTATCAGTCATTGTACAGCATGAGGAGGTGAGCTGTGATATCACCTATTGTGAATGGTGGATCCTGTGTTATCTACTGTATATAGAGGTGTTATCAGTCATTATACAGGAGGAGGAGGTGAGCTGTGATATCACCTATTGTGAATGGTTGGTCCCCTGTGTCATCTACTGTACATAGGGGTGTTTTCAGTCATTGTACAGGAGGAGGAGAAGGAGGTGAGCTGTGATCTCACCTATTGTGAATAGAGGATCCTGTGTTATCTACTGTATATAGAGGTGTTACCAGTCATTGAACAGGAGGAGGAGGAGGTGAGCTGTAATACCACCTATTGTGAATGGTGGATCCTGTGTTATCTACTGTATATAGAGGTGTTATCATTCATTGTACAGGAAGAGGTGAGCTGTGATCTCACCTATTGTGAATGGTGGACCCTGTGTTATCTACTGTATATAGAGGTGTTACCAGTCATTGAACAGGAGGAGGAGGAGGTGAGCTGTAATACCACCTATTGTGAATGGTGGATCCTGTGTTATCTACTGTATATAGAGGTGTTATCAGTCATTGTACAGGAGGAGGAGTAGGTGAGCTGTGATATCACCTATTGTGAATGGTGGATCCTGTGTTACCTACTGTATATAGAGGTTATCAGTCATTGTACAGGAGGAGGAGGACGTGAGCTGTGATCTCACCTATTGTGAATGGTGGATCCTGTGTTACCTACTGTATATAGAGGTGTTATCAGTCATTGTACAGGAGGAGGAGGTGAGCTGTGATCTCACCTATTGTTAATGGTGGATCCTGTGTTATCTACTGTATATAGAGGTGTTATCAGTCATTGTACAGGAGGAGGAGGAGGAGGAGAGCTGTGACATCACCTATTGTGAATGGTGGGTCCCCTGTGTCATCTGCTATATATAGAGGTGTTATCAGTCATTGTACAGCATGAGGAGGTGAGCTGTGATATCACCTATTGTGAATGGTGGGTCCTGTGTTATCTACTATATATAGAGGTGTTATCAGTCATTGTACAGGAGGAGGAGGAGGAGGAGAGCTGTGACATCACCTATTGTGAATGGTGGGTCCCCTGTGTCATCTGCTATATATAGAGGTGTTATCAGTCATTGTACAGCATGAGGAGGTGAGCTGTGATATCACCTATTGTGAATGGTGGATCCTGTGTTATCTACTGTATATAGAGGTGTTATCAGTCATTGTACAGGAGGAGGAGGTGAGCTGTGATATTTCCTTTTGTGAATGGTGGATCCTGTGTTATCTACTGTATATAGAGGTGTTATCATTCATTGTACAGGAAGAGGTGAGCTGTGATCTCGCCTATTGTGAATGGTGGATCCTGTGTTACCTACTGTATATAGAGGTGTTATCAGTTATTATACAGGGGGAGAAGGTGAGCTGTAATACCACCTATTGTGAATGGTGGGTCCCCTTTGTTATGTACTGTATATAGAGGTGTTATCCGTCATTGTATAGGAGGAGGAGGTGAGCTGTAATACCACCTATTGTGAATGGTGGAACCTGTGTTATCTACTGTATATAGAGGTGTCATCAGTCCTTGTACAGGAGGAGGAGGTGAGCTGTGATATCACCTATTGTGAATGGAGGATCCTGTGTTATCTACTGTATAAAAAAGGTGTTATCAGTCATTGTACAGGAGGAGGAGGTGAGCTGTGATATCACCTATTGTGAATGGTGGATCCTGTGTTACCTACAGTATATAGAGGTGTTATCAGTCATTATACAGGGGGATGAGGTGAGCTGTGATACCACCTATTGTGAATGATGGGTCCCCTTTGTTATCTACTGTATAAAGAGGTGTTATCAGTCATTGTACAGGAGGAGGAGGAGGTGAGCTGTGATCTCACCTATTGTGAATGGAGGATCCTGTGTAATCTACTGTATATAGAGGTTTCATCAGTCATTGTACAGGAGGAGGAGGAGGTGAGCTGTGACATCACCTATTGTGAATGGAGGGTCCCCTGTGTCATCTACTGTATATAGAGGTGTTATCAGTCATTGTAGAGCATGAGGAGGTGTGCTGTGATATCACCTTTTGTGGATTGTGGATCCTGTGTTATCTACTGTATATAGAGGTGTTATCAGTAATTGTACAGTTGGAGAGGTGAGCTGTGACATCACCTATTGTGAATGGTGTGTTCCCTGTGTCATCTACTGTATATAGAGGTGATATCAGTCATTGTACAGGAGTTGAAGGAGGTGAGCTGTGATATCACCTATTGTGAAAGGTGGATCCTGTGTTATCTACTGTATAAAGAGGTGATATCAGTCATTGTAAAGGAGGAGGAGGTGAGCTGTGATCTCACCTATTGTGAATAGTGGATCCTGTGTTATCTACTGTACATAGAGGTGTTATCAGTCATTGTACAGGAGGAGGAGGAGGTGAGCTGTGATATCACCTATTGTGAATGGTGGATCCTGTGTTATCTACTGTATATAGAGGTGTTATCATTCATTGTACAGGAGGAGGAGGTGAGCTGTGATATCACCTATTGTGAATGGTGGATCCCGTGTTACCTACTGTATATAGAGGTGTTATCAGTCATTGTACAGGAGGAGAAGGAGGTGAGCTGTGATCTCACCTATTGTGAATAGAGGATCCTGTGTTATCTACTGTATATAGAGGTGTCATCAGTCATTGTACAGGAGGAGGAGGAGGTGAGCTGTGATCTCACCTATTGTGAATGGTGGATCCCCTGTGTCATCTACTGTATATAGAGGTGTTATCATTCATTGTACAGGAGGAGGAGGAGGTGAGCTGTGATCTCACCTATTGTGAATGGTGGATCCTGTGTTATCTACTGTATATAGAGGTGTTATCAGTCATTGTACAGCATGAGGAGGTGAGCTGTGATATCACCTATTGTGAATGGTGGATCCTGTGTTATCTACTGTATATAGAGGTGTTATCAGTCATTATACAGGAGGAGGAGGTGAGCTGTGATATCACCTATTGTGAATGGTTGGTCCCCTGTGTCATCTACTGTACATAGGGGTGTTTTCAGTCATTGTACAGGAGGAGGAGAAGGAGGTGAGCTGTGATCTCACCTATTGTGAATAGAGGATCCTGTGTTATCTACTGTATATAGAGGTGTTACCAGTCATTGAACAGGAGGAGGAGGAGGTGAGCTGTAATACCACCTATTGTGAATGGTGGATCCTGTGTTATCTACTGTATATAGAGGTGTTATCATTCATTGTACAGGAAGAGGTGAGCTGTGATCTCACCTATTGTGAATGGTGGACCCTGTGTTATCTACTGTATATAGAGGTGTTACCAGTCATTGAACAGGAGGAGGAGGAGGTGAGCTGTAATACCACCTATTGTGAATGGTGGATCCTGTGTTATCTACTGTATATAGAGGTGTTATCAGTCATTGTACAGGAGGAGGAGTAGGTGAGCTGTGATATCACCTATTGTGAATGGTGGATCCTGTGTTACCTACTGTATATAGAGGTTATCAGTCATTGTACAGGAGGAGGAGGAGGTGAGCTGTGATCTCACCTATTGTGAATGGTGGATCCTGTGTTACCTACTGTATATAGAGGTGTTATCAGTCATTGTACAGGAGGAGGAGGTGAGCTGTGATCTCACCTATTGTTAATGGTGGATCCTGTGTTATCTACTGTATATAGAGGTGTTATCAGTCATTGTACAGGAGGAGGAGGAGGAGGAGAGCTGTGACATCACCTATTGTGAATGGTGGGTCCCCTGTGTCATCTGCTATATATAGAGGTGTTATCAGTCATTGTACAGCATGAGGAGGTGAGCTGTGATATCACCTATTGTGAATGGTGGGTCCTGTGTTATCTACTATATATAGAGGTGTTATCAGTCATTGTACAGGAGGAGGAGGAGGAGGAGAGCTGTGACATCACCTATTGTGAATGGTGGGTCCCCTGTGTCATCTGCTATATATAGAGGTGTTATCAGTCATTGTACAGCATGAGGAGGTGAGCTGTGATATCACCTATTGTGAATGGTGGATCCTGTGTTATCTACTGTATATAGAGGTGTTATCAGTCATTGTACAGGAGGAGGAGGTGAGCTGTGATATTTCCTTTTGTGAATGGTGGATCCTGTGTTATCTACTGTATATAGAGGTGTTATCATTCATTGTACAGGAAGAGGTGAGCTGTGATCTCGCCTATTGTGAATGGTGGATCCTGTGTTACCTACTGTATATAGAGGTGTTATCAGTTATTATACAGGGGGAGAAGGTGAGCTGTAATACCACCTATTGTGAATGGTGGGTCCCCTTTGTTATGTACTGTATATAGAGGTGTTATCCGTCATTGTATAGGAGGAGGAGGTGAGCTGTAATACCACCTATTGTGAATGGTGGAACCTGTGTTATCTACTGTATATAGAGGTGTCATCAGTCCTTGTACAGGAGGAGGAGGTGAGCTGTGATATCACCTATTGTGAATGGAGGATCCTGTGTTATCTACTGTATAAAAAAGGTGTTATCAGTCATTGTACAGGAGGAGGAGGTGAGCTGTGATATCACCTATTGTGAATGGTGGATCCTGTGTTACCTACAGTATATAGAGGTGTTATCAGTCATTATACAGGGGGATGAGGTGAGCTGTGATACCACCTATTGTGAATGATGGGTCCCCTTTGTTATCTACTGTATAAAGAGGTGTTATCAGTCATTGTACAGGAGGAGGAGGAGGTGAGCTGTGATCTCACCTATTGTGAATGGAGGATCCTGTGTAATCTACTGTATATAGAGGTTTCATCAGTCATTGTACAGGAGGAGGAGGAGGTGAGCTGTGACATCACCTATTGTGAATGGAGGGTCCCCTGTGTCATCTACTGTATATAGAGGTGTTATCAGTCATTGTAGAGCATGAGGAGGTGTGCTGTGATATCACCTTTTGTGGATTGTGGATCCTGTGTTATCTACTGTATATAGAGGTGTTATCAGTAATTGTACAGTTGGAGAGGTGAGCTGTGACATCACCTATTGTGAATGGTGTGTTCCCTGTGTCATCTACTGTATATAGAGGTGATATCAGTCATTGTACAGGAGTTGAAGGAGGTGAGCTGTGATATCACCTATTGTGAAAGGTGGATCCTGTGTTATCTACTGTATAAAGAGGTGATATCAGTCATTGTAAAGGAGGAGGAGGTGAGCTGTGATCTCACCTATTGTGAATAGTGGATCCTGTGTTATCTACTGTACATAGAGGTGTTATCAGTCATTGTACAGGAGGAGGAGGAGGTGAGCTGTGATATCACCTATTGTGAATGGTGGATCCTGTGTTATCTACTGTATATAGAGGTGTTATCAGTCATTGTGCAGGAGGAGGTGAGCTGTAATACCACCTATTGTGATTGTTGGGTCCCCTGTGTTATCTACTGTATGTAGAGGTGTTATCAGTCATTGTACAGGAGGAGAAGGGGGTGAGCTGTGATCTTACCGATTGTGAATGGTGGATCCTGTGTAATCTAATGTATATAGAGGTGTTATCATTCATTGTACAGGAGGAGGAGGTGAACTGTGACATCACCTATTGTGAATGGTGGATCCTGTGTTATCTACTGTATATAGAGGTGTTATCATTCATTGTACAGGAGGAGGAGGTGAGCTGTGATATCACCTATTGTGAATGGTGGATCCTGTGTAATCTACTGTATATAGAGGTGTTATCAGTCCTTGTAGAGGAGGAGGAGGAGGAGGTGAGCTGTGATGTCACCTATTGTGAATGGTGGATCCTGTGTAATCTACTGTATATAGAGGTGTTATCGTTCATTGTACAGGCGGCGTAGGTGAGCTGTGATATCACCTATTGTGAAAGGTGGATCCTGTGTTATCTACTGTATATAGAGGTGTTATCAGTCATTGTACAGGAGGAGGAGGTGAGCTGTGATGTCACCTATTGTGAATGGTGGATCCTGTGTTATCTACTATATATAGAGGTGTTATCAGTCATTGTACAGGAGGAGGAGGAGATGAGCTGTGATCTCACTTATTGTGAATGGTGGATCCTGTGTAATCTACTGTATATAGAGTTGTTATCATTCATTGTACAGGAGGGGGAGGTGAGCTGTGATCTCACTTATTGTGAATGGTGGATCCTGTGTAATCTACTGTATATAGAGGTGTTATCGTTCATTGTACAGGAGCCGGAGGTGAGTTGTGATATCACCTATTGTGAATGGTGGATCCTGTGTAATCTACTGTATATAGAGGTGTTATCGTTCATTGTACAGGAGGAGGAGGTGATCTGTGATATCGGCTATTGTGAATGGTGGGTCTCCTGTGTTACCTACTGTATATAGAGGTGTTATCAGTCATTGTACAGGAGGAGGAGGAGGTGAGCTGTGACATCACCTATTGTGAATGGTGGGTCCTCTGTGTCATCTACTATATATAGACGTGTTATCAGTCATTGTACAGGAGGAGGAGATGAGCTGTGATCTCACTTATTGTGAATGGTGGATCCTGTGTAATCTACTGTATATAGAGGTGTTAATAGTCATTGTACAGGAGGAGGAGGAGGTGAGCTGTGATATCACCTATTGTGAATGGTGGATCCTGTGTTATCTACTGTATATAGAGGTGTTATCAGTCATTGTACAGGGGAGGAGGTGAGCTGTAATACCACCTATTGTGAATGGTGGGTCCCCTGTGTTATCTACTGTATATAGAGGTGTTATCATTCATTGTACAGGAAGAGGTGAGCTGTGATCTCGCCTATTGTGAATGGTGTATCCTGTTTTATCTACTGTATATAGAGGTGTTATCAGTCATTGTACAGAGGAGGAGGTGAGCTGTGATCTCACCTATTGTGAATGGTGGATTCTGTGTAATCTACTGTATATAGAGGTGTTATCATTCATTGTACAGGAGGAGGAGGTGATCTGTGACATCACCTATTGTGAATGGAGGATCCTGTGTTACCTGCGGTACATAGATTTGTTATCAATCATTATACAGGAAGAGGAGGTGAGCTGTGATATCACCTATTGTGAATGGTGGGTCCTCTGTGTTATCTACTGTATATAGAGGTGTTATTAGTCATTGTACAGGAGGAGGAAGGGGTGAGCTGTGATCTCACCTATTGTGAATGTTGGATCCTGTGTTATCAGTCATTGTACAGGAGGAGGAGGAGGTGAGCTGTGATATCGCCTATTGTGAATGGTGGATCCTGTGTTAACTACTGTATATAGAGGTGTTATCAGTCATTGTACAGGAGGAGGAGTAGGTGAGCTGTGATATCACCTATTGTGAATTGTGGATCCTGTGTTACCTACTGTATATAGATGTGTTATCAGTCATTATACAGGGGGAGAAGGTGAGCTGTGATATCACCTATTGTGAATGGTGGGTCCCCTTTGTTATGTACTGTATATAGAGGTGTTATCTGTCATTGTATAGGAGGAGGAGGTTAGCTGTGATATCACTTATTGTGAATGGTGGATCCTGTGTTACCTACTGTATATAGAGGTGTTATCAGTCATTATACAGGAGGAGGAGGTGAGCTGTGATATCACCTATTGTGAATGTTTGGTCCCCTGTGTTAACTACTGTATATAGATGTGTTATCAGTCATTGTACAGGAGGAGGTGAGCTGTGATGACACTTATTGTGAATGGTGGATCCTGTGTTATCTACTGTATATAGAGGTGTTATCAGTCATTGTACAGGAGGAGAAGGTGAGCTGTGATATCACCTATTGTGAATGGTGGATCCTGTGCTATCTACTGTATATAGATGTGTTATCAGTCATTGTATAGGAGGAGGAGGGGGTGAGCTGTGATCTCACCTATTGTGAATGGTGGATCCTGTGTTATCTACTGTATATAGAGGTGTTATCAGTCATTATACAGGATGAGGAGGTGAGCTGTGATATCATCTATTGTGAATGGTGGGTCCCCTGTGTTATCTACTGTATATAGAGGTGTTATCAGTCATTGTACAGGAGGAGGTGAGGTGTTATCAGTCATTGTACAGTAGGAGGTGAGCTGTGATATCACCTATTGTGAATGGTGGGTCCCCTGTGTTATCTACTGTATATAGAGGTGTTATCAGTCATTGTACAGGAGGAGGAGGTGAGCTGTGATCTCACCTATTGTGAGTGGTGGATCCTGTGTTATCTACTGTATATAGAGGTGTTATCAGTCATTGTACAGGAGGAGGAGGGGGTGAGCTGTGATCTCACCTATTGTGAATGGTGGATACTGTGTTACCTACTGTATATAGAGGTGTTATCAGTCATTATACAGGAAGAGGAGTTGAGCTGTGATATCTATTGTGAATGGTGGATCCTGTGTTACCTACTGTATATAGAGGTGTTATCAGTCATTATAAAGGAGGAGGAGGAGGAGGTGAGTTGTGATCTCACCTATTGTAAATGGTGGATCCTGTGTTATCTACTGTATATAGAGGTGTTATCAGTCATTGTACAGGAGGAGGAGGGGGTGAGCTGTGATCTCACCTATTGTAAATGGTGGATCCTGTGTTATCTACTGTATATAGAGGTGTTATCATTCATTGTACAGGAGGAGGAGGTGGTGAGCTGTGATATCACCTATTGTAAATGGTGGATCCTGTGTTATCTACTGTATATAGAGGTGTTATCAGTCATTATACAGGAGGAGGAGGTGTGCTGTGATATCACCTATTGTGAATGGTGGATCCTGTGTAATCTACTATATATAGAGGTGTTATCAGTCATTGTACAGGAGGAGGAGGTGAGCTGTAATATCACCTATCGCCACGGAAGTCTATCGCTGGGGGTTGTAGTCTTCAGTGGCGGTGACCCGGTCCGTGCCCAGGGCTTTCAAACCAGTGGCAGTCTTAGTGTAATAATAAGTGTCCGACTACGCTACCCGTGGATTGCGGTCAGTGGAGACCGCCGCTGTGCCGCAGACTGCTGATGTTGTATGCGCAGCCAAGTATGGGATAACTCCCCACGGGAGAAGCATTGCCTCAGGGCAGCTAGTGTGCATGATGGGAGTGATGGTGTGAGCGTCCCAGTACTAATGGTGCTGGTGCGGCGATGAAACACAGAGACGTGTGGTTGCAGTTTCCAATGCTTTACTCACAGTTCTTTACTGGTCCTAGTCACGTCTGTACCGGCGGTGACTGCCCAAGCCGTGCTGCGTCCACCAGGCAAGGGGCTCGACCAACTCCCAGGCAATTCCAGAGCGTGGCACAGGGCTCCCTTCTCTTTCTTGCTCTGGCCGTCCCCACCAGTGACCCACCTTTGTCCAGCTTCCTCGGGCCTTCTCTTGGCGAAACCTCTCTCCGGTTTCCCTGACCCTATGTGGTATGCTTTCCTGGTGGATGTAGTGAGGGGTCGCACCAAGATGTGGTCACAACCTTCGGTCTTTGGCTGAGGAATTTGTTGCCTCCACCAATTTGGGTTCCGGTACCCTGCTCTGCCAACCCTTCACCCGCACTCTCCTGGGCCTATGGGGTCCCTTCTTCTCTGGTGTCTCTGAGCCTCTCTTAATGTGCTGTTCCTTGTTTCCTTTCTGTTCCAGTTCCTTGCTGTTTCTGTTCCTCTCCTCTGGCTCTGGCCTCCACTCCAGGCCGGCCTCGTGGAGCTGGGCCCAGACTGAGCCACAGCTCCCTGTCAGCCCTCTCTGGCTGAACTCTCCTTCTCTCTTCTCCTCCTGACTGGACTGAACTGACTACTCTAAGATGGTGCCCACCTTATATACCTCCCTCTATGTGTGAGCCCAGGTGACTAGCAACCAATGGGCTCCTACCTATGCCCAGAGAGCCACCCCTATCTGCTCCTACACCACTGGGTTTTCCTCCCCCTCCCCACTCCAGCCAGGGACATGGTCAGTTGTGCCTACATATATATATAAATGGGAGCCCCGTAGAGCTGTCCCTCGGAAATGGGGTGTGTGTGGTGTATGCAGCTTACTGAGTCCTGGTCCACACTCCATCCTTACCCGGGAGTGGAATATCACACCTCTGGGTCGAGGTGCAATACCCCTGTAGCAGCCGAGCCCTCAGGGTGCTACACATGTATGACCGGCCGCTCTGTTAACTCCTCCTGGCGGAGGCAGGGTGCATGTATGACCGGACGCTCTGTTAACTCCTCCTGGCGGAGGCAGGGTGCATGTATGACCGGCCGCTCTGTTAACTCCTCCTGGCGGAGGCAGGGTGCATGTATGACCGGCCGCTCTGTTAACTCCTCCTGGCGGAGGCAGGGTGCATGTATGACCGGCCGCTCTGTTAACTCCTCCTGGCGGTGGTCTTCTGGCTACAGGAATACTGAGGCCGCCAGTGGTGGTATCCGCTGCATAGGTTATGATTGATCTCATCTCTTCCAATCATCATGTAATTCACCAGATTTTTAATATACCGTATATACTCGAGTATAAGCCGAGTTTTTCAGCACATTTTTTGTTCTGATAAAGCCCCTCTCGGCTTATACTCTGGTATATACTCGAGTATATAGAAATTCTGGTGGTGGATAGTGCTGGGGGAGGTTGCGACGGTGGAGGAGCGGGGCACACGCAGTAGCCGCTGCTGCAGCTACCACGTGTGCCCGCGCTAAAGAGAAATTAATATTTCCTCTTCTCCACTCCCATGGGCGTGGAGAAGAATGAATATTCATTCTCTTTAGTAGCGGACACAGAGAAGCGTTGAGCCGCAGTTCCTGCTGACAGTGCCCGCTACTAAAGAGAGTGCATATTCACTCTTCTCCACGCCCATAGTCCCGGGGTGGAGAGGAGTGAATGTGCCAGCAGCTCAGCGTCTGAGAGCGCATGGCAGTGACGTCATGCGCTGCTCAGATGCTGACATGAGCTGCTGCAGCAGAAAAGGACGCAGAGCAGAGGTGAGGAAGGAAGGTGAGTATAAGGGTATGTGCACATGGGCGTTATTGGCAGCGCTTTGAACGCAGCATACTTTATGCTGCGTCCAAAGCGCTGCACGCTGGTAAATCCGCATGTGTTCATTGAGCCATGCGGATTCACCGCATCCTATACATTGCACTGATAGAATTTCTCTTGCGGAGACTAGTGTCTCCGCAAGAGAAATTGACATACTGAGGTCTGGGAAGACGCGCCGCATGTCCGTGTCTGCGGGTGAGCCGCAGGTGTATGGAGACGCATAGTGGGCATGGGATCTGTATAAATCCCATCCACTATTCTATAACATCTGGCATCTGCGGATTGCACGCAGCGCAAGTGCGCAGCGTACAATCCGCAGCAATTACTGATCGTGTGCACGTACCTTCAGTGTTTGATTATTTTTTTGTGTGTGCAGTAATGCGGCCATGCATACCAGGATTGGGGAATGAGGGGGTCCATACATACCAGGATTGGGGATGGGAAGGCCATACATACCAGGATTGGGTATGAGGAGGCCATGCATACCAGGATTGGGGATGGGGGGCATACAATCCCGGATTGGGGGATGAGGGGGCCCACACATACCAGGATTGGGGATAGGGGTGCCATGCATACCAGGATTGGGGATGAGGAGGCCATGCATACCAGGATTGGGGATGAGGGGACCATACATACCAGGATTAGACATGAGGGTGCCATGCATACGAGGATTGGGGATGGGGGGGCATGCATACCAGGATTGGGGGATGAGGGGTACCGTACATACCAGGATTGGGGGATGAGGGGTGCTATACATACCTGGATTGGGGGATGAGGGCTGCCATGCATACCTGGATTGGGGATGAGGGCTGCCATGCATACCTGGATTGGGGATGAGGGCTGCCATGCATACCAGGATTGGGGATGAGGGGGGCATGTATACCAGGATTAGGGATGAGGGGGCCATGTACAACAGAATTGGGGATGAGGGTGCCATGCGTACCAGGATTGGGGATGAGGGGGCCATGCGTACCAGGATTGGGGATGAGGGGGCCATGCGTACCAGGATTGGGGATGAGGGGGCCATGCGTACCAGGATTGGGGATGAGGGAGCCATGCACAACAGAATTAGGGATGAGGGGTCCATGCATACCAGGATTGGGGATGAGGGGGCCATGCGTACCAGGATGGGGAAATTTACCAGTAGCTGCTGCATTTCCCAAATTAGGGTTTATACTCAAGTCAATAAGTTTTCCCAGTTTTTTGTGGTAAAATTAGGTGCCTTGGCTTATACTCGAGCATATACGGTAATTTATATTTCTATTTTTTCAGCGTTTTCAGATCTCTGCTTGCCATCAATGAATGAGAATATTCTTAATTACATCGCGAGGCATAAAATCTGTACAGCATATTGCGTAGACCCCAGTTAGTAAATGATTAGCAGTGAGAGGAATCCGGTCTGTGTAACAAACATGGTCCCATTCACTGAAAGCAAGCCGAGATATTGAAATCACTAATAATTCAGTTACTTTTTTGTTTTCCTCTTTTTCCAGCGCTCAGATTTTGAATGATCAGATGGTTATACTGAATGCATACGGGGGTCCGCAAGAAACGCCATCACTTGAGCCCCCCAAACCTGTCCCAGCGATCTGCGAGAAAGCCCCTTCCGCCGCCGCCAGGGACACCGTCCACTCATTCTCCGCGTACACGAGGATGAAGCCGGACTGGGCTCTGAAGTGAGTGAGACCGCGGTGCGCGGCACTGGGCGCGGGGGGTTCTGTAACCTCATCATACACTTTGTATCCAAGATCTCTGCTTTCTGTCACTGAATAGGAACATTTCACTTTCCATTAAGGTACTGAAAACCTGTGCAGCCCCGACACTTCTCACAGCTGAGGTTTTGCCTCTATATCATGTAACTTTAGGTGACACCAGCCACGGGCGATGGGCTTCCTGCCGCCGTGGTCGGTGTCTTTTGATAAAATCTCTTTTCCCCATACAGATGTCTTGACGACAACAACTGGGATGTGCATCAAGCAAAGAAAGTGTTTCATTACCTGAAGGTAAATGGTTTTATTAAGCAACCTACTTGCTGACTGTCTCCAGTGACCTGAAGCCGACACCTGCACTGTATCTCTGAAGGTCTTTGCATGTGTCCTGTGGAGGTGTTTAGAGGTTCAGTGCTGCCCTCTATTGGCCAGAGCTGATTACAGCTGCAAAGATCAGTTCTTGCTCTATGGAATCACTGTACATACAATATCTGGAGAAAAGTATGTGCCCCCTCCACATTCACCTCCAGGGAGCTCTCACCTCCCATCTTACACCCATAGACATTAATATGGAGTCGCTCCTCCACAGATAGAACGGCTTCTGCTCTTCTGGGAAGGATTTCTATAAGATTTTGGAGGCATTGGTGGGAATTGTTGCCCCTTCATCCAGAAGACATCACACCGCAACGGGACCAGATGTTACACCGGGGGACGATGGGGTCGGAAGTTATGCATGGGGGGCGATGGCACTGAATGTTATGCACAGCGGGGGGAAGGGCCAGACGTTATGCATCGGGGGTCGATGGGACCGGACGTTATGCACAGGAGGAGCAATGGGGCTGGATGTTATACACCAGGAAGGGGGGGGGGATGGGACCGGACATGATACATCCGGGGAGGGGACGAAATGGGGCAGGACATTATACACCGGGGGGGCAAGATGGTGCCGGACGTTATGCACAGGAGGAGCAATGGGGCTGGATGTTATACACCAGGAAGGGGGGAGATGGGACCGGACATGATACATCCGGGGAGGGGACGAGATGGGGCAGGACATTATACACCGGGGGGGGGGCAAGATGGTGCCGGACGTTATGCACCGGGGGGGATGGTGGGGCCAGGTATTATTCTAGCTCACAGCTGGGGGTTCGGGGCGGGAGACCCCTCTATAATATCTATAAGCACTAATACGGTATATAGAGAGCAGTCGTCTTGATAAGAGAATCCATTTAATGTTTATCTCCATATAAATGGAGAACCCCTTTAAGAGCGCTCACCCCCTGACTGTATAAAGGGGTAAATGATGCTTCTGTCTGGTCTCCAGGTTTACACGTATGATTTGGTTTTCCTTTATTATCGGTTTCCCTTTACAGAGTCGGGGTGCCATTCCTCCGGAGGCCTTTGAAGTGAAGGCGCTGGCGGCCGCCATGTCTGGATAAGGTGTGCGAGGACGAGTCTCCGCTGATCCGACTTCTGGTTACACGGAGGAGATTCCTGATTTCTTTTGTCCTTCTGTTCATGTCCTCGTGTTTCTTGTCTGTTGTTCGGGGTCTTGTGGTACAAATGGTAAAATGTGGCCTCGTTCCTGTCGTGTAGACGGCACCAAAGGTTTCTGCAGAGAATCTGCAGCGTTCTGTTACTGCTGCTCTGTGAGAAGGAAATTGTGCGATGTGGACGGAGGAAATATTGTTTCTTGTATTATAGGGTTTTATGGCTTCACTTTTGTATAAAACATCCATTAAAGGAAGCGTTCTGTTACTAGATGTTATATTGTGTGACTCCACCGCGCCCACGACTCACGCTCTACACCCGTCCTCACTATTGTGTGACTCCACCGCACCCACGACTCACGCTCTACACCCGTCCTCACTATTGTGTGTTACCACCGCACCCACGACTCACGATCTACACCCGTCCTCACTATTGTGTGACTCCACCGCACCCACGACTCACGATCTACACCCGTCCTCACTATTGTGTGACTCCACCGCGCCCACGACTCACGATCTACACCCGTCCTCACTATTGTGTGACTCCACCGCACCCACGACTCACGATCTACACCCGTCCTCACTATTGTGTGACTCCACCGCGCCCACGACTCACGATCTACACCCGTCCTCACTATTGTGTGACTCCACCGCGCCCACGACTCACGATCTACACCCGTCCTCACTATTGTGTGACTCCACCGCACCCACGACTCACGATCTACACCCGTCCTCACTATTGTGTGTTACCACCGCGCCTACGACTCACGATCTACACCCGTCCTCACTATTGTGTGACTCCACCGCACCCACGACTCACGATCTACACCCGTCCTCACTATTGTGTGACTCCACCGCACCCACGACTCACGATCTACACCCGTCCTCACTATTGTGTGACTCCACCGCGCCCACGACTCACGATCTACACCCGTCCTCACTATTGTGTGACTCCACCGCGCCCACGACTCACGATCTACACCCGTCCTCACTATTGTGTGACTCCACCGCACCCACGACTCACGATCTACACCCGTCCTCACTATTGTGTGTTACCACCGCGCCTACGACTCACGATCTACACCCGTCCTCACTATTGTGTGTTACCACCGCGCCCACGACTCACGATCTACACCCGTTCTCACTATTGTGTGTTACCACCGCGCCCACGACTCACGATCTACACCCGTCCTCACTATTGTGTGACTCTACCGCGCCCACGACTCACGATCTACACCCGTCCTCACTATTGTGTGAATCCACCGCGCCCACGACTCACGATCTACACCCGTCCACACTATTGTGTGAATCCACCGCGCCCACGACTCACGCTCTACACCCGTCCTCACTATTGTGTGAATCCACCGCGCCCACGACTCACGATCTACACCCGTCCTCACTATTGTGTGAATCCACCGCGCTCACGATCTACACCCGTCCTCACTATTGTGTGAATCCACCACGCCCACCACTCACGCTCTACACCCGTCCTCACTACTGTGACACTACCGCGCCCACGACTCACGATCTACACCCGTCCTCACTATTGTGTTACCACCGCACCCACGACTCACAATCTACACCCGTCCTCACTATTGTGTGTTACCACCGCGTCCATGACTCGCGCTCTACACCCGTCCTCACTATTGTGTGTTACCACCACATCCACGACTCACGATCTACACCCGTCCTCACTATTGTATGATACCACCGCGCCCACGACTCACGCTCTACACCCGTCCTCACTATTGTGTTACCACCGCGTCCACGACTCATGATCTACACCCATCCTCACTATTGTGTACCACCATGTCCACGCCTCACGATCTACACCCGTCCTCACTATTGTGATACCACCGCGTCCACGACTCACGCTCTACACCCGTCCTCACTATTGTATGATACCATCGGGTCCACGACTCACGATCTACACCCGTCCTCACTATTGTGTGTTACCACCGCGTCCACGACTCACGATCTACACCCGTCCTCACTATTGTGTGTTACCACCGCGCCCACGACCTCACGATCTACACCCGTTCTCACTATTGTGTGTTACCACCGTGCCCACGACTCACGATCTACACCCGTCCTCACTATTGTGATACCACCATGTCCACGACTCACGCTCTACACCCGTCCTCACTATTGTGTGATACCACCGCGTCCACGACTCACGCTCTACACCCGTCCTCACTATTGTATGATACCACCGGGTCCACGACTCACGATCTACACCCGTTCTCACTATTGTGTGTTACCACTGCGCTCACGATCTACACCCGTCCTCACTATTGTGTGTTACCACCGCGCCCACGACCTACACCCGTCCTCACTATTGTGATACCACCGGGTCCACGACTCACGATCTACACCCGTCCTCACTATTGTGTGTTACCACCGCGTCCATGACTCACGCTCTACACCCGTCCTCACTATTGTATGATACCACCGCGCCCACGACTCACGATCTACACCCGTCCTCACTATTGTATGATACCACCGCATCCACGACTGACGATCTACACCCGTCCTCACTATTGTGTGACTCCACCGCGCCCACGACTCACGCTCTACACCCGTCCTCACTATTGTGTGTTACCACCACATCCACGACTCACGATCTACACCCGTCCTCACTATTGTATGATACCACCGCGCCCACGACTCACGCTCTACACCCGTCCTCACTATTGTGTGTTACCACCGCGTGCACGACTCGTGATCTACACCCGTCCTCACTATTGTGTACCACCATGTCCACGCCTCACGATCTACACCCGTCCTCACTATTGTGATACCACCGCGTCCACGACTCACGCTCTACACCCGTCCTCACTATTGTATGATACCATCGGGTCCACGACTCACGATCTACACCCGTCCTCATTATTGTGTGTTACCACCGCGTCCACGACTCACGATCTACACCCATCCTCACTATTGTGTTACCACCGCGCCCACGACTCACGATCTACACCCGTCCTCACTATTGTGTTACCACCGCGCCCACGACTCACGATCTACACCCGTCCTCACTATTGTGATACCACCATGTCCACGACTCGCGCTCTACACGCGTCCTCACTATTGTGTGTTACCACCCCGTCCACGACTCATGATCTACACCCGTCCTCACTATTGTGACACTACCGCGTGCACGACTCACGATCTACACCTGTCCTCACTATTGTGTGTTACCACCGCGTCCACAACTCACGATCTACAATCGTCCTCACTATTGTGATACCACCGTGTCCACGACTCACGATCTACACCCGTCCTCACTATTGTGTTACCACCATGTCCACGCCTCACGCTCTACACCCGTCCTCACTATTGTGATACCACCACGTCCACGACTCACGCTCTACACCCGTCCTCACTATTGTGATACCACCGTGTCCACGACTCACGCTCTACACCCGTCCTCACTATTGTGATACCACCGCGTCCACGACTCACGCTCTACACCCGTCCTCACTATTGTGATACCACCGCGTCCACGACTCACGATCTACACTCGTCCTCACTATTGTGATACCATCGCGTCCACGACTCACGATCTACACCCGTCCTCACTATTGTGATACCGCGTCCACGACTCACGCTCTACACTCGTCCTCACTATTGTGATACCACAGCGTCCACGACTCACGGTCTACACTCGTCCTTACTATTGTGGTACCACCGCGTCCACGACTCACGATCTACACTCGTCCTCACTATTGTGATACCACCGTGTCCACGACTCACGATCTACACCCGTCCTCACTATTGTGATACCACCGCGTCTACGACTCACGATCTACACCCGTCCTCACTATTGTGACACTACCGCGTCCACGACTCACGCTCTACACCCGTGCTCACTATTGTGATACCACCGTGTCCACGACTCACTATCTACACGTGCATTTCGTATGGAGGAAATAGTTTCTTGAATTATAGGGTTTTAAGACTTCAGAGCGAATGTTCACTTTTGTATAAAACATCCATTAAAGGTTCTGTTACTAGATGTGATTATATTGTGTGACAACACAGAGTCCACGCCTCACGCTCTACACCCGTCCTCACTATTGTGCTACCACCATGTCCATGCCTCACGCTCTACACCCGTCCTCACTATTGTGCTACCACCATGTCCACGCCTCACGCTCTACACCCGTCCTCACTATTGTGCTACCACCATGTCCATGCCTCACGCTCTACACCCGTCCTCACTATTGTGCTACCACCATGTCCATGCCTCACGCTCTACACCCGTCCTCACTATTGTGCTACCACCATGTCTACACCTCACGCTCTACACCCGTCCTCACTATTGTGATTATCATGTCCATGCCTCACGCTCTACACCCTTCCTCACTATTGTGCTACCACCATGTCCACGCCTCACGCCCTACACCCGTCCTCACTATTGTGTTACCACCATGTCCACCCCTCACGCTCTACACCCGTCATCACTATTGTGATACCACCATGTCCACGCCTCACGCTCTACACCCGTCCTCACTATTGTGATACCACAATGTCCCCGCCTCACGCTCTACACCCGTCCTCACTATTGTGATACCACCATGTCCACGCCTTACGCTCTACACCCGTCCTCACTATTGTGATACCACCATGTCCACGCCTCACGCTCTACACCTGTCCTCACTATTGTGTTACCACCATGCCCACGCCTCACGCTCTACAGCCGTCATCACTATTGTGATACCACCATGTCCACGCCTCACGCTCTACACCTGTCCTCACTATTGTGTTACCACCATGTCCACGCCTCACGCTCTACAGCCGTCCTCACTATTGTGATACCACCATGTCCACGCCTCACGCTCTACACCCGTCCTCACTATTGTGATACTACCATGTCCATGCCCCATGCTCTACACCCGTCCTCACTATTGTGATACCACCATGTCCACGCCTCACGCTCTACACCCGTCCTCACTATTGTGATACCACCATGTCCACGCCTCACGCTCTACACCCGTCCTCACTATTGTGATACCACCATGTCCACGCCTCACGATCTCACCCGTCCTCACTATTGTGATACCACCATGTCCACGCCTCACGCTCTACACCCGTCCTCACTATTGTGATACCACCATGTCCACGCCTCACGCTCTACACCCGTCCTCACTATTGTGATACCACCATATCCACGCCTCACGATCTCACCCATCCTCACTATTGTGATACCACCATGTCTACGCCTCACGCTCTACACCCGTCCTCACTATTGTGATACCACCATGTCCACGCCTCACGCTCTACACCCGTCCTCACTATTGTGATACCACCATGTCCACGCCTCACGATCTCACCCGTCCTCACTATTGTGATACCACCATGTCCACGCCTCACGATCTCACCCGTCCTCACTATTGTGATACCACCATGTCCACGCCTCACGCTCTACACCCGTCCTCACTATTGTGATACCACCATGTCCACGCCTCACGCTCTACACCCATCCTCACTATTGTGATACCACCATGTCCACGCCTCACGCTCTACACCCGTCCTCACTATTGTGATACCACCATGTCCACGCCTCACGCTCTACATCCGTCCTCACTATTGTGATACCACCATGTCCACGCCTCACGCTCTACACCCGTCCACGCCTCACGCTCTACACCCGTCCTCACTATTGTGATACCACCATGTCCACGCCTCACGCTCTACACCCGTCCTCACTATTGTGATACCACCATGTCCACGCCTCACGATCTCACCCGTCCTCACTATTGTGATACCACCATGTCCACGCCTCACGCTCTACACCCGTCCTCACTATTGTGATACCACCGTGTCCACGCCTCACGCTCTACACCCGTCCTCTCTATTGTGATACCACCATGTCCACGCCTCACGCTCTACACCCGTCCTCACTATTGTGATACCACCATGTCCACGCCTCACGATCTCACCCATCCTCACTATTGTGATACCACCATGTCTACGCCTCACGCTCTACACCC
Source organism: Phyllobates terribilis (assembly GCF_046119375.1). Taxonomy (NCBI): domain Eukaryota; kingdom Metazoa; phylum Chordata; class Amphibia; order Anura; family Dendrobatidae; genus Phyllobates; species Phyllobates terribilis. The sequence goes on from NW_027363189.1 coordinate 847,447, forward strand.
GTCCTCACTATTGTGATACCACCATGTCCACGCCTCACGCTCTACACCCGTCCTCACTATTGTGATACCACCATGTCCACGCCTCACGATCTCACCCGTCCTCACTATTGTGATACCACCATGTCCACGCCTCACGATCTACACCCGTCCTCACTATTGTGATACCACCATGTCCACGCCTCACGCTCTACACCCGTCCTCACTATTGTGATACCACCATGTCCACGCCTCACGCTCTACACCCTTCCTCACTATTGTGATACCACCATGTCCACGCCTCACGCTCTACACCCGTCCTCACTATTGTGATACCACCATGTCCACGCCTCACGCTCTACACCAGTCCTCACTATTGTGATACCACCATGTCCACGCCTCACGCTCTACACCGGTCCTCACTATTCTGTGATAACACAGGCGCTTAGTGCACCTTTGGCGAGGCCAAACATTTAAAACGAGTCTGACAGCACAGAACGACTGTTTAAACCAAGCACCGGCCCTCGGTGCACCGTGATTTGGCCAAACATTGCTCTATGAAGCCAGAGCTATCATCAAAGGTGGGGGGGGGCGAGGTGTGCAAATGGAGAGAAAACAAGCACGTGGGAAGGCGACCTTCAATGTTTGGCTGCACCATGATGCACTAAGCGCCTGCGCTTGGTTTGAACAGTCATTCTGTGCTGACTCCCTTTTAGGTTGACTGCACAAGTCCATCAAGTTCAACCAGTACAATAACACGTTGATCTAGAGCAGTGTTCCCCAAACCCCATCCTCACGGCCCCCACAGGTCACGTTTTCAGGATTTCCATAGTGTTGCACAGGTGAGAGAATTCCTGATGTCTTGATGATACTTCCATCACCTGTGTAACACTAAGGAGATCCTGAAAACATGACCTGTGGGGCCATGAGGACTGGAGTTTGGGAAACACTGATCTAGAGGAAAGAAAACAAAAACCCCGGGAGACAGATGCTAATTGCCCCATATCAGGGGAAAATTCCTTCCTGACTCCACAAACGGCAATCAGGCGAGTTCCCTGGATCACCATCATCACACAATCTAGAAACTATAAGATTATATTCTTCAAGAAAGGTGTCCAGGCCCTCCTTGTATACTGGTAGTGAATCCACCATGACAGCATCATGTGACAGAGAGATCCATAGTCTTAATGCTCTTACAGTAAAGAATCCCCGTCTGTTATTATGATTAGACTAGATGGTGGCCCGAATCTAATGCATCGGGTATTCTAGAATAGGTATGCGGCCGACCGGGCGCAATCAGCAGAGCTGTGTTTCAATTTTGCGGCAAAATCGCTGATTGGTCGAGGCCGGCAACCGTAACCAATCAGCAAAGCGGTGTTAAAATTTGGCGCCTATATCGCAGATTGGTCGCGAGTAATCAGCACAGCGGTGTTTAAATTTGGCACTAATAATGCTGATTATTCGAGACCGGTAACCGCGACCAATCAGCAGAGCGGTGTTTAAATTTGGCGCCAATTTCGCTGCTTGGTCGCGGCCGGCCACCGCGACCAATCAGCGAAGCGGTGTTTAAATTTGGCACCAATATGGCTGATTGGTCACGGCCGGCGGCCTCGACCAATCAGCAGAGCGTTTAAATTTGGTGCCGGCGCTGCCCGCGACCAATCACCGATTTGGGTGCCAAATTCAAATATCGACCGCGACCAATCAGCACAGCGGTGTTTAAATGTGGAGCCAAGATCGGTGATTGGTCGCGGCCGATATTTAAATTTGGCGCCCAAATCGGTGATTGGTCGCGGGCAGCACCAGCGATCAATCAGCGATTTTTAACACAAATGTCCGGACCTTTGTAACACCATGCGGATACTGTGGGGACATCAGCGGCTAGGGTGTGAAGGGAGGACCGGGGAGCGGCGCTGCGGGTCGGGATACTTCTGCTCCGAGCGCCTGCTCATGTCCCGGGTTCTCGGAGCGGAAGTAGCTGCACAGGCAGCGCCGCTGACATCCATGCGGCTAGGGCGTGAAGGGAGGACCGGGGAGCGGCGCTGACATCCAATTGGTCGTGGCCGGTATTTAAATGTGCCGCACAAATCGTTGATTGGTCGCGGACTTGGCCCGCGACCAATCACTGATCTTGCGGCCAAAGTGAAACACTACTGTGCTGATTGGTCTCGGACGCTGCCCGCGACCAATCACCGATTTGGGCACCAAATTTAAATATCGGTCGCGACCAATCACAGATCTTTGCTCCACATTTAAACACCGCTGTGCTGATTGGTCGCGGCCGATATTTAAATGTGGCGCCCAAATCGGTGATTGGTCGCGGGCAGCGTCGGCGACCAATCAGCACAGCGGTATTTAACTTTTGCGCTAAGATCAGTGATTGGTCGGGTCCGAAGACCGCGACCAATAATCGAATCGTCTTGGTGAGGACCGGGGAGCAGCGCTGCCTGTGCGGCTACTTATGCTGCGAGAACCAAGGACATAGCGGGCGCTCGCAGCAGAAGTATCCCGACCCGCAGCGCCGCTCCCCGGTCCTCCCTTCCGCATGGAGGTCAGCGGCGCCGGCGGTCCTTCCCCTGCTACCGGCCGGGAGATGAGCGCCTCGCACCGCTCATCTCCCGGCTGCATCTCCGTCCCGCAGATGGGTCCGGCGGTCGGGTTCCTTCTGCTGTTGCCGGCCGGGAGATGAGCCGCTAACTGCCGCCATCTTTTTTCAGAAATCCCGCGGCGTTGATTGACCGCTGCCGGACCAATGAGCGACGCGGGATTTCCTTGACTGACTGACTGAATTATATATATAGAAGATGGAGAGGACGCCTCCTTGTCACTGTTGCAGATCAAGGTGTAGAAAGATCATCAGAAAATCTGGGTCCTGTCCCCTCATCCATTTCTCCATTGTAATGAGATTTCCCGTCAGCCGTCTTTTCTCCAAACTGAATAACCCCCAGTCTGATCCCTCGTCCTCTGCAGTCCCTCATTCCCTTCATCACCTTGGTTGTTCTGCACCCGCTCTAGTTCATCTATATCTTCCTTATAGACTGGAGCCCAAAATTGTCCCCAGTCCTGTGTGGCCGCAATAGGGACTTGTATAAAGGCAGAAGGACGTTCTCCTCAGGAGCAGCTCGGCCTCTTTTAATGCATCCCATCATTTTATTTGCCGGCCACTGGTCACTAAAGTGGACTTCAACTTCCGCCCATACACGCAAGTCTATAGCGACTATTTTACCCATTGTTTTACCATTTAGTACATAATTGTACGTTTTATTTCCTCAACCCAAGTCATTGATGTTACATTCTAGGTACCTGCAGCCAACACTAGGGGGAGTTCTTTGCATTCTGTTTATATAAGGAACACAAATCTGTATGCATGTGGCACCCTCTAGTGGTGGCTATGAGCAAAGCAGAAAGAAATTTATAATTTACATGGGGAATTTTGATGCTATTAAAAAATAATATAGCACAGAACAACCTAAAAGTTACAAATATTCTGCATGATAGCCATAGGAAGTAATAGGGCATATAGAGAGGCTTTTAAGCAGAACAGACAAGCTGGTGTCGTACTAATAAAGGGAGCGTGACCAACCCCCATTAAATGCCATCACTGCCCCCCATCCCCTTATAGGGGGGGGGGTATATAAAAGTAGACAACCCCTTTAAGCATCAGGTCTCTATAACAGATTGTAAAAGCTCCTCGTGGGGTGATTGTATTACACCGTAATGAATCATCTCAGGCGCAGTTTTTACATCATAAGAAAATCAAAAAGCCGCTAATTCCATCTTTAATGAGGAGAAAGGTAAATTATCTATATATATATAATCGTCTTATCCCATCTGTCTGTCTGTCTGTCTGTCTGTCTGTCCAGGAAATCCCGCGTCGCTCATTGGTCCGGCAGCGGCCAATCAGCGCTGCGGGATTTCTGAAAAAAGATGGCGGCCGTTAGCGGCTCATCTGGGGGACGGAGCTGAGCGGCGATGCAGCCGGGAGATGAGCTCCGCGAGGCGCTCATCTCCCGGCCAGCAACAGCAGAAGGAACCCGACCGCCGGACCCATCTGCGGGACGGAGATGCAGCCGGGAGATGAGCGGCGCAAGGCGCTCATCTCCCGGCTGGTAGCAGCGGAAGGACCGCCGGTGCCACTGACCTCCATGCGGAAGGGAGGACCGGGGAGCGGCGCTGCGGGTCGGGATACTTCTGCTGCCAGCGCCCACTATGTCCCGGGTTCTCGCAGCGTAAGTAGCCGCACAGGCAGCAGCGCTCCCCGGTCCTCACCAAGAAGATTCGATGATTGGTCGCGGTCTTCGGACCCGACCAATCACTGATCTTGGCTCCACATTTAAACACCGCTGTGCTGATTGGTCGGCGACGCCGCCCGCGACCACTCACCGGTTTGGGAGCCACATTTAAATATCGGCAGCGACCAATCAGCACAGCGGTGTTTAAATGTGGAGCCAAGATCGGTGATTGGTCGCGGCCGATATTTAAATTTGGCGCCCAAATCCGTGATTGGTCGCGGGCAGAGTCCGCGACCAATCAGCACAGTAGTGTTTAACTTTGGCCGCAAGATCAGTGCTTGGTCGCGGGCCAAGTCCGCAACCAATCAACGATTTGTGCGGCACATTTAAATAGCGGCCGCGACCAATTGGACCCGCAGCGCCGCTCCCCGGTCCTCCCTTCACGCCCTAGCCGCATGGATGTCAGCATTTGTGTTAAAAATCGCTGATTGGTCGCTGGCGCTGCCCGCAACCAATCACCGATTTCGGCGCCAAATTTAAATATCGGCCGCGACCAATCACCGATCTTGGCTCCACATTTAAACACCGCTGTACTGATTGGTCGCGGACGCTATTTAAATGTGCCGCCCAAATCGGTGATTGGTCGCGCACAGCGTCGGCGACCAATCAGCACAGTGGTGTTTAACTTTAGCGCCAACATCACTGATTGGTCGCGCTCTCCGCACGCGACCAATCAGCGAATCGTATTGGTGAGGAGCGGGGAGCGGAATCGTATTAGTGAGGACCGGGGAGCGCCGCTGCCTGTGCGGATACTTCCACTCCGAGAAGCCGAGAGCGGTGTTTAAATGTGGAGCCAAGATCGGTGATTGGTCGCGGCCGATATTTAAATTTGGCGCCCAAATCGGTGATTGGTCGCGGGCAGCGCCAGCGACCAATCAGCGATTTTTAACACAAATGTCCGGACCTTTGTAACACCATGCGGATACTGTGGGGACATCAGCGGCTAGGGTGTGAAGGGAGGACCGGGGAGCGGCGCTGCGGGTCGGGATACTTCTGCTGCGAGCAGTCGCTCATCTCTCGGCTTCTTGCAGTGGAAGTATCCGCACAGGCAGCGGCGCTCCCCGGTCCTCACCAATACGATTCGCTGATTGGTGAAGAGCTGGAAGGCAGCAACGAGACGAGAGGGGGCTCACGGGGAAAGAAAGGGTTAACGTCCGGCCCCGGCAGGCAGCGCTGACAAGGGGCGATGGATGCTATATGCTGGGAAACCTTCCATCATGGGGACATTCTGCATCTGGGGGTCTTCAGGGGAACTCGTCAAGATCCTGAGGCCCCAAAGGACGAGAGGCTGAAATACAGATTCAGTGCAGGTATAACACACGGACGCCCTGCAAAGGCTACGGGGATTTAGGGTTACTGCAGGGTAATGGGGGGGTTTTCAGGAATGATTGACTAATAAGGGGTTAAGCACATATGTGCTGCTCAGCGAGAGCTCATTGATGGGAATAGCTGATTTTTCAGGGCAAATTCAATATTGGAGCCCATTAGTGACCTGTCCACCTTTCCAAGTTGTACACAATTTTAATTTATTTTATCTTTTTACATAAGACTTTAAAATGCTGATTACTCACAGCCACCACTAGGGGGAGCTCAGTGCATACAACACACCACAGGCGCCCTCTAGTGGTGACCGCAGGCAGCATGAAGCTCATTATATACAGCAGGTGCCCTCCAGTGGTGGCTGCAGCTAGCGCAGAGTTCAGTGCATACAACATACCGTAGGCGCCCTCTAGTGGTGGCTGCTGGCAACGCAGAGCTCTGTCCATACAACAGCGCAGGCAATGCAGAGCTCAGCGCATACACCACAGGCGCCCTCTAGTGGAGGCTGCTGGCAGCGCAGATCTCAGTGCATACACCACAGGCACCCTCTAGTGGAGGCTGCTGACAGCGCAGATCTCAGTGCATACACCACAGGTGCCCTCTAGTGGAGGCTGCTGGCAGCGCAGATCTCAGTGCATACACCACAGGCGCCCTCTAGTGGAGGCTGCTGGCAGCGCAGATCTCAGTGCATACACCACAGGCGCCCTCTAGTGGAGGCTGCTGACAGCGCAGATCTCAGTGCATACAACACATCACAGGCACCCTCTAGTGGTGGCTGCTGGCAGCGCAGAGCTCAGTGCATACACCACAGGCGCCCTCTAGTGGTGGCTGCTGACAGCGCAGAGCACAGTGCATACACCATACCACAGGCGCCCTCTAGTGGTGGCTGCTGGCAGCGCAGAGCACAGTGCATACACCATACCACAGGCGCCCTCTAGTGGTGACTGCTGGCAGCGCAGATCTCTGTGCATACACCACAGGCTCCCTCTAGTGGTGGCTGCTGGCAGCGCAGAGCACAGTGCATACACCATACCACAGGCGCCCTCTAGTGGTGACTGCTGGCAGCGCAGATCTCTGTGCATACACCACAGGCGCCCTCTAGTGGTGACTGCTGGCAGCGCAGATCTCAGTGCATACACCACAGGCGCCCTCTAGTGGTGGCTGCTGGCAGCGCAGATCTCAGTGCATACACCACAGGCGTCCTCTAGTGGAGGCTGCTGGCAGTGCAGATCTCAGTGCATACACCACAGGCGCCCTCTAGTGGTGGCTGCTGGCAGCGCAGATCTCAGGGCATTCACCACAGGCATCCTCTAGTGGAGGCTGCTGGCAGCGCAGAGCTCAGTGCATACACCACAGGCATCCTCTAGTGGTTACTGCAGGCAGTGCGGAGCTCAGTACATACAACAGGCGTCCTCTAATGGTGACCGCTGGCTGCATGGAGCTCAGTACATAACGAAAGTGCCCTCCAGTGGTGGCAGCAGCCAGCGCAGAGTTCAGTGCATACAACATACCGCAGGCGCCCTCTAGTGGTGGCTGCTGGCAGCGCAGAGCTCTGTCCATACAACAGCACAGGAAAGGCACAGCTCAGTGCATACAACAGCACAGGTGCCCTCTAGTGGTGGCTGATGGTGGTATGGAGCTCAGTGCATTCAACATACCACAGGTGCCCTCTAGTGGTGGCTGCTGGCAGTGCAGATCTCAGTGCATACACCACAGGTGCCCTCTAGTGGAGACTGCTGGCAGCGCACAGCTCAGTGCATACACCACAGGCGCCCTCTAGTGGAGACTTCTGGCAGAGCAGAGCTCAGTGCATACACCACAGGTGCCCTCTAGTGGAGGCTGCTGGCAGTGCAGATCTCAGTGCATACACCACAGGTGCCCTCTAGTGGAGGCTGGTGGCAGTGCAGATCTCAGTGCATACACCACAGGTGCCCTCTAGTGGAGGCTGCTGGCAGTGCAGATCTCAGTGCATACACCACAGGTGCCCTCTAGTGGAGGCTGCTGGCAGCGCAGAGCTCAGTGCATACACCACAGGCGCCCTCTAGTGGAGACTGCTGGCAGCGCAGAGCTCAGTGCATACACCACAGGTGCCCTCTAGTGGAGGCTGCTGCCAGCGCAGAGCTCAGTGCATACACCACTGGTGCCCTCTAGTGGTGGCTGCTGGCAGCACCTTAATTCTTGTATTAGAAGACAGACTTTAGACATAGTAAATAAATTGGTGCAGATTCCTGAACATTCACATCACACTGAACCACATGATCAGAAACTGGCACCTGAGATTTTTCTTGCTTCCAGGCTGAAAGTTGAGTACCAGGGGCCCCTAATGTTACAGCCCACCCGTCCATAGCTCTGATCACTGCTCTGCTGAAGGGGATGGGTGGTCTCATTTCTGCAGGGAGAAGTGCAGCTGCTGGCAGCAAAGTCCAACACCCGACCTGTATAGCGCCTTATAATAGGAGCCGTATACGATACCTGCGCCCCCCAATGCAGAGCGGAAACCATCTGCACGGCCCTGTCCTGTGACCAGCCTGATCCCCACCGTCCACAATCTCTACAGTCTGGATCTAAATGTCTGGCCATTAATCCCTACAGCTCATAGTATCATTTGCAGGGGCAAATTCTATCCCTCCGTTCAGTTTCTGGGAAAGCTGAGTGATGAGCAATATGGCCGCCCTGACTGCTCCCACATAGGTGCACTGAGCGATACACAGAGCCGATCAGCCATCTCCCATGGTAAATGTATGGCGGCCGTATTCTGCCCTCATCCAGCTCATTGGACGCGATATAGAAAAGCGACGCCTTCATAGAAAACAACGGAAATTACATAATGTATTAGTGCAAGTCAGACTAAAGTCAAGGAGCTGTCCGGGCATGCTGGGAGTTGTAGTTTCACAACAACCAGAGACCGTTGCCCTGTGACTTACCCTTATACGGCAACAAGGCGTAGTGCAGCATCATACAGGTAAAATCTATAGGAAATGCTGTTATCACCTCCAGAGCAGCAATCGCAAGTCTGCCAGATTCCTCCTAGCTTCTCAGGCTTCGTGAACCCCCCCCTCCGCCCTGCGGCCCACCCCTGGTGGTCTCACATAGCGCATGCTCTGCTGCGGGGCATTGGGGGAGGTGCAGTGTTTCCACCAGATCACACAGGACAGATTATTCCATATGATTATTATTATTATAAACCATTTCTCATATTTGTTACATATTTTACATGGTACAAGATCAGACAAATCAGACTGATGAGAGAAGAGATAAGAAACTTTCCCCACTACCCTCTCCTGCCCGCTACAGACGGCTGATACCAGAGAGGCAACAGCACATTTCGGATTTGCCCTGACCTATAGTGGAGGAGAAACCGTTGCTGTTTGCGATGGCGCTGAGCTACCTGCGCGTGGTACAGAATAGGGCAGACCGAGGGGAACGCATGGGACCTTTACCCTTCCACCAGTCTTGAGGGGGCGCCCACTACTCTGGTACCCAACACAAAGGTGCCCCCTCCTCCATGACGCTTCTCATGCGCGTTCATCTTCTGAACAGATCATGAAATGCCCCCGAGTGGGCGCACATAGAATAGAATTAAAAATCCCAAACAAGTGCGAAAAAAACCACAAAACACAAAAGTGCAGGCGCAGCCAAATTATGTTTAACCCCTTTCATGTCCACCAATCGTAGTGGCAAAGAACGGGTTAAATCACAGCACTCTGAATTAGTGTCGGCCGCCACGAGGAGCGATGAGGAGGCGACACTTATCGAAAAGGATCCAGGTCATGTGAGCGACTTACTGCCCTGGCCCCTCCCCCTGATTGCAGGCCCCGCCCCATGATCACTTGCCCCTCCCCCTGATTGCCGGCTCCTCCCCCTGACCGCAGGCCCCTCCTTTATCTAGTATAATACACTCTGTAGTACACAGATTTTGAACGACACAAGGAATAAGAGTTGTCAAATTTGAGCAGGTAGAGCCCCCGGCCGGGGTACTGGTGGCTGCCGGCGTCCACCTCTTCGTGACGATCCCGCCTGTAGACCGGCACAATCTCCTCCAGCTGAGGCTTGTTGGCGTTCTTTTCGGCTTTCTCTTCGTTGTTGGGATTCTCTGTAAAGAACAGACACAAGTCAGGAGTGAGTCCAGGATATCAGAGTGGGACAAGTCATGGGCGCGGAGCTAAAACAGAAGCATAAAGGGGTCTTCCGGGAATAATCCGGAAACAAGCAGTCTTACAGAAATCCCGCAGAGAGAGTACAGGGCGACTCATGCTGATCTGATCCGTTTTTGGTGCGGTTTTTCCTCCATCTTCGCTGGGTAAAATTGCAAAGTGCTTGTAAACACCAGGAACTTTACATTTCACTCTTTATTAAAAAGTATCTCTGTTGTCAAATATGGAGGTATTCTTAATTCTATAGTTTACAGCTGGTTGCCTAGGATACCGGCCACCTCTACAAACTATCAGTGGTGACTGGTTTCCTTGGCAAGGAGAGCACGCTCGCAAGCTTTTTACTTTAAAGTGTGAATGAGCCTCTCTGACGCTAGATGCGGCCCGTTTTCCCTCTGCAGAGGCACAGCTCCTCCACTACTGGCATTGGGGAGAGGATAAATTAGGCAGCGACTCAACCATCCCGCCAGTCTGATAGGTCAATCTTAACCTACGGAAAGCAAGAGAGACCACAGTAACGCCCCAGAGAGCACATTGTTGGTTTTTGATCTCCTGCAGAGGTGAACATCCATGACCAGTTGGTGCTTCTCCAGAAGCCTCCGACCTCCTCGGAACAAGGGGGTGGGACGCTGCTTCTCAAGAGGCCCCGACCTCGTCCGGATGAGGGGGTGAGACGCTGCTTCTCGAAAGGCCCCCTACCTCGTCCGGATGAGGGGGTGAGACGCTGCTTCTCGAAAGGCCCCCTACCTCGTCCGGATGAGGTGGTGAGACGCTGCTTCTCAACAGGCCCCCAACCTGCTCAGGACGAGGGGGTGAGACGCTGCTTCAATAGGACCCCCAGAACTCTTCAGGGCGAGGGGGTGAGACCCCCTAACTCCTCAGGACGAAAGGGTGAGATGCTGCTTCTAGAGAGACCCCCCGACCTCCTCAGGACGAAGGGGTGAGATGCTGCTTCTCAAGAGGCCCCAACCTCCTCAAATCAAAGGGGTGAGACGCTGCTTCTCGAGAGGCCCCAACCTCCTCAAGACGAGGGGGTGAGACACTGCTTCTTGAGAGGCCCCAACCTCCTTAAGACGAGGGGGTAAGACACTGCTTCTCGAGAGGCCCCAACCTCCTTAAAACGAGGGGGTAAGATGCTGCTTCTCGAGAGACCCCCGACCTCTTCAGGAAGAGGGGGTGAGATGCAGTGAAGACCTGCTACAGTATTTATTGTACAGGAATGAAGTATGAAAATTGTACAAAGTACCTTCGTCCTCGTCCTCGCTGGACTCGCTGACGTGCACGCTCACAGCCGTGTTTGGGGAGTCTGTCCATTCAAAGTAAACCCCAAAACCAATGTCAAAGTTATCTGTGGCAAACTCCCAGAAAAGATAGGAGCCCTCCTCGTGTGTGGGGACCCGGACTGTGACCACCTCTCCTCTTCCGACGGTGATGACTGAATCCGCGTCCTGCCGGATCTTCTCTTTGAAGTCTTTAATTTGGGGTCTTGTCCACATGGATGGGGCAGCAATGACCGGCGTGGACTCTGTAGAGAGAAGGAAGTGGAAAAATAATGAGCAAACATAAACCATTAGCCAATGTCCAGGTATCGTCTGTTTGTCCACCCAACAGACCCCAACCCCACTGGGGTCAATAGGACGCACCTTTAGGCGCGTTCTCCAGCAGGTCTTCCAGCGGGGTCGGCCTCCAGTTCTTTCTCAGCATTGTCTATGTGTGGGTGGGTTTGTCCATTGACCGAGGGGGCTTCTCCGGAGCCGGTGATGCTTCCCATGTTCATCTTGGATGGAGAACTGACAGGGGAGCTGGTTCCAGCCGAAAGTGCCTCCTGCTGTTTCTGTAAGGCCGAGAGGGTAAGGAGAGGGTAACACCACGTCATTTATGAGCATTCTTCATTTCTTGTATGCTGCAAAGCAAAACTGCAGTGTAAAGCATGAGGGGAAGAACAAAGAAGCTTAACTTCTAATGAGGCAGCGTTTCAGACAACCACAGGCTCCAATAGACGCTGCACACAAATCCCACTGTCTTCCACTTATAAACGCTGCATCTAATCAACCAGCTACTCAGCGCACCGCCATCATCAAGAGCAAGACTCAGCCGCGCAATTTTTTTATTTTTTTCTTACTAAAAACAATTAGTTAATTAGTTCAGGTTCCAGGGAGCGTAAAGTGCAGGGTTTATTTTCTACATCAAAACCCGCAATAGCAATCTACTCTGATTATCGTATTTTTACAGCTGTTTTTACCCCATTTATTGTTGAAGATCTGAAGGTTTTATTAATTCTGTACAAGAAGCGAGGGCATTTTTTCATGCATTTTTTCGGCTCCACAGGAAAAAATAAACAAACCAAAAAAACACAAATTTCAGCAACGTCTTTAGATGCACAGCGGTCAGGAGTTTTCCGGGAAGCACAAGAAGTTTCCTCAAACTTTTAAACCAGTGTTTCCAAAACTCCAGTCCTCACGGCCCCCACAGGTCATGTTTCAGGATCTCCTTCGTATTACACAGGTGAGAGAATTCCTGATGCCTTGATAGTATTACACAGGTGATGGAAATACTAAGGAAATCCTGAAAACATGACCTATGGGGGCCGTGAGGACTGGAGTTTGGGAAACACCGTTTTAAACACAGGGGATTTTCTGCAAAAAAAAACAAACCCTGCAGCATTTATGCTACGTGGGAACATGGTCCGACAGGTAAATGCAGCTCAGAGCAGTGAGGCTCGGGGGTCTGTGCGCTGCGTCTACCTGTTGCTGAGCGAGCTGCACTTGGTACAGCTGCTGCATGTACTGCTGGTAGTGCTGTTCCTGCAGCTGCCGGATCAGGAGCTGCTGTTGCTCGAAGTTCCCCGGGTACTGCTGCGCTGCGTACTGCTGAAACTGCACCGCTGTCTGCGAGTTCAGGGCGGCCGTGATCTGCTGCCTGCAAAAAAAAAAAAATAGAATTAAGATTTGAAACACAAATGCACGATCCTGCCCTAATGACTGCTGCACCCGCCATTGCCTGTGGCCGGCAGAGCTTTAGTAATTTTCCATTAAAATGAATGTGACAGGGCTCCGTGGACCCCATTGTTGGTGACCCCAGCGCATGTACCCTCCAACCGGTCACCAGCATTGCATACAACAGACTGCTCCTTGCACTATGGCTCATACTACGAGGGTCCTGAATGAGTGACCCACCCAAAAATATCCTTTAAGAAAGATGAGTGACTTCCGATGGGAGTACTTACTTCTGCTGTTCCATTCTACACCGTTCATCCTCCGCTCGCATCCTCTCTTCCTCCTCTCTCCGCAGCCTCTGCTCCTCTTCTTTCCTCCGCTTCTCCTCCTCTCGCAGCAGCCGCTGCCGCTCCTCCTCTTCCCGCCGTCTCCGCTCCTTCTCTTCTCTCCAGTAAAGTCAGCAGATGACGCTTTACACTGAACTATGTCGGACATGATTTTTGCAGCAGCGTCAACCGTTCTCACTTCCTGGGACTTAAAGCAGAAGTCCGGTCCATGATCCCTCCGGTCTTACATACCGACTGCTCCGTAAATCCATAATCACTGACTCCAGCTATACTGCAATTAGTACTGGAGTAGGAGGTAACCTGAAAGATGCTTCATGTCCTGTCAGTCTCATACTGCTGTTTTGTCCCCCATGCTTTACACTGCAGGTTGGATTCTATGTATCAAACTTAGTCAAAGTTTAAGAACTGCTGCGGCTTTAAGTTAGTGATATGATAGGGATTTGATACCACTTAAGGCAGTTGGAAATTTTACAAAATTGACCCATAAAAAACAAATATTTCTCGCCTGATGACTCCTTCGCTTCTCCCGTGCTCACACTCTGGCGGCCATCACTTTTTTTCCTGCAGCGATGATGTTGTATAATCCATGTGACTGCTGCAGTCGATCACTGGTTTCTACGGTCTCATGCTGTACATGCCAGTGATTGGCTGCAGCAATCTGATAGAGTGACGTGACGTTATCCCTGCAGGAAACAGAAAGCTCCTTTAAACTAACAGACAACCCCTTTAAGTGTGGAAAAACGTGACCCAGATGTCGATCATCATCTATCTTGTGAGATAGCGACTGCCGCTAACCTCTGCTATAGACTGGAGCAGAAAGATTTGCAGGACCCAGGTCCGGCATCCATAGAAAACCGCTGCAAACCATCTCCTATCTATCAGCATCACCAGCGCCTCTTCTGGTAGAGTTGGGGTGGGTTCACTGCACAATCTGCAGAGCGGTCCCTTTAAGAACGTCTCCAGTAACTATTAGTGCTGGAGTTGTTTTCAGGTACCTGTCTGCAGGTTGTGCGTCACCTTGCCGCTCAGCCCCACTCACTTTAATAGTACTGAGCTGCAATACCAGGCACAGCCTGTGGACACGTGTGGCGCTGTTTCTGGAGGAAACCAGCAGTTACCGTGCCCCACCGATGCCGGATGTACGGATTGTAGGGATTAGTACCTTTTTCTCTCCTGCTCTTCTTTCTCTATTTTATGGGATGTGACGTATGTGGAGAAGAGGTGGCAGAATCTGTTCAGGAGGGTGATAAACTCCGTCATGGCTTCCTGCTTGCTCAGGTTGCCCAGGGCCGCCCATTCTTTCCTGTGAGAAAGACGACAGTGTGTGAACGACGCTCAGAGGGAGCAAAGGCTTCTATGAAGAGGTTAGAAACGCGTCGTCGTTCAGTTTTATGCAAGAAACAGTCTGCAGTTTTCTATTAAACTTTGCATTTCAATTCCTATTTTTTTTTTTGGACACATCAGATCGATGCATGCCCATGATGGAAAATCTGTTGCCGTTTTGCGTACACAGCTCCCATAAATGCTCATGGTAATGAGGTTCACCCTGCAGTCACTGACGGCTACTTTAGTGGTGAAAAATATACAATGGCAGGATCAGACTACATATGTAGTGTAGTCTGTAACCATGGAGACACACAGATCTGCATCAGTGCTGTGTATACAAAACGGTAAGAAAACGTTAGGCTATTTACAAAGTGGCTACTTTTTTATAGGAATGTGATACACAAACAAAGCACACGACGTTCGTTACCTCCTATCGTTGCCCAGGACATCGAAGAAGCCGACTTCGGGGCACGTGTCGGGGTTGTACGGTCCCAGGAGGACTTGTTTGTACACAGCCACCAGCCTCAGCTTCTCCTCGTAGGTTGGATGGAAAGCCTTCCCGTCCTTCTCTGTAAAAAAATACAGAAGGAAAATGGTTAGGAGACCCATCACATGTACCAAACTGCGTGTGCTGCCATATAATGCTCCACAAAAACTGTAATAAGACAGTGATAGGACCACTAAAGCCACCTGACCCCAGTGTGCAGTAATCAGACCCTGCAATACTGAGTAATATCTGTGCACAACACATAATACAATCCACTTTCCAGTAATTGGACCCAGAACGATAAAATTCAATTCTTACAGGGTGATTCCTTAAATACCTTGTAAAAGTCCCTGAGCTCCCCTGATTCTGCAGCTCTTTTCCGTTTTTCGCTGCGTCGCTCCATTGCAGAGATATTCACATTTGCGTCTTTTGGAGCACTGCATGTGAAATCTCTGCTTGTAGTGCAACGGGCTGTTTCTTCTCTGCTTCCACAGATCAGGAGAAGATCTAGTAGTCGAGCATGTGATCATTGGCAGCGTCTTGGAGGGAGGGCTGAAAGTGCGCACTCCCAAATAAGACTGAAAAAATGCAAAGTTGGACTGCAAAGCAGAGATTTCACATACTGCACTCCGAAAGCAACAAATGTGAGTATCTCTGCAATGGAGCGACGCAGTGCAAAACGGCAAAAAAGCAGCAGGGTTCAGGAGAGCTCAGGGATTTTTACCAGATATGTAACTAAATTTTTTGAGGCCGAGTGACAAAACCAAAAATATTTTTATATGCATCTCCAAAAGTACAGCCTAGTTTCCCTGCAGCCACATTAAATGTTGTGATACTGTACTGTGTGCCAAATGATAAAGGCAGCTCAGCTAAACCTGACTGTATGAATACAGTAGCCACCAAAAGTTTAGCATTTTTTTTTTAAATTGTGATTGCTTCTGTTTGGTTGTTGTGAGGCCATTTTTCTGGTGATTTTAGTTAACTGGAAGCAAATGATTGTCAGCTATCAGGACAAAAATTGTGTTGGACATTGTTTTATCCCTTTATGTGTTAGTTTTCAACATTTGCTGGGCCAAATGTTTTGCATATTTTGTTATGGGCAGTCGAATTTTGCCTAAATTTTTTTTTTTGCGTTTTAAGGTTAAAAACATGGCAGAGACAAAGCCAAATTTATCACCAGATGTCAGGAAGCTTATTATTCTGGGAGTGAAGTCAGGGAAAAGCCATAAAGAGGCAGCTATGGAATTCACCTGTTCTCAGAGTCAAGTGTCAGGTATATTAAAGAAAGAAAAAGAAGGTTCTGGAACAGCCGGCAAACCTAGAAGTGGACGACCAAGGAGAACTTCCTCCAGAGTTGATCACATTATAAAGAAAAAGTCAGTATCTGATGTCCACAAAATGAACAAAGAATATGGGGTCAAAGTGAGTCGCGACGACTAAGCAGTAGGGCTGAATGCACGAGTTCCAGTCAAGAAGCCTTTCATCTCTGCAAAGAACCGGAAGGTCCAACTTGTGTTTGCCAAAGAACACAGCCAACGGAAAGAGACAGATTGGTCTAAGGTGTTGGGGTCGGTTGAATCCAAGTTCAATCTGTTTGGTAGTGATGGCAGCACTGTATATACTGCAGAGTTGGAAAACGTAATGATGTAAGGTACCAAACGCATACAGTGAAACATGGTGGCGGCAATCTCATGGTTTTGGGCTGCTTTTCTGCATCTGCCATTGGCCCTTGGCATAGAATTGATGGAAATATGAATGCTACCATGAACAAGGATACAGTTGTGCTCAAAAGTTTACATACCCCAGCAGAATCTTTCCTTTCTTGGTCTTGTTTCAGAGAATATGAATGATATTCAAAAGCATTTTGGTTACAATTAAGGTCTTGTATGATGACAACTTCATGCACTTTCAATTCCTCACCAGGGAAATTACATCACAACAACCAGACAGAAGTTATCACATTTTAAAAAAAAAAAAGCAAAACTTTTGGACTCTATAGTATAATCTATATGTGCGCTGTATCGGCCATAGTATCAGAGATAATGCGGTGTCTGACTATCTGTATGATCTGAATCTAAGTGAAGGAGGCAGGAAACATTTCCGTAAGAACGGTCCAGTCACGCGAAAATTCACAACGGAACTTTAATCATTGCAAAATGGAATTTTCTGAACTTTCTAACACTATGTTTGATGTACAATACAAAGTTATATTGTGGCACCGTGATAGCCAGAAAAATCGATGTAAATACTTGTATGCCAAAAATGACAAAAGTATTCTCGGAGTGATACCTTTATTGGCTAACCAGAAATTATATATATATATATATGCAAGCTTTCAGAGCACAGAGGCTCCTTCTTCAGGCAAGATTACAAATGAATTCATGAGACAAAAGGCACAGCATTTGAGAGATGTTACAACAAGACATTTGTTCATGAGGTGTAAGTTGTGATGCCTCCTACAGATAAGTTAGGGAGAGCAAATTAGTTGTTTTTTTTTTTTTGCAAAATGAGAGGCCTTGGGAATGTTTAATTATCTGGAGGTGTGAATTGTGTCCATGTAGTGAGTCATAAAGCCAGGTGTTATATTTAGTTCTGTTGTCAGTGAATTGAACATCCTTATCAATTTGAATTCCCAAATTTTTCTTTCTCTGTTGCCCTTGAAGTGACCTTTTAGTATTAAAACTTTTAGATCTTTCATACAGTGTCCCCGGCCAGAGAAATGTTTTCCCACAGGTGTGTCCTGTTCATTCTTAATTGTGTGTCTGTGTAAATTCATTCTTGTTTGCAGTTTTTGCATCGTTTCTCCAATATAAACTCCTTCCGGACACCTTGTACATTGTATCATGTCACCACACTGGAGGATGTACATGAAAAGACATCCATGATTTTGTAGTCCTGATTTGTGTTAGGTATACAGACTGTATTTGATGGTGATATGTGGGTACAAGTTTTGCATTTTTTGTTTTTACATGGGAATGTGCCCGTCACTGATGGTGATCAGAGGACACTTCTGACAAGGAGATTCCTTAAGTTAGGGGGCTGTTTGTAGGAGAGAAGTGGTAGTTCTGGGAATATTTCTTTCAGTTTGTGGTCTCTGTGGAATATGGGTTGGAGATCAGCACCAATTTTCCTTAGGATGTTCATGTGAGAGTTGTATGTGACCACAAGAGAAGCCTGTTGTTGTCCTCCCTTTGTCTGTAATCCAGGAGGCTACTTCTTGGTATCCTTGTAGCTCTGTGAATTTGTTCATCTATTACCAGTGGATGGGATCCTTGTTGTAGGAATGTATTCCTCAGGGATAGTAGCTGCAGTTTTCTGTCCTTGCTGTCTGAACAGATTCGAATGTACCTCAGAGCTTGACTGTAGATGATGGATTTTTTTGTGTGTCTTGGATGAAAGCTGTTCCATCTAAGATATGCTGGACGTCCTGTGTAGTGTTGAGCCACCCCCGTAGTGTTCGAGTTCGGTTCGGTTCGTCGAACACCCGTGTGTTCGCCGAACTGTTCGTCGAACACCTTCGAACACCGTTAAAACCAATGGCAGGCAAACAAAAACACATAGAAACACATAGAAAACACCTTCAAAGGTGTCCAAAAGCTGACAAACTGCTCAGAAGACACAACTAACACATGGAAAAGTGACAAGTACATATAGTCATGCGAAAAGAAAAGAGGTGGAGGAGTAAAAGGAGGGGGAGACACAGATATAGGCATGTCATGCCCTTCTAAAATCCAAAAAGTGAGAAGCCGACACGTTCAGTCCGCTCCTGCCCATGCCACCTCCGCGTCGCCGGGTTTGTGCCAGAGCCGCGGTGAACCCTGACGGCCAGCCCCCCTCTCCCAATACTGGTGCCTGTCCGCTGGTGGGTCGAGCGAGCCCCCCTGTGGTGGAGGCAGCTCTAAGCTTTTTAATTTAAATTGTCTCTCTAATTTGAATGAATACACTTTAAATCCATTTACAAGGATCTATTGGAGGGCAAGTCTCATGCAAGCAGCCGCGTAATTCCAGCTCCAGTAGCGTCCACTAAAGCTGCTGCAGTTAAAAAGCTTTTATAAGGATCGAGCTCGGCGGTCCACCGCAAGGTATCCTACTGCCAGTCCCAGCCCCTATGCCTTGGGGTGCCTCCTGATGCTCTTCACTGAGTATCCCGTGGTCCCGAAGCATTTCCTTTGAAAAAAATAAGTGTCCAAACTACAGGTGGTGTAGCTTGCTTAACAGCCAGGATAATCCGCTGACTAGCAGACACTGCTACTAGGCACAAAGTATTTCCTGGGCTAGATGCAATTAAAAATTTGTAATTAGATACTCTCGTTGGATGCTGAGAAAGCATTCCATAGAGTCTCCTGGCACGCCATATATGATTCTCTTAAAAAGCTTGGGGTAGGGGTCTAGGGGACCCTTTTATAGCCAAAATCACGGCCCTGTATCGCAATACGTCACCTAGGCTGAAGATAAATGGAACTGTAGCACCCTGAGGGCTCGGTTGCTACAGAGGTATTGCACCTCACCCAGAGGTGTGATATCTCACTCTCAGGTAAGGATGTAGTGTGGATCAGGACCCGACACCTGCATGCATTACACCACATTGCCGTGGGGCAGGGCGACCAATATGCCCCTGAGATGGGCACGACAGTCCCTGTCCCTGGCTGGAGTGGGGGGAGGGAACACTGAGGAAGGGGAACCCTGTAGTGCAGGAGCAGGGAGGAAGCAGTTCCTGGGTGCATTGAGAAGGGAGTATAAAAGGTGGGCACCATCTTAGTTCAGTGCAGAGAAGTCTGAGCAGAAGTCGCAGGGAGCAGGGGCTCTGCATGAGCTCTGCTCCGGAGGCGGGCCTAGTAACAGAGGCCCAGGCCTGGAAGAGGGAGAAGGAAGGAAGAGGAGCGGAGAAGGCTCCAGGAACGAGGAACGAAGGGATCCCAGGGGTGCGGACGGGCGAGTCAGTCGCCACCGCACGCCCGAATCCACCTGCGTGGAGGGGTCAGGCCAAAGGGGGAGACCGGTCCCCGAAACTAGTGGAGGCAGGAAACGACCCTCAGCTAGAAACAGGAGGCTGTGACATTTTATGTGGCGCAGCCCCTCGCTACACCCGCTAGGAAGGCACCACATAGGGTCAGGGAAACTGGCGCCAAGTTTACCAAGAGGAGGCCCGAGGCAGCCGGACAGAAGGGTTGGTAAGAAAGGCCAGACAAAGGACACACAAAGGGGGTCCTGTGAAGCGCTCCAAAGTTATCTGGGAGTTGTCTGAGCCCCTCACCTGGTGAGCACAGTATGACGTGGGCAGCCGTTACCTGCAGACGTGGTCTGGATAATAAGAACTGTGAGTAAAGGCCCTGGACTGCATCACTGACTCCGTGTCGTTACTGCTGCTGCCCTGCACCATCACCCCCATCCTCCGCATACACTGCCCTGAGGCTATACTCCTCCCGTGGGGAGTTATGCTACGCTCTGCTGCACCCACAACACCAGCCTTAGCGGTCTGCCCTGTAGCGGCGGTTCACTCTGACCGCAATCCACGGGTGGCGTAGTCGGATATTTAAACATCAAAACCACATAAATAGTTCCGCCACTGGTTTGACCGCCCTGAGCCACGGAACCGGGTCGCCGCCACGGAGACTACAACCACCAGCATCCACCAAAAAGGGTCCGGCTCCGGGTGTCCCAAGGCCCAGGGGGCGCGTCAGAACATTTTCATCACCTTTCACAATCACCAATGGGACAAGGCAGGGATGTCCTCTGTCCCCTCTCTTATACATCCTAGTGACGGAGCACCTGCTCTCATCAATTCGTCATAACCCCAATATTAGGTGGAAGGCACCGAGTACAAGTGCTCTCTATTTGCTGATGATGTCCTAGTATATATCACTCAATCACATATATCCATCCATGCTGTTATGGCTGAAATAGATCACTTTGTTACATGGTCAAATTTTAAAATCAATGCAGCGAAGTCTGAGGCCCTCGATGTCTCCCTCCCCAAATCCATATAGGATTCCATCCAGTCCAACTTTCCCTTTGCCTGGCCCTCACAGGGTATCAAATACTTAGGAATTCCTATTCATAGAGACCTCTCCCATCTATGTTATCTTAATTTTGGGCCCTTTATTGAACAACTCCATACAGACCACGGTTGGCAAGTTAGAACTGTAAGATTCACTACGTGAACCACTGGTGTTTTGTGGAAAAGCACATGTACACTGTGTTCCAAATTATTATGCAAAAAGTGTTTAGGAGTGATAAGGGAAGAATTTGTTTGTTTGTCAGTTAAACTCATTGATGGTGATGTGTGTCAGGGCTCTTTATATCACTGTAAGCAATTGCAGACACCTGTGCTAATTAGTTTGGCAGGTGTGTCCAATGAAAGGCAAGACTACTTAAGAAGGCTGTCTCACATTATTAAGCAGCCTACATTTTCTGCCAAAATGGGAAAGAAAAAGGATGTGTCGGCTGCTGAGAAGCAACAAATTGTGGAGTGTTTAGGTCAAGGCATGACTACAATCAACATTGTGCGATGATCAGGATGAAGTGTCTTGGCAATCAAGAAGTATGTAGCTGATTCACAGTACACACGTGTGCGTGCTGATAAGGGCAAATTGAGGACTCTTTCCTACAGGCAATTACGTCAGGTTGAAAGAGCAGCGGCAAAAAAGCCTTGTCATAGCAGCAGACAAGTTTTTGAAGCTGCTGGTGCCTCCAACGTCCCCCGAACAACAAGATGCAGGGTCCTTCAGAGGTTTGCAGCTGTGCATACGCCATCCTGTCGACCTCCTCTATCCACTTCACACAAGCAGAAACGGCTCCAGTGGGCCAAACATTACATGAAGACTGATTTCAAAACTGTTTTGTTCACGGATGAGTGCCGTGCAGCGCTCGATGGTCCAGATGGATGGAGTGGAGGATGGCTGGTTGATGGACACCCCACGTAAACACGGCTACAGCGCCAACAAGGAGGAGGTGGAGTAATGTTTTGGGCTGGAATCATGGGGAGAGAGATTGTCGGCCCCTTTAGGATCCCTGAAGGCGCTAAAGATGAACTCCATAATGTATGTGGATTTTCTCAAACAGCACTTCCTGCCATGGTTCAAGAAGAAGAACCGTGTATTTCACAGCAAGATCATTTTTTTGCATGATAATGCACCATCTCATGCTGCACATAAAACATCTGCATCTCTGGCTGATATGGGCATAAAAGGGGACAAACTTATGGTGTGACCCCATGCTCCCCTGACCTCTACCCCATTCAGAACCTTTGGAGCATCATTAAAAGGAGTGTCTATGATGGCGGGAGGCAGTTCACATCTAAGCAACAGCTCTGGGAGGGTATTCTGTCCTCATGCAAAACAATTGAAGCAGAAACCATCCAAAACCTGACAAATTCAATGGACGAGAGAGTTCAGAAGCTCCTTTCGAACAAGGGGTCCTATGTGAAAATGTAACATCACCTAGAATAAAGTTTTGAGTTGAAAACTGTTTGATTTCAGTTTCTAACAACCTGCTAATGCTTATAATTTCAAAAATGACCATTTTTTTGGTCTTTATTAAAATGAAAAGGTTGATCGAAAAGTTTGGGGGATCTAAGAGTGTGGCAACCCAGTCGTCATGATTACTTCGAATTCTGACAATATGAGGGTCATGCTGCAGGTAGTGCAGCAAGAAGGCACTTATGTGTCTTGCGCATCTCGGAGCCCCAAAATTATTTTCCGGGCTAGATGCAGCTAAAAATTATTGTTAATTTTAAATCTGGTGAAGCTTTAGTATAGATGGCCTAATAGGATCAGTGCTGCACACTGCTACAAAGCCCAAATTATTTTCCAGCCAAGATACAGATAAACATGATTAGTAATTTTAAATCTGGTGGAGCTTATTATAGATGGCCTAATAGAATCAGTGCTGCACACTGCTACAAAGCCCAAATTATTTTCCAGCCAAGATACAGATAAACATGCTTAGTAATTTGAAAGCTTAAAACGGTTGGTAGGGTGATTTTAACCAATCATC
This sequence comes from Phyllobates terribilis, assembly GCF_046119375.1. NCBI lineage: Eukaryota > Metazoa > Chordata > Amphibia > Anura > Dendrobatidae > Phyllobates > Phyllobates terribilis. Next base: position 870,277 of record NW_027363189.1, read on the forward strand.
AAGCTTTTACTCTCCCCGGGATGACACAGGGGTAGAAAAGTCGTTTCGGATCCATGATTTGTTCATCTTTATGAACGTGAGTCTGTCTACATTATCAGTGGAGAGCCGCGTGCGCTTATCTGTCAGCACACCACCAGCAGCGCTGAACACACGTTCAGACAGAACGCTGGCTGCGGGGCATGACAAGATCTCCAAGGCGTAAGTGGCTAGCTCCAGCCATTTATCCAGATTGGAAGCCCAAAAAGAGCAAGGGTCCAGTGACACAGTCGTGGCTTCAATGTTTACTTGGAGATACTCCTGTACCATCGTCTCTAGGCGTTGACTATGTGTCAGACTTCTTGTCTCCTGTGGCCTTGCAAAGGATGGGCTAAAAAAGTGGTGAAATGATTCCGCAAAATTGATGTTACCAGCAGATACTGTGGTTCTGTTACGGTTTGAGTGCTGAACACTTGACGGTCCCACGGTTGGCAAGTTGGAACTGTGAGATTCACTACGTGCACCACTGGTATTTTGTGGAAAAGCACATGTAAGATTCTGCAACAGTCTCTGCTGATACTCCTGCATGCGTGCATCTCTTTCTATGGCAGGAATAATTTCTGCAAATTTACTTTTGTACCGGGGATCTAACAGTGTGGCAACCCAGTAGTCAGGATTATTTCTAATTCTCACAATTCGAGGGTCATGTTGCAGGTAGTGCAGCAAGAAGGCACTCATGTGTGTTGCGCATCCAGGAGCACCAAGTCCCTGTTGTGTTGGTGGCGAGGTAACAATCATGCTTCCTTCCTCTGTCCTCTCCCCCCAACCTCGCACAACAGAAATGTGATCAAGGTCTCCCTCATCTGATGAGTCTTCCATCAGTTCGTCCTCCACTTCTTCCTGGGCTCCTGCACCTTCCTCACTAGTTTGGCTGCTACCATGCGCCCTGGTAAAACCATCTCCCCCACCCTCACATGCCTGCCGCCTTGGTGCTGCCGACCGTCTGGACCTTGCAGATGTTAGCCCTTCCGCATACAACTCCTCCTCCTCTACTTCCTCCACCTCCTCTTGTGCCACCACCTGACTCCGAATTCTGTTTAACATGTGCTCCAGCATGTAAATCACCGGAATAGTCATGCTGATAATGGCATCGTCAGCACTAAACATCTTCGTCGCCATTTCAAAACTGTGCAGAAGGGTGCATAGGTCCCTGATCTGAGACCACTCCTCCAGCATGATTTGCCCCACCTCTGGATCTCGTTGGCCCAGGATATACGTCAGAACGTATTGCACCAGGGCTTGTCGGTGCTGTCACAGTCGCTGCAACATGTGCAGAGTTGAATTCCACCGGGTAGGCACATCGCATTTTAGCCGGTGAAGTGGCAGGCCCAACGACTTCTGTAGAGATGTAAGTCGCTGAGCTGCGGGATGCGAACGGCGGAAGTGAGCACACAGCGACCGTGCCCTCTGCAGAAGGCCATCTAGTCTGGGATAGTGGGCTAAAAATTGCTGGACAACCAGGTTCAACACGTGAGCCATACAAGGCACGTGTGTGACATTGCCCCGGCGAAGGGCCGCACCCAGGTTTGCAGCATTGTTGCACACGGCCTTCCCTGGTTTCAGGTCCAGTGGAGACAACCATTCATGAAATTGGTTCTCCAGAGCTGACCACAACTCCTCAGCTGTGTGACTCACATTTCCCAGACATTTCAATGTAAAAACCGCCTGATGACGTTGAGCCCTACTGCCAGCATAGTAAGGAGGTGTGCAGGATCCCTTCTGCGCAGTTAGAAAGCTTGTGGCATGACCAGACAGGCTTTGGGTGCAGGTGGAAGACCGAGAGGAGGTTGAGGAGGCAGAAGCAGTGGAGGAACTTTGACATAAAGAGGATTGACGCACAACTCGTGGGGACGGCAAGACTTGGACAGCAGCCCCTTGTCCTGCTGTCACCATAGTTACCCAGTGCCCAGTCAGCGACATGTAACGCCCCTGTCCATGCCTACTCGTCCAAGTGTCTGTGGTGAAATGCACCCTGTCACACACAGAGTTTCTCAAAGAAGCGGTGATGTTGTGTGCGACATGCTGGTGGAGCGCAGGCACACCTTTCTTTGAGAAGTAGTGCCGACTGGGCATCTGGTACTGGGGCACTGCGACGGACATAAGGTCTCGAAAATCCTCTGTGTCCACCAGGCGGAAAGGCAGCATTTCTGTAGCCAAGAGCTTGCAGATGGTGAAATTCAACCTCTTAGCTTTCTCATGGCTACGAGGAAATGGTCTTTTACTTGTCCACATCTGAGGGACCGAGGGCTGGCTATTGTGCTTAGACGGGGTTGATAAGGGTGTCCCCGGCAAACTGCCGGTCTGTGAGGAAGATGCAGACGGACATGTTAGGTTGCCTTGATCCAAAGGTGGTGCTATCGATGTCGGACAGCGCTCAACACCAGCTGGTGTTACCACCTCCAAAGAAAATGATGACCTGCCAATCACGCTGGCTGTTGCGGGTAAAGAGGTGGCAGGTCTGCGCCCCAAAACAGGTGTGACTGCTGTCCCCCCAGTCACAGAGGATGAAGAGGCTGCGGATGCACAAGATATGGCAGACGGTGGTTGGCCCGGCCGGCTAGGCCGCATTGTAGCACACTGAGCTTCCCACTGCAACTTATGCTTCATGTCCATGTGCCGGTTCATGCATGAAGTACTCAAACTATGTATTTTTTGGCCTCTACTTAGCTTTTGCTGACAAATGTTACAGATAACACGAGTTGGGTCATCTTTATCGATCTGAAAAAATGCCCAGGCTATGCAAGGCTTAGCACCCATGCGACCTGAAGAGCCACCACGACTTGTGGTGAGAGGCAGAGTTGTGTTTGAGGATGCAGTTGTTGACGTGCTTCCAGTACTACGTCTCTGTCCAGGAAGGCGCAACCTGACCTCGTCGTCACTAGCATCTTCCTCCACCTCCTCTGCTGACCTCATCTCTTGGCTGACTGTGGGTTGACAGTAAGTGGGATCTCCAACCTCATCATCATCACCCTGTGCGTTATCACACCCGTCGTCCTCAGAGCCAACCTGTTCCTGCCCTGACAAAAAACTAAAGTTGTCGCTCCAATCAGGTATTTGAGTCTTATCATCGTCTTCCTCATTGTCTCCACCAACAGGAGTTACAGTTTGGGAATGAGGGTCTACATTATGGTCAGAACCTTCTGCGTCTGGTCCTGGATCCGACTCATAAAGATTCTGGGCATCAGTGCAGATTATTTCCTCGTCTGGATTCACAGAAGCGCTGGAGTCGACCTCTGATTCCCAGGCTATAGTATGAGTAAACAGCTCTGCAGACTCAACCATCTGTTCTACCTCATACTCAGACGGGCAGCTGGAGATTTGGGAGCTGTGAGGAAGCAAGTGCGATTGGGGTGACACCTTTGAGGACTGGAGTATTTGTGATGTTGAAGTTGATGTGGAGGAGAGCCCACTTAAAGGAGCACTTGATATCCGTTGAAGCACCTGCTGTTTTTGTGCCTCATCTGGAATTTGTAGCGATTGGCGTGGCCGTAAGAAAGGGATCTTATCACATTGTCCGCTAAAAGTAGACATTTTAGTTTGGCTGGAAGATGGTCTTTCTTCTGCAGATGTTACTGTTGCTTTAACACCTACCCCACGGACACAACCTTTTTTCCCCTTCCCAACACGCCTATTCCCCTTTCCACCAGCAGCAGGCCTTTTTCCACTCATTTTGGTGGTTAACTAATTCACAACTCTGGAGTTGTTTGCACAAAAAAACAATGGATGGGAACCGAGCAGAGCTGAGTGGCCAAACTGTGGTATTAGGCCAAAACTATTGGCTGGGTTAGATGCAGAAAAAAATTATATTCAATTTGCAACCTGATGGAGGTCAGTATAGATGGACTAATAGAACAAGTCCCACACACAGCTAGAAGCCCAAATATTTTTTCAGAGGTACTGTAGATGCAGATAAAAATTATTTTTAATTTGCAACCTGATGGAGGTCAGTATAGATGGACTAATAGAGAAAGTCCCACACACTGCTAGAAGGCCAAATATTTTTTCAGAGGTAGATGCAGAAAATTTTTTTATTCAGTTTGCAACCTGATGGAGGTCTGTATAGATGGATTAATAGAACAAGTCCCACACACAGCTAGAAGCCCAATATTTTTTCAGAGGTAGATGCAGAAAAAAAAATATTCAGTTTGCAACCTGATGGAGGTCAGTATAGATGGACTAATAGAGAAAGTCCCACACACTGCTAGAAGGCCAAATATTTTTTCAGAGCTAGATGCAGACAAAAAATTATTTTGAATTTGCAACCTGATGGAGGTCAGTATAGGTGGACTAATAGAACAAGTCCCACACACTGCTAGAAGGCCAAATATTTTTTCAGAGCTAGATGCAGATAAAAATTATATTCAGTTTGCAACCTGATGGAGGTCTGTATAGATGGACTAATAGAGAAAGTCCCACACACTGCTAGAAGGCCAAATATTTTTTCAGAGCTAGATGCAGATAAAAATTATATTCAATTTGCAACCTGATGGAGGTCAGTATAGATGGACTAATAGAACAAGTCCCACACACAGCTAGAAGCCCAAATATTTTTTCAGAGGTACTGTAGATGCAGATAAAAATTATTTTTAATTTGCAACCTGATGGAGGTCAGTATAGATGGACTAATAGAGAAAGTCCCACACACTGCTAGAAGGCCAAATATTTTTTCAGAGCTAGATGCAGAAAAAAATTATATTCAGTTTGCAACCTGATGGAGGTCAGTATAGATGGACTAATAGAGAAAGTCCCACACACTGCTAGAAGGCCACATATTTTTTCAGAGGTAGATGCAGAAAAAAAAATATTCAGTTTGCAACCTGATGGAGGTCAGTATAGATGGAGTAATAGAACAAGTCCCACACACAGCTAGAAGCCCAAATATTTTTTCAGAGGTAGATGCAGATAAAAATTATTTTTAATTTGCAACCTGATGGAGGTCAGTATAGATGGACTAATAGAGAAAGTCCCACACACTGCTAGAAGGCCAAATATTTTTTCAGAGCTAGATGCAGATAAAAATTATATTCAATTTGCAACCTGATGGAGGTCAGTATAGATGGACTAATAGAACAAGTCCCACACACAGCTAGAAGCCCAAATATTTTTTCAGAGGTACTGTAGATGCAGATAAAAACTATTTTTAATTTGCAACCTGATGGAGGTCAGTATAGATGGACTAATAGAGAAAGTCCCACACACTGCTAGAAGGCCAAATATTTTTTCAGAGCTAGATGCAGAAAAAAATTATATTCAGTTTGCAACCTGATGGAGGTCAGTATAGATGGACTAATAGAGAAAGTCCCACACACTGCTAGAAGGCCACATATTTTTTCAGAGGTAGATGCAGAAAAAAATATATTCAGTTTGCAACCTGATGGAGGTCTGTATAGATGGAGTAATAGAACAAGTCCCACACACAGCTAGAAGCCCAATATTTTTTCAGAGGTAGATGCAGAAAAAAATATATTCAGTTTGCAACCTGATGGAGGTCAGTATAGATGGACTAATAGAGAAAGTCCCACACACTGCTAGAAGGCCAAATATTTTTTCAGAGCTAGATGCAGATAAAAATTATATTCAATTTGCAACCTGATGGAGGTCAGTATAGATGGACTAATAGAGAAAGTCCCACACACTGCTAGAAGGCCAAATATTTTTTCAGAGCTAGATGCAGATAAAAATTATATTCAATTTGCAACCTGATGGAGGTCAGTATAGATGGACTAATAGAACAAGTCCCACACACAGCTAGAAGCCCAAATATTTTTTCAGAGGTACTGTAGATGCAGATAAAAACTATTTTTAATTTGCAACCTGATGGAGGTCAGTATAGATGGACTAATAGAGAAAGTCCCACACACTGCTAGAAGGCCAAATATTTTTTCAGAGCTAGATGCAGAAAAAAATTATATTCAGTTTGCAACCTGATGGAGGTCAGTATAGATGGACTAATAGAGAAAGTCCCACACACTGCTAGAAGGCCACATATTTTTTCAGAGGTAGATGCAGAAAAAAATATATTCAGTTTGCAACCTGATGGAGGTCTGTATAGATGAAGTAATAGAACAAGTCCCACACACAGCTAGAAGCCCAATATTTTTTCAGAGGTAGATGCAGAAAAAAATATATTCAGTTTGCAACCTGATGGAGGTCAGTATAGATGGACTAATAGAGAAAGTCCCACACACTACTAGAAGGCCAAATATTTTTTCAGAGCTAGATGCAGATAAAAATTATATTCAATTTGCAACCTGATGGAGGTCAGTATAGATGGACTAATAGAGAAAGTCCCACACACTGCTAGAAGGCCAAATATTTTTTCAGAGCTAGATGCAGATAAAAATTATATTCAATTTGCAACCTGATGGAGGTCAGTATAGATGGACTAATAGAACAAGTCCCACACACAGCTAGAAGCCCAAATATTTTTTCAGAGGTACTGTAGATGCAGATAAAAATTATTTTTAATTTGCAACCTGATGGAGGTCAGTATAGATGGACTAATAGAGAAAGTCCCACACACTGCTAGAAGGCCAAATATTTTTTCAGAGCTAGATGCAGAAAAAAATTATATTCAGTTTGCAACCTGATGGAGGTCAGTATAGATGGACTAATAGAGAAAGTCCCACACACTGCTAGAAGGCCACATATTTTTTCAGAGGTAGATGCAGAAAAAAATATATTCAGTTTGCAACCTGATGGAGGTCTGTATAGATGGATTAATAGAACAAGTCCCACACACAGCTAGAAGCCCAATATTTTTTCAGAGGTAGATGCAGAAAAAAATATATTCAGTTTGCAACCTGATGGAGGTCTGTATAGATGGATTAATAGAACAAGTCCCACACACAGCTAGAAGCCCAATATTTTTTCAGAGGTAGATGCAGAAAAAAATATATTCAGTTTGCAACCTGATGGAGGTCTGTATAGATGGATTAATAGAACAAGTCCCACACACAGCTAGAAGCCCAATATTTTTTCAGAGGTAGATGCAGAAAAAAATATATTTAGTTTGCAACCTGATGGAGGTCAGTATAGATGGACTAATAGAGAAAGTCCCACACACTGCTAGAAGGCCAAATATTTTTTCAGAGCTAGATGCAGATAAAAATTATATTCAATTTGCAACCTGATGGAGGTCAGTATAGATGGACTAATAGAATGATGCTATGGCGAAAAGATTTTACTTCACTAGGTGCAGTAAAAAAATTGGTATTCTATACACAGGTGGTATATCTTGCAACACAGATAGGCTACTCCACTGACTAACACACTCTGCAATAGGCCAAAAAGGATTAGCTTTGCTAGATTCAGCCAAATGCTGTGAAAAAAACTTGCACAGCACTGGCACAGACCTGCCTGGCAAAAACTGATAGGAACTGATGTAACCTAGTCCTGAAAAGGACTGCAATTACAATTAGTCTTTACTCCCACAATCTATCTATTTAAGAGCACAGACCTGCCTGATAAAAGTCGTAGGAAATGCTGTAACCTAGTCCTTAAAAGGACTGCAATCACAACTATTCCCTACTCCCAAGCTATCTGTAGATTTGTGCGAAAATTGGCTTGAAATTAACAAGGTATAGCACACACAGGAACAGCGGTGCCGTCTAACACGCAGCTGCAGCAGTGAGAAAATGGTGGCGACGGGGAAAATGGCTTGGTCTTATAGGGCAAGGACATGTGACATACACTGCCAATGACACATGCCCTTGCTTGTGTGAAAAAAAGCACTTCGCTCCGTGTGTGCGCTGCTGATAGGCTGACAGATTGCACCTCCCCACTGTAAATGCGGGAAAGAGAAAAAAAAAATGGAGATCTTCATTGTTCCTGCAGAGATCCATCCCCTGCCCCTCCCCCCGCCCTGCTGTACACTCAAACTGCGTATTAACATTAATTTTCATCATTACTGAGAAAAAATCCAGTTATGATTTTGGTGCACGAACAGTTATCAAACATAACCTCGAACAGCCGAATTTTTCTCAAATTGTTCGTGTTCGCCGAACGGCTCGAACACCGCCCAAAACAGCTCGAATTTGAGATTGGCGAACAGTTCGAGTAGAACAACGCTCATCTCTAGTCCTGTGGGCTTATGGTAAATTGATGTCTGTATGGTGTTGTCTTTGATGTATATGGTCATGTCCAGAAAATGTATTTGGGATTTTGAGAAGTTGAGGGTGAGCTTGATGGTTGGGTGGAACCTGTTGAAGTTATCGTGGAAGGTCAGCAGATCATCTTTTGAGCCTGTCCAGATTATTAGCAGATCATCAATGTAGCGGAAGTATGCTAGAGGTTTAATAGAGCAAGATGACAAAAACTCCTCCTGTAGTTTAGCCATAAATAGGTTAGCATATTGTGGGGACATTTTGCTTCCCATGTCGCTACCCATACATTGTTGGTATAAATTGTTCCCAAAGGAGAAATAATTGTGATGGAGCACAAACCTGATGAATTGCAGAGTTGGTTCTGTAGCCAGATTGTTTTTTTGTAGGAAATGTTTGCTTGCTACAATCCCATCCTCATGAGGAATGTTGGAGTAGAGAGACTCTACATCCATGGTGGCTAGTATTGTGTCCTCCGGAAGTGGGCCGAGAGCTGACAGTTTGCAGAGGCTATCCGTGGTGTCCTGGATATAGCTGGGTGTGCGTCTCACCAGGGGTTTCAGAATGTTCTCCACCCAGCCTGAGATATTTTCCGTTAATGTCCCAATGCCAGAAATGATTGGCCTGTCAGGATTACCTCCTTTATGTATTTTAGGAAACATGTAGAAGGTACCTGTTTGGGGATTGTCTGGTATTAGTTCCAATAGTGAGGATGAAGTAGAATCAAACCCATTGATGATATGTGTTAGTTCCTCTGTGTATTTTTTGGTGGGATCTTCCTGAAGTGGAGTGTAGTATTTTATATCCAAGAGTTGTCTGTGTGCTTCTTGGATGTAATCTGACATGTTCATAATGACTACAGCTCCTCCTTTGTCTGCTGGTTTGATGATGATATTGTTATTTGCTTTTAAAGACTGTATGGCTTTTCTTTCCTCCATACTGATATTGTGCGGCACTTTGTGGCATCTGTCCAAAATGTCAGATTTAACTTTTTTACGGAAACAGTCTACGTAGTGATCCAGAGTTTGGTTGTGCCCAGGTTGGGGGGTCCAGTTTGTCCTCTTTTTCTTTTTTGATGTGTTGTTCAGATTATCTTGTGGTGTGATATCTGCATGGTTGTGAAAGAATTCTTTAAGCCGTAATCTGCGGAAGAATTCCTCAATATCACTACAAAATTGAGCCGTATCAAGTTGTTTTGTAGGACAGAATGTTAGTCCCTTTGATAAAACATTCATTTCTCCTGCGTTTGGCTCATACTGTGAGAGGTTCACAACAGAGGACGATGTATTAAAATGATTTTGTAAATTGGGCTTACCTTCAACTACATTGAGACCTGCTTTCTTCCTCAGTCTGTCAAGTTTCTTTTTCTTATTGATAATAAGGTGATGTTGCAATTTTTTGTAAAAATCCTGTAATGTCTCCTTGATTAGACATGAATCTGGTCCTTGTATTCGGCCCTGTAGAGAAGTTATCTCTTTATGGATGGTCCTCTTCTTCTTCTTGTTGTAGAAAAATCCAATGCGGTGATTCCGCAGTCTCTCAGATGATCTGTAGCAAAGTTTCTGTGAAAAATGAGTATTGTAGGTAAACTGAGTCGGATTCCTTATTATGAGGCCTTTGGGGATTAAGTTTTCTTTTTTGCATCTGGATAGAAAGAAAATGTCGCTGTTCATTTGTGCCAGTTTCTTCAGGAGGTTTTTCAGATCCATCTGTGATCGATACATTGGGGTATCTTCCATTATCATGATGTACAATACAAAGTTATATTGTGGCACCGTGCTAGCCAGAAAAATCGATGTAAATACTTGTATGCCAAAAATGACAAAAGTATTCTTGGGGTGATACCTTTATTGGCTAACCAGAAAATATATATATATGCAAGCTTTCAGAGCACAGAGGCTCCTTCTTCAGGCGAGATTACCATCTGTTTTTTTTTTCACTTTTTCATTTTTACGAATCAATTTGTGAAGCACCTGGGGGTTCCAAGTGCTTACTATGCATCTAGATAGGTGCCTTGGGGGTCTAGTTTCCAAAATGGGGTCACTTGTGGGGGAGCTCCAATGTTTGGGCACACAGGGGCTCTCCAAACGCAACATGGCGTCCGCTAACAATTTGAGCCGATTTTCCATTCAATTCGTTAGCGGACACCATGTCGCGTTTGGAGAGCCCGTGATGTGCCTAAACAGTGGAGCTCCCCCACAAGTGTCCCCATTTTGGAAACTATACCCCTCAAGGATTTTATTAAGGTGTATAGTGAACATTTTGAACCCAGAGGTACGGCACAGAATTTGTTTACATTAGGTCATCATATTGAATAAGTTGTCATTATTCTTGAGCGCAAGTGCTCGCTACTTGAGTTTGCATCGGGTACTCAGGTATGCACCATGTACAGCGTGTGCTCGAGTGACATGCTCGAGTCCCTGCTCCGCATGTTTCACGGTTATTAGACACCCAAAAAAAAACATGCGGGGATCGCTCGTGCATGGCAGGCAATCCCCGTAAAGTTTTTTTGGCCGCGAAGCATATGGGGCAGAGACTCGAGCATGTCACTCAAATACCCATGATACTCAATGCATACCAGAGCACCCGATGCAAACTCAAGTAGCGAGCACTTGCGCTCAACACTAGTCGCCATATCGTCATCTTTTTTTCTTACTTTTGAAAAAAATCCCAACCCCAGCCCTAACCCTAGCACAACCCTAACCATAGCACAACCCTAGCCCCAGCACAAGAGTTTATTTTTGACACCGTTCCTTGTGCGGTATAAGTGATTAGACGACTTTATTCTTCAGGTCGGTGTGATTACAGCAATGCCAGAATCAAATGGGGTTTTTATGACTGACAGCTGTCACACACTAAAAGACGCATTTTTTGTAAAATCTAGTTTTTGCATCGCCATATTTTGAGAGCTATAATTTTTCCAGATTTTGGCAGACAGTCATGTGACGGCTCGTTTTTTGTGGGATGACTTGACGTTGTTATTGGTGCCATTTTCAGGCACGTGACATTTTTTGATCGCTTTCTATTCCGATTTTTGGGAGGCAGAATAAACAAAAACCAACAATTCAGGAATTGTTTTTTTTTTTGTTTTTTTTTTATTCTGTTCCGCGTGTGGTAAAATTGATAAGGTAGCTTTATTCTTCGGGTCAGTACGTTTACAGCGGTACCACATTTGTATCATTTTTCTATGTTTTGGCGCTTATACACAATAAAAGCTATTTTATAGAAAAAAATATTTTTTAGCATCGCTTTATTCTGAGAGCTATAACTTTTTATTTTTCGGCTGATGGAGCTGTATGGCGGCTTGTTTTTTGCGGGACGAGATGACGTTTTCAGCGGTACCATTTTTATTTATATGTGTCTTTTTGATCGCGTGTTATTCCACTTTTTGTTTGGCGGTATGGTGATAAAGCATTGGTTTTTTGCTTCGTTTTTTTTTTTTTTCTACCGTGTTCACTGAAGGGGTTAACTAGTGGGACAGTTTTATAGGTCAGGTTGTTCCGGACGCGGCGATACCAAATAAGTGTACTGTTATTGTTTTTTTTTTTTTTTTTTATAATAATATTTATTGATGGGTACATTATATTTTTATTTTTGGTGGATTATTTTTTTTATTTTTTTTTTATATTTTTGCAATTTTTTTTTTTTTTTTTTCCACTTTCAGACAGTTTATACACTTTATTACTTTGTCCCATTCTGGGACTTTCACTTTTTTTTCTCTGATCGCCTGCATGGCACAGGAATGCAGCACCATCCCTATGCCATGCAGGCTATCAGCGGTGCACAGTGTGAAGATTGTTTGGAGATGCACTGCGCATGTCCAAACAATCTTCCTGCTGTCTGGTGACCCGGATGTTGTCATGACGACATCGGGTCGTCATGGCAACACCCGGGAAGCCTTTGCAGACTGCGCTGGAAGCCGGAAGAGAAGGTGAGTATCGGCGATCACCTCCCCTTGCCCCCGCAATGCCGCGATCGACTTCGATCGCAGCATCGCAGGGGTTAATGTGCTGGAGGTGGTGCAGGACCGCTCCCTGCACATAGTACCGGGTGTCAGCTGTGACAATCAGCTGACACCCGGCGGCGATCGCGATGACGTACTAATACGGGTCTGGCTCTTAAGTCCCAGGGCACAGACGCGTATTAGTACGTCAGATGTTATTAAGGGGTTAATGTACGTCACAGCTTCTCTCACCAGCAGCAATGAGTCCTCTATCGTCCGACCCTTCACACCACACGTCTGGTTGGCGATGATCAGCTCACCCGCCACCTCACTCAGCCGATAATACAAGATCTTGGCCAGGATTTTATAGTCAGTGTTTAGCAAAGACAGTGGACGCCAGTTCCTTACATCTTTTAGATTTCCCTTCTTTGCTAAGAGAACCAGAACAGATCTATACTGGGACTGTAGAAGCTTCCCTGCAGAGAGGCAATCATTATAGACCTGCACCAGGTCCGGAGCCAACAAGTCCCTGAACTCTTTGTAAAACCCGCTGGTCAGGCCGTCTAGTCCTGGGCTCTTGTTGGCCTTTAAGGAGTCAATGCTCCTCTTCACCTCATCCTCAGTTATGGGATCGGCCATACTATCTGCCTGCACCAGGTCTAACGTTGGTAGGGACACCCCCTTCAGATAAGCTTTAATGTCATCCTTATTAATATGAGCCCCTTTATACAGATCTCTATAATAATCCCCAATGATCCTGTGGACTTTCTCTGGCTCAGACTGCTCCACCCCATTCTCATCTAACAAGCCAGTGATCAGCTTCTTACTAACCCTGTTCTTACAGGCAATAAAGGGATCTGGGTTATGGATGCCCCAACTATCAAACTGTCCCTCCGCCTTGAGAGACTTGAGGCGATCGTACTGCAGCTCCCTCATCCGTTGCTTTATATGGCTGACGCTCCGTCCGTCCACCTCCTCACCACCATTCATCCTGCTGTATAGCCGGCTGAGGTGCAGTCTCAGGGCTGTGTATCTCATATAATCCATATTACTACGTCTCCTGGCTGCTCGTATAATAAACTGCTTGATGTCACTCTTCATGATCTCCCACCACTCGGCTGTGTCATCACACATACACTGGGTGGTCCTACGTTTATTATAGAATGTGGTGAAGGCCTCTCTGAACCGAGGATCTTGGACCACAGAGCTGTTCACCTTCCAGTACCCCTTTCCACAGACCACAGCTTGGGCCAGATCCTCCGTCACACTCACCATACAATGGTCCGAATACTCCAGGGGGCTGATCCTGTACTGAGAGCATCTCACCTCCCTCTTTATATACACCCGGTCTATCCTACTGGCATTACCACCCTTATGGTAAGTGTACGTCTTACTGGTATGATGAGACCCATAGGGGTCTACTAGGTGGGCCTGCTGGACTATATTATTAAGGAACGTCTCATCATATCTTAGTTGCTTATGACTGCTGGATCTGTCCACATTACAGGACACATTATTAAAGTCCCCACACAATATAAATACTTTAGATGTAAAGCAATATGGTTTCATGTGGTCAAATAGTTCCCTCCGCTCTTTCCTGGTCTGCGGAGCATAAATGTTTATCGCTCTATAATGGATGGAGTCCAATGTAAAGTCCAGCATCAGACAGCGACCCGGACAGATCTCCAGGACTCTGTCCACCTGGACATTCATGGTATTAAAGAGGACCCCCACACCGTCATTTCTCTCCAGACCGAAGGACCAGTATGACGGCCCAAGTCTCCAGTCTCTCTTGGCTGCATACACATGAGCATTGCTCTTCAAATACGTCTCCTGCAAGAAGAAGACATCAGATCTCTCGTCAGACAAACGCTGGTAAATCGTCTGCCGCCGGCTCACAGTCCTCACACTGTTCACATTAATGGAGTTTATTCTCAGCCGCATCCTGATCACTTAGACTTTTTGGTCTTCTTCCTCCTTCCACTGCTGTCACCTGTAGTGCCCCATCTCTTTGTGGACACGGGAGGGTCAGGATCCCCCTCATCAGAGACGTTTTCGAGGACGCATGAAGGACTTTGCTCCATTTGTGACTCTTCATCTTGGTCTTCTCCCAGCACATTGTAACGTCCAGGACTTATCGCCAGCACTGGAGGCTCAGAGGTTTTCTGTACTGTTGTGACTTTTCTGGTGGGATCCACAGATGCATTTTTTCTTTTTACGATCACAAAGCCTTCCTCATCCACACTGGACAGTGCAGGCGGACTAACTGCTTCCACAGATGTACTGGGCTGATGTTTGGTTGGTTTGGTGGCAGGCTTTCTGGACCCCTTAGGCCTCTCTTTAACAACTGGCATTTTAGGCCCTACTTTAGTGGCTGATCGAAGCTTAGGTCTTATTATATTGGCTGATGGCGGTTTAGGTCTTTCTTTAGTGGCTGGTGGGCCTTTAGGTAGTTCTTCAGTGGCTGGTGGTCCTAGTAGTGCAGCATCCGTTAGTACCTCAGACTCTGGAGCAGGTTCACTGATACTGTGACTTCTGTCCTCATCCATACCAGCTTCTGGGACATCAGAACCTCTGGTGACATCTTCCTGTACAACTTCTGAGGAGGTCTGGCCATTATATTTATTGTGTTCTGCATGCCGGCAATCCCGGAACGTATGCCCTGGTTCTGAGCACAGATTACAGATGACGGGTCCTGTGCAGTTGTCCTTTGTATGACCTGACTGTCCACATAATGAGCATGTGATACGAGAGCAGTTTATGGCGAGATGCCGGCCCCCACATCTATGGCACAGACGTGGCTGACCAGGGTAGTAGCAGATCCCCCTCTCTGAGCCCAGGTAGGAGTGCGGCAGATGTCTGGTCACACCGCTCTCTTGTATCAGCTGGATTTTCAGTGTATATCCTCCATTCCATATCTGCTCCTCATCATAGATCTTGTCAGGATGACTTCTCACTATGCACTGCCGGTTCAGCCAGTGCTGCAGATCCGCCACCGCCACCACCTCAGACTGGAACAGGACAGTGGCCGTTATCTCCTGCGGCTTAGACAGCTGGATACAATGGAGGTGATCCCAGATCTCATCTTCTCTGGTGTCATTATAGATGTTCCAGAACAAATCCAGATCACACTGGAGCTTAAAGCTGATGTCATAGATCCTGCTGGATGGGATATGGATCAGAGCGTAGACCTCAGACGCATTGAACTTCATGAAGTCTTTTAGGAGAACTTTCCCAATGTAAATTCTGGATGGGATGTTCTCCTCTGGTCCTGTGTATTTTATCCTGACTGCGTTTCTCCTCTGAGGCGGGGGGTTCACTGGTCTGGTGACATTAGAGAACAGTCTCCTGAACTGATGGTCAGCAGATGGGTCAGTGCCGGAGCTTTCACCAGCCGCAGATGCGTCAGTGCCGGAGCTTTCACCAGCCGCAGATGCGTCAGTGCCGGAGCTTTCACCAGCCGCAGGTGGATCAGTGCTGGAAATCTCCACCGCTGCTGGAGGATTAGTGCTGGAGCTCTCCCTAGCTCCATGATTACTGACACCTGACTGTGCTGCAACAACACCCAGATCTACTACTGATGGTTGCACAGTATTGTCTCTATTCACTGACATGGAGGGTTGAGAGTCCATTACCACTGCAGTGTGGTCTCCATCCGCTGACATACATGACATAGAGTCCATCACCACTGATTGCTGCACAGTATTATCTCCATTCACTGACATGGAGGGTTGAGAGTCCATTACTACTGCAGTGTGGTCTCCATCCGCTGACATAGAGTCCATTACCACTGATGGTTGCACAGTATTGTCTCTATTCACTGACATGGAGGGTTGAGAGTCCATTACCACTGCAGTGTGGTCTCCATCCGCTGACATACATGACATAGAGTCCATTACCACTGATTGCTGCACAGTATTATCTCCATTCACTGACATGGATGGTTCAGAGTCCATTATAATATTTGTATTATCTGTTGCAGACAGACATTCACTAGCACCAGTGAGCGGGGTCTCACTCACAGCGCTGAGGGGGGTCTCACTCACAGTATCAGTACAGGGTGCACTTTCTTTCTCACTCTCAGCAGCTGAGCTCACTTCATTGCTGCATAGAGAGGTCACTGCAGTTAACCCCTCGTTTGCTGGCACACTTTCCTCTGCAGCACTTTCTGGTGTCTCGGACCCCTCACATTGTGCCCCTGATATCAGCGCTGCACTTCTCACTGGGCTTCCTTGCTCCACAATGCTGTACACAGTTTTATATTTAATGTCCTTATTCCCAATAAAGCGTTTTCTGCTCACAGTCTGGGCTCTGGATTCTTTTTTTCTCTCTTTAGCCCAAGTCTCCTTTCTGGGCACAGAGTTTAAACCTTTCTCCAGTTTTTCTTTCCTGATCAGCAGCTCTCGGCTGCAATCATCCAGACACTCGCACTTCATCAGTTTTACCTTAGGATCAGTCTCTTTCTTAATTTCTTCTTTTAGTTTGCTGATATGCAATTCCAGCTTAAATATACTTTGCCTTGTAACTTTAGCATTTAATCCTCCAACATAACAAGCAGGTTTAGAAGACTCACCAGCCACCATCTCCAGCTTTCCATTACCATCAGGTGCATGCTGCAGGCCGGACTCCAGACCAGGGGCTTTCCCTGGATCATCAGCCCAGCTCCCCTCCCCTCCACCTGGGTCAGAAGCCATGCCTCCGCCCTGCTGAGAGCTCTCAAGCACACGTCTATCGTCTCCTATGGACAAGAATACAAATACTATAATACTGCTCCTATGTACAAGAATACAAATACTATAATACTGCTTCTATGTACAAGAATATAACTACTATAATACTGCTTCTATGTACAAGAATATAACTACTATAATACTGCTCCTATGTACAAGAATACAAATACTATAATACTGCTTCTATGTACAAGAATATAACTACTATAATACTGCTTCTATGTACAAGAATATAACTACTATAATACTGCTCCCATGTACAAGAATATAACTACTATAATACTGCTCCCATGTACAAGAATACAACTACTATAATACAGCCCCCTATGTACAAGAATACAACTACTATAATACTGCTCCTATGTACAAGAATACAAATACTATAATACTGCCCCCTATGCACAAGAATACAACTACTATAATACTGCTTCTATGTACAAGAATATAACTACTATAATACTGCTTCTATGTACAGGAATATAACTACTATAATACTGCCCCCTATGTACAAGAATATAACTACCATAATACTGCTCCCTATGTACAAGAATATAATAACTATAATACAGCTCCTATGTACAACAATACAAATACTATAATACAGCCCCCTATGTACAAGAATACAACTACTATAATACAGCTCCTATGTACAAGAATATAACTACTATAATACTCTCCTATGTACAAGAATACAAATACTATAATACAGCCCCCTATGTACAAGAATACAACTACTATAATACAGCCCCCTATGTACAAGAATATAACTACTATAATACAGCCCCCTATGTACAAGAATATAACTACTATAATACAGCTCCTATGTACAAGAATACAACTACTATAATACAGCTCCTATGTACAAGAATATAACTACGATAATACTGCTCCCTATGTACAAGAATATAACTACTATAATACTGCTCCCATGTACATGAATACAGTTAGGTCCATATATATTTGGACAGAGACAACATTTTTCTAATTTTGGTTCTAGACATTACCACAATGAATTTTAAACAAAACAATTCAGATGCAGTTGAAGTTCAGACTTTCAGCTTTCATTTGAGGGTATCCACACTAAAATTGGATGAAGGGTTTAGGAGTTTCAGCTCCTTAACATGTGACACCCTGTTTTTAAAGGGACCAAAAGTAATTGGACAATTGACTCCAAGGCTATTTCATGGACAGGTGAGGGCAATCCCTTCGTTATGTCATTCTCAATTAAGCAGATAAAAGGCCTGGAGTTGATTTGAGGTGTGGTGCTTGCGTTTGGAAGGTTTTGCTGTGAAGTAAACATGCGATCAAAGGCGCTCTCCATGCAGGTGAAACAAGCCATCATTAACCTTCAAAAACAGAAAAAAACCATCCGAGAAATTGCTACAATATTATGAGTGGCAAAATCTACAGTTTGGTACATTCTGAGAAAGAAAGAAAGCACTGGTGAACTCATCAATGCAAAAAGACCTGGGCGCCCTCGGAAGACAACAGTGGTGTATGATCGCAGAATAATCTCCATGGTGAAGAGAAACCCCTTCACAACAGCCAACCTAGTGAACAACACTCTCCAGGAGGTAGGTGTATCAATATCCAAATCTACCATAAAGAGAAGACTGCATGAAAGTAAATACAGTGGGTTCACTGCACAGTGCAAGCCACTCATAAGCATCAAGAATAAAAAGGCTAGACTGGACTTTGCTAAAAAACATCTAAAAAAGCCAGCACAGTTCTGGAAGAACATTCTTTGGACAGATGAAACCAAGATCAACCTCTACCAGAATGATGGAAAGCGAAAAGTATGGTGAAGGCGTGGTACAGCTCATGATCCAAAGCATACCACATCATCTGGAAAACACGGCGGAGGCAGTGTGATGGCTTGGGCATGCATGGCTGCCAGTGGCACTGGGTCACTAGTGTTTATTGATGATGTGACACAGGACAGAAGGAACCGAATGAATTCTGATGTATTCAGAGCCATACTGTCTGCTCAGATCCAGCTGAATGCAGCCAAACTGATTGGTCGTCGTTTCATACTACAGATGGACAATAACCCAAAACATAAAGCCAAAGCAACCCAGGAGTTTATTAAAGAAAAGAAGTGGAATATTCTTGAATGGCCAAGTCAGTCACCTGATCTCAACCCAACTGAGCATGCATTTCACTTGTTAAAGACTAAACTTCAGACAGAAAGGCCCACAAACAAACAGCAACTGAAAACCTCCGCAGTGAAGGCCTGGCAGAGCATCAAAAAGGAGGAAACTCAGAGTCTGGTGATGTCCATGAGTTCAAGACTTCAGGCAGTCATTGCCAACAAAGGGTTTTCAACTAACTACTAGAAATGAACATTTTATTTACAATTATTTAATCTGTCCAATTACTTTTGGTCCCTTTAAAAACAGGGTGTCACATGTTAAGGAGCTGAAACTCCTAATCCCTTCATCCAATTTTAATGTGGATACCCTCAAATGAAAGCTGAAAGTCTGAACTTCAACTGCATCTGAATTGTTTTGTTTAAAATTCATTGTGGTAATGTCTAGAACCAAAATTAGAAAAAATGTTGCCTCTGTCCAAATATATATGGACCTAACTGTATAACTACTATAATACCGCC
Source organism: Phyllobates terribilis (assembly GCF_046119375.1). Classification (NCBI taxonomy): domain Eukaryota; kingdom Metazoa; phylum Chordata; class Amphibia; order Anura; family Dendrobatidae; genus Phyllobates; species Phyllobates terribilis. The sequence continues at coordinate 889,699 of NW_027363189.1, forward strand.
CCCTATGTACAAGAATATAACTATTATAATACAGCTCCTATGTACACGAATACAACTACTATAATACTGCTCTTTTTGTACAAGAATATAACTACTATAATACTGCTCCCATGTACATGAATATAACTACTATAATACTGCTCCTATGTACAAGAATATAACTACTATAATACTGCTCCTATGTACAAGAATATAACTACTATAATACTGCTCCTATGTACAAGAATATAACTACTATAATACAGCCCCTATGTACAAGAATATAACTACTATAATACTGCTCCCATGTACAGTACAGACCAAAAGTTTGGACACACCTTCTCATTTAAAGATTTTTCTGTATTTTCATGACTGTGAAAATTGTACATTCACACTGAAGGCATCAAAACTATGAATTAACACATGTGGAATCATATACTTAACAAAGAAGTGTGAAACAACTGAAAATATGTCTTATATTCTAGGTTCTTCAAAGTAGCCACCTTTTGCTTTGATGACTGCTTTGCACACTCTTGGCATTCTTTTGATGAGCTTCAAGAGGTAGTCACCGGAAATGGTCTTCCAACAATCTTGAAGGAGTTCCCAGAGATGCTTAGCACTTGTTGGCCCTTTTGCCTTCACTCTGCGGTCCAGCTCACCCCAAACCATCTCGACTGGGTTCAGGTCTGGTGACTGTGGAGGCCAGGTCATCTGGCGTAGCACCCCATCACTTTCCACCTTGGTCAGATAGCCCTTACACAGCCTGGAGGTGTGTTTGGGGTCATTGTCCTGTTGAAAAATAAATGATGGTCCAACTAAACGCAAACCGGATGGAATAGCATGCCGCTGCAAGATGCTGAAGTAGCCATGCCGGTTCAGTATGCCTTCAATTTTGAATAAATCCCCAACAGTGTCACCAGCAAAGCACCCCCACACCATCACACCTCCTCCTCCATGCTTCACGGTGGGAACCAGGCATGTAGAGTCCATCCGTTCACCTTTTCTGCGTCACACAAAGACACGGTGGTTGCAACCAAAGATCTCAAATTTGGACTCATCAGACCAAAGCACAGATTTCCACTGGTCTAATGTCCATTCCTTGTGTTCTTGAGCCCAAACAAGTCTCTTCTGCTTGTTGCCTGTCCTTAGCAGTGGTTTCCCAGCAGCTATTTTACCATGAAGGCCTGCTGCACAAAGTCTCCTCTTAACAGTTGTTGAAGAGATGTGTCTGCTGCTAGAACTCTGTGTGGCATTGACCTGGTCTCTAATCTGAGCTGCTGTTAACCTGCGATTTCTGACGCTGGTGACTCGGATAAACTTATCGTCAGAAGCAGAGGTGACTCTTGGTCTTCCTTTCCTGGGGCGGTCCTCATGTGAGCCAGTTTCTTGTACATAGTATGATGGCTCCACATACAGTCCTGTACATAGTATGATGACTCCACATACAGCCCTGTACATAGTATGATGGCTCCACATACAGTCCTGTACATAGTATGATGGCTCCACATACAGCCCTGTACATAGTATGATGGCTCCACATACAACCCTGTACATAGTATGATGGCTCCACATACAGCCCTGTACATAGTATGATGACTCCACATACAGTCCTGTACATAGTATGACGGCTCCACATACAGTCCTGTACATAGTATGATGACTCCACATACAGCCCTGTACATAGTATGATGGCTCCACATACAGCCCTGTACATAGTATGATGACTCCACATACAGCCCTGTACATAGTATGACGGCTCCACATACAGCCCTGTACATAGTATGATGACTCCACATACAGCCCTGTACATAGTATGATGGCTCCACATACAACCCTGTACATAGTATGATGGCTCCACATACAGCCCTGTACATAGTATGATGGCTCCACATACAGCCCTGTACATAGTATGATGACTCCACATACAGTCCTGTACATAGTATGACGGCTCCACATACAGTCCTGTACATAGTATGATGACTCCACATACAGCCCTGTACATAGTATGATGGCTCCACATACAGCCCTGTACATAGTATGATGGCTCCACATACAGACCTGTACATAGTATGATGGCTCCACATACAGCCCTGTACATAGTATGATGGCTCCACATACAGCCCTGTACATAGTATGATGGCTCCACATACAGCCCTGTACATAGTATGATGGCTCCACATACAGCCCTGTACATAGTATGATGGCTCCACATACAGTCCTGTACATAGTATGATGGCTCCACATACAGCCCTGTACATAGTATGATGACTCCACATACAGCCCTGTACATAGTATGATGGCTCCACATACAGTCCTGTACATAGTATGATGGCTCCACATACAGTCCTGTACATAGTATGATGGCTCCACATACAGCCCTGTACATAGTATGATGGCTCCACATACAGCCCTGCACATAGTATGATGGCTCCACATACAGCCCTGTACATAGTATGATGGCTCCACATACAGCCCTGTACATAGTATGATGGCTCCACATACAGCCCTGTACATAGTATGATGGCTCCACATACAGTCCTGTACATAGTATGATGGCTCCACATACAGTCCTGTACATAGCATGATGACTCCACATACAGCCCTGTACATAGTATGATGACTCCACATACAGCCCTGTACATAGTATGATGACTCCACATACAGTCCTGTACATAGTATGATGGCTCCACATACAGTCCTGTACATAGTATGATGGCTCCACATACAGCCCTGTACATAGTATGATGGCTCCACATACAGCCCTGTACATAGTATGATGGCTCCACATACAGCCCTGTACATAGTATGATGACTCCACATACAGTGCTGTACATAGTATGATGGCTCCACATACAGTAGTGTACATAGTATGATGGCCCCACATACAGCCCTGTACATAGTATGATGACTCCACATACAGTCCTGTACATAGTATGATGACTCCACATACAGTCCTGTACATAGTATGATGACTCCACATACAGTCCTGTACATAGTATGATGGCTCCACATACAGTCCTGTACATAGTATGATGGCTCCACATACAGTCCTGTACATAGTATGATGACTCCACATACAGTCCTGTACATAGTATGATGGCTCCACATACAGCCCTGTACATAGTATGATGGCTCCACATACAGCCCTGTACATAGTATGATGACTCCACATACAGTGCTGTACATAGTATGATGGCTCCACATACAGTAGTGTACATAGTATGATGGCCCCACATACAGCCCTGTACATAGTATGATGACTCCACATACAGTCCTGTACATAGTATGATGACTCCACATACAGTCCTGTACATAGTATGATGACTCCACATACAGTCCTGTACATAGTATGATGGCTCCACATACAGTCCTGTACATAGTATGATGGCCCCACATACAGCCCTGTACATAGTATGATGACTCCACATACAGTCCTGTACATAGTATGATGGCTCCACATACAGTCCTGTACATAGTATGATGACTCCACATACAGCCCTGTACATAGTATGATGGCTCCACATACAGCCCTGTACATAGTATGATGGCTCCACATACAGCCCTGTACATAGTATGATGACTCCACATACAGTCCTGTACATAGTATGATGGCCCCACATACAGCCCTGTACATAGTATGATGGCTCCACATACAGCCCTGTACATAGTATGATGACTCCACATACAGTCCTGTACATAGTATGATGGCTCCACATACAGTCCTGTACATAGTATGATGGCCCCACATACAGCCCTGTACATAGTATGATGGCTCCACATACAGCCCTGTATATAGTATGATGACTCCACATACAGTCCTGTACATAGTATGATGGCTCCACATACAGCCCTGTACATAGTATGATGGCTCCACATACAGCCCTGTACATAGTATGATGACTCCACATACAGTCCTGTACATAGTATGATGGCTTCACATACAGCCCTGTACATAGTATGATGACTCCACATACAGTCCTGTACATAGTATGATGACTCCACATACAGTCCTGTACATAGTATGATGATTCCACATACAGTCCTGTACATAGTATGATGGCTCCACATACAGTCCTGTACATAGTATGATGGCTCCACATACAGTCCTGTACATAGTATGATGGCCCCACATACAGCCCTGTACATAGTATGATGGCTCCACATACAGCCCTGTACATAGTATGATGACTCCACATACAGTCCTGTACATAGTATGATGGCTCCACATACAGCCCTGTACATAGTATGATGACTCCACATACAGTCCTGTACATAGTATGATGGCTCCACATACAGTCCTGTACATAGTATGATGGCTCCACATACAGTCCTGTACATAGTATGATGACTCCACATACAGTCCTGTACATAGTATGATGACTCCACATACAGTCCTGTACATAGTATGATGATTCCACATACAGTCCTGTACATAGTATGATGGCTCCACATACAGTCCTGTACATAGTATGATGGCTCCACATACAGCCCTGTACATAGTATGATGACTCCACATACAGCCCTGTACATAGTATGATGACTCCACATACAGTCCTGTACATAGTATGATGACTCCACATACAGTCCTGTACATAGTATGATGGCTCCACATACAGTCCTGTACATAGTATGATGACTCCACATACAGTCCTGTACATAGTATGATGATTCCACATACAGTCCTGTACATAGTATGATGACTCCACATACAGCCCTGTACATAGTATGATGGCTCCACATACAGCCCTGTACATAGTATGATGACTCCACATACAGTCCTGTACATAGTATGATGGCTCCACATACAGTCCTGTACATAGTATGATGACTCCACATACAGTCCTGTACATAGTATGATGATTCCACATACAGTCCTGTACATAGTATGATGGCTCCACATACAGTCCTGTACATAGTATGATGGCTCCACATACAGCCCTGTACATAGTATGATGGCTCCACATACAGTCCTGTACATAGTATGATGGCTCCACATACAACCCTGTACATAGTATGATGGCTCCACATACAGCCCTGTACATAGTATGATGGCTCCACATACAGTCCTGTACATAGTATGATGGCTCCACATACAGCCCTGTACATAGTATGATGTCTCCACATACAGTCCTGTACATAGTATGATGGCTCCACATACAGTCCTGTACATAGTATGATGGCTCCACATACAGTCTTGTACATAGTATGATGGCTCCACATACAGCCCTGTACATAGTATGATGGCTCCACATACAGTCCTGTACATAGTATGATGGCTCCACATACAGCCCTGTACATAGTATGATGACTCCCACATACAGTCCTGTACATAGCATGATGGCTCCACATACAGTCCTGTACATAGTATGATGGCTCCACATACAGCCCTGTACATAGTATGATGACTCCACATACAGCCCTGTACATAGTATGATGACTCCACATACAGCCCTGTACATAGTATGATGGCTCCACATACAGTCCTGTACATAGTATGATGGCTCCACATACAGTCCTGTACATAGTATGATGGCTCCACATACAGTCCTGTACATAGTATGATGGCTCCACATACAGCCCTGTACATAGTATGATGACTCCACATACAGCCCTGTACATAGTATGATGGCTCCACATACAGCCCTGTACATAGAATGATGGCTCCACATACAGTCCTGCACATAGTATGATGGCTCCACATACAGTCCTGTACATAGTATGATGGCTCCACATACAACCCTGTACATAGTATGATGGCTCCACATACAGCCCTGTACATAGTATGATGGCTCCACATACAGTCCTGTACATAGTATGATGGCTCCACATACAGTCCTGTACATAGTATGATGGCTCCACATACAGTCCTGTACATAGTATGATGGCTCCACATACAGCCCTGTACATAGTATGATGGCTCCACATACAGCCCTGTACATAGTATGATGGCTCCACATACAGCCCTGTACATAGTATGATGGCTCCACATACAGCCCTGTACATAGTATGATGGCTCCACATACAGCCCTGTACATAGTATGATGGCTCCACATACAGTCCTGCACATAGTATAAGTGCTCCACATACAGCCCTGTACATAGTATGATGACTCCACATACAGCCCTGTACATAGTATGATGACTCCACATACAGTCCTGTACATAGTATGATGGCTCCACATACAGTCCTGCACATAGTATGATGGCTCCACATACAGCCCTGTACATAGTATGATGACTTCACATACAGTCCTATACATAGTATGATTGCTCCACATACAGCCCTGTACATAGTATGATGGCTCCACATACAGTCCTGTACATAGTATGATGGCTCCACATACAGCCCTGTACATAGTATGATGGCTCCACATACAGTCCTGTACATAGTATGATGGCCCCACATACAGTCCTGCACATAGTATGATGGCTCCACATACAGACCTGTACATAGTATGATGGCTCCACATACAGCCCTGTACATAGTATGATGGCTCCACATACAGTCCTGTACATAGTATGATGGCTCCACATACAGCCCTGTACATAGTATGATGGCTCCACATACAGCCCTGCACATAGTATGATGGCCCCACATACAGCCCTGAACATAGTATGATGGCTCCACATACAGCCCTGTACATAGTATGATGGCTCCACATACAGCCCTGTACATAGTATGATGGCTCCACATACAGCCCTGTACATAGTATGATGGCTCCACATACAGTCCTGTACATAGTATGATGGCTCCACATACAGCCCTGTACATAGTATGATGGCTCCACATACAGTCCTGTACATAGTATGATGGCTCCACATACAGTCCTGTACATAGTATGATGGCTCCACATACAGTCCTGTACATAGTATGATGGCTCCACATACAGTCCTGTACATAGTATGATGGCCCCACATACAGCCCTGTACATAGTATGATGGCTCCACATACAGCCCTGTACATAGTATGATGGCTCCACATACAGCCCTGTACATAGTATGATGACTCCACATACAGCCCTGTACATAGTATGATGACTCCACATACAGCCCTGTACATAGTATGATGACTCCACATACAGTCCTGTACATAGTATGATGACTCCACATACAGCCCTGTACATAGTATGATGACTCCACATACAGTCCTGTACATAGTATGATGGCTCCACATACAGTCCTGTACATAGTATGATGGCCCCACATACAGTCCTGCACATAGTATGATGGCTCCACATACAGCCCTGTACATAGTATGATGGCTCCACATACAGCCCTGTACATAGTATGATGGCTCCACATACAGCCCTGTACATAGTATGATGGCTCCACATACAGCCCTGTACATAGTATGATGACTCCACATACAGCCCTGTACATAGTATGATGACTCCACATACAGTCCTGTACATAGTATGATGGCTCCACATACAGTCCTGTACATAGTATGATGACTCCACATACAGTCCTGTACATAGTATGATGACTCCACATACAGCCCTGTACATAGTATGATGGCCCCACATTCAGTCCTGCACATAGTATGATGGCTCCACATACAGCCCTGTACATAGTATGATGGCTCCACATACAGCCCTGTACATAGTATGATGGCTCCACATACAGCCCTGTACATAGTATGATGACTCCACATACAGCCCTGTACATAGTATGATGGCTCCACATACAGCCCTGTACATAGTATGATGGCTCCACATACAGCCCTGTACATAGTATGATGGCTCCACATACAGCCCTGTACATAGTATGATGACTCCACATACAGCCCTGTACATAGTATGATGACTCCACATACAGTCCTGTACATAGTATGATGACTCCACATACAGTCCTGTACATAGTATGATGGCTCCACATACAGCCCTGTACATAGTATGATGACTCCACATACAGTCCTGTACATAGTATGATGACTCCACATACAGTCCTGTACATAGTATGATGACTCCACATACAGTCCTGTACATAGTATGATGACTCCACATACAGCCCTGTACATAGTATGATGGCTAAACATACAGTCCTGTACATAGTATGATGACTCCACATATAGACCTGTACATAGTATGATGGCTCCACATACAGTCCTGTACATAGTATGATGGCTCCACATACAGTCCTGTACATAGTATGATGGCTCCACATACAGTCCTGTACATAGTATGATGACTCCACATACAGCCCTGTACATAGTATGATGGCTCCACATACAGCCCTGTACATAGAATGATGACTCCACATACAGCCCTGTACATAGTATGATGGCTCCACATACAGCCCTGTACATAGTATGATGACTCCACATACAGTCCTGTACATAGTATGATGACTCCACATACAGCCCTGTACATAGTATGATGGCTCCACATACAGCCCTGTACATAGTATGATGGCTCCACATACAGCCCTGTACATAGTATGATGACTCCACATACAGTCCTGTACATAGTATGATGACTCCACATACAGCCCTGTACATAGTATGATGGCTCCACATACAGTCCTGTACATAGTATGATGACTTCACATACAGCCCTGTACATAGTATGATGGCTCCACATACAGCCCTGTACATAGTATGATGGCTCCACATACAGCCCTGTACATAGTATGATGGCTCCACATACAGTCCTGTACATAGTATGATGGCTCCACATACAGTACTGTACATAGTGTGATGACTCCACATACAGTCCTGTACATAGTATGATGACTCCACATACAGCCCTGTACATAGTGTGATGGCTCCACATACAGCCCTGTACATAGTATGATGACTCCACATACAGTCCTGTACATAGTATGATGACTCCACATACAGTCCTGTACATAGTATGATGGCTCCACATACAGCCCTGTGCATAGTATGATAGCTCCACATACAGTCCTGTACATAGTATGATGGCTCCACATACAGCCCTGTACATAGTATGATGACTCCACATACAGTCCTGTACATAGTATGATGACTCCACATACAGTCCTGTACATAGTATGATGACTCCACATACAGCCCTGTACATAGTATGATGACTCCACATACAGCCCTGTACATAGTATGATGGCTCCACATACAGTCCTGTACATAGTATGATGACTCCACATACAGCCCTGTACATAGTATGATGGCTCCACATACAGTCCTGTACATAGTATGATGGCTCCACATACAGTCCTGTACATAGTATGATGGCTCCACATACAGTCCTGTACATAGTATGATGGCTCCACATACAGCCCTGTACATAGTATGATGACTCCACATACAGCCCTGTACATAGTATGATGGCTCCACATACAGTCCTGTACATAGTATGATGGCTCCACATACAGCCCTGTACATAGTATGATGACTCCACATACAGCCCTGTACATAGTATGATGGCTCCACATACAGTCCTGTACATAGTATGATGACTCCACATACAGTCCTGTACATAGTATGATGACTCCACATACAGTCCTGTACATAGTATGATGACTCCACATACAGCCCTGTACATAGTATGATGACTCCACATACAGCCCTGTACATAGTATGATGGCTCCACATACAGTCCTGTACATAGTGTGATGGCTCCACATACAGCCCTGTACATAGTATGATAGCTCCACATACAGTCTTGTACATAGTATGATGGCTCCACATACAGCCCTGTACATAGTATGATGACTCCACATACAGTCCTGTACATAGTATGATGACTCCACATACAGCCCTGTACATAGTATGATGACTCCACATACAGCCCTGTACATAGTATGATGGCTCCACATACAGTCCTGTACATAGTACGATGACTCCACATACAACCCTGTACATAGTATGATGGCTCCACATACAGTCCTGTACATAGTATGATGGCTCCACATACAGTCCTGTACATAGTATGATGGCTCCACATACAGTCCTGTACATAGTATGATGGCTCCACATACAGTCCTGTACATAGTATGATGGCTCCACATACAGTCCTGTACATAGTATGATGACTCCACATACAGTCCTGTACATAGTGTGATGGCTCCACATACAGCCCTGTACATAGTATGATGGCTCCACATACAGTCCTGCACATAGTATGATGGCTCCACATACAGCCCTGTACATAGTATGATGGCCCCACATACAGCCCTGTACATAGTATGATGGCTCCACATACAGCCCTGTACATAGTATGATGACTCCACATACAGCCCTGTACATAGTATGATGGCTCCACATACAGTCCTGTACATAGTATGATGGCTCCACATACAGCCCTGTACATAGTATGATGACTCCACATACAGCCCTGTACATAGTATGATGGCTCCACATACAGTCCTGCACATAGTATGATGGCTCCACATACAGCCCTGTACATAGTATGATGGCTCCACATACAGCCCTGTACATAGTATGATGGCTCCACATACAGCCCTGTACATAGTATGATGACTCCACATACAGTCCTGTACATAGTATGATGGCTCCACATACAGTCCTGTACATAGTATGATGGCCCCACATACAGTCCTGTACATAGTATGATGACTCCACATACAGCCCTGTACATAGTATGATGGCTCCACATACAGTCCTGTACATAGTATGATGGCTCCACATACAGTCCTGTACATAGTATGATGGCTCCACATACAGTCCTGCACATAGTATGATGGCTCCACATACAGACCTGTACATAGTATGATGGCTCCACATACAGCCCTGTACATAGTATGATGGCTCCACATACAGCCCTGTACATAGTATGATGACTCCACATACAGCCCTGTACATAGTATGATGACTCCACATACAGTCCTGTACATAGTATGATGGCTCCACATACAGTTCTGTACATAGTATGATGGCTCCACATACAGTCCTGTACATAGTATGATGGCTTCACATACAGCCCTGTACATAGTATGATGACTCCACATACAGTCCTGTACATAGTATGATGGCTCCACATACAGTTCTGTACATAGTATGATGGCTCCACATACAGTCCTGTACATAGTATGATGACTCCACATACAGCCCTGTACATAGTATGATGACTCCACATACAGTCCTGTACATAGTATGATGGCTCCACATACAGTCCTGTACATAGTATGATGGCTCCACATACAGTTCTGTACATAGTATGATGGCCCCACATACAGTCCTGCACATAGTATGATGGCTCCACATACAGCCCTGTACATAGTATGATGACTCCACATACAGTCCTGTACATAGTATGATGGTTCCACATACAGCCCTGTACATAGTATGATGGCTCCACATACAGTCCTGTACATAGTATGATGGCTCCACATACAGCCCTGTATATAGTATGATGTCTCCACATACAGCCCTGTACATAGTATGATGGCTCCACATACAGCCCTGTACATAGTATGATGGCTCCACATACAGTCTTGTACATAGTATGATGGCTCCACATACAGCCCTGTACATAGTATGATGACTCCACATACAGTCCTGTACATAGTATGATGGCTCCACATACAGCCCTGTACATAGTATGATGACTCCACATACAGTCCTGTACATAGTATGATGACTCCACATACAGCCCTGTACATAGTATGATGGCTCCACATACAGTCCTGCACATAGTATAATTGCTCCACATACAGCCCTGTACATAGTATGATGACTCCACATACAGCCCTGTACATAGTATGATGGCTCCACATACAGTCCTGTACATAGTATGATGGCTCCACATACAGCCCTGTACATAGTATGATGGCTCCACATACAGCCCTGTACATAGTATGATGACTCCACATACAGCCCTGTACATAGTATGATGGCTCCACATACAGCCCTGTACATAGTATGATGGCTCCACATACAGCCCTGTACATAGTATGATGGCTCCACATACAGTCCTGTACATAGTATGATGACTCCACATACAGTCCTGTACATAGTATGATGGCTCCACATACAGTCCTGCACATAGTATAATTGCTCCACATACAGCCCTGTACATAGTATGATGACTCCACATACAGCCCTGTACATAGTATGATGGCTCCACATACAGTCCTGTACATAGTATGATGGCTCCACATACAGCCCTGTACATAGTATGATGGCTCCACATACAGCCCTGTACATAGTATGATGACTCCACATACAGCCCTGTACATAGTATGATGGCTCCACATACAGCCCTGTACATAGTATGATGGCTCCACATACAGCCCTGTACATAGTATGATGGCTCCACATACAGTCCTGTACATAGTATGATGGCTCCACATACAGTCCTGTACATAGTATGATGACTCCACATACAGCCCTGTACATAGTATGATGACTCCACATACAGTCCTGTACATAGTATGATGACTCCACATACAGTCCTGTACATAGTATGATGGCTCCACATACAGTCCTGTACATAGTATGATGGCTCCACATACAGTCCTGTACATAGTATGATGGCCCCACATACAGTCCTGCACATAGTATGATGGCTCCACATACAGACCTGTACATAGTATGATGGCTCCACATACAGCCCTGTACATAGTATGATGGCTCCACATACAGCCCTGTACATAGTATGATGACTCCACATACAGCCCTGTACATAGTATGATGACTCCACATACAGTCCTGTACATAGTATGATGGCTCCACATACAGTTCTGTACATAGTATGATGGCCCCACATACAGTCCTGCACATAGTATGATGGCTCCACATACAGCCCTGTACATAGTATGATGGCTCCACATACAGCCCTGTACATAGTATGATGGCTCCACATACAGCCCTGTACATAGTATGATGACTCCACATACAGCCCTGTACATAGTATGATGGCTCCACATACAGCCCTGTACATAGTATGATGGCTCAACATACAGCCCTGTACATAGTATGATGGCTCCACATACAGCCCTGTACATAGTATGATGGCTCCACATACAGTCCTGTACATAGTATGATGGCTCCACATACAGCCCTGTACATAGTATGATGGCTCCACATACAGTCCTGTACATAGTATGATGGCTCCACATACAGTCCTGTACATAGTATGATGGCTCCACATACAGCCCTGTACATAGTATGATGGCTCCACATACAGCCCTGTACATAGTATGATGGCTCCACATACAGTCCTGTACATAGTATGATGGCTCCACATACAGCCCTGTACATAGTATGATGGCTCCACATACAGCCCTGTACATAGTATGATGGCTCCACATACAGCCCTGTACATAGTATGATGGCTCCACATACAGCCCTGTACATAGTATGATGGCTCCACATACAGTCCTGTACATAGTATGATGGCTCCACATACAGCCCTGTACATAGTATGATGGCTCCACATACAGCCCTGTACATAGTATGATGACTCCACATACAGCCCTGTACATAGTATGATGGCTCCACATACAGCCCTGTACATAGTATGATGGCTCCACATACAGCCCTGTACATAGTATGATGACTCCACATACAGCCCTGTACATAGTATGATGACTCCACATACAGCCCTGTACATAGTATGATGACTCCACATACAGCCCTGTACATAGTAAGATGACTTCACATACAGTCCTGTACATAGTATGATGACTCCACATACAGCCCTGTACATAGTATGATGGCTCCACATACAGCCCTGTACATAGTATGATGGCTCCACATACAGTCCTGTACATAGTATGATGGCTCCACATACAGCCCTGCACATAGTATGATGGCTCCACATACAGTCCTGTACATAGTATGATGACTCCACATACAGCCCTGTACATAGTATAATTGCTCCACATACAGCCCTGTACATAGTATGATGACTCCACATACAGCCCTGTACATAGTATGATGGCTCCACATACAGTCCTGTACATAGTATGATGGCTCCACATACAGCCCTGTACATAGTATGATGGCTCCACATACAGTCCTGTACATAGTATGATGGCTCCACATACAGCCCTGTACATAGTATGATGGCTCCACATACAGCCCTGTACATAGTATGATGGCTCCACATACAGCCCTGTACATAGTATGATGACTCCACATACAGTCCTGTACATAGTATGATGGCTCCACATACAGTCCTGTACATAGTATGATGGCTCCACATACAGTCCTGTACATAGTATGATGGCTCCACATACAGCCCTGTACATAGTATGATGGCTCCACATACAGCCCTGTACATAGTATGATGACTCCACATACAGCCCTGTACATAGTATGATGACTCCACATACAGCCCTGTACATAGTATGATGACTCCACATACAGTCCTGTACATAGTATGATGGCTCCACATACAGCCCTGTACATAGTATGATGACTCCACATACAGCCCTGTACATAGTATGATGACTCCACATACAGCCCTGTACATAGTATGATGACTCCACATACAGTCCTGTACATAGTATGATGACTCCACATACAGCCCTGTACATAGTATGATGACTCCACATACAGCCCTGTACATAGTATGATGACTCCACATACAGTCCTGTACATAGTATGATGGCTCCACATACAGTCCTGTACATAGTATGATGGCTCCACATACAGCCCTGTACATAGTATGATGGCTCCACATACAGCCCTGTACATAGTATGATGACTCCACATACAGCCCTGTACATAGTATGATGACTCCACATACAGTCCTGTACATAGTATGATGGCTCCACATACAGCCCTGTACATAGTATGATGGCTCCACATACAGCCCTGTACATAGTATGATGGCTCCACATACAGCCCTGTACATAGTATGATGACTCCACATACAGCCCTGTACATAGTATGATGACTCCACATACAGCCCTGTACATAGTATGATGACTCCACATACAGCCCTGTACATAGTATGATGACTCCACATACAGCCCTGTACATAGTATGATGACTCCACATACAGCCCTGTACATAGTATGATGGCTCCACATACAGCCCTGTACATAGTATGATGGCTCCACATACAGTCCTGTACATAGTATGATGGCTCCACATACAGCCCTGTACATAGTATGATGGCTCCACATACAGTCCTGCACATAGTATGATGGCTCCACATACAGCCCTGTACATAGTATGATGGCTCCACATACAACCCTGTACATAGTATGATGGCTCCACATACAGCCCTGTACATAGTATGATGGCTCCACATACAGTCCTGTACATAGTATGATGGCTCCACATACAGTCCTGTACATAGTATGATGGCTCCACATACAGTCCTGTACATAGTATGATGGCTCCACATACAGCCCTGTACATAGTATGATGGCTCCACATACAGCCCTGTACATAGTATGATGGCTCCACATACAGTCCTGTACATAGTATGATGGCTCCACATACAGTCCTGTACATAGTATGATGGCTCCATATACAGTCCTGTACATAGTATGATGGCTCCACATACAGCCCTGTACATAGTATGATGGCTCCACATACAGTCCTGTACATAGTATGATGGCTCCACATACAGTCCTGTACATAGTATGATGGCTCCACATACAGTCCTGTACATAGTATGATGGCTCCACATACAGTCCTGCACATAGTATAATTGCTCCACATACAGCCCTGTACATAGTATGATGACTCCACATACAGCCCTGTACATAGTATGATGGCTCCACATACAGTCCTGTACATAGTATGATGACTTCACATACAGTCCTATGCATAGTATGATTGCTCCACATACAGCCCTGTACATAGTATGATGGCTCCACATACAGTCCTGTACATAGTATGATGACTCCACATACAGCCCTGTACATAGTATGATGGCTCCACATACAGTCCTGTACATAGTATGATGGCTCCACATACAGTCCTGCACATAGTATAATTGCTCCACATACAGTCCTGTACATAGTATGATGACTTCACATACAGTCCTATGCATAGTATGATGGCTCCACATACAGCCCTGTACATAGTATGATGGCTCCACATACAGTCCTGTACATAGTATGATGGCTCCACATACAGCCCTGTACATAGTATGATGACTCCACATACAGCCCTGTACATAGTATGATGGCTCCACATACAGCCCTGTACATAGTATGATGACTCCACATACAGCCCTGTACATAGTATGATGGCTCCACATACAGCCCTGTACATAGTATGATGACTCCACATACAGCCCTGTACATAGTATGATGGCTCCACATACAGTCCTGTACATAGTATGATGGCTCCACATACAGTCCTGTACATAGTATGATGGCTCCACATACAGTCCTGTACATAGTATGATGGCTCCACATACAGACCTGTACATAGTATGATGGCTCCACATACAGTCCTGTACATAGTATGATGGCTCCACATACAGACCTGTACATAGTATGATGGCTCCACATACAGTCCTGTACATAGTATGATGGCTCCACATACAGTCCTGTACATAGTATGATGGCTCCACATACAGCCCTGTACATAGTATGATGGCTCCACATACAGTCCTGTACATAGTATGATGGCTCCACATACAGACCTGTACATAGTATGATGGCTCCACATACAGTCCTGTACATAGTATGATGGCTCCACATACAGTCCTGTACATAGTATGATGACTCCACATACAGTCCTGTACATAGTATGATGACTCCACATACAGTCCTGTACATAGTGTGATGGCTCCACATACAGCCCTGTACATAGTATGATGGCTCCACATACAGTCCTGCACATAGTATGATGGCTCCACATACAGCCCTGTACATAGTATGATGACTCCACATACAGCCCTGTACATAGTATGATGACTCCACATACAGCCCTGTACATAGTATGATGACTCCACATACAGCCCTGTACATAGTATGATGACTCCACATACAGCCCTGTACATAGTATGATGGCTCCACATACAGCCCTGTACATAGTATGATGACTCCACATACAGCCCTGTACATAGTGTGATGGCTCCACATACAGTCCTGTACATAGTATGATGACTCCACATACAGCCCTGTACATAGTATGATGACTCCACATACAGCCCTGTACATAGTATGATGACTCCACATACAGCCCTGTACATAGTATGATGACTCCACATACAGCCCTGTACATAGTATGATGACTCCACATACAGTCCTGTACATAGTATGATGACTCCACATACAGCCCTGTACATAGTATGATGGCTCCACATACAGTCCTGTACATAGTATGATGACTCCACATACAGCCCTGTACATAGTATGATGGCTCCACATACAATCCTGTACATAGTATGATGGCTCCACATACAGTCCTGTACATAGTATGATGGCTCCACATACAATCCTGTACATAGTATGATGGCTCCACATACAGTCCTGTACATAGTATGATGGCTCCACATACAGTCCTGCACATAGTATAATTGCTCCACATACAGTCCTGTACATAGTATGATGACTTCACATACAGTCCTATGCATAGTATGATGGCTCCACATACAGCCCTGTACATAGTATGATGGCTCCACATACAGTCCTGTACATAGTATGATGGCTCCACATACAGCCCTGTACATAGTATGATGGCTCCACATACAGTCCTGTACATAGTATGATGACTCCACATACAGCCCTGTACATAGTATGATGGCTCCACATACAGCCCTGTACATAGTATGATGACTTCACATACAGTCCTGTACATAGTATGATGGCTCCACATACAGTCCTGTACATAGTATGATGGCTCCACATACAGTCCTGTACATAGTATGATGACTCCACATACAGCCCTGTACATAGTATGATGGCTCCACATACAGCCCTGTACATAGTATGATGACTTCACATACAGTCCTGTACATAGTATGATGACTCCACATACAGCCCTGTACATAGTATGATGGCTCCACATACAGTCCTGTACATAGTATGATGACTCCACATACAGTCCTGTACATAGTGTGATGGCTCCACATACAGTCCTGTACATAGTGTGATGGCTCCACATACAGCCCTGTACATAGTATGATGACTTCACATACAGTCCTATACATAGTATGATTGCTCCACATACAGTCCTGTACATAGTATGATGGCTCCACATACAGTCCTGTACATAGTGTGATGGCTCCACATACAGCCCTGTACATAGTATGATGACTTCACATACAGTCCTGTACATAGTGTGATGGCTCCACATACAGCCCTGTACATAGTATGATGGCTCCACATACAGTCCTGTACATAGTATGATGGCTCCACATACAGTCCTGTACATAGTGTGATGGCTCCACATACAGCCCTGTACATAGTATGATGACTTCACATACAGTCCTATACATAGTATGATTGCTCCACATACAGTCCTGTACATAGTATGATGGCTCCACATACAGTCCTGCACATAGTATGATGACTCCACATACAGTCCTGTACATAGTATGATGACTCCACATACAGCCCTGTACATAGTATGATGACTCCACATACAGTCCTGTACATAGTATGATGACTCCACATACAGTCCTGTACATAGTATGATGGCTCCACATACAGTCCTGTACATAGTATGATGGCCCCACATACAGTCCTGTACATAGTATGATGACTCCACGTACAGCCCTGTACATAGTATGATGGCTCCACATACAGCCCTGTACATAGTATGATGGCTCCACATACAGCCCTGTACATAGTATGATGACTCCACATACAGCCCTGTACATAGTATGATGACTCCACATACAGTCCTGTACATAGTATGATGGCTCCACATACAGTCCTGTACATAGTATGATGGCCCCACATACAGTCCTGCACATAGTATGATGGCTCCACATACAGCCCTGTACATAGTATGATGGCTCCATATACAGCCCTGTACATAGTATGATGGCTCCACATACAGCCCTGTACATAGTATGATGACTCCACATACAGCCCTGTACATAGTATGATGACTCCACATACAGTCCTGTACATAGTATGATGACTCCACATACAGTCCTGTACATAGTATGATGACTCCACATACAGCCCTGTACATAGTATGATGACTCCACATACAGTCCTGTACATAGTATGATGACTCCACATACAGTCCTGTACATAGTATGATGACTCCACATACAGTCCTGTACATAGTATGATGACTCCACATACAGCCCTGTACATAGTATGATGGCTCCACATACAGTCCTGTACATAGTATGATGGCTCCACATACAGTCCTGTACATAGTATGATGGCTCCACATACAGACCTGTACATAGTATGATGGCTCCACATACAGTCCTGTACATAGTATGATGGCTCCACATACAGACCTGTACATAGTATGATGGCTCCACATACAGTCCTGTACATAGTATGATGGCTCCACATACAGTCCTGTACATAGTATGATGGCTCCACATACAGCCCTGTACATAGTATGATGGCTCCACATACAGTCCTGTACATAGTATGATGGCTCCACATACAGACCTGTACATAGTATGATGGCTCCACATACAGTCCTGTACATAGTATGATGGCTCCACATACAGTCCTGTACATAGTATGATGACTCCACATACAGTCCTGTACATAGTATGATGACTCCACATACAGTCCTGTACATAGTGTGATGGCTCCACATACAGCCCTGTACATAGTATGATGGCTCCACATACAGTCCTGCACATAGTATGATGGCTCCACATACAGCCCTGTACATAGTATGATGACTCCACATACAGCCCTGTACATAGTATGATGACTCCACATACAGTCCTGTACATAGTATGATGACTCCACATACAGCCCTGTACATAGTATGATGGCTCCACATACAGCCCTGTACATAGTATGATGACTCCACATACAGCCCTGTACATAGTGTGATGGCTCCACATACAGTCCTGTACATAGTATGATGACTCCACATACAGCCCTGTACATAGTATGATGACTCCACATACAGCCCTGTACATAGTATGATGACTCCACATACAGCCCTGTACATAGTATGATGACTCCACATACAGTCCTGTACATAGTATGATGACTCCACATACAGCCCTGTACATAGTATGATGGCTCCACATACAGTCCTGTACATAGTATGATGACTCCACATACAGCCCTGTACATAGTATGATGGCTCCACATACAATCCTGTACATAGTATGATGGCTCCACATACAGTCCTGTACATAGTATGATGGCTCCACATACAATCCTGTACATAGTATGATGGCTCCACATACAGTCCTGTACATAGTATGATGGCTTCACATACAGTCCTGTACATAGTATGATGGCTCCACATACAGTCCTGTACATAGTATGATGACTCCACATACAGTCCTGTACATAGTGTGATGGCTCCACATACAGCCCTGTACATAGTATGATGGCTCCACATACAGTCCTGCACATAGTATGATGGCTCCACATACAGACCTGTACATAGTATGATGGCTCCACATACAGCCCTGCACATAGTATGATGGCTCCACATACAGCCCTGTACATAGTATGATGGCTCCACATACAGCCCTGTACATAGTATGATGACTCCACATACAGCCCTGTACATAGTATGATGGCTCCACATACAGTCCTGTACATAGTATGATGGCTCCACATACAGCCCTGTACATAGTATGATGACTCCACATACAGCCCTGTACATAGTATGATGACTCCACATACAGCCCTGTACATAGTATGATGGCTCCACATACAGCCCTGCACATAGTATGATGACTCCACATACAGCCCTGTACATAGTATGATGGCTCCACATACAGCCCTGCACATAGTATGATGACTCCACATACAGCCCTGCACATAGTATGATGAGTCCACATACAGCCCTGTACATAGTATGATGAGTCCACATACAGTCCTGTACATAGTATGATGACTCCACATACAGCCCTGTACATAGTATGATGACTCCACATACAGCCCTGTACATAGTATGATGACTCCACATACAGCCCTGTACATAGTATGATGGCTCCACATACAGCCCTGCACATAGTATGATGACTCCACATACAGCCCTGCACATAGTATGATGACTCCACATACAGCCCTGTACATAGTATGATGGCTCCACATACAGTCCTGCACATAGTATGATGGCTCCACATACAGTCCTGTACATAGTATGATGGCTCCACATACAGCCCTGTACATAGTATGATGGCTCCACATACAGCCCTGCACAAAGTATGATGACTCCACATACAGCCCTGTACATAGTATGATGGCTCCACATACAGCCCTGTACATAGTATGATGACTCCACATACAGCCCTGTACATAGTATGATGGCTCCACATACAGCCCTGTACATAGTATGATGGCTCCACATACAGCCCTGCACATAGTATGATGACTCCACATACAGCCCTGCACATAGTATGATGGCTCCACATACAGCCCTGTACATAGTATGATGGCTCCACATACAGCCCTGTACATAGTATGATGACTCCACATACAGCCCTGTACATAGTATGATGACTCCACATACAGCCCTGTACATAGTATGATGGCTCCACATACAGCCCTGTACATAGTATGATGACTCCACATACAGTCCTGTACATAGTATGATGACTCCACATACAGCCCTGCACATAGTATGATGGCTCCACATACAGTCCTGTACATAGTATGATGGCTCCACATACAGTCCTGTACATAGTATGATGAGCCCACATACAGCCCTGTACATAGTATGATGGCTCCACATACAGTCCTGTACATAGTATGATGGCTCCACATACAGTCCTGCACATAGTATGATGGCCCCACATACAGCCCTGTACATAGTATGATGGCTCCACATACAGCCCTGTACATAGTATGATGGCTCCACATACAGTCCTGTACATAGTATGATGGCTCCACATACAGTCCTGCACATAGTATGATGGCCCCACATACAGCCCTGTACATAGTATGATGGCTCCACATACAGCCCTGTACATAGTATGATGGCTCCACATACAGTCCTGTACATAGTATGATGAGCCCACATACAGCCCTGTACATAGTATGATGGCTCCACATACAGTCCTGTACATAGTATGATGGCTCCACATACAGTCCTGCACATAGTATGATGGCCCCACATACAGCCCTGTACATAGTATGATGGCTCCACATACAGCCCTGCACATAGTATGATGGCTCCACATACAGTCCTGTACATAGTATGATGGCTCCACATACAGTCCTGTACATAGTATGATGGCTCCACATACAGCCCTGTACATAGTATGATGGCTCCACATACAGCCCTGTACATAGTATGATGGCTCCACATACAGCCCTGTACATAGTATGATGGCTCCACATACAGCCCTGTACATAGTATGATGGCTCCACATACAGTCCTGTACATAGTATGATGGCTCCACATACAGCCCTGTACATAGTATGATGTCTCCACATACAGCCCTGTACATAGTATGATGGCTCCACATACAGCCCTGTACATAGTATGATGGCTCCACATACAGTCCTGTACATAGTATGATGTCTCCACATACAGTACTGTACATAGTATGATGGCTCCACATACAGCCCTGTACATAGTATGATGGCTCCACGTACAGCCCTGTACATAGTATGATGGCTCCACATACAGTCCTGTACATAGTATGATGGCTCCACATACAGTCCTGTACATAGTATGATGGCTCCACATACAGCCCTGTACATAGTATGATGGCTCCACATACAGCCCTGTACATAGTATGATGGCTCCACATACAGCCCTGTACATAGTATGATGGCTCCACATACAGCCCTGTACATAGTATGATGGCTCCACATACAGTCCTGTACATAGTATGATGGCTCCACATACAGCCCTGTACATAGTATGATGGCTCCACATACAGCCTTGTACATAGTATGATGGCTCCACATACAGCCCTGTACATAGTATGATGACTCCACATACAGTCCTGTACATAGCATGATGGCTCCACATACAGTCCTGTACATAGTATGATGGCTCCACATACAGCCCTGTACATAGTATGATGGCTCCACATACAACCCTGTACATAGTATGATGGCTCCACATACAGCCCTGTACATAGTATGATGTCTCCACATACAGTCCTGTACATAGTATGATGGCTCCACATACAGTCCTGTACATAGTATGATGTCTCCACATACAGTCCTGTACATAGTATGATGGCTCCACATACAGTCCTGTACATAGTATGATGGCTCCACATACAGCCCTGTACATAGTATGATGGCTCCACATACAGTCCTGTACATAGTATGATGGCTCCACATACAGCCCTGTACATAGTATGATGGCTCCACATACAGCCCTGTACATAGTATGATGGCTCCACATACAGCCCTGTACATAGTATGATGACTTCACATACAGTCCTGTACATAGTATGATGGCTCCACATACAGTCCTGTACATAGTATGATGACTCCACATACAGTCCTGTACATAGTATGATGACTCCACATACAGCCCTGTACATAGTATGATGACTTCACATACAGTCCTGTACATAGTATGATGGCTCCACATACAGCCCTGTACATAGTATGATGACTTCACATACAGTCCTGTACATAGTATGATGACTTCACATACAGTCCTGTACATAGTATGATGGCTCCACATACAGTCCTGTACATAGTATGATGACTCCACATACAGCCCTGTACATAGTATGATGACTTCACATACAGTCCTGTACATAGTATGATGACTTCACATACAGTCCTGTACATAGTATGATGGCTCCACATACAGTCCTGTACATAGTATGATGGCTCCACATACAGCCCTGTACATAGTATGATGACTCCACATACAGCCCTGTACATAGTATGATGACTTCACATACAGTCCTGTACATAGTATGATGACTCCACATACAGCCCTGTACATAGTATGATGACTTCTCATACAGTCCTGTACATAGTATGATGGCTCCACATACAGCCCTGTACATAGTATGATGGCCCCACATACAGTCCTGTACATAGTATGATGGCTCCACATACAGCCCTGTACATAGTATGATGACTTCACATACAGTCCTGTACATAGTATGATGACTTCACATACAGTCCTGTACATAGTATGATGGCTCCACATACAGTCCTGTACATAGTATGATGGCTCCACATACAGTCCTGTACATAGTATGATGGCTCCACATACAGCCCTGTACATAGTATGATGGGTCCACATACAGCCCTGTACATAGTATGATGGCTCCACATACAGTCCTGTACATAGTATGATGGCCCCACATACAGCCCTGTACATAGTATGATGTCCCCACATACAGCCCTGTACATAGTATGATGACTCCACATACAGCCCTGTACATAGTATGATGGCTCCACATACAGCCCTGTACATAGTATGATGGCTCCACATACAGCCCTGTACATAGTATGATGGGTCCACATACAGCCCTGTACATAGTATGATGGCTCCACATACAGTCCTGTACATAGTATGATGGCTCCACATACAGTCCTGTACATAGTATGATGGCTCCACATACAGTCCTGTACATAGTATGACGGCTCCACATACAGCCCTGTACATAGTATGATGGCTCCACATACAGTCCTGTACATAGTATGATGGCTCCACATACAGTCCTGTACATAGTATGACGGCTCCACATACAGCCCTGTACATAGTATGATGGCTCCACATACAGTCCTGTACATAGTATGATGGCTCCACATACAGTCCTGTACATAGTATGACGGCTCCACATACAGTCCTGTACATAGTATGATGACTCCACATACAGCCCTGTACATAGTATGATGGCTCCACATACAGCCCTGTACATAGTATGATGGCTCCACATACAGCCCTGTACATAGTATGATGGCTCCACATACAGCCCTGTACATAGTATGACGGCCCCCATATAGAATCATAGAGTCAGAGTGGTAGAGTTGGAGGGGACCTCCTGGGTCATCTGGTCCAACCCCCTGCTCAAAGCAGGATTCACTAAACCCTCTCAGATAGATGTTTGTCCAGCCTCTGTTTTAAGACGTCCATTGAAGGGGAACTCACCACCTCTCGTGGCCGCCTGTTCCACTCATTGATCACCCTCACTGTCAAAAAGTTTTTTCTAATATCTAATCTGTGTCTCCTGCCATTCAGTTTCATCCCATTGCTTCCAGTCTTTCCTTGTGCAAATGAGAATACAGATGATCCTTCTTCAATGTGACAGCCCTTGAGATATTTGTAGACAGCTATTAAGTCTCCTCTCAGTCTTCTTTTTTGCAAGCTAAACACTCCCAAATCCTGTAACCGTTCCTCATAGGACATGGTTTGCAGACCGGTCAGCATTCCGGTCGCTCTTCTTCACGTGATCTAGACTGTATGCTTCTGTTAATACATCCCAAAATTGTATTTGCCTTTTTTGCTGCTGCATCACAGTGTTGACTCATGTTCAGTCTATGATCTATTAGTATACCTAAGTCTTTTTCACATGTACTGTTGCTTAGCTCTATTCCTCCCATTCTGTATATGCTTTTTTCATTTTTATTGCCCAGATGTAGTACTTTGCATTTTTCCCTGTTAAAAACCATTCTGTTAGTTGCTGCCCACTGCTCCAGTTTATTTAGGTCTTTTTGAATCCTCTCTCTCTCTTCTCTAGTGTTAGCTATCCCTCCTAGCTTTGTGTCATCAGCAAATTTAATCAGTTTACCCTCAATTCCTTCACCTAAATCATTGATAAAGATGATATAATAGTCACCTTGGTATGATGGCCCCCACATACAATGGCCCCCTTGGTATGATGGCCCCCACATACAATGGCCCCCTTGGTATGATGGCCTCCACATATAATGGCCCCCTTGGTATGATGGCCCCCGCATATAATGGCCCCCTTGGTATGATGGCCCCCACATACAATGGCCCCCTTGGTATGATGGCCCCACAAAGTACTGTTTACCTTTTTTCCTGCAGTTCCAGCGAGGCCGCTGCTGCTTTGTGTGCGGGCGACCTGGGGCCACGGGTGGGAGAGCAGAGTGCATGCTCTCTGCTCACAGAATGCGCTGACACTTAGCAGTGTCAGTGCGTTCCCAGCTCCAGCCACCTGTGTGCGTCACAGCGTTCGCTGTGTGCGCGAGCGCCCTGCCCCCGGTGATGCCGAGCTACCTGGGCAGGCACCCAGAAAATTAAAGGGGCCGGCAGCTGTAAAAACGGGCTGGCGGCCCCCCAAGCAGTGCCACACCGCGGCCCACCGGGAAAGTGCCCAGTAGGGCAGATTAGCAATGCTGCTGTGGCCCCTCACTGGGCTGATTGTCCACACTGCAGGTGAGGTAGGCATAGTAAGAACACTGGCGGCCCAGGCTACATCCATTTGCTCGGGGGCCAGGGGGCAGCGGGGGGCTATATGGCCTGGGCCGTGACATCTCCAACATATAACTTCAGCAGGGACCTTGGGCATTACCTCCCCCAACCCTTTGGCCCTTGGACGCTCTACCCCTTTTTGGGCCTCCGCCCCCTGGTGAGTTCCCCACTATGGAGTGAGCTGCTTTACCAAGGAACCCTCGGCCCCCTGATACCTCTCGACCAGACCAACCAGTTCATCAGCGTTCCGGGGATCACCCTGGGCAACCCAAGTCTGTATTGGCCTGGGCAGGGAATGCACGAACCGCTCCATAACCACTCGCTCTACGCACTGCGCAGTAGTAGAGGACTCTGGCTGCAAGTCATTTTTGGACCGCGTGCGCAGTAGCATCTATCGGTTGACGAGAAATGCTACTGAGCAAACGCTGCTAGTGGTACCATTTCTCTGGAGAAAAAGAAATTTGCCTGCAGCAGTATGGCACCACGGGCCGCGCTTGCACAGTAGCATCTCTCGGCGAACAAGAGATGCTACTGCGCATGTGCGGGCGGCGGGGCCGATTTGCTACACGTAAATTTCTAGATTTCTACCACAATTACAAAGACAGTATTTAAAATAGGAGGCAGGTCACTGAAGGCACAGTGACCTGTCAGAAGGCAGAGATAGGAATACATTAGCAGAGCACCAGTTATAGCCCCTCCTCACAGGTTGCCCCAAAGCACGAGCATCTCATTATCTCAGGAATGAAAATAAAGATTAAAAAAGAACCACAGGACGGATTTCATCAACAAAGGTATCATTTTAATCAGTGTAATGGCGCCCACCTCGCAGTGTATGTGGTTCACTAAGCACAATCCTGCTGACAGGTGCGCTTTAAATTACCAAACCATAGTAATATATAAAGTGACAAGTGCCTCGGTATAGTTATGATTTAGGTAACAAAAAGAAATATACACCGTCATCTCATAGATCTACTTGTCATTATTATAGAGAAATGCCATAATAAGCACCAAAGAAAAGAGGGTCAAGGTGAATAATTGCACTTACATAGATAGAAGGTGGTACACATGAGGTTCTGATGAAGAAAGGGCGAAACGCGCGTTGGGGCGACGGGGACCTTATAAGTTTAAAACTAACTCCTTTTCCTCAACCTAAAAATAAAGAAGTGAATAACATAACAAAAGGGAGGTATATTTGTTATTTCTACACCCATAAAAGTCTGATTGTGCTGTTAGCTAATCGTCTGCAAAAGCTTTCAGCCATTTCAGGGACATTTGACTAATGTTATATGGTTTACTGCTATCATCTTTTACATATAGATATTATGGTCACAGTGTTTGTTGTACTTTGCTGACATCTTTTGGCCATTGTTATAATAATGTTGAAGCTGTAATTCCCACAATGCCTCTCTCTATTTAACTCCTTCTATCTTGTTTCCTCACATCCTTTCTTGTGGTCAGAGCCATATTGGCAACACGTGCATTAGGACTTTAGAGAGGATTCTCGTGTCACCTCTACGCTCCACCTTCCACGTTCTACCTCATCTTCATCCCTTCATCTTCCCTCATCTCATCAAGGTGCTGTGAATTAAAGTTCTTAAAATTCTTCACTATCACTACATCGTCCTTCCCGGATTTACCACATGCAGTCGGTCAAGAATAAGGGTGGAGGTTAGCGAGTAACACTACCTGTCATTGCATGTACAGAGATCCGTGCTCACATCCCCCAGACACATCTCACCCACGTACATCGGTGGCAGAATACTGATTCATTGTAATATAAAATTAATTAACCCATAAATGATATAAAGACCAAAAAATGAAGTGCCAGACATGCAGTTTTTTTAGTTGCTGCAAGTCTAAAAAAAAAAAAATGCAATAAAAAGTTATAAAATCATATGTACTCCAAAATGGTAGCAATAAAACCTACAGCTACCTCCACAGAGAAGTATAATAGTAGTTGGCAACAAAAAACAAATGTTTTTACAAAATTCTGAATTTTAAAAATCAGTTTTGTATATATATAATACATAATCATACTGACCTGCCGTACAAAACTCAAACAGGCGGAATTGCGGTTTATTTTCACCATTTTACACTTGGTCTTATTTTTTCCCACTTTTTTGTACCTTGAACGGTAAAATAAACACTGTTGTGTAAGGTGACCGTCAGACACCTAGTGTCTGGGAGATAAACTTGGAGTAATGCCTTAGTGCATATAGGACTAAAAGGGATTAATCATCCATGACAGTTTGATTATGAGCAGCTAAATGGCTGCTCACCATGTCTCCTCCCCTGGGTGTGATTCACTGGGTAAATTGAGAGCTGTTTGTCTCACACATGCTGGGGGTATGGAGGTTGCAGATCGCCTGGATTGTGTTAATTTGCTAAAGGACTAAGAAGCCAGCTGGGCTAACCAGCACTATTGTATGGACTTATTACTTTATGTTTTACTTGCTGCTGGACAAAGGTGGTATTTAAGTTTTCTGTGATGTGGTTTATGAGGACTGAAATAAACCAGCCGGACTTTAAATAGTAAAGGTTCCTGTTATTCCTCGGATCGCCTCCAAGTGAGTAGCATTGTTACATTTGGTTTAGAATGCGGGCAGCGTTCCTAGGGAACACGTGTGATTACTACAGAAGTACTGCATGTCGTGGGTGACGGTGGCTATAGGCCACGGAGCAGCATCAGGCAGCATGGAGGACCTGATTAAACACCTGGTGCAAGCCCATCAGCTGCAACCGCAACAGCTACAGCCGCGACAGCTGGCACAACAGACAAGTAAACTGCTTCAGCAAAAGCTGCAGATTGAATTACAGAGGAGGTTCAAGGCATGGTAGCAGCTCTGACTCCCAAAGTCAGCTGATGATTTTTCTATCCGGAAGGCGGTGAGGAGAGCCCTGCAGGAAATTTTTCTGTGATGCGGTTTATGAGGACTTAAATAAACCAGCCAGACTTTAAATACAAACGGTTCCTGTTTTACCTCCCATCGCTCCCAAGTGAGTATCATTGTTACAGATTTCATCAGCATTCACCTTAAAACTGCACCATGGCAGTCACTCTGTTGCAGATTATCCCAAAGTCATGTGTCATAATGCGTTCCCATTAGTCCAGAGAAGTGGTGGTCTAAGAGAAGCCAGGACCCTGGGCAGTTTAGAAGGTGTGCCCCCCCCCCTCTCGATACTCGATGTATCACATCACATGTCAAAGCGCATCGCACAACAGAATACATAACCTAGCGCTATTCATAATAGAGCAGGGGGGAGATTAATTTTCCCAAGGGGCCATATGAGAGACTGTTGTGGAGGATGCACCAAAAGGCTGAAACTAATTCTGCTCAATATTAATATTAACATATTATTTATAATTGTTTTTCTATATTAATTGTATGACTTAATATTGAGCAGAATTAAGTATGCTGACATCCCCTGTATACAGTATGAGCCCCACATAGCCCCCTCAATCAACAACCAAAGCAGTCAACCCATGGGGCCCTTAAACATGTAAACCATAACAAATAAAAACATTAAAAAATTCTCTGTTTAGTTAGTTTAAAAACCCATATACCTCATAGTAATGTTTCTATGGATATGGACTATCATATATATATATATATATATATATATATATATATATATATATATATATATATATATTGTACGTGGGGGCTCATACTGTATATAGGGGATATCAGCATACTTAATTCTGCTCAATATGAAGTCATACAATTAATATAAAAAAATTATAATTAATATGTTAATATTAATATTGAGCAGAATTAGTTTCAGCCTTTTGATGTGGCCTCCACAACAGTCTCTCGTGAGGCCCGTTGGTAATGTATATGTGTGTGTATGTGTGTGTGTGTGTGTATATATATATATATATATATATATATATATATATATATATATATATACATATATATATATATATATATATACACAATGGGGAAAAAAGTATTTAGTCAGCCGTCAATTGTGCAAGTTCTCCCACTTAAAAGGATGAGCGAGGCCTGTAATTGACATCATAGGTCGACCTCAACTATGAGAGACAAAATGAGAAAACAAATCCTGAAAATCACATTGTCCGATTTGGAAAGAATTTTTTTTTTCAAATTTTGGTGGAAAATAAGTATTTGGTCAATTACAAACAAGCGAGATTTCTGGCTCTCCCAGACCTGTAACTTCTTCTTTAAGAGGCTCCTCTGTCCTCCACTCATTTACCTGTAGTACTGGCTCCTCTGTCCTCCGCTCATTACCTGTAGTACTGGCTCCTCTGTCCTCCACTCATTTACCTGTAGTACTGGCTCCTCTGTCCTCCACTCATTACCTGTAGTACTGGCACCTGTTTGAACTTGTTATCAGTATAAAAGACACCTTTCCGCATCCTCATACAGTCACACTCCAAACTCCACCATGGTGAAGACCAAAGAGCTGTCAAAGGACACCAGAAACAAAATTGTAGCCCTGCACCAGGCTGGGAAGACTGAATCTGCAATAGGCGAGCAGCTTGGTGTGAAGAAATCAACTGTGGGAGCAATAATTAGAAAATGTGACATACAAGACCACTGATAATCTCCATCGATCTGGGGCTCCACACAAGATCTCACCCCGTGGGGTCAAAATGATCTCAAGAACGGTGAGCAAAAATTCTAGATCCACACGGGGGACCTAGTGAATGACCTGCAGAGAGCTGGGACCAATGTTACACAGGCTACCATCAGTAACACACTACTCCGCCAGGGATCCTGCAGAGCCAGACGTGTCCCCCTGCTTAAGCCATTACATGTCTGGGTCCCATACCTACTGTGAAGCATGGGGGTGGCAACATCATGCTTTGGGGCTGTTTCTCTGCCAAGGGACCAGGACGACTGATCCGTGTACATGAAAGAATGAATGGGGCCATGTATCGTGAGATTTTGAGTGCAAACCTCCTTCCATCAGCAAAGGCATTGAAGATGAAATGTGGCTGGGTCTTTCAGCATGACCATGATCCCAAGCACACCGCCAGGGCAATGAAGGAGTGGCTTTGTAAGAAGCATTTCAAGGTCCTGGAGTGGCCTAGCCAGTCTCCACATCTAAACCCTATAGAAAACCTTTGGAGGGAGCTGAAAGTCCGTGTTTCCCAGCGACAGCCCCAAAACATCACCGCTCTAGAGGAGATCTGCATGGAGGAATGGGCCAACATACCAGCAACAGTGTGTGCCAACCTTGTGAAGACTTACAGAAAAAGTTTCACCTCTGTCATTGCCAACAAAGGATATATAACAAAGTATTGAGAAGAACTTTTGTAATTGACCAAATACTTATTTTCCACCAAAATTTAAAAAAAAAAGTTCTTTCCAAATCGGACAATGTGATTTTCAGGATTTGTTTTCTCATTTTGTCTCTCATAGCTGAGGTCGACCTATGATGTCAATTACAGGCCTCGCTCATCTTTTTAAGTGGGAGAACTTGCACAATTGGTGGCTGACTAAATACTTTTTTCCCCATTGTACATATATACAGTACAGACGAAAAGTTTGGACACATCTTCTCATTTAAAGATTTTTCTGTATTTTCATGACTATGAAAATTGTACATTCACACTGAAGGCATCAAAACTATGAATTAACACATGTGGAATTATATACTTAACAAAAAAATGTGAAACAACTGAAAATATGTCTTATATTCTAGGTTCTTCAAAGTAGCCACCTTTTGCTTTGATGACTGCTTTGCACACTCTTGGCATTCTCTTGATGAGCTTCAAGAGGTAGTCACCGGAAATGGTCTTCCAACAATCTTGAAGGAGTTCCCAGAGATGCTTAGCACTTGTTGGCCCTTTTGCCTTCACTCTGCGGTCCAGCTCACCACAAACCATCTCGATTGGGTTCAGGTCTGGTGACTGTGGAGGCCAGGTCATCTGGCGTAGCCCCCATCACTCTCTTTCTTGGTCAAATAGCCCTTACACAGCCTGGAGGTGTGTTTGGGGTCATTGTCCTGTTGAAAAATAAATGATGGTCCAACTAAACGCAAACCGGATGGAATAGCATGCCGCTGCAAGATGCTGTGGTAGCCATGCTGGTTCAGTATGCCTTCAATTTTGAATAAATCCCCAACAGTGTCACCAGCAAAGCACCCCCACACCATCACACCTCCTCCTCCATGCTTCACGGTGGGAACCAGGCATGTAGAGTCCATCCGTTCACCTTTTCTGCGTCGCACAAAGACACGGTGGTTGGAACCAAAGATCTCAAATTTGGACTCATCAGACCAAAGCACAGATTTCCACTGGTCTAATGTCCATTCCTTGTGTTCTTTA
The DNA here is from genome assembly GCF_046119375.1 of Phyllobates terribilis. Taxonomy (NCBI): domain Eukaryota; kingdom Metazoa; phylum Chordata; class Amphibia; order Anura; family Dendrobatidae; genus Phyllobates; species Phyllobates terribilis. The sequence continues at coordinate 922,379 of NW_027363189.1, forward strand.
GCCCAAACAAGTCTCTTCTGCTTGTTGCCTGTCCTTAGCAGAAGAGAAGGTGTGTCCAAACTTTTGGTCTGTACTGTATATATATATATATATATATATATATATATATATATATATGTATGTACAGACAATATAAACAATACAATGTATGACATTTCAACAGTTACAGGAGGAGTGAGGGTCCTGCTCGCAAGCTTACAATCTATATGGAAATAGGGGGACACAATAGGAAGAACATGGTCATCAGTCAGAATTTGTCTAAGGGCATTTACCGTGTGGTATTTGGGGGCATGGAGGATGTGGAGACAGGTGAATAGGCAGGAGCAGATTAAGATTAACATTTAGGAGGGGACAGGGGAGAGTTAGGTTGGTGAGTTGAGGTGATAGGCTTGTCTAAACAGATGTGTTTTTACATACATATACATATATACCCTATATGGCCTAAACAGTTATGTACTTAGCTTAATGGCATCTTCTTCCGACGCGTTTTCCCCTCTTTTGGTCATTCAGTGGTTCATCAGGGAATTCCTTCAATCAGGACAAGAAAAGGAGACCACCATAAGCCGTACTGCAATAAGGATAACAGCTCAGAAGCCCAGGGCAATATGCCCCCACATGGCCCCTACATACAATATGAGCCCACACACAGTTCCCCTATATACAGTTTGAGCCTCTACATACAGTATGAGCCCCCGCACAGCCCCCTAGATACAGTATGAACCCTCACATAACCCCAAATATACAGTATGAGCCCCCTCATAGCCTCCAATATACAGTATGAGCCCCCACATAGCCTTCAATATACAGTATGAGCTTCCACATAGCCTCCTATATACAGTATGAGCCCTCACATAGCCTTCAATATATAGTATGAGCCTGCACATAGCTCCCTATCTATAGTATGAGCCCCACATAGCCTCCATATATACAGTATGAGCCCTGACATAGCCTCCTATATACAGTATAAGCCCCCACAAAGCCTCCTATATACAGAATAAGCACCCACATAGGCTCCTATATACAGTACGAGCCCTCACATAGCCCATATATATAGGCACACATCCCATACACATATTAATAAAAAAAAACAGATGCTAACCTTGCATGGCGCGTGCAGGCTGATGATGTCATTGCGTCGGCACGTCACAGCACAGGCGACAGGGGCTCTCCCGGAGCTGCGCTGCTATTCTGTATTGTCGGCAGCGGAGCTCCAGGAAAGCTCCCTGCCGGGATATGTGCACCACCATATTGAGGGCAATCTGGCCATGGGCTCCCCCGTAGCATCAGACCCCTGGCGGTAGCCCAGATTGCCCTCATAATCCGCCTATGGTCCAGGGCATGCATGGGTTAAATTGCATCAGATTTTGAGGTAAATAAGGATCCACATTAATTTCTTCCCTGGCTGGGATCCAAAAGAAAAAAAAATAATAGAAAATAAATATAAATTCTACATTTAATGAGACACGTGATTTCTATGCAATTTTTATACAATGCAATTAAGAGGATTCAGTTGCTATTGCCTTGCAGGTGTCACCTCCCCCGCACATTAAATTCACCAGCGGCTTTCACATTACTGGAATCGTTACTGAGAACGACTCCAGGGCGCCATGGGAGGTCTGTGTCTTCTCTGCGTCATCTTACTCTTCTGTCTCGGTAAGAAAAAGGATTCCCTATTATTTTAGGATGATCTTGAAACCAAATATGGCTGCCTATTAAAGGGGCTATCTCATAATCAACACATATATCACTTATGCACAGGTTAGGTGATGAATGTACGATCAATGAGGGTCTGATCGCTGGGACCGTCTCCGATCATGAGAACGAGGATCCCAAAGAGCATCGTGTGAATGACGCCTTAGTGAGCATGTGCGACCACAGCTCTATTTACTATAGGATTGGTGGTCGCACATGCTCACAATCTCAAAAAAGAGATAAAACCTTGTATTTTGTGTGTATTATTGCCCTGCTAAAAATCACATCTAATGCCATTTGAATGATCACATTTAACAATTTTGTATAACATTGGGTTTTCTAAAGTAAGAGTGGTAGTAGCGTAAAAAAAAGATAATTTAAGAAAGGATGACATACTTTTTGGCAGTGAGATATGGGATTAGTTTTCTTAAGATGCTTGTTGGCAATGGTGATGCCAGTCTTGTCTTGCTCGAGGCAGAAAGTTATTTTCTCACCGTTCTTCTCTGAAAGTTGTAGGAATATAGAGAGGTACACTTGCACCACATGATATGAGCGCTTTCATGATTATAATAATACCATGTCACCCTCTTAGTAATGACCATGTCAACTTTATAGTGTTAGCCTCATAGTAATGCCATAAAATCAGCCTCATAGTAATACCATGTAATCAGCCTCATAGTGATAAAATATAATCAGCATCTTGGTAATACCATATAATCAGCCTCATAGTAATACCATATAATCAGCCTCATAGTAATGCCATAAAATCAGCCTCATAGTAATACCATAGAATCAGCCTCATAGTAATACCATGTAATCAGCCTCATAGTAATACCATATAATCAGCCTCATAGTAATACCATAGAATCAGCCTCATAGTAATACCATAGAATCAGCATCTTGGTAATACCATATACTCAGCCTCATTGTAATAACATAAAATCAGCCTCATAGTAATGCCATATAATCAGCCTCATTGTAATACCATATACTCAGCCTCATTGTAATAACATAAAATCAGCCTCATAGTAATACCATATAATCAGCCTCATAGTAATACCATAAAATCAGCCTCATAGTAATACCATATAATCAGCCTCATAGTAATACCATAGAATCAGCCTCATAGTAATACCATATACTCAGCCTCATAGTAATACCATATACTCAGCCTCATTGTAATAACATAAAATCAGCCTCATAGTAATACCATAAAATCAGTCTCATAGTAATACCATTTAATCAGCCTCATAGTAATACCATTTAATCAGCCTCATAGTAGTAGCATAGAATCAGCCTCATAGCAATACTATAGAATCAGCCTCATAGTAATACCATTTAATCAGCCTCATAGTAATACCATTTAATCAGCCTCATAGTAATACCATTTAATCAGCCTCATAGTAATACCATTTAATCAGCCTCATAGTGATACCATATAATCAGCCTCATAGTAATACCATAGAATCAGCCTCATAGTAATACCATAGAATCTGCCTCATAGTAATACCATAGAATCAGCCTCATAGTAATGCCATAGAATCAGCTTCATAGTAATACCATTTAATCAGCCTCATAGTAATACCATAGAATCAGCCTCATAGTAATACCATAGAATCAGCCTCATAGTAATACCATTTAATCAGCCTCATAGTAATACCATTTAATCAGCCTCATAGTAATACCATTTAATCAGCCTCATAGTAATACCATTTAATCAGCCTCATAGTAATACCATAGAATCAGCCTCATAGTAATACCATCGAATCAGCCTCATTGTAATACCATTTAATCAGCCTCATTGTAATACCATTTAATCAGCCTCATAGTAATACCATCGAATCAGCCTCATAGTAATACCATAGAATCAGCCTCATAGTAATATCATAGAATCAGCCTCATAGTAATGCCATATAATCAGCCTCATAGTAATACCATAGAATCAGCCTCATAGTAATACCATCAAATCAGCCTCATAGTAATACCATAGAATCAGCCTCATAGTAATATCATAGAATCAGCCTCATAGTAATACCATAGAATCAGCCTCATAGTATTACCATAGAATCAGCCTCATAGTAATACCATAGAATCAGCCTCATAGTAATACCATAGAATCAGCCTCATAGTAATACAGTGGAATCAGCCTCATAGTAATCTAATATATATAATTGCCTTATCCCGTCTGTCTGTCTTTCTGTCTGTCTGTCTTTCTGTCCTGGAAATCCCACGTCGCTGATTGGTCAGGCCGCGGTCAATCAGCGACGCGGGATTTCAGAACAAGATGGCGGCCTTTTAGCGGCTCACACTCACACGCTCACCCTCACACACTCACCCTCACACCCTCAGACACTCACCCTTAGACACTCACGCTCTCACGCTCTGACACTCACACTCTGACGCTCTGATGCTCACGCTCTGACGCTCACGCTCGGCTGCTCACGCTCGGACTCTCACGCTCGGACTCTCACGCTCGGACTCTCACGCTCACTCTCTGACGCTCACGCTCGGACACTCTGACGCTCACGCTCGGACGCTCACGCTGGACGCTGGAATCTGAATTTCTTATTGATACAAATGCTATAATTTTTATTATGTATAACAGATATAAATAATTTATCTCACATAAAAAGACTCTAATTGATCAGAAGAGTAAAGCACCCATAGCGCTTTCCTCCTTGCCTGCATCTGGTACTGATGCTGAGCCTGTATTGTTGCCTACTTAAGGGTTGCAAGGCAACTTCCTTATAAGGTAAGATGCCCCTTTAAGATTAGAACACAAGTTTCCATTATGACATCACAATTAACCATCACTACTTCTACAAGTCTTTACACTCCTGTTGTCACTTTGACATTCCGGTGTCATTGCTGTTGGTGTGATAAGCCATATAGCTAGTCATATACTGACCGCGCTTGGATTACTTGAAATGTCTGGAATTCCTCCAGACAGACTTCAGGTGTTAGCACTACTCCAGGGGATTCTTACCACCTATGACCCTGACTTTGTGCTACCACTACCCGATGGCATCCTCAGCTTCACTTACCGGCTGGTTATGGAGCTTGTGAGAGATTGCCTGACCAAATACCACCAAGGTTGTATAAGCTCAGAATATCTTGAGCATTTACAGCAGAACATCTGGACATTAGTACAGCAGGTAAGTAGCAGACAATCTGCACAAATTATATATAATAATAATGGAAAATAATAATGGAACACAAGTTTAAGTTTAACCTGTGCCAAATACCCAGATAAGAATAGCCTGGAGTCAAAACAGGGCAATCAGGCTACATGACAAAGGAGAGGGTGGGATCTAAAGGGTTAGTTGAATTAGGGGTGGGAAGGTCCTGGATGCGGGGGGAGGAGGGAATAGGATTGGTTAACCCTTTATGGACCACAAAATTTTTCATTTTTCCGCTCTCATTTTTTCCTCACTCTCTTTCAAGAGCCATAACTTTGTTATTTCTCCATTGGCATAGACATGTGAGGGCTTGCTTTTTTGGGATGAGTTGCAGCTTTCAATGTCTCCATCCTATTTACCATACATTGTATTGAAACAAGGGGAAAAAAATTCCAATTGAGATGAAATGGTTCTTTGTGTCACTATATTCAGAGACCCATAACATTGTAATTTTTCTGTTGATAGGACTAAGTAAAGCCTTTTTTTGCGAAGTGAACTCAGTTTTTTATTGATACCAAACACCTATCAGATCAGACTTTAACAAACGTGGCAATACCATATATGTTCATGAATTTTATTGATTATTTTCATTTCTTATTAATTTTCATCTTTATAGGCTGAAGAAAAATCCCAAAGTGGAGAATTGGCCTTTTTTAAACAACTGGCCCAGAATGTCCTGCTTGTACTGGAGTATCCGGCCTACTCACTGGAGCGCCTGGTAAGGATCCATCATCTTCTACATCTCATGTCCTTGTTGTCTGATCTTCTCCAGATTACCAGTCATATAGCAGAAGGTCAGATTTATGATGATAGAGGCCTTCCCCTCTCCGCTCCAGGCAGACACAGGATATTCTATGGCGGCCTGTCTCTGCGGTTCCATCCTCGGTGGTGATAGTCTGCACTCAGCGGTGCGGAGCTTGTATTTCTACCTCTGTCTCACTCCATCATCACAATCTTCCTCCTTGTAAATGCTGCAGTTCTGATAGAAGTTATTAGAGAACAGTTGTAGATACAAGTCCCTTAAATATTAATGTAAATTTGCTTGATAGAGCGGCCGTGAATTGTCCGTCCAATACTGAACTTGTCAAGTAAATCCAGGTTTAATCCTTCCCGCTTTATATATATGGTAATCTAGTGTTTGAGAAATGTTATATTAATTGTATATCTTATATCCATCAGGAAACATCAAAAGGCGACTCCGCAGAGGGGCAAATCCTAAATGTTGCTGACCCTGATAACAGTCAGCCAGGGCCAAAATCCGATCTGATAGAAGGTAAAACGATCATCTAATATTTTACATTCAAATATTACATTATTGAGAACGGCAAAGAATATGTTGATTTATTCTTCATCCTCTGTATAAATAAATAAGCAAATAAATAGGAGAAACCTGCATGGTCTGGGAGGGTGTGGAGTGAGCCCCTGATGCGCGTTTCATCTAGGCTTCTTCCACACCCCCTGGAAGAAGCCTACGCAATACTTCTTCAATACCCCTTGGAAGAAGCCTATGCGAAACACATGTCGGGGTCTTGCTCCCCACCCTCCCAGACTGTACAGGTTTCTCTTTTTTATTTGTCTTATTTATTTTGAGGACTACAGATTGTTCCTATATCTTCTACATTCTAAACAGACACAAACTTGTATGAATACGATTATGAATAGGTTTTGAAGTGATTTTGATCAGTTGTTCTTGGTTGGAAAGAGAGAGCGTTCTCTGTGTCTAACATTCTCTTATTATTTTTTTATCATGAATTGTTCTGATTAATCAATAAAATTTGTTATGTTTTTTTGATATTTGACTTTTTTGCTTCCTTTTCTTTTGGTTATTAAGTGCTGATATTTAATAAATGACGTTTCTTCATTATTTTAGGAATAACTGTGCCGGCAAATACTGATGGTGGAATATGTGAGACACCAGAGATCATCCAGGAATCTGCCAGTGTAAGTATCAGAGGGACGTCTGTATATCATCAGATGACGGGTGTGAATTATACATCCCATGTTATATCCCATATGACAATGGGATATCACTGTTCGTCATGTAGATCAGACATATTATGTGTGATAATGGCGTTATTCTTCCTGCCCCCTCTGTGTGATGTCCCTTATCCTTCCCTGCAGTATTGATTTATGTGTATGGGGGATTTCCCTTTATAATATAATGGGGTCTGTGGAGGGTCCGGCTGGTATCACGTTCTCTACAGTGTAATCAGTGGGGACATAATATAGAAGAGAGACGTTCCTGCATCTTGAGCTTTTATTCTCCTGCATTTTCTGTCTTAATGTCATTTCTTATTCCTTTTTAGGCCTTGATCGGATCATTGAACCAAGTGAGAAATCCTTGTAAGAGCGACTATAAACCGATCAAACTGATCAGCAGTGGAGCCTTTGGGTGAGCTTTACTTTGGTATAATATTTATTTCCCAGGGCTCCTTATGATGATGCCTCGGTGTCCTGCCCATGTAATATTCCCATAGAGAAATCAGGAGTCCACATCACTGTCCACATCTATCTGTCAGGTCAGTTAGGATGTGACGTGGATGTGGACCCTCCATTGATAATCATTTATGGAGTATTATTTTATGCATTTCTAGACATGGATTTATAGTGATGGCCTCACATCTAGTATTAACCATTAGTACAGGAGATCGTTTGATGAGGTCTATAGATGAACTGTTAATAAGAATTTGTAATAAATCATGGATTTTCTTCGTCTCCAGGGCCGTCCACTTAGTGCGCCATAAAGACACAAACCAGATTTGTGCTATGAAGACAATGGACAAGGAGAACCTGAAAAAGCCAAAGAGACTTGAATTGGCCTTTCTGGAGAGGGACATCTCAGCATTCGCCGATTGTCCCTTTGTGGCCTCCATGTTCTGCTCTTTTCCAACTAAACTTCATCTGTGTATGGTCATGGAGTATGTACCAGGTAGGACACATCCATTGTATCTATATCCAGCCCACGTCTGTTTAATCCTAGCACCTATATATGACCATAATGTGCCCACATGGATGGCTACATGTATTATACAGTATACGCTCTACATTACACAGTATATCTCTATATAGGCCATCTTGTCCCAATATTTCCACTTATTTCATATTCACCCTCATCATGTGTAATTTACATTGTAACAAACCCTCACCTCTCATATTTGCTTTCTTCTATAGGAGGAGACTGTGCCAGTCTTATAAAGCGCAGGGGTCCTTTACCAGTCCCCCTGGCCCGTATGTACATTGCGGAAACGGTTCTTGCTGTAGAATACCTGCACAGTTATGGTGTGGTGCACAGAGACCTGAAGCCTGGCAAGTAAGTGACCCCAGTAGTATAATAAAGGGGAAAAAAATATATAATTTTTATACAGTCTATGGGTAATTACTTGGGTCTGACACCATTTCTTTCTTTCACAGCCTCCTGATATCATCAACAGGACATATTAAGGTCACCGATTTTGGGGTTTCAAAACTCGGCCTCATGAGACCAAGCTCAGATATCTACAAGGCTTCAACTGAGAACATCACCAGCGAGTTCCTTGATGAAGAGGTAGGCTTTACTTACAAGATCTTGCACTTTACAGATTTCATCTCTTTCTCCTTCTCTGACAATTTCTCTATAAAACGTTTGCACTGATCTTATTTGACGCAATTATACTTATTGATCATCATCTCATTCTTCTGTTGGTTTCCAGACTTTTGGCACCCCTAGTTACATGGCCCCAGAAATTATCCAAAGGAAAGGCTATGGAAGGCCCGTTGATTGGTGGTCAGTAGGGATCACCCTACATAAATTTCTTTTTGGACGTACACCATTTAAAGGGGCTTTAAAAAGAGATATTTTACGCAGTGTCCTTGAGGGTAAGTAAAATAATCTGAATGCTTGTGATGTCACTGTTATTTGGTTTCATTGGTTTTCTGGTTTAATTTCTAGCCTTATTAAGGACATTTTTTATGAAAATAAATGAAAATGTTTCATTTCCTGTAATATTTGCTTTTTATATAACAGATAAATTAATTTGGACATATCATAAATACTCTACTCCACCCGATGCTCAGGACATCATCACTCAGCTGCTCAGAAAAGATCCAGCAGATAGACTTGGGACAGGTAATATTATAATAGTATTATGACTTATTACACCTCTGTGACCAGACAAATGGTTGCGTCCATGAGGTTCAGTATTCTACCTACTTATCCATTCCCCATTTTTCATGCTATGACTTTCAGTACATTTCCTTCATGTCTGCTGTTACATCTTCAGTTCAGGTTAACATAAACTGTACCGATATGGAGCAGTTTCTCTAAAAATGACTATCACTTTCTTTCTTGTCTTCCTTTTCCAGGAGGAGCAAATGAGATCAAAATGCATCCATTTCTGCATCACTTAGACTTTGACAATCTTCTAAGTCAGAAGCCCCTGTTCGTTCCTGAGCTAAAGTCAGATGAGGACACCCGCTACTTTATCAGTAAGTAAAATGAGACGTCATCTGCAGAAAACTGCTGTGTGTCTTGTCTTTCATTTTATGTGAAAATAATTCTCATCATTATTAGTGATAGCAGGGTGACTGTCTGACCGGGTCTTATACTAATTATCTCTGATAACACTTGTACTTTGTAGCTCGTTGTAGCAGACACATGAATTCAGATGAGGCAGACACAAGAGAGGACAATGACTGGCCAGAAATAAAAAACTTTGTATCATATTATCAAAGGTTTTCTAAAGTAAGTATGTGGCTACTAATATGTCTAAAACCTATAATTACAAAAATGCTTAAAAATAAATCAATTTATTTTTCTCCGTGTGTTTTAGCTAAATATCACCAATACCGGGATGATGACCAATGTAGAGCCTATGTCACCTCCACAGTGTTCCCAAGAGAACAGTGAAAAACACTCAGACATGTGAGTAGATTATTATTATTATGAGATTTAGTTCTGATATATGTTCAGAACCAAATACAAGACACGAGTAACACAAATCTAAATCCAGCATCCACCACCCCTCTGTGCATCTGGCTTGTGATAACACTGCAATAACAGTTGATGATTGTGACCAGCCATTCATTTCCTGCTCATTTCAGGCCAATATTACTAGTTGAGGGCCTGGGCAGGGTATCCCCTCTAGGTTGTCCTAATTGGCCTCACAAACAGGTGTTCTTCATTTTTTCTATTGTTTTTCCTTTTAATTTACTGGTCTTTCTTCTACCAAACAGGCAGAAAGAGTCTTCCTCTTCCAAAACTAATGGAGACAATCAGAGTTTCACTGCTAAAAACAACGAGTCATCCTCGTCCTCATTGTCAGGTATGTACAGGTTTATAGGCCATCCAATTATAGCCTATAATCCAAAATTATAATGTGAATCAGCACATGAAGGCTCCAAAAATTACTTACTTTATTCCCGTTGCTCCCCTGAGTATTCCGTTTTTTGAGTTACGGGTCTTATTTAGTGCTAATTTTTATCGTCTTTTCCAAGAGGGCAGTGCTCACAGGATCCTCTGGGGCGTGTCTTTAGGTTGCTCTGCAATATAAAATTGTGAGCCATGCCCCCTTGGAAAAGACCATAAAAATTAGCACTAAATATAAATGCCCATATCTCTACAACCATAGGGTGGATTTTAGCAAAACAAATATCAGAATACTCGGGGAAGAAGCAGACATAAGATAATAGTGAATCTCAGACACTTTTGATGTAGTGACGGGTCCTCTTTAAAGTTGCATTGAATTATTATCTAACTGATTATATAATAACACAGTGGCTTGCTGCAAGTAATGTCATGATAATAAGGGGACATAGTTCCTTGGAGACACCACATGGCGGCACACAGAAATGCTACAGGTGCATATTAATCAGTTGCATAACTCTATATAGATACAAAGAAAATATTTTAGAAGTTTATAATTAATATTTGTTTCTGACTTTTTGATTAGAATCTCCAGTTCAGAAGAAAAGAAAATATTTTCTAAAACTGAGAAGACAAGAAAAAACAGAGAAAGTAGAAGAGGGGGAAAGTAGGCGAGGTAAGTGTGACAATAATCTCCATGTTGTATGATGTCAGTGAGAAGAAGTCATGTGGAGCAGATGTTATCTATCAGTGGTGGGATTGTCACATGTATGATGACTGGCAAAGATCCCTGCCCTCTGTGTGATGAGATTCCTCTAACGTTCTCCCACAGTGACACCACAGTAGTACCCTCTAATATGGAGTCCCATTACTTACATTAGTTTTACATCTTTTCTCATAGGTTCCATCTTCCGCCGGATGATATCATCCTGCCGGCGTGGATTATCCAGGGCTGCTCGCGCTGTCAGAGGAAGCTGCATTTTTGCCTGCTGTCACCAGGGCACCTTAGACATCTCGAGGACAGAAAACCCCCACATCTAGCTCCCTGAAGAAACTACAGCATGTCCACCATCAATGCTGTACCTGTATGGAAGGATTTGAACCATCTACCCGTGGCCTCCTGACCAGCAAGAAACACCTGCTAAAGTTGAAGGCTTCTCCAAGAACACGTCTTCATCCTTCCATGCAAGATTTAATTAAACTAAATAAATACAAATTTTAAATTGATTAATGTCTTTCAGAATTTAATTGATTATTACTGATATTTTTGGTATATCAATACTATACATCATGTACCATATATCTGAAGGGTAGGATTCCAAAGTGGAGAACAGCAGTTCTATGTCTCCGATTAATCCTCTAAACCTCAGCTAAAAGTGGAGGAGAGGACCAAAGATTCTGTTATTCCTAAGAGTACATACACACATAGCCTTGTAGATGCCAGTAAACCATTGTGAATTGCTGGCAGCTGAGCTTTAGGAAAGCTACCTGTCCGGAGATGTGCACCGCCGACAGTGGTGAAAAAATGCATTATAATGAGGACAATATGGCCAAAGTACCCAGGAGCCTTTGGCCCTGGGCGGTAGCCCAGATTGCCTCATTGTAGTCTGCTAATGATTTCACAAGGAATGAAGCCCAGAGTGAAGAAGAAAGCCCATGAGAGTGATACCCACTTCAGAACAGAGAGAACTTTCCAATGACTACAACGGTTTCTGTATTGGCCACAAGTAAATCGAGTGGTGAAAGAAGATTACCGGAAATCCCATCAGGGTGAGATGACTAAACCCCCTAAACACAGAACATCTATATAGGTGAAGAGGATTTCTTTCCTATTGGAAGTGCTGATGGTGGACTATCTTATGATCAGCCGCTCCGATAATGGTTGTTTGTACTGTCTGGTGATGATGGATCATTTTAAAAAGTTTGCAGTCATGACTCCCACTGGGAATCAAACAGCCGAGTCAGTGGCCTGTGCCATCTGTCATGACTTCATGTGGGTATACGGGTGTCCAGAAAGAATTCACTCTGAGCTAGGAGCCTGTTTTCATGGAAAAGTCATGGATGAACTGCACCAACTGTACAACATTGAGAATTCCAGGACTACACCCTAGCACCCACAGGGAAATGGGGACTGTGAACGTTTCAACATAACTTTATCTACATTCTGAGAATTGTGGAGGACAACAGGAAGATGACAGGATGTCACACACTGTCTAGCGCTGTGTATCTGCGGTCTATTCTAGATGCTGCTGTAACTTAAACTGTGAAATTCCCTCTTGTACTGCATGGGTTAATGCCAATTCTATTGACATGTCCTGGTGGATGTGAGTTTCTGTGTGAGTCTACTCCCCTTAGCCTTTAAGCAGCCTCTCCTTCCACCAGGTGGTGCAGCTGATAGAGTTTCACTCTATACGTGGAAGCCGTGCTGTGCAGTCCTGTTTTTTTGTGCCGCTGAAGTCCTTTCCTTTGAGATTGCTGTACCTTTGTTCTGAGGAGGGAGATTAGGGGAATTAGTGCAGGGCTTGTGAAGGAGTTAGGGCTTAGGGTGGAGACCCAAACCTTCTCACCATCAGAGATACCTTCGGGGTCAGGGCTATTCAGGGTTCCCAGGGACAGATTAGTTTTCCCTGCTCACCCAGCCCGTATCTGCTATTTCCTCACCAGCATTCCCCTACACCGTGACACAGGAAGATGCAATGGCCGGAATTTGTACCAGAACTGGTCTGGGTGTACAGTAACCAGGTTCATGCCATGACAGGGTACACGCCTTACACGTTGCTGTTTGGACGTAACAGCCGTAAGGTTACTGAGCTAGAGCTTGATCCAGAGGAAGATAGTACGAAGATAAACACCACAACTTTGGTGTGGAAACACCATCATCGGTTAGAGACACTGAGACTTAAGATTGTACAGAAGCCCCAGGGGAAAAGGCATCCTGTAGTAACTCCTGTGCAGGAGGCACCATTACAGCTGGGGAATCGAGTTTTGGTTCAAGTGAAGCACCCTTGGGGAAAATTGGACTACACGTGGGAGGCTGTTCCTCATCGAGTGACAAGGAGAGTACACCCCGAAAGGAGAAGGCGTCGCACCAGAGAGAGTGCGGCACCCTTACATGCTACCGCCACATGTGTCTGATGAAGAGAGAATGACCGGGGCTAGCTTAGAGGGTAGGCTAGAGGTCAAAATCACAGGAAGAGTGTCTCAGGGCCTAAGTGTTCCAGAAGAGACAGGTCAGGAGGGACTTCACAGATCTGAATGTACCAATGCTGGTGTTTCACCCAGGAGGTATGCAGAAGATGATTTCATATGGCAGTATGTAATACAGCAGACACAGGAGTGTGTTTGGATATTGGCGACTCTGAGACCACCACCAAGGAGCGTCTAAAGCATAAGTAACCTTTCTCATCCAAGTAATGGTGAGTTTAAAGAGTGGAGGAATGTAAGGAGAGTGAGTGACTCATATAATAGAAATGAGCTGTAAGGTATTTGTGGGCAGATGCTGTCATGTAGTGATCAGAGACTTTAGGTGTAGGAACCTGAAATGGTATTGGAACCAAGGGACAGAAGGCCGGCTGAATGAGAGGAAAGCAGAGCTAGGTGCACAGGGGACATGTGATCTGCAGCAGAAAAATACAAAAGCCACAGGGGTCAGGCCAGGAAGTCAGTCGTCGTCCCGACTTGTAACAAGTCACCTGTGGTAGCTAGGCCTGACGTAGGTGATGAGTATGTCCAGAAACACAAGATCAGTATTGGAAGTGGATTAAGCAAGGGGTGCAGAGTCCTTACAAAGACTAAGAGATCCTGATTGTCGAGGCTAAAGATAGCAGATAGCGCAGACCCTATTGCAGAAATGGAAATTCGGTCGTGTGAGCGTAGACCCAATTGGAAGGACAGAAATTCGGTTATGTGAGCAGAAGGGAGCATGAGTTGTCTCTCTGGAAATTGGAGGCAAGGACAGAAGGTCTGTGGTAGAAGAAATTGACTGTGGCCCACAGTGTGAGACTTTCATCCTTGCAGGAAAGTGTAGTGTGGGCACTTGTTAGGGTCTGGGGTGGCGACTGCCATTGGAAAATACAGCGGGTTGACGGAGGCCCATACTGATTCGACCCAGACACTATTGGCTGACAGTCCAGTGTATCTTTAACTATTATAGGTTAGTGTGCATTTATACCAATATTCATACAACGATGTATGTTGCATATACTTTATGTGAATATTGATGTTACAGTGGTAATTGTACTCCGTATATGTTCTTGGTGTGAAGCTCAGTAGGAGTATAACCGAGCCACGCAAGGTTTAGTGAGCTTAACAGACAGTTGGTACCTGTATCAGGGAAAATCAAGGATATATAGTCGACAACTAAGCTATTGGTGTCATACTTCTTAGTGCTGTAGCGCTGGGTTTGATATTTTATAGGGCATCGTTCAGATAACCAGGCCCATAAACAGGGCCAGACGGTGACCACAAGCACGAGACAGAGAGAGAGCGCAGAGGTCGCTCTACACTGTCTGTATTGTCACTGATATATAATTGAATAATTTTGTAAATAGTTAATAAACAACTTGTTTTATTGTAGCACTGAGTCCGCGTTCTCTGTGCCACTGCAGCCAAACTTAAAAAGTCTAAAAAATGGAAAACAAATTCCGAGCTGCTCAAATTTTTTTTGACTTAACCCTGCTGTTCTGTTCGGGTCGACTATACACTTATAATGTTCTGGTCATTTTTGACCGGACATATTAAAGTCTTGATTTTTAGCTAATTTAAGTGTTTTCTTTGAATACCTGTTGCATTATTATACTGTATGTGAACATGGTTGTCCATAAACAAATGAAAAATTAAATCAAAAACTTAATTTTTTTTTTTTTTTTGTATCAAAATATGTTACAAGGCCTTATTGCAATATTCATGCATATTGCACATTTGCACATAAAAAAATAATCTTTATATAACTGTAGACTATCACTAATCGCATCAAACTGTATGTAAATATATTTAAAAAAAAAAGTTCAGTTTTTTCTATATAAAATGGTAAATAAGGTTCACGGTGCTAAATTTACTGTTTGCATTCGTCACAAGTATAATTTACATGTCTTTTGCAAAAGTACTTTTCACAACTGCAACATATCACATTTTAATCCAAAAGCGTAAAGGGGTCTATTAAATGCAATACTTCAGTCTTAGAGCAATCCAATCAAGATAAATGAAGCACAGATGCCAATAAAATCAATATTTATTTAACCACTTCGCCCCAGAGCCTGGTTTTGCCTTCGTGACCGGGCCAATTTTTTCAATTCTGACCACTGTCACTTTATGAAGTAATTACTCTGGAACGCTTCAACAGATTCCCCTGATTCTGAGAATGTTTTTTCGTGACATATTGTACTTCATGATAGTGGTAAAATTTCTTCGATATCACTTGTGTTTATTTGTGAAAAAATCGGAGATTTGGTGAAAATGTTGAAAATTATCCAATTTTCAAACTTTGAATTTTCATGCCCTTAAATCAGAGAGATATGTCACACAAAATAGTTAATAAATAACATTTCCCACATGTCTACTTTACATCAGCACAATTTTGTAACCAAAATTTTTTTTTGTTAGGAAGCTATAAGGGTTAAAAGTTGACCGGCGATTTCTCATTTTTCCATTAAAATTTACAGACATTTTTTTAGGGACCACATCTTATTTGAAGTGACTTTGAGGGGCCTTTATGACAGAAAATACCCAAAAGTGACACCATTCTAAAAACTGCACCCCTCAAGGTGCTCAAAACCACATTCAAGAAGTTTATTAACCCTTCAGGTGTTTCACGGAAATTTTTGGAATGTGGAAGAAAACAATGAACATTTAACTTTTTTTCACAAAAATGTTACTTTAGACCCAATTTTTTTATTTTCACAAGGGTAACAGGAAAAAATGGAATATACAATTTGTAGTGCAATTTCTCATTAGCGCGCTGATACCCCATAGGTGAGGGAAAACCACTGTTTGGGCGCACTGCAGGGTTCGGAAGGGAAGGAGCGCCATTAGACTTTTTGAAAGAAAAATTTGTTTGGATAATTAGAAGACGCCATGTTGCGTTTGGAGAGCCCCTGATGTCCCTAAACAGTGGAAAAACCCCACAAGTGACACCATTTTGGAAACTAGACCGCTTAGGGAACTTATCTAGATGTGTGGTGAGCACCTTGCACCCCCAGGTGCTTCACAGAAGTTTATAATATTGAGCTGTAAAAATAAAATGTTCACATTTTTCCCTCAAAAACGTTTTTCATCCCTTAATTTTGCATTATCATAAGGGTAATAGGATAAATTGCACCATGAAATTTGTTGTGCAATTTCTCCTGAACACGCCGATACCCCATATGTGGAGGAAAACCACTGTTGGTGTGCACGGCAGGGTTTGGAAGGGAAGGAGCGCCATTGGACTTTTTCAATGTAAAATTTGCTTGAATAATTAGCGGACGCCATGTTGCGTTTGGAGAGCTCCTGATGCCCCTAAACAGTGGAAATCCCCCACAAGTGACACCATTTTGGAAACTAGACCCCTTAGGGAACTTATCTAGATGTTTGGTGAGCACCTCGCACCCCCAGGTGCTTCACAGAAGTTTATAATATTGAGCTGTAAAAATAAAATTTTCACATTTTTCCCTCAAAAACGTTTTTCATCCCTTAATTTTGGATTAACATAAGGGTAATAGGATAAATTGCACCATGAAATTTGTTGTGCAATTTCTCCTGAGTACGCCGATACCCCATATGTGGAGGAAAACCACTGCTTTGGTGTACGGCAGGGTTCGGAAGAGAAAGGAGCGCTATGTTGGCTGGGATAGGTTGCAGACACCATGTCACATTTGAAGAGTCGCTGACATGCCGAAACAGCAGAAACTCCGACAAGTGACCACATTTTGTAAACTACACCTCACAAGGAATTCATCTAGGGAAGTAGTGAGTATTTTTTAATTTTTAAATTTATACCATTGGGCAGTGAAGAAAACATAATTGTATTTTTACCACAAAAAAATGTTTTACCCTCAGATTTTACGTTTTCACACAGGGCAATGGGTAAAAATGGTGCCGAAATGCGTCACACAATTTCTTCTAAAAGTGGCAATACCCCATATCTGGCTGTATCGTACCGCTCAGCCATACGGCGAGATCTGGGAGGGACGGAGCGCTATTTGACAATTGGAGAACAAATTATTGTAGAATAGGCATTTGGATTTGGGAGCACCAAATTTTCTGAATTTCTTTTCGGGGACAAGGGCCATTTCGCTTTTCCAGAGCCTTTCTGCTACCAGTAACTTGGAATATTTTTGACAGATGACGGACCTGAGTGGGGACTAGCTTTTATTGAGGACTGAGTTGAAGCTTTTATTGGGAACATTTTAAGTAACATTTATCCGGCGCTCGAGGCTGAGCACTTACATCGGGGTTTCCATCTAAATTTCCAAGTGATGTAATTCAGATGAAACCCCTGTGGGATCCATTCACTGTAATGAGGCAGCAGAGTTACTCTGGACTCCGTCTGGCCTCTGTTTAGCGGTGTCCTTTTTTTCAGAAGTGCACAAAACTGTGGTCAACCGCACTTTTATGCACGCCTAAAAAACTGACACCGTGGGCTCACAGGCCAGATGGCATCCACAGTGCCTATATCTGCCTCATTACAGGGAATCTTCCGTCATGGGTTCCGTCTGAATCACGTATCTCAGAGATTTACACGGAAACTCTGGTGTAAGTGCTCAGCGCAGAGCGCAGGATAAATGTGAGCAGAGCCTTACTGCGATCTTTGGGAGACATAATAAACAAAATCAGTAGCAGGTGAAGAATTGGTTTTATTTTTTTTTTTTACGCCGTTTCTCGTGCGGTATAAGTGATGAGATTACTTTATTCTTCGGGTCGGTGCGATTACAGCGATACCAGATTTATATCGGGTTTTTATGACTGACAGCTGTCACACACTAAGAGACGCTTTTTTTTGCAAAAACTAGTTTTTGCATCGCCATATTTTGAGAGCTATCATTTTTCTATATTTCGGCCTACAGAGTCATGTGACCGCTTGTTTTTTGCGGGACGAGTTGACGTTTTTATTGGTACCATTTTTGGGTACGTGACATTTTTTGATCGCTTTCTATTCTGTTTTTTGTGAGGTAAAATTAACAAAAACCAACAATTCAGGAATTGTTTTTTGAGTTTTTTTTATGCCGTTCTGTGTGTGGTAAAAGTGATAAGGCAGCGTTATTCTTCGGGTCTGTACGTTTACAGAGATACTACACTTACTGTATATTTTTTTATGTTTTGGCGCTTTTACACAATAAAACAATTTTATAGAAAAAATATTTTTTTTGCATCGCTTTATTCTGAGAGCTATAACTTTTTTTATTTTTCAGCTGATGGAGCTGTATGGAGCGTTTTTTTGCGGAACAAGATGACGTTTTCAGCGGTACCATTTTTATTTCCATTTTGCTTTTTGATCGCATTTTTTTCGACTCTTTGTTTGGCGATATGATGAAAAAGCATAGTTTTTTGCTCCGTTTTTTATTTATTTTTATTACGGTGTGCACAGGAGTTAATTAGTGTGACAGTTTTATAGATCGGGTTGTTTTGGACGCGGCGATACCAAATATGTGTACTTTTTTTGTTTTTGCATAAATATATGGATTTATTGGTTTAATATTTTATTTATTTATTTTTATTTATTTTGTGATTTTTTTTTTACATTTTTATTTAGTCCCTGTATGGGACATTAATTTTTATTTTTCTAATCACTGATCTCATCCAATGCAATAGATATGTATTGCATTGGTTGAGATCTATGCTGACAGTTTCACACTGTCCTTCTCCTGCTCGACTCAGCTGCAGGCTGAGCCTAGCAGGACACCGTATATGGCAGATCTGGAGGCGGTCATGTGACCTCCAGCTGCCATTTCAACGGCAGGTCCTGGAAGGTATCAGGGGGCCGTCGGAGAGGTAAGTGGACGATCCCCTCTCCTCTCACTATCTTCTATATGCCGCCATCACTATAGATTGCGGCATATAGAAGATAGCAAAGGGTTAACATCATTGGGACCTGATCCAATCAGGTCCCGATGATGTCCCCTGTCAGAGCTATCGCTCTGCACCGCACCCGCAGCGCTTGCAGGACCCTGGGGGTCCTGAGCACTGCGGGACCAACCACCGTTTTTAAACGTCGGCGCTGCACAGAGCCCAGGCAGCGCCGACATTTATATACAGTGGGCGGTCGGGAAGCAGTTAAGTACCGGGCAGGCCGCAATAATGCCAACGCCGATGCCCTGTCCAGGAGGCCTCACCAGTCGGACACTGAAGAGGAAGTGGATGACCTGGAGGAGATTGAGCTACCTGCCTTTCACCGTAATGGAATGGTCCAAGAGCAACGAGCCTCCAGTAGCCATCGCGGTAGGACGTTAAACCCTTTGCCTCACCACAGCTGGAAGGAGACCCAGGACAGTGACCCGGTTGTCAGTCGTATTAAGGAACTGATAACCCAGGAAGGTTCCTCCCTGGAGAAAGACGCGTCTCTACAAGCCAAGCAACTGTGGAATGAGAGAAGCCGGCTGTTCATCTATAGAGAGAAGCTGTGCCGGAGGTACGTCAACCCGAGGACCCATGAGATGGTATGGCCGATTGTAGTGCCCAGGATGGACATCCAGATGGTGTTGGAGGCCTACCACGATCAGGCGGGGCACTTTGGCTGGAAGAAGCTAGAAGCCCTGCTGAAGTGTCGGTTTTATTGGGTAGGAATGCGCAGTTCCATTGAGAGGTGGTGCCGGGACTGTGGACCCCGTAGCCTCAGGAGAAAAGACTACAGCAGCCAGAAGGCACCCCTGCAACCCATCAAGACGACTCGACCCTTGGAGATCGTGGCCCTGGATCATGTCAAGCTGTCACCCAGCAGGTCAGGATATTCCTATGCCCTGACTCTAACATACCTGGCGGCGTTCTTGCATAGGGCACCATCTCCCAATATGCAAGATCGCAAACTTGATCATCAGTCCAGTCTGCTAGCCTGGCTTCTTTCCATGCTGTCTGCTTGCCTCTGTTCTGGCTGCTTAGGGCGGCGGCCCGGTCACTTCCTGTTTCGTGTAGCTGCTGTGGGCACACCCCTAATGCATCCTCAGCCTATTGCTATCAGTCATTGGATATTTAAACCAGCTCCTCATACAAGCTGGTGCCTGAGCAATGCATTCCGTCAGATGGCTTTTCGCTGCTGATGTGCCAGGTCCTGTCTGAACTATATTCTAGCCTGTTGTCTGTCTGCCTATCCTGGAGGCTGTATTTCCAGGCCAGTGTGAACACGCTGCTAGCCTGTTCTTTCCGCCTTCTAGGGGCCGCATACCTAGACCCGCTCCTGTATCTAGCCTGTTCCTGTCTGAACACGCTCCTAGCCTGTTCTTTCCGCCTTCTAGGGGCTGCATACCTAGACCCGCTCCTGTATCTTGCCTGTTCCTGTCTGAACACGCTCCTAGCCTGTTCGTTCCGCCTTTTAGGGGCCGTATACCTAGACCCGCTCCTGTATCTTGCTGCTGTGTCTGTTCTTGTCTGAATACTCTCCTAGCCTGTTACCTGTTTTTCTCTATGTCCGTACCTTCCCTTTTCCTGCAGAGTCTGAACCCGTACCTAACTCCTACTCGTTGTCCCTGTACTCCCGTTTGTGAGTTTAGAGTCCACTCGCTATTTCATTGCAAGTATCTTGTGTGTATCTGGTTCTGCCTTTCCCTTCCAGTCTGTTCCGTGTGAACAGAGCCCTGTCCCCTCTGCTCTGCCTTTGCTCACCGCTCCGGCGGTTCTTGCCTGCTCTGCC
This sequence comes from Phyllobates terribilis, assembly GCF_046119375.1. NCBI lineage: Eukaryota > Metazoa > Chordata > Amphibia > Anura > Dendrobatidae > Phyllobates > Phyllobates terribilis. Next base: position 943,410 of record NW_027363189.1, read on the forward strand.
TTGCTCACCGCTCCGGCGGTTCTTGCCTGCTCTGCCTTGCTCACCGCTCCAGGCCGTCTCGCTCTGCTCTGCCTTTGCTTGCCGCTCCAGGCCGTCTCGCTCTGCTCTGCCTTTGCTCGCCGCTCCAGGCGGTCTCGCTCTGCTCTGCCTTTGCTCGCCGCTCCAGGCGGTCTCGCTCTGCTCAGCTTGTCTACCGCATCTGCGGTTCTGTTCCTGAGTCCCAGTCTGTACTGGAACTTATCCAGTCTGTGCTCCAACCTGCTAGTGCCTCCCTGTCGGCACTCCAGCCGTGCTTGCCAGTACCCCCTGCCTGCATACCAGTCGTGCTTACCAGTGCCCGCCTGTCTGCATACCAGCCGTGCCTGCCTATACCCACCAGTCAGTGTGCCAGCCTAACCTGCCTGTTCCTGTATTCTCCGGTGTGGGTCAACAGCCGTGTCCGGGGTCTGACCTGGAGTAGCACCTGGTCCCTCTGCTCAGTTCCTCCCTGGTGCACTGGCGTCGTTAGCCGTCGTGCGACCTTGGTCGGATCGGGTAGATACTTAGTTACGCCCCTCCAGGCACTCTCCGGTTCTTGGTCCAGTGGGATCACTAAACACGCACACGCCAGTCAGTCCGGGCATGTGCATAACACTGACCATGGTGGATCACTACTCCCGATTCCTGGTGGTCGCCCCCGCAAGGATCTGACGGCAGAAACCGTGGCAAAGACGTTTCAGGCGTACTTCAACAGGCCACATGGATACCCGGAGCAGGTGCTGACAGATCAAGGCTCAGCCTTTGAGGCCGAATTGTTCAAGGAGTTCTGCCATCTGTACGGGTGTAAAAAGATCCGGACTACACAGTACCACCCCCAAACCAACGGTCTCTGTGAAAAGATGAACAACATCATCATCGACCTGCTGAAGACCCTACCACTAGAGGAGAGAAATTAGTGGCCAGACCTACTACCTGACCTGGTAGATCTGTACAACCACATACCTGTGAGTTCCACCAATTGTACTCCAGCATATCTCATGCGAGCAAGACCCGGGAAGTTGCCCATGGACCTGGAGCTTGGTGTAGTAGAACCCGAAGCAGATATGTCCACTGAGGACTGGGACACGACCAGACAAGAGCAGTACAGAAGAGTACAGGCCTGTGTCGAAGACAGTCTCACTCGGGTGAGGGACAAACAGGAAGCCCACTACAATAGAAGTGCGCCCGCAGAACCCGTCACACCAGGAGAAGTGGTGTTAAAAAGAAAAAGGAGAAACCACAAACTTGATGACCAGTGGGAGAGAGAACCCTACACTGTGTTAAACTCAAGGTTTGATAACCGGAAGACCTGTTTAATAACTAAGGACGGAGGAAGAACGACTGCAACAGTATCCAGAGACCATCTGAAGTTGTGTCCAGGTCTGCTAAAGCCCCAGGAGGAAGTGCCTCTCACCGTACCAGAGGAGCCTAAAGAAGCAGTAATACATACTGAATTAGGAGATTTCCCGGCAGATTGGCCCCAACTAGGAGGAGCAGTAATCATACCTGTAATCACCTTCTACCCACAGCAAGAAGAACCTGTAGGTGCCCCAGAAGAGCCTGCTCAAGAAGAATCCCCGGAAGAAGGATCCCAGGTTGGAGCAGAGCAAGAAGGCCAACTAATGGTACACTTGCCAGTCCCGCAGAGAGGTCAAGGCAGTCTTGTAGCCCCTCCACACCTAGTGCTGACAGAATGGAAAGTAGTGCAACTACCAGTACCACAAGCATCCCAGTACCACGTAGGTCGACACGTAGCACCAAAGGTCAGACCCCTGTCAGATAGAGAGAATAGAAAGGAAACTCTGACAGTGTAGATAGTTGTCCCTGGGGTATGTTATTTGTATGTAATTTTCGTGTATTTCATTATTCATATGTGTTTTTGCCTTGCTAATGAACAATTCAAGTGATATGGACACTTAACTTGCATCTAGTGACCAGTAAGGGTATATACATAAAGAAGTTTGTGGAAGAGGACTGTGTGCAGCCCAAAAACTGTTTCCTGTAAATAATTGCGCTCCCTGGAGTGCCCCCTTTAGGTGACCTCAGAATAAAAACCTGTCTGGGTGGCAGAAGTGGAGGTCCAACTCAGAATCGCCATGCCTTGCAGCCACCCAAGGGCCTACGTGGAGGGTTTGCTTTGGACAGGTCCCTCAAGCTACCTTGTACTTTACCTGTGAGATGGACACCCTGTCAGGGGACCTCACCGGAACAGACTTAAATTCTGAGGACGCTCTATATTTGTATATATTTATTATGTTTTTACACCTGTAATGTTCAAGAGATGTGCCTCCCAAAAAGGGAAGAAATGTTATTATTGTTTAACCTGTTTTGCAAAATTGCTTCAGTCCGGGAGTACTGAGTTTTACTAGGGGGGAATGTGGTGCCCTGCTGCGCATGGTGCCACAGAACCCAGAAGGGGGCATGGCTGGATTTCTTCACAAGAGGCCCTCACTACTTTCATACACCTCCACTTTCCACCTCATACCACCAGAGGGAGCCCGGATAGGGATATATAAAGGGAAGGTGGAGCCAGGCAGCTCAGTCTTCAGAACAGATTAGTCTTCAGTCTGCAGTGAGTGAGTGTGCAGAGCAGTCAGACAGAAGGTGTCTGAGAGCGTGCCGACGCTCAGAGAGCGGTGAAGACGCAGCACACCAGCTGCCTTGTAGTGAAGGCCCCGAGCGTGGCCGACGGCGAGGAGATAAAGAGAGAGAAACCAAGTGGGCAGAGGAGCTCAGTAAGCTCACCCCGCTATATTTACCGGACACCGGGTCCGTGCCTACAGGGATCCATTACACCCAGTAGGAACAACCGGAATCCCAGGAGGACTACAAGTCCCTGGCAAACCTGAAGATAGACACGTACAGGACCAGGAACCCCGACGTCCAGGGAAAGTGGTTACCAACCGCAGGTCCTACCTCAGAGCAACAGGTTAAGAAAAAGCAGGACACATAAGCTAGGCCCAGTTGCAGGCTGGCCAGGAGCATACATAGAGACAGGAGGCCTTATACCCGCTCACTGGGGAGAAGTCCAAAAGTGTGCCCTTCACCTGGAGTACCCCGGACCGTACTTAACAGCTGTACCAGTAAAAGGTAACAAAGCAAACCCCCTGTCTCTGTCCGTTACTTCTGCTGCGCTATCGTCCTCTCCCTGCACCACAACGCCCAGCGCAACCTGCATCGTTCTATACTGCCCTGAGGCCCGCTCCATCTTAGCTGCCCTGACACCGGCCTCGGAGTACTGTTCGGCGCTGGTGACCTTCACCAGACACCACAGGTGGCGTTACGAATTCCCCAAACTTTTATTAGAATTTTATACCCCCTTTTTGTGTACTGACCGCCCTGGGCCAGCCAACGTGATATAACCCCGGCGATCAGCCACCGGCCCCCTGGGGGCGAGTCACCAGCGTGCCTATCCATGCAATAAGACCCCGATGCCAGCGCGGGTATCCCGACTGGCCATTACAGGTTGCAGATGGAAGTGCCATTGGGGGGGGATATGCCAACCAAAGACAGCGGAAATCATGCAAAACGTCAAAAAATAACTTATCAGCATGCTGCCTACTGGAACAGTCCACCTAAAGTGGCCGACCGCTGTATTCCCTTTGTTACTAAAAATCTGGCACAAAATCCTTATCTACTTGCCAGTCTAATCACTAGCCAGTCTAATCACTGGCCAGTCTAATCACTAGCCAGTCTAATCACTAGCCAGTCTAATCAATAGCCAGTCTAATCACTAGCCAGTCTAATCACTGGCCAGTCTAATCACTAGCCAGTCTAATCACTAGCCAGTCTAATCACTAGCCAGTCTAATCACTAGCCAGTCTAATCACTGGCCAGTCTATAATCACTAGCCAGTCTAATCACTAGCCAGTCTAATCACTAGCCAGACTAATCACTAGCCAGTCTAATCACTAGCCAGACTAATCACTAGCCAGTCTAATCACTGGCCAGTCTAATCACTAGCCAGTCTAATCACTAGCCTTGCGCCAAACTTCTAACAGAAATCTCCTATCAGAATCGCAAGAAAGGAATCAGCAGGCGATCTCTTAGACCAGTCTGAACTAGGACTAAGTAAAGGAGCTAATACAATATAAAGAGGTGAAACTGTTACCAAAGCCTTGTTATTCCGCTCACAGTAACGTCTGAGCCAGCGTCGCTGACACCTCTGCGGGCCGATTTATGCTTTTAGAAAAGTCACATGAGTATCACTACACATGAGACTTCTGCAGCCGGACAGGAGTCCTGCCCCGGCTTCTGCCCTCCGCCACGCGTCATCTACAAATATGACAGGCGGGTGGGAGACGCCACATCTCTACTTAGATAAATGTCCTGCTTTATCTCCTGTGCATTGGCACAAGGACGGGTATGTGCCTGCGGGCCGTCAGCATCTTCCCTGAGGAGAGCGGGCACCTTCCCGGCCGCCGCACACCGGAGATGCAGGTCCGGTGCAGGAATAACTGTGCTCCTTTGGCAGGATTGCCAGAACTTGTTCCCTCTACTTGTCGGCACCACCTGGACTAACTACACAGCAATAAATCTCCCCTCCTGGCAGTGATGTGGAGCAGGTTGCTCTGTAGCTGCACGCTCCGGCCCCCCAGAGCCTGAGTAGTACAGACATACACTACATGGCTGCACTGACCACCAGAGGGAATAACGGACATAATAAAGGTGGACAGGATAGGGGAAAATAACCACATGGATGCAATTAAAGGGTTATTGCCAAAATAGAAAATCATCTCTTATCCAAAGGTTAGGGGATAACTTACTGATCACTGAGGGTCTGACTGCTGGAACCCCTAGCAAACCCAAGAACAGGCAGCATGCTCAGCCTCCCCTCCATTCACTGTCTATAGGACTGCCCAAAAATAGCCAAGAGCAGCGCTCCACTAGTTCTGGCAGTCCCACAGACGATGAATGGAGTGGTGGTTGAGTATACTCACTGCTCCGTTCATTCTTAATGGGAGTGCTGAAGACCAGCCGAGCACAGAGCTTCAGTCGTCCCATAGAGAATGTATGGTGCAGCAATGATCGACCATCACATCAGTCACAAAGGACTCTTCAAATCCCCAGTTTTCAGGATTGGTGAGGCTCCCAGCAGTCAGACCCCATCCATCGGGACGTTATCCTATGGATAGGAGATATCTTTTAAACTTTGTACACCCCCTTTGAAGGTTTATTCAATCTAATTCTAAAGTCGGGGGATACTGACAGCCGCCCTCCACTAATCACACCATGTTGGCATATTGTAGTGATATCCCACCGCATTGTGATGGAAAGAAGAATATAACTGTATACAGAATAACATGGAGATGTTTGATAGAATCCAGCAGCCCGGAGGTTATGGGAGCGGCGCCAGCTTCTGTACCTCTGTACTAGATGGTATACAGCAGTGACCGTCCCTACACGGGACCCTGATCATCAGGAATATTGCCTCTTACACCCGAGCCCAGGGAATTCTAATTACTAGTGTACACGGTTATATCAGTTTATTATCACCTCCGGCCATGAAAGAATTGTCACATTATTTATTTTATAGAATTTTGTCTAGCATGGAAGTTATGAAACCTTACAAATCCATGCTCAGTACTCTCTATATACATGTATAAATTAGATACATTGTAAATGAAAACATCATATATTTAGGAGTTTGTGAGCTACATATCCTTATATACTCCCTGCAACCACTTTGATGTTGCACTTTACTGCAATGCTGTGGCAGCCAAAAAAAACGTCATTCTGGCATTTTGATTTTTTCCCCATTACAATGTTTACTGATCAGATTAATTAGGAGACTTGGAGCGGCGATCGTCTGATCACTTGTGCTGTACATACACTGCTATCTATAGCAGAAATCACCATCTTCTATGAACGCCGGCCCATAGGAGGGTCATAATGACATGTATGGGAGGTCATCAGCAGACCCCCAGCTGTCATGACAACCCATCGGTGCCCCGCAATCATGTGGCAGGATGTATGACGCGCTTCCAGCCGACGTGCGTTAAATCCCGCTGTCAGCGATTGACAGCTGGATTTAACGGGTTAATAGCAGCAGGCGGAGCAACAGTACATCAGCAGCTATTAAAGGCAGATGATGGTTGATTAAATCAGTCATCATGTGCAGGGAAATATGTGGGCTCGGTGTGCGAGATCACATCAAAGGCAGGGACACGACCTTTGACATAAATATACGTCAAAGATGGTGAAGCGGTAGAGCAAAGCACAGGTTGCAGCCTCTTCTCTAATATTCAAAGACTGGCTAAAAATACTCCTGAAAAATACTATGAGGAGGATTTTTACTCTTCTGTAAAAAATGTAGAGCGACCTCTGCAATGCGGTATACATTTCTTTACAATGGGTCCCAATAGTGGACGGATGCCTCATCATCCATCCTGACAGTGGCCACTAGGGGGCCACACACCTTCTATGTGTATGCGCCCAACAATGGCCACAAACGTAATGTGCACCGAGCCCAACAGAGTCATCAGAGAATCCAAGAGTCCCACCCTCAGCCGGCATGCCCCATCGTCACTTCAGCAGAAATACTGCAGCAAGAAATATCTGTATTAGTAAAATGAACAGTTGCTCCATGATTCCTCAATGTTTTTGCGCATCTCATCATGTCGGAAGTGTGAGACATAATTCCCAGGTAAGTGTGCACTGTACGGATATAGGATGTAGGATGTGTGCAGCAAGCCATACCTGCAGAGCTTGTAGGAAGCCCAGCTCTTCATCCTTTATGCATCCCATAAACAGGACGCTGAATGTTTCAGGGCCAACGACACGGAATTTTTGTGCAATTTCCTATAAACCCAAGAAGACCATATTAGCTTGTTATTATCCAGCTCGCGACATCACTGCTTGAGTATTGCAAGAGAAATCTAACCAAAATCAAAATCTCAGGGAAAGCGTCACTTTGCCGTTCCCAGAACAGCCGGGTGGCCAGTGAAAAAAACAATGAAGGGGGCGCAGTGCTGCACCAGTGCCCAGGATCAGTGGGGTCCCTGTGCCCCCCTAACAGGTCACATACTAACTAGCTGAAAATTTACACCCCAGCACCATCTTCCTATCTCTTAAGCTGACAGTGGATGTGTTGGTAGCAGATAGTACAAAGCTGTCCACCTTTCTCAGATTTAGTAAGTGACCCCCTGGTCCCCACAGAAGAACTGAACTCTGGTGGTGCCTTCTGATGGCTGCTAAGTCCCTGGCCAGACATGGTGCACTGGTGATTCCCCGTGGAATGATTACAATGATGCTGTTCCCTCCCGGTTAATCTACGATACGGGCATCTTATAAGGACTCCATTGTGGGTGACCAGGACTGTGACCTTGACTTACCTTAAATAGCTCACAGCTCCCCTGCAGTCCTGAGCTCAGTGTGCAGACCTTCAGCGAGCTCCGGTAAGTGATGGGATTAAGCGCAATGTTCTTGTCCATCAATTCTTTCCGCAGCTTCAGTGCGTGCTGCAGACCCGAGTCTTTCCATGGCGACTCCGCGCAGGCGTTGAACAGGGCAGTATATGTGGCATCTGTGGGAACCAGACCTCGCTTTTTCATCTAAATGATGTAACAAGAAATGAGTCTGTACTGTAAAAACTGTATGTAATAATAGCAATAATAATGTAAGTACATAATATACAGGGCATTATCAGATAATGTACAGGTACTTTACTGCATTACGTTATTGGTCCTCCCAATTAACAGAACAAATGGTCCATGGTGCTCACTGGGGCGCTGACGCCCCTTCACAGCAAGATCCATATAAGTGTGTGCGCCTGGTACTGCCGGCCTCAGTCAGATCCCCACAGCTTGTACACTGATGGACAGCGTACACAATGAATGTTATATTGAGAGCATAACAGTCATGTCAGGTGGCTACTGCTATGTGTATATTCTATTCTGGCCCCTGTGTGTCCTGCAATTGTCACCAGTTCTCCCCTCTGCAGGCTCTAGCGCTAAGCTTCAGTTATCTCTCAGCTAGTGGGTAGAGAATGCTGCACTGTCTGCTCACGTACACATCGCACACAGGCGGGAGGGATTCCCGCTTTCCATTCAGCACATGTTCAGAAGCAGTGGCAGTGATATGGTTGTGTAGAAGTGCTCAGCACTGAAGTGAGATAAACTCCTTACTAGAATAAGCTGCAGCACGATCTGCCCGTGTCTCCCTCTGATTGTCCTATCACTGTGCTCCTGCTCCAGCCTAACCTGATTTCATTAATCAATAGTGCAAGTAAAGATAAGACACTTTGTAATATACATTATCAGATAAACCTTCTTCTTTTGTCACTTAAAAGACATTTTTTGGTCTCCTGCACTAATCATTCACTCTCAATATCTGCTAAATCTGTGGGAGAAGGGAAGGGAACCTGTTACGTGAACAAACGCTATCAACCTGTAGATATGGGGTTACTCTGCAGGTTAATAGCATTCTGAAACTGCCCGGTGCCGGCATTTAGACTCCCTCTGCCAGGAGGAAATGAACTTTATTGTACCTGGTAGTGACTCGCCCAGGGGGATATGGGGGAAACTCGGTACCCAGGCCTTGACCTTCTGTGGGCTGTCACGGCAGTCGGCTCCAGGGCCCATACCCTGAGGTCACTCTTTAAAAGGGGTTTGTTACATGAAGGGATGAATAACAGTTTTGTCTCGTGACGCCACCTGTGGTTCCTCGTAATGGGTACCAGCGCGCTGTAGACCTCCAGGGGTGATGGGATGGCAGCTGAGATGTTTCTGCTCCCCGCAGGCGGAGTGGGCCCCAGGGCAGGCTTGATGGAAGGGACGCAGGTGAGAGGTGGCCCAGCTGGGTCAGGGGAGAATAACAGGCACGCACACAGGGGATTCGCTTCAGTACCTTTACTGCTGTAAACGGCAGGTATGGTCCAGGGTACTTGATAGGAAGGGTGCACTTCTGAAATCTCCCCAGTGAGCAGGTAGTAGGACTCCTGATCGGTTTCTTCCTCTCTCTCTCTCTGAACCTCCTGACCAGCCTGGAACTAGACCTAGCATCTGTACTGTTTCACTCTCTCACCTGTCTGCTTGGTAGTAAGAACTTTTCTCTGGCTACCACTATCCCTGGACGCTGGGGCCTTCGTGGTTCCTATTTCTGTAGATGATTGTAGCTTCAGGTTGAAGAGGGGTCTGGAATCCTCCTGATATACAAGTTATTCCTACTGGGCATAGAGGACCCTATAGGCACGGACCCGGCGTCCGGCTTGTGTTCTGGGGTGAGCTTATGATGCTCCTCTGCCCCCTTAACTCCTCTCTTCTCTCCTTGCCTCCGGCCACGCTCTAGGCCCTCAGGCTTCAGCACGTGCTTAGGCCTTAGCTTACCCTCAGCACAGCAGCTCAACAGGTGCTGCCTCTTCACTGATCTCAAGTGCGAGCACACTCTCCCTACCTAACTCCACCCTCCAGTATATATATATCCCTAACAGGGCTCCTTCTGGTGGTATGAGGTGGAAGGGTGGAGGTGTCTGTGTGTAGTAAGGGCCTCTTGTGGAGAAGTCCGTCCATGCACCCTTTTGGGTCCTGTGGTACCTGTGGGTAGCAGGGTGCCACAGTAGTGTTTGGGTATCAGTCATGGGGGCGGCACTGGTTCAGTCACCGCTCTGTGTATAGAGAGTGACGGCTGTAACCGTGCCCCCAGCCCTGATTGACAGCCGGCCCTAATGCTGAGCTGCCATCAGTCACTACAGGGGTCGCAGTTACAGGCGCCACTTTCTATACACAGAGCAGTGCCACCCCGGTGACTGGAAGTCGAACGCTACCGGGAGGAACGCGACAGGTTCATTTCAACAAAAATGTCTGCGATGCCCCTATAAACCTATGGAAGGGGGAGCCGGAGGGATAAAAAGCAAAGCACAGAAAAGGTAAATGCTGAGGCTTATAATGTAGAGAAAAAATGCAGGATACCCATCATATAATGTACACTCCCCATACATTCATGTACACTCAGGAGTGTATAATGAGTGGCAATTATTCCTTATATAGTTCTCCTTATTCTAAAAAGTCATCTGAAAGTGCTGTTAAATCATAAGGGAATCTGCCACCCGGTTTTAGATGCCCCATCTGAGAGCAGCATGATATAAGGGGTGAGACCCTGATTACAGTGATATCTCACGCTTTTTGTTGCTTACTGCTATTTTGATAAAATCAGTGTTTTATCTGCTGCAGCTCTAGTAGTTCTCTGAATGCTGAGCTTTGTATAACCCCACCCACACCACTGATCAGCAGCTTTCCTCCAGTCAGTGGTGGGGATGGGGTTATACAGAGCACATGAATGCCCCGGACTACCTAGCAGAAGGCTTACTAGTCCTCTAGTGATAATCTCCTGCTGATAAAACTGTGATTTTATAAAAACTACAGCAAGCAGCCCAGTAAATGACACATCGCTGGAATCAGGGTCTCTGCCCATACATTATGCTACTGTCAGATTAGATAGCAAAAACCTGGTGACAGATTCACTTTAAGGGGGTTATCCTATTTCAGACAACCCCTATTCCAACACAGCATTTCTTTTTTTTAAGAAACAAACCGTGCTTCAAGCCACATATCCAAGCCCTTTCCACTTCCTGCCAACGTCAACTCAAAAACATCTCCCGGATCCGCACATTCCTCAACCACGAATCTGCAAAAACACTAGTGCACGCCCTCATCATCTCCCGCCTCGACTACTGCAACCTCCTGCTCTGTGGCCTCCCTTCCAACACTCTTGCACCCCTCCAATCTATCCTAAACTCGGCTACCTGACTAATCCACCTGCCCCCCCGCTGTTCCCCGGCCTCTCCTCTCTGTCAATCCCTGCACTGGCTCCCATGTACCCAGAGACTCCAGTTCAAAACCCTAACCATGGCATACAAAGCCATTCACAACCTGTCTCCCCCATATATCTGTGTTTCAATGTTTTTTATTGAAATTTTTTATAAACCTTCATACATCTCTGACCTAGTCTCCCAGTACTTACCTGCACGCAGCCTCCGATCCTCACAAGATCTCCTTCTCTACTCCCCTCTTATCTCCTCTGCCCACAATTGCATACAAGATTTCTCCCGTGCTTCCCCCCTACTCTGGAACTCTCTACCCCAACATGTCAGACTCTCGCCTACCGTGGAAACCATCAAAAGGAACCTGAAGACCCACATCTTCCGACAAGCCTACAACCTGCAGTAACCACCGCTCCACCACACCGCTGCATGACTAGCTCTACCCTCACCTGCTGTACCCTCACCTATCCCTGGTAGACTGTGAGCCCTCGCGGGGAGGCCCTCTCTCCTTCTGTAACAGTTTGCCGTTGCATTTTTGTTCAAGATTATTGTACTTGTTGTTTGTTATGTATATCCCCTTTTTCACATGTTAAGCTCCATGGAATAAATGGCGCTATAATAATAAATAGTAATAATAATAATGCTTTGGTGTAAGTCATTGTCTGCAGCGCTGACGTGACGGTGAAAGCACTGCAGTCAGTCAGTGAGCTCTGAAGGTCGGCCCGAGTTAACGGCACGAGCCGCTGAGCGTAGCTACAGGCTGCAGAGCTGTAGATGTGTTGTCAGCGCTGCAGACAATAACAGACAGCGGGAGCAGCAGGAGAAACTTTGCGCTGGACCTGGGGAGGATGAATAGAGAACAGACTGTTTTTGTAATTTCTTTAAACAAACTGCAGCCAGGAACAGCGGTTTTGTGAAACAAGAAAGTCCCTTTAAAGGTTGTTTCACAGAGTAAATAAGATCATTTTAGTATTAAATCATTAAAAAGCTACAAACATGCCACAGTTAATGTGACCATTATCTGGGCTTTGTTATAAATATTTCAGAATAAGCTGCAACATGCTGTACAGATCTGACTAATGTGTCCAGGGCCTGATGAGCACAGCCACCACGGCATGGACCCCGGCTAATCCCATCCATGTGAACACAGGCAGAAGGACTTTACTGGCCACTCCTTGGAGCTTACCCAATGCTGCTTTATCATGGCTCATTATCAAGGGGTCACAGATCAACCTTATAAAGCCCGCCACACACATTAGATGGCTCTTGGATGAAAGACGGCCCGCGCTTAACAGTTGTCTGGCAGCCATCTCTCCCATACACTCCTGTGTTCTCTATGAGAGTCACCACCAGACATGTCTACTGGCACCTTATCTCCAGAACATAATGATCAGCCAAATTAAATGATCAGTTATGCTGGATCATTAACTCCCCCAAAAAATTGTCCGGGACCCCATACATATTAGACTGTCAGACAGAGCCGTCAATACGTTATATATAGGATATATCCAACTCTTCCGCAGCCTCCGATGAGAACAGTGTAGTTACTTTCCTCCGGCTGCAGCCGCTCCTCTTTCAGCATCTGTTCCTGGAAGAGGTCCAGGGCTTCGGCCAGCTGCACACAAGAGGGACATGTCTTCAGAGGAGAGCAATAGAAGTGCTAGAAGCAGAGCAGGATATACAGTTAGGTCCATATATATTTGGACAGAGACAACATTTTTCTAATTTTGGTTCTAGACATTACCACAATGAATTTTAAACAAAACAATTCAGATGCAGTTGAAGTTCAGACTTTCAGCTTTCATTTGAGGGTATCCACCTTAAAATTGGATGAAGGGTTTAGGAGTTTCAGCTCCTTAACATGTGACACCCTGCTTTTAAAGGGACCAAAAGTTATTGGACAATTGACTCCAAGGCTATTTCATGGACAGGTGAGGGCAATCCCTTCGTTATGTCATTCTCAATTAAGCAGATAAAAGGCCTGGAGTAGATTTGAGGTGTGGTGCTTGCATTTGGAAGGTTTTGCTGTGAAGTAAACATGCGGTCAAAGGAGCTCTCCATGCAGGTGAAACAAGCCATCCTTAACCTGCAAAAACAGAAAAAACCCATCCGAGAAATTGCTACAATATTATGAGTGGCAAAATCTTGAGTTTGGTACATCCTGAGAAAGAAAGAAAGCACTGGTGAACTCATCAATGCAAAAAGACCTGGGCGCCCACGGAAGACAACAGTGGTGGATGATCGCAGAATAATCTCCATGGTGAAGAGAAACCCCTTCACAACAGCCAACCAAGTGAACACCACTCTCCAGGAGGTAGGTGTATCAATATCCAAATCTACCATAAAGAGAAGACTGCATGAAAGTAAATACAGTGGGTTCACTGCACAGTGCAAGCCACTCATAAGCATCAGGAATAAAAAGGCTAGACTGGACTTTGCTAAAAAACATCTAAAAAAGCCAGCACAGTTCTGGAAGAACATTCTTTGGACAGATGAAACCAAGATCAACCTCTACCAGAATGATGGAAAGAGAAAAGTATGGCGAAGGCGTGGTACAGCTCATGATCCAAAGCATACCACATCATCTGTAAAACACGGCGGAGGCAGTGTGATGGCTTGGGCATGCATGGCTGCCAGTGGCACTGGCTCACTAGTGTTTATTGATGATGTGACACAGGACAGAAGCAGCCGAATGAATTCTGATGTATTCAGAGCCATACTGTGTGCTCAGATCCAGCCAAATGCAGCCAAACTGATTGGTCGTCATTTCATACTACAGATGGACAATGACCCAAAACATAAAGCCAAAGCAACCCAGGAGTTTATTAAAGCAAAGAAGTGGAATATTCTTGAATGGCCAAGTCAGTCACCTGATCTCAACCCAATTGAGCATGCATTTCACTTGTTAAAGACTAAACTTCAGACAGAAAGGCCCACAAACAAACAGCAACTGAAAACCCCCGCAGTGAAGGCCTGGCAGAGCATCAAAAAGGAGGAAACTCAGAGTCTGGTGATGTCCATGAGTTCAAGACTTCAGGCAGTCATTGCCAACAAAGGGTTTTCAACCAAGTACTAGAAATGAACATTTTATTTTCAATTATTTAATCTGTCCAATTACTATTGGTCCCTTTAAAAACAGGGTGTCACATGTTAAGGAGCTGAAACTCCTAAACCCTTCATCCAATTTTAATGTGGATACCCTCAAATGAAAGCTGAAAGTCTGAACTTCAACTGCATCTGAATTGTTTTGTTTAAAATTCATTGTGGTAATGTGTAGAACCAAAATTAGAAAAATGTTGTCTCTCTCCAAATATATATGGACCTAACTGTACAAGTAATCAGGACCCAGCACTTCACACTTATGTCCTTACTCACCTCCTCCCTCTTTACTCTACTAAATAAACAGATGAGACCCCAAGACAACTCTGACACATACAGACAGGTGTATGATTTTTTTAGGTGCATTTTCTAATGGTAAAATTTATAGAAAAAGCAAAGAAAGAAAAAAAATAAGTAAATCACGAAACTTAGAACATGCTGTGATTAGCAACAAAAGAAAAAACGTAAAAATGCACAGATGCAACAAAAGTAGCAAAAAGACAAAATAATGCAAAATAATGCAAACATAAAAAATGAAATAAATAATCCAAACAAAAAAAAACAGTAGCAATTTCTTAAAAACACATGTGAATATTTTTCTTTATTGCTCTTGGACATGACTTCCATAATCGTAGCAGAGCCGGGCTGTGTTGTGAAGACTGCAATAGTTTTACTGTGATTACAGACATTGCTTGAAAAAAGGAGAACAACATGGCACAAGGGCGACTTATGCAAATGCTATAACAGTCATGGCTATGATCCTAAAAAATAATGCTTCTCATCAATGGCTATCTCCTCCGTCCGGACACTTACCAGGCTTCACTGTGTTTCTTAGGTGCTAGTGGTGACTCTACCATCGTACCGTTAAGGTTACGATCAGCAAATACAATCATTTAGGACAATGTAATTGCATAATATTTGACACAATAGGAAATTATATGAGGATATATTATAGAAGGACATATATTGTCTGGTATGTGTAACGGGTCTGGGAGGCGGAACCTCTGAGCTACTATACAAGGGGGCGGTCCTTGTAAGGGAGCGGGTGGCGACCAGGGAAGACGGGCAGGAAGTCTCAGCAGGTGACCGGGACAGTCTCTGAGTGAACGGGCTGGAGGTCACGGCAAGTGACCGAGGCAGTCTCTGGATGAACGGGCTGGTGGTCACAGCAAGTGACCGGGGCAGTCTCTGAATGAACGGGCAGATGGTCACGGCAAGTGACCGGGGCAGTCTCTAGGTAAAGGGTTGGTACGACCTGTGGCGGCTGATGATAGACGTGAGCTCCCAGGTGAGCAGGCGAGAGTCTCTGGATGAACGGGTGGTCACAGCATGTGACGGCGGAGCCTCCGGGAAGACCAACAGACAGGCGGCAGATGAGCGCTCCCAGGTGAGCGGGCAGAAGTCTCTGGACAGGCGGGTGGTCACAGCACAAGACGGCAGAGCCTCCGGGTAGGCTAGCAGACAGGTAGCAGATGAGCGCTCCCAGGTGAGCGGGCAGGAGTCACTGGACAGGCAGGTGGTCACAGCACGTGACGGCGGAGCCTCCAGGTAGGCTAGCAGGCAGGTAGCAGATGTGCGCTCCCAGGTGAGCGGGCAAGCTGGTCCATAGACAGACTGACAGGAGTTGGAAGGCAGACCGTCGGACCTCAGGCAAGCAGGCAGGTGGCTGATGTGCGCTCCCAGGTGAGCGGGCAGGCTGGTCCTTAGACAGACTGACAGGAGTAGTAAGGCAGACCGTCGGACCTCAGACTAGCAGGCAGGTAGCAGATAATCAGGCAGGAATAAGTCAGCAGGCTGGCAGGAATCAGGCAGGTATCTGGCAGGTAACTGACAACGGGACCTGAGGGCTGAAGCAGAGTAGTGAACAGTGCAACAACATTGCTCGGGCACCTCCATTTTGGAGGAGGTGCCTTATATATGGTAAAGTCCTCCGGCCATTGGCCGGGGACTCCTTAGGACGGCGCGCGCGGCCCCTTTAAGAGGGAGGGAGAGCGCGCGCGCCCTAAGCACAGTGGCCGGGAAGGAGCGCGCGCTGCCAGCAGAGCGGGAGGAGGACGCCGGGCACGGAGCAGAGAGGTGAGGGGAACAGCGTCCTTGCCTAGCAGAGGGCAGGGACGCCGGCGCTACAGTACCCCCCCCTTTAGGCCCCCCTTCTTTAGGCCAGACAGAAATTTAGCAAGGATAAGAGGGGCATGGATGTTCTCCCGGGGCTCCCACGTTCTCTCCTCAGGACCAAACCCCTTCCAATCTACTAGAAAAAAGGTCTTTCCTCTTACCCTTTTGGTGGCAAGAATGTTCTCTACCTCAAACTCGTCCTCAGCAGAAACCGGAGCAGGAGGCGTACCTGTAGACTTGGAAAAAGAGTTAAGAACCACAGGTTTGAGGAGAGATACATGGAAGGAGTTAGGGATCCGTAAGTTGGCCGGGAGTTTCAATTTATAGGCCACCGGGTTGATCTGACTGATGACCTCCAGAGGGCCGATGAACCGAGGCCCTAACTTGTAAGAAGGTATCTTGAGTCGGACATATTTAGATGAGAGCCAGACTTTATCTCCAGGACGAAATTGTGGAGGATCCAGGCGTTTTTGGTCAGCGTGTCTTTTCATCCGTTCGGACGACTGAAGGAGTGCGGATCGGGTACTCTCCCAAATGGAGGAAAATTTGCTAACGAGAGATTCCGCAGCCGGGTTGTCCACAGAGGTGGAGACAGGAAAAGGAATCCGAGGATGCTGACCGAAGACTACAAAAAACGGGATTTGGAGGAGGATTCGCTCTGGTGATTATTATAAGAGAACTCGGCCCATGGTAGGAGATCCACCCAGTCTGAATGATGGGCATTAACGAAGTGCTGGAGGTAACTGGTCAGGTTCTGATTGATCCGCTCCACTTGACCATTGGACTGTGGGTGGTAAGCGGAAGAGAAGTCCAGGGTGACGTCTAGCAGTTTACAAGTGGCTCTCCAGAAACGTGAGGTGAACTGTACCCCACGATACGACACGATGTGGAGGGGCAGGCCATGAAGACGGAAGATGTGGCGGATAAAGTCTTTAGCCAGCTCGGGTGCAGACGGGAGGCCTGGCAGGGGAATAAAGTGAGCCATCTTGGAAAAGCGGTCAGCGACCACCCAAATGACCGTACAACCGGCAGAGACGGGGAGATCAGTTATGAAGTCCATAGCAATATGCTGCCAGGGGGCAGCAGGCACAGGAAGCGGAAGGAGGCGACCGGCTGGCAGGTGTCTCGGGACTTTGTTGCGGGCGCAGGACACACAGGTAGAAACAAAGTCTATTACGTCCTTGTGCAGGGTAGGCCACCAGTAGTGCCGGGCAATAAGCTGGAGGGTCTTTTTCTGACCGGCGTGGCCAGCTAGTTTAGACGAATGGCCCCAGTGTAGGATCTTCTCCCGATCAGGTACTGAAACAAACGTCTTACCGGGAGGGAGACGATTTAGACTCACGGGAGCCACCTGCATTACTCTGGCGGGATCGATGATATGTTTAGGTTCTTCCTCGAGATCGGACACCAGAAAAGATCGGGACAAGGCGTCTGCTTTGACGTTTTTGTCAGCCGGGCGAAAATGAAGAACAAAATCAAAGCGAGCAAAAAACAAGGACCACCGGGCTTGGCGCGGGTTAAGTCTCTGGGCATGCTGGAGGTAAGCCAAGTTCTTGTGGTCGGTGTAAATTATTACCGGGTGAAGAGCCCCCTCGAGCAGGTAACGCCACTCCTCCAATGCCAGTTTGATGGCCAATAACTCTCGGTCTCCTATGGAATAATTGCGCTCTGAGGAGGAGAAGAGTTTAGAGAAGAAGCCACAAGTTACCATTCTCCCGGAAGATGATTTTTGAGTAAGTACCGCTCCGGCTCCAGAGGAGGAGGCGTCAACTTCCAGGAAGAACTGCTTGTTGCCATCTGGGCGATGCAGCACCGGGGCGGAAGAGAAGGCCTGTTTTAGGGAAAGAAAGGCCTCCTCAGCTTCGGGTGGCCACTCTTTGGGATTAGTACCTTTACGGGTGAGCGCGGAAATTGGGGCAGTCCGGGAAGAGAAGTGTGGTATGAAGAGGCGGTAGTAGTTGGCGAAGCCCAGGAATCGCTGAATGGCCTTCAACCCCTCCGGTCGAGGCCATTTCTCGATGGCAGACAGTTTCTCTGGATCCATTTGTAGGCCGGTCTGAGAAATAATGTAGCCTAAAAACGGAAGCGAGGTCTGCTCAAAGAGGCACTTCTCGTATTTAGCGAAGAGGTGATTCTGCCTGAGCCTGAGCAGGACCTGACGAACGTCCCTCCGGTGAGTCTGGAGATCCGGAGAGAAGACCAAGATGTCATCCAGGTACACCACTACGCAGGAGTAGAGAAGGTCCCGGAAGATGTCATTGACCAACTCTTGAAAGACGGCAGGAGCGTTACAGAGGCCAAAGGGCATTACCAGATATTCATAGTGGCCGTCCCGGGTGTTGAATGCCGTCTTCCATTCATCCCCCTGACGGATACGAACCAGGTTGTACGCCCCACGGAGGTCCAGTTTGGTGAAGATTCTAGCCCCCCTCAGACGATCAAATAACTCCGGAATGAGCGGAAGGGGGTACTTATTCTTCACCGTGATCTGGTTAAGACCTCTATAGTCTATACAGGGACGGAGAGAGCCGTCCTTCTTTTTGACGAAAAAGAAGCCTGCTCCCGCCGGGGAGGTAGATTTCCGGATGAATCCTCTGGCCAGATTCTCCTCAATATATTCGGACATCGACCGGGTCTCAGCAGCGGATAAAGGATAAATACGCCCACGGGGAGGAGTAGTACCAGGTAACAGGTCGATAGGGCAGTCGTATGGTCTATGAGGGGGTAGTGTCTCTGCCTCCTTTTTATTAAAGACATCAGCATAAGACCAATAAGGAATCGGAAGTCCAGGTAGATTAGCTGGGGTAGGAGAAGGACGGACGGGATGGACGGGAACCAGACAGGTCTTATGGCAGTCCTGTCCCCAGCGAAGGACTTCTCCGGTCTGCCAGTCAAGCACGGGTGCATGTCTCTGGAGCCAAGGTAGGCCTAGCAAGAGGGCGTGAGAGAGTCCAGGCAGAACATGAAAGGAGATACTCTCAGAATGCAGCATTCCCACCTGCAGAGTAATGGATTCGGTGATGAGTTGGATGGGGCGTGGTAAGAGACCCCCATCCACGGCAGCAACAGACAAGGGTACAGCCAGAGGTTTGGTGGGGATGCGGTATTTCTCTACCAGGGACTGTGAAATAAGATTCCCGGCTGCTCCAGAGTCAAGTTGGGCTAGTTCGAAATAACGGTTCTCCCCGCAGACGATTGAGACTGACAACAGCAGAGATGGAGAGGATTTATTCTTGTCTAGGTCGACCTCTCTGAGCGAACCTAGACACAGGCGTTTCCCGACCTCTCCGGGCAGGCACGGATCCGGTGCTCCTTACTGCCACAGTAGAAGCAGCTCCCCTCGGCACGGCGTAAGTCCTGACGGGTTTTGAGCATCTTGGTCTGGTCGACCTGCATAGGCTCAGGAGAGTGTACCTGGGTAGAGACGGAGGGAGTGACGGGTTTCTGAAAAGTAGGAGCTAGACGTGGTAACCTCCTCTCACGGGTGACCTCTTTGGCACGCTCCTGGAACCGTAGGTCAATCCGGGTGGCAAGAGTTATTAGGTCATCGAGAGTGGTAGGAATGTCCCGACCGGCAAGTTCATCTTTAATACGGCCGGACAGACCCTCCCAGAAGACGGATACCAGAGCGTCGTTATCCCAGGCCAGCTCCGAGGCAAGGGTACGGAACCGTATGGCATATTGGCCCACGGTGAGACCTCCCTGACGGAGGCGTAGCAGTGATGATGCGGATGAGGTCCTCCGTCCGGGTTCGTCGAAGACTTTCCGGAAAGCCGTGAGAAAAGCAGGCAAGTTGGACACCAGGGGGTCTCCTCTCTCCCATAGAGGATTTAGCCAGGCCAGGGCCTCCTCGGTGAGATGGGACATGATGAATGCAATTTTGGCCCGGTCGGAGTTAAACTGGTGAGACAATAGTTCAAAGTGCAGGGTGCACTGATTTATGAAGCCCCGAGCCTGGGCGGAGTCGCCTCCGAAGCGAGGAGGTGCAGAAAGCCGGGGTCTGGGGTAAGATACCATGGTATTAGTGGGCAGCGGAGCTGCCGGATTGCGAGACATGGCACAGGCGGAGGTTGCTGGTGGAGCAGTCAGAGTGTCCAGGCGAGTATTGACATTCCGCAGGTGACCCAGGATGGACTCCTGTTGGGACCTTTGACGGGACAGTTCATGACACAGGTCCGAGAGCGAGGGAGCTTGGGTGCCACCGGGTTCCATGGCCCGAGCAAACTGTAACGGGTCTGGGAGGCGGAACCTCTGAGCTACTATACAAGGGGGCGGTCCTTGTAAGGGAGCGGGTGGCGACGGCGGAGCCTCCGGGTAGGCTAGCAGACAGGTAGCAGATGAGCGCTCCCAGGTGAGCGGGCAGGAGTCACTGGACAGGCAGGTGGTCACAGCACGTGACGGCAGAGCCTTCAGGTAGGCTAGCAGGCAGGTAGCAGATGTGCGCTCCCAGGTGAGCGGGCAAGCTGGTCCATAGACAGACTGACAGGAGTTGGAAGGCAGACCGTCGGACCTCAGGCAAGCAGGCAGGTGGCTGATGTGCGCTCCCAGGTGAGCGGGCAGGCTGGTCCTTAGACAGACTGACAGGAGTAGTAAGGCAGACCGTCGGACCTCAGACTAGCAGGCAGGTAGCAGATAATCAGGCAGGAATAAGTCAGCAGGCTGGCAGGAATCAGGCAGGTAACTGACAACGGGACCTGAGGGCTGAAGCAGAGTAGTGAACAGTGCAACAACATTGCTCGGGCACCTCCATTTTGGAGGAGGTGCCTTATATATGGTGAAGTCCTCCGGCCATTGGCCGGGGACTCCTTAGGACGGCGCGCGCGGCCCCTTTAAGAGGGAGGGAGAGCGCGCGCGCGCGCCCTAAGCACAGTGGCCGGGAAGGAGCGCGCGCTGCCAGCAGAGCGGGAGGAGGACGCCGGGCACGGAGCAGAGAGGTGAGGGGAACAGCGTCCCTGCCTAGCAGAGGGCAGGGACGCCGGCGCTACAGTATGCCTCATTGTAAACTAGCATTGTGATGTATGATCCCTCCCCTGCGGATCCCCAGTAGAATAACAATATAGACATTCTTACCTTGCCCTCCTTTATATTGGCCTTACACTGGAGGAAGTACCAGTACGGAGTGTTTCTTCTTCCCCTGTACCTATTATGAGTGGGTTGTGTGCCCCCAGTAATGTCCTCACCCTCTTCATATCTCAAGTCCTGGACCTCTGGAGACGATTTCTTAAACACAGTTCTTGAGGAGTATGTCTTGGACAATGTCCCAAAGTTGTCCTCCTCTGATACCGGTGAATTATGACCACGACCGGCATGGTGGGAGATAGTCTTGAATCGCAGTACTCTCTGCTGGGATCACAGCCGATGCGTTGCTGGAGTCCGGTAAGGAGTCAGACAAATCTGTCTGCACATGGGTTGTACTGTTATTAACCATCCTGATGCCAGGGAGTAAGATGGCAACTTAGCGAGGATCTGCAGCATGCCCATGGTAGATGGCGAGCAATGGTCTTCAGGCAGCTGAAACAATTCACAAAAATAAAAATACATCAGCTCTAAAGAGCACGGCTGCTCCGTGGTCAGTAATGTCGCCTTACTGCACTGAAGTGGTGCAGACATACACAGTATATAGTGGGTGTACATATCCAGGCACAACCTAGAAGGAGGTAGATACATACAATCTACATACTGTATATATATATATAATTATATACACAGTGGGGGAAATAATTATTTGATCCCCTGCTGTCTTTCTTAGTTTGCCCACTGACAAAGACAGGAACAGTCTATAATTTTATTGGTAGGTTAATTTTAACATTGATAGAATATCACAAAAAAAAATCAAGAAAATCACATTGTATAAATTAGATACATTTTTTTGCATTTTGCAGTGAGAAATAAGTATTTGATCCCTCTGGAAAACAACACTTAATATTTGGTGGTAAAACACATGTTGGCAGCACAGCAGTCAGACGTTGTTTGTAGCTGATGATGAGGGTTGTGCACATGTCGGGAGGAATTTTGGTCCACTCCTCTTTGCAGATCATCTCTAAATCATTAAGATTTTGAGGCTGTTGCTTGGCAAATCGGAGATTTAACCCCCTCCATAAGTTTTCTATGGGATTAAGGTCTGGAGACTGGCTAGGCCACTCCATGACCTTACTGTAGTTCTTTTTGATCCACTCCTTTGTTGCCTTGGCTGTATGTTTTGGGTCATTGCCTTGCTGGGAAGACCTAGCCACGACCCATCTTCAATGCTTTTACCGAGGGAAGGAGGTTGTTGGCCAAAATCTCGCGATACATGACGCCATCCATCTTCCCTTCAATACGGTGCAGTCGTCATGTCCCCTTTGCAGAAAAGCACCCCCAAGGTATGTTTCCCCCACCATGCTTCACGGTTGGAATGAAGTTCTTAGGGTTGTACTTCCTTCTTCCTCCAAACACGGCCAATTGAGTTAATGCTAAAGAGCTCAATTTTTGTCTCATCTGACCACAGCACCTTCTCCCAATAACTCACAGAATCATCCAGGTATTCATTGCCAAACTTCAGATGGGCCTGCACATGTGCCTTCTTGAGCAGGGGGACCTTGAGGGCACTGCAGGATTTTTAACCTTTAAAGCGTAATGTGTTACCAATGGTTTGCTTGGTGACTGTGGTCCCAGCTGCCTGGAGATCATTAGCAAGTTCCCCCCGTGTAGTTTTAGACTGATCTCTCACCTTCCTCATGATCAAGGATACCCCACGAGGTGAGATTTTGCATGGTGCCCCAGATCAATGTCTATTGACAGTCATTTTGTATTTCTTTCATTTTCTTACAATCGCACCAACAGTTGTCTCCTTCTCACCCAGAGTCTTACTTATGGTTTTGTAGCCCATTCCAGCTTTGTGCAGGTCTATGATCTTGTCCCCGACATGCTTAGAAAGCTCTTTGGTCTTGCCCATGTGGTAGAGGTTAGAGTCTGACTGATTAATGGAGTCTGTGGACAAGAGTCTTTTATACAGGTGACTATGTAAGACAGCTGTCTTTACTGCAGGTAACGAGTTGATTAGGAGAGTCTAACTGGTCTGTAGCAGCCAGAACTCATAATGGTTTGTAGGGGATGAAATACTTATTTCTCACTGCAAAATGCAAAAAAAAATTATCTAATTTATACAATGTGATTTTCTTGATTTTTTATTTTTTTTTTTTGGGGGGGGGGGGATATTCTATCTCTCAATGTTAAAATTACCCTTAAAATTATAGACTGTTCATGTCTTTGTCAGTGGGCAAACTTAGAAAAACAGCAAGGGATCGAATATTTATTTCCCCCACTGTGTGTGTGTATATATATATATCTGTAGCTTTGTCGCCATAAAAAGATGGGGGCTCGGACACATTTCTTGCACTTGGGCCCCAAGCTGTTAATGTCCACCCCTACTTTTTTCAACCTATGTAACTATGTAGAATGCACATTAGGAAAATGCTTGAAATGCAATTCCCAATAATATTATTTTACAAGTAATTTCCTCTTTTTTTTTTTTCTTTGTAAAGTGCTAGTTATAAACCCAATCTCTGGATCTAGAAAGTGCTAAACACTCATGACAAACTTGCACGTTTAATTTGTAATCTGTATTTCTTATGGTGCCTAAGGGAAGCCATAATGATAAGGCCCCTGCTTGGTAACAAGTGCAGTTATCTGCCTCTATAACAATAGCAAATTACCAATGATGAAAGGGTTAATACTTGTGCCCTGCATCAGTAATAGACCCTGTAGTCACCATGACAACTGTTATGAGGTCATAAACCAGTGTCATAAAGAAGATTCCATAAAAGAATTCCGCGCTGCCACGATCAGCGCCATTACTGATGCGCCTGAGGACCTTGAGCTTGACCACCCACGTAATGTGCCAAACTTGGTGTAATTTGGAGGTTCTAGCAGGGAAAGGGGTTGTCTGCTTTAGACACCCCTAGGGCATGGGAAGGTAACAAAGGGGGGTCCCTAGACCAGGATCCCCTTCTGTTACCCTCTATATAGAGCAGCTCTCCTTTGGGAGTTCATGGACTGATCTATGACTTTAATGGGTGATAAATTGGGAGGGATTATTTATCCTATTAGGGATTAGGCATAACGAACTGTAACCAAATGTCCAATTTTTTGAGAGGCGGACCTGGATCTGTAAGGGAGAAATTATACATCCACCTGGCCAATCAGATCAACCAAATTCGCTCCATCAATCAATGTGGTGACAGATATTGCAGCCAGATCTCTCCCACATCCGCTTTATCACATTTATAGTGTGTATTTGTTATGTCATTCTCTGTAAATCTGGTAAAATGTACAAATTGTACAATTCTGCAGTTACATCTGTTATATATTGGCACAAACTCTCTAAGCCCAATGGAAGGGCAGCCCTCCATCCATGGTTCCATAGAGGTTTCCTCCACAGGGGGTTTTCCTCTCCTGAGTGCTGGAGGGTGACTCTTCGTGAGTCGGGGGTTGTGCTATTTTCGGTGTCATGTAAATTTAAATAAAATTTTGATCATTTGACACCTAATTGCAATGCTTCGTGTATTTATTTTGTGTGCTTCTGTCTGATTAATTTTGTTTGGGGGACGGGGTCTATCACATACGGCTGGACATCTGCCGGCTGCACAGATCCCAGTAAGCACATTTTGCCCCAGGGGTCGCCCCTGATCTGATGATGATGGTGAAGAGGAGATAAACATTACAGCACAACTCCTGGACGCATGCTCTCATCATTGGATAAAAGAATTGTATTACAGCAGTATAAGCAGATTACTCATCTATTCGTGTAATTTCCGTAGTCTTCAATGGAGAAGGCTGCAAGCAAGATGGTCTATAGGAACAGAGGCTACACAGAATCTTCTTTATCCTGATAGGTGATGGTTCAGTGTCATGTAAATTTAAATAAAGTTGAGAACGTTTGACACCTAATTGCAATGCTTCATGTATTTATTTTGTATGCTTCTGTCTGATTTTGTTTGGGAGTCGGGCTCCATCACATATCACTGAGTGACACGTCTGACATCTGCCGGCCGCAGTTTTGCCCCAGGGGTCGCCCCTGCTCTGGGGAGTATGATGGAGCAGAGAAGATGAGCATTACAGCACAGCACCTGCAAGTGAGCGCTCATCCTCAGAATAAGGACTTATATTACAGTATTACAAGCAGCTTCCTCGCCTCATTCACACAGGGAGTATTTTGGGCAGTAATTTACATTAGTATTTGTAAGCTAAAAACCAGAGGGGAACAAACACAGAGAAAAATAATAACTGAACCACTCTCACCTCTTCTGTGTTTTGGATCCTCTCGTGGCGTCTGTTAACAAATACTGATGCAAAATATCGCCATGTAAAAGGGCCCTAAATCCTTACTGACTGATTGGACAATTCTTTACAAAAAAACAATATAAGCCTCACCATGCATTTAATCCATCCTGCTGCTCATATCTTCTGGGCTCAGACCCACAATGCCGTGACTCTCGGCCAGTGTACATAAGGAGAAAATGGGAAAAGTCTCCAATAAAAAATAATTCTCACTTTATTGGTGCAAAATATTAAAATATATAAAAGTCCATGATAGCGGAGACGCAATCTCGACGCGTTTCTGGTTACGCCCTTAGTCAGTGAACCTGTTGTCATGACAACCCGCGCCTCCAGGTATCCCAGCGACGGTGGCCTGCTTAGACCGAGCTAGGAGCATGGTCTCAGAGGCTTCTATCACTGTAACACTGACAGGTAGAATTCATTGCAATGCTTTATAACAGCGATTATACTAATAAAAGCTAGTCCCATAGAGGGACTAAATGAAAAAGTAAAAAAAAGAATGTGAAAAAATATAAAAAAAACCTAATCAAAAAATAAACAGAAAAGAAAATGAAAATAATGTTATATCAATAAATGGGTAAATTCATATAAAAACTAAAATAAACCAAAAAGGTCCACATATTTGTTATCATCACGTCCATGGCCTATAAAACGATCACACTACTTAACGCCTTCAGTGAACATTGTAAAAAAAAAAACTATTCTTTTTCATCTTACCACCAAACAAAGAGTGGAATAAAACACGATCAAAAAGTTGAATGGAAATAGAAATGGTATAGCTGAAAACTAGTGACGAGCAAGCGCTAAAATGCTCGGGTGCTCGCTGCTCAAGTCAAGCAAATTGGAATACTCAGGTGCTCGGTCCAAGTAACGAGCCCAATGTAAGTCTATGGGAAACTCCAGCATTCTTTTGGCGGCCCCCCCCCCCCCGTGGTCTGCAGAGGGCCTAAAAATTGCCCAAATCGATGGGAACAGTACTAAAATGACATGGGAACAGCATGGGGAAGACTCCTGGAAGCATTTCTGACTCCCAGGTCAATAATATCAACAATGTTGTCAGAGGTATTACGCCACTTTTACAGACTCACAATAAAACATACAAAAACTAAACCAAAATGGATTTTCCTGGGAAATATGTTAAGGAACATTCTTTCCAGGGTAATGACTTGTATATAAGGCAAAATAAAT
Organism: Phyllobates terribilis; assembly: GCF_046119375.1. Lineage (NCBI taxonomy): Eukaryota > Metazoa > Chordata > Amphibia > Anura > Dendrobatidae > Phyllobates > Phyllobates terribilis. The sequence continues at coordinate 969,907 of NW_027363189.1, forward strand.
AACCAAAAACAAAAATGCTCCTTCACACCTTGGGCTATGTTCACACATAGCGTTTTTGATGCGTTTTTTTGCATTTTTGCATTGCTTTCAACCGTGACAAATGCATTCACCGGGAAATGGCATTTTAACATTTTACAACCTTATCTGGCCATGTGGTGTGTGAAACATCATCAGACACATCCTGTTTCATTTATGAAGTAGGGATTGTGAAAGTCACAAACACTGTTTTTACTGCCTTACTATTCTTAAAGGGCCAGCAGTCGGCTATGCTTTGTTGTTCCCATTATTAAAGAGTGGGTCTCCTATACTGTTATTGCATATGCAGTGACTGCAAGGGCTGCCAAAAATTTGGACGCAACCCAATACCTCTTTGAAGAGACATAGAGGAGGGTCTCAGTAAAAAAAAAATATTCCCATTATAAAGGAGTGGGTCTCCTATAGTGGTAATACCCATGTTGTGACTGCAAGGGCTGCCAAAATTTGGGAAAAACCCCACTAACAATTTAAAGACACATAGAGCTGGGCCACAGTAATGACATGTTCCCATTAGAAAGGTTAAGGATCTGCTATACAGTTATAGGGTATGCAGTGAGTCCAACAGCCGCCAAAATTTGGGAAAAACCCCACTAACAATTTAAAGACACATAGAGCTGGACCACAGTAATGACATGTTCCCATTAGAAAGGAGAGGGTCTCCTATCCAGTTATAGGGTATGCAGTGAGTCCAACGGCTGCCAAAATTTAGAAAAAACCCTATTACCAATTTAAAGACACATGGAGCTGGGCTACAGTAATGAGTACGACATGTTCCCATTAAAAAGGAGTTGGTCTCCAATACTATTTGCCTATGCAGTGAATGCAAAGGCTGCCAAAAATTACGAGGCACTCCAATGCCCCTTGCAAGAGATGTAGAGGTTGGAGGGCCTCCTGAAAACAATGTTCCCATTATTAGGAAGTGGGTCTCCCATACTGTTTGCCTATGCAGTGAATGCAACGGCTGCCAAAAATTACGAGGCACTCCAATGCCCCTTGCAAGAGATGTAGAGGTTGGAGGGCCTCCAGAAAACAATGTTCCCATTATTAGGAAGTGGGTCTCCCATACTCTTTGCCTATGCAGTGAATGCAACGGCTGCCAAAAATTTGGAGGAACTCCAATGCCCCTTGCAAGAGACGTAGATACGGTGATATGGTAGTGATATGGAGGAGGATGTGAAGGATGAGGAGAAGGAGGAGGACAAGAGCAAATAGACAAAATCAGGAAGCGTATACCCATGTCTGGGTGTGAAGACAGAGCTGCATGGGAATACAGTTAGACCTCCCCAAAAAAGACACTGTATTTGAGTTTATGTTACGCTGCTATCATTCAGTGATGTTGAGAAGTCTGGCCCAAACCAGCCTTTGATAATTTTTATGAGTCAGCCTGTCAGCATTTTCAGTTGACAGCGGCAGGGCAGGCCAGGACCTCCAAGGTGTATAGAGCCAGTTCATGCCACGAGTCCAGCTTGGATACTCAATAATTATAAGGCACAGAGGAATCAAGGACTACGTTGGCACAGCCGGCAAGGTACTCCCTCACCATCTTCCGAAACTTTCCCCTCTTTGGGAGAGTACCCCGTGCCTCAGGACCTGTGCGGTGGGAGGGTCTGAGAAAACTGTCCCAGAACTTTGACAGTGTTCCCCTGCCTCTGCTGGATTGAATTTGTGTCTCTCTCGCCTGTACTCCTTGGTTGTCAAACGAACTGTGACCTCTGCCGCCAGCGTTTTCAGATGGGAATTTTTTAAATGATTCCGCAACAAGAGCCTTCTCGTACTGCACCATTTTATTAGGCCTCTCCTGCAAGGGAATAAGAGACAGAAAGTTCTCCTTGTAGCGTGGGTTTAGAAGTGTCACCAACCAGTAAGGACTGTCATCCAAAGTTTGGACAAAGCAAGGATCAGGGGAAAGGCAGTGTAACATAAACTCAGCCATGCGTGCCAGATTGCTAACAGGCAAGACTTCTGTGTCCTCATCAAAAGGATGACTGACCATGCTCTTCATGACTGGAAGCCATGGGATTTTATGAGCTGTCCCTGGCCAAGGGTATAGATTGAGAAAAGTAGGGGTCCTAGGACTGAACCTTGAGGGACTCCAACAGAGAGGTGGGGGGATGAGGAGGTAGTGTGGGAGTGGGAGACGCTAAATGTGCGGTTGGAAAGGTATGAGGAGATCCAGGATAGGGCAGGGTCTTTGACTCCAAAGGAAGAGACGATCTGCAGTAGGAGGCAGTGGTCAACTGTGTCAAAGGCAGAGGACAGGTCAAGAAGAAACAGTACAGTGAATTGTCTGTTAGCTTTGTCTGTAAGAAAGTCATTAGTAATTTTTGTAAGGGCAGTTTTGGTGGAATGGTGGTGGCGGAAACCAGATTGTTGGTTATTGAAGAGAGATAGATGAGAAGTGAGAGGAAAGTTCAGCGTGAACGTGTTGCTCAAGGAGTTTGGAGGCAAATGGGAGAAGTGATATGGGGCGGTAGCTGGACAAGGCGGTTGGGTTGAGAGATGGCTTTTTGAGAATGGGAGTGATTGTGGCATGTTTGAAGGCAGGGTGGAAGGTACCAGAAGTTAGTGATAGGTTGAAAAGATGGGTTAGGGATGGGATGAGTGTGGGGGTGAGGTTGGGGGGGATGGGATGGGGTCGAGTGCACAAGTGGTGAGATGTGATTTGGAAAGGAGACGAGTGAGGTCTCCTTCCATGATGTTGAAAAGGGAGGTTATGGGGGAAGGGCAATGGTCTGGGAAACAAAGGGGTTGTGGTGGTCGGATAGTAAAGATTTGCCGTGTTTGGTCAATCTTGTTTTTGAAGTGTGTGGCGAACTCCTCAGCAGAGATGACGGAGGTCGGAGGGGACAGTGGTGGGCGGAGGAGAGAGTTAAAAGTGTTGAATAACTGTTTGAGGTTGTAGGATAAGGAAGATATGAGGGTTGTGAAGTAGGCCTGCCTAACAGAGGCGAGGGCTGATTTGAATGCGAGTGTTGTTGTTTGAATGCAGTGAAGTCATCTTGCGATTGTTTTTTCTTCCAACGCCGTTCCGCAACCCTGGACGCTTGCCGAAGCGGTTTAGTGAGGGTGTTGTGTCAGGGTTGCCTATTAACTTGTCGCACTCTGCCATGCACAAGAGGGGCGACTGAGTCAATAGCTGATGCGAGAGTGGCATTGTAGAAAGCAGTGGTGCTGACAGTGTCGTGGAGTAAAGATATGGATGTCAGTGGTAGAACAGAGTCAGAGAGTGTGTGAGTGTCTAGATATGCAAGGTTTCTGAGGGGGTGTGCTAGTTGCTGGACATGTGTGACAGGTGAGGAGGACAGGGATGAGAAAGTGAGTAGACGGTGGTCAGATAGGGGTAGGGGTGAGGTTGTGAGGTTAGATAGGGAGCAGAGTTGGGTGAAGAAGATGAGGTCTAGTGTGTTCCGTCTGTGTGGGTGGCTGAGGAGGACCACTGAGTAAGTCCAAAGGATGAAGTAAGCGACAGGAATTTGGATGCTTTTGACTGGCGAGTGTCAGTGGGGATGTTGAAATCGCCCATGATGATTGTGCAATGTCAGCAGAGAGAAAGTAAAGAAGCCAGGTGGAGAATTGGTCAATAAAGGCAGTGACTGGGCCTGGAGGTCAGTATATGACAGCTACTTGGAAGGAGAGTAGATGAGGACAGAGTGGACTTCAAAAGAAGGGAGAGTAAGGGAGGGTAGAGGTGGGAAAGGGCTAAAGGTGCAGTTGGTAGAAAGGAGAAGACCCACTCCTTCGCCATGTCTATTACCAGGGCGAGGAGTGTGGGTGAAGTGGAGGCCACTGTAACACAGCGCAGCAGGGGAGGCAGTGTCGGAGGGTGTCAACCATGTCTCTGTGATGCCCAGGAAAAAGAGATAACGAGAGGTAAAGAGGTCGTGGACAAAATGGAGCTTGTTGCAGACATAGCGGGCGTTCCAGAGTGCTCCAAAGAGAGGGAGCAGGGTGGGTGGGCATCAGCGGCACGGGTTTTAAGTAGGAGAGGTTGCGGTAGTTTGCAGTTGGTTGGAAGCGATAGGAGGGGGTATTGGTGGGAGGTGTGAGCTGTTTGGGTCCAGGATTGGGAGATATGTCGCCAGCAGTGAGGAGAAGCAGAGAGAGGGAGAGCAGGTGGGAGAAGGAGAGTGTCTGGCTTGTTTTATGTTTTGTTAGGATAGATCTGAGCTTGAGGAGCAGGTCTGCAGATGAGGTCAGGTGGGGAGGTAAGAGGGAAGGAGAGATGATTATTTGGTTAGAGGGTGCTGGGGTTTGAGGACAGCGAAGGAGAGTAAGGTTTAGTGGTGCCAAGAAACTAAGGGCGTATGTAAGTATAATGAAGGTTTAAGTGTGAATGAGAAAGAGAAAGAAAAGAGGATCATATCTCATTAGACTACCATTCACTGGTGTACACCACCATAATTATATCGAGTATAGACTGGGAAGGGAAAAGAGGAAAAGATGTGAATGGAAAATAAAATATAACGTTTATTGAAAATTACTATTAAAATAGATACATTTGTGCAAAACGTGCATTAATAAATGCATACAGGGTCACCAGCTTCCAAATGGTGACCCACAAAACCCGGTCCGTAGTGAGGTGGATAAAATAGTATTAGAAATGCCTAACCCAGCCCCTAATTATTGGGTCATGGCTGTATATTATACACCTAAATTAGCCCAATGAGGCCCTTAGAAAAAGCCGGTATACCGGCGAAATGCGCGTCAGGGACCGAGTCCCGTGTTCTGATAGTATAGGTGGATAGGGAAATTGATTATACCAATGAATAACAGTGTAACATTCTGAGCAACTCTGATTAAAGCTTCTCTGGCTAACCTGTGATCCATATCCATCTTTTCCTCTTTTCCCTTCCCAATCTATATTTGATTGAGAAAGAGAAACTAAGCACAATTAGTAGATGGTCACTCGTACCTTCTGGTCACTTCTGGCCCATGTCTGGCTTATTTCTGATAAAAACCCTTAAGAGCTAGATGTGCAAAGCTGGTAGAGGCAGACCCCAAAAGACTTGCAGCAGTAATTGCAGCAAAAGGTGGTCCTACAAAGTATTGACTCAGGGGGGCTGAATACAAATGCACATCACAATATTCAGATTTATATTTTTAAAAGTAATTCAAAAACCATGTATCAATTCCTTTACACTTCACAAATACTTGCTACTTAGTGTTGGTAAATCACATAAAATCCCAATAAAATACTTTAAGTTCATGGGTGTAACATGAAAAAATGTGGGAAGGTTGACGGAAAGGTTCAGTGGAAAGGCGCTGTAAATGTTGTGGGGTGAAACATGAAAAAAAAAAGAAAAAAAGAACACACACAATTTGCCATTAATGCTTTGGTCTTGTTACGGCATTCACAGTGCAGTAGCAATGATATGTTAACTCCTTTCATGTCAGTACTAGTGATGAGCGAGTAGGTTTCATTAACTCTTTCTGTGAGCATGCTCGTGTGCTCGCCGAGTATTTTGGTGTGCTTAGCATTTCTTTTAATGTCGCTGCGCCTGCAAGTGTCACGGCTGTTAGACAGCTGTGATACATGCAGAGATTGCCTGTTTGACAGGCAATCTCTGCATTTGTCACAGCGGTGGGATAAATAATGTGATATTTTAACATTATTTCGTCACTCTTGGGGCCTTGAACATGTAACTGATCCATTCAGTGAGTGTGCAGGTGTCGAAATAAAGTCATCCGTTTCGGACAGCCCCTTTATTCCTCCATCCTGTTATATATTTTTTGTTATATACAAATTGCTAGTCATTTTAAAGGGAATCATAAAATGAAGATAATCCAGCTCAACGAACCGTGAATAGGCTCTTTTTCACACAAAGTGCGTAACAGAGTACAAGGTCAGCATTACAGCCAGAAGGAATGCGACGTCAACGCGTTTCAGGTGACAGATCACCCTTAGTCATGACTTATCTGCAGACATCGAGCTAATCTCCAGGTTAATAGCGTTAGGAAGGTGACTGGCTGCCATCCCGAGAATGAGCACAAGGGAGAAAATTAACTTTATTCCTCCTGTGAGTCGCCAGCTTTCAGTCATGCAGGTGTGCCTTTTGTCACCAATCTGTACACAGTAAGCAATGGTTGTAAGCACGCCCCAGCCCTTTGACTGACAGCTAGCTCTACAGTGCATCAGTGCAGAGCCACCTGTCAGTGGAAGTTCCAGGGCGTGCTTACTGCCACTGCTCACATTGTATGGAGTGGTGAATAAAGGCACGCCCTGCATGACTGAAAGCCGGCGGCTCACGGGAGGAATAAAGTTCATTTACTTCCATGTGCTGCACATTCAGTATAGTGGCCAAGCACTTCCTAATGGTATTACCCTGCAGATTAACCCTACATCAGCAGGTTAATAGCGTTATCCAATGTGACAGGTTCCCTTTAACTTAAAGGATCATGTTCACAACAGGAAAAGTCTTCAAACGCTTGTTTCTAATCTATTACTAGTTATTGGCCTTCTTGGTTGATGGCGTGTGGTGTGGAGTATTTTTACCGAATACAAGTTTCCATTTTGATAAAAAACAACACATTTTTACCGACATGGAGGCGAATTCCCTCCTCTTCACCAGCCTCCATTATTGGTTTTATCAGATCGTATACTCACTTTATCAAAGTTTAGTGGGTACTGTGCTGCAGACTCCAGCTGACGGACCACCACTTCATTAGGAGCCACGTTTCTGTTCCTCATGTCCCGCAGAATATTGGTCAAGTAGACGTCATCTAACCTCTTTATGGCCGCATTAATCAATGTGCTGTATACATTGATATTTGGATGGAATCCACAAATCTGTAAAACAAGTTACCGATCAGATATGCAAAAAGATCCTTGTCACTTGTTTTCTATAAAAAGGCAAATCAGTTTAAAAATGACATTATTTTCTAGACTTTATCAAGTAGGAGTAAAAAAAAAAAGACACTAAATGAACTATGTAAACTAGCAATGTCATTACCGCCATGTCTTCCAGGAGCTGTAAACCATCTTTTTCTTTACGGCATGCCCTAGCGAGATTGCAAAAGGTATGGATGTTTGGTGCAATGCCTCTCTGTGCCATCATAGGCAACAGCTGCTGTAAAGAAACCATTCAGACGATCAGTTTTTACACTGTACGTGTGGCATGAAGTGTGGAAGAATCGGCACTAAGTTTCAGCATGTGTCAGTGTTCTCCATGACAGCCAACCAGATGCCACGTTTCATTTTACCAGGACAATAAAAGAAGAGCTCTGATTGGTTGTTATGGGTATCACTGTCCGTTTCGACAAAAAGTTTGTTTCTGCATGAGGCCCGACGCATTTTCAGAAAAAGAGAAATGCTAAAATCTGTATTAAACAGTATTCACACATAAAATATTGCTGCGTCCAACTGAATGTTGCATTTTGGCGGCAGCGCACAAGACGCCTTCATATAGGCTCAGTGCACAATTCCCTGCCGAAGCGCAAATTCACACAAGCACAATGCTTTGTGTTCAGGGGAAAAAAAGGCCATTTTTGATCCGTACAGCGTCCATTTGTCATCCATAACTAAAAAAAAACCTAATAGAAGGCCAGACACACTTTCCTATGTAATCTATGCAGTGCGTCCGGTAAAACATACCTGCCACACGGATTGTGTCTGATTGTTGTGCATCTGTCTGTCTTTTTCCGATATCACAGATGAAAAGAGCCGATACAAGTCTATGGGTCTGTGCAAAAACATTCAGCACCCGGATGGCAAAGAATAGGAGAAGCTCTGTAATTCAAGGATTTATTTATCCATCCGTCAAACATTGATGGGAAAAACGGACACACAGACCAAACACTGATGACACACGGAACAAACACTGCTGACACCAGGACCATTTTTTCCATGTACGTGGTTAAATATGGACATGTAAATGAGAAAATTTGTCATACTTTAGACTCTTTTGCTGGCTTGCCTTGCATCACTTTTTTTGCCCCCCAATTTTCAAACAATTTAGTGCATGCTGTTGTATTTAAAGCCATGCCCCTTCTGTCAAAGCCATGCCCATCTTTCAAAGCCATGCCCCTTCTTTCAAATCCATGCACCTTCTTTCAAAGCCATGCCCCTTCTTTCAAAGCAATGCCCCTTCTTTCAAAGCCATGCCCCTTCTTCAAAGCCATGCCCCTTCTTTCAAAGCCATGCCCCTTCTTTCAAAGCAATGCCCCTTCTTTCAAAGCCATGCCCCTTCTTCAAAGCCATGCCCCTTCTTTCAAAGCAATGCCCCTTCTTTCAAAGCAATGCCCCTTCTTTCAAAGCCATGCCCCTTCTTCAAAGCCATGCCCCTTCTTCAAAGTCATGCCCCTTCTTTCAAAGCAATGCCCCTTCTTTCAAAGCCATGCCCCTTCCTCAAAGCCATGCCCCTTCTTTCAAAGCAATGCCCCTTCTTTCAAAGCCATGCCCCTTCTTTCAAAGCAATGTCCCTTCTTTCAAAGCAATGCCCCTTCTTTCAAAGCCATGCCCCTTCTTCAAAGCCATGCCCCTTCTTCAAAGTCATGCCCCTTCTTTCAAAGCAATGCCCCTTCTTTCAAAGCCATGCCCCTTCCTCAAAGCCATGCCGCTTCTTTCAAAGCAATGCCCCTTCTTTCAAAGCCATGCCCCTTCTTCAAAGCCATGCCCCTTCTTTCAAAGCAATGCCCCTTCTTTCAAAGCCATGCTTAGAAACAATTAGGCAGATATCTAAAAGTGTAGTTTCTATATGAATCGGTTGGAACTGTGGCGCCCCTGAGGGTTCAGTCGCCACATGGGTACTGCACCTCAGACTGAGGTGTGGTATCTCCTCTCCAAGGTAAGGATGGAGCACCACACGGGACCCAGCCTCAGAACTCAACACTACACCACTCCTGTCCTGTGGGGGGCTTATATGCACCAGGGTGCTGCCCCAGCCGGGATAGAGGAGATGGGGGGGAACCAAAGATAGGGGGAACCATGTAGTGGGTGAGGGTGGAGGACACACTTTTAGGTTACACTTACTGATACATCTATATATATATATATATATAATCGTCTTATCCCGTCTGTCTGTCTGTCTGTCTTTCTGTCTGTCCTGGAAATCCCGCGTCGCTCATTGGTCTGGCAGCGGCCAATCAGCGCCGCGGGATTTCTGAAAAAAAGATGGCGGCCGTTAGCGGCTCATCTGCGGGACGGAGATGCAGCCGGGAGATGACCGGCGCGAGGCGCTCATCTCCCGGCCGGTAGCAGCAGAAGGATCCCAACCGCTGGCGCCGCTGACCTCCATGCGGAAGGGAGGACCGGGGAGCGGCGCTGCAGGTCGGGATACTTCTGCTGCGAGCAGTCGCTCATGTCCCGGGTTCTCGGAGCGGAAGTAGCCGCACAGGCAGCGACGCTCCCCGGTCCTCACCAATACGATTTGATGATTGGTCTTCGGCCGCGAACAATCACTGATCTTGCCGCTAAAGTTAAACACTGCTGTGCTGATTGGTTGCCAACGCTGCCCGCAGTGTTTAAATTTCTCTGCAAGATCTGTGATTGGTCGCGGCCGCTATTTAAATGTGGCACCCAAATCGGTGATTGGTCGCGGGCAGCGTCCGCAAACAATCAGCACAGCAGTGTTTAAATTTCTCTGCAAGATCTGTGATTGGTCGCGGCCGCTATTTAAATGTGGCGCCCAAATCGGTGATTGGTCGCGGGCAGCGTCCGCGAACAATCAGCACAGCAGTGTTTAAATTTCTCTGCAAGATCTGTGTTTGGTCGCGGCCGCTATTTAAATGTGGCGCCCAAATCGGTGATTGGTCGCGGGCAGCGCACGCGACCAATCAGAGATTTTTGACACAAATGTCCGGTCCTTAATAACACCATGGGGCTACTGTCGGGAGATCAGCGGCTAGGGTGTGAAGGGAGGACCGGGGAGCGGCGCTGCAGGTCGGGATACTTCTGCTGCGAGCAGTCGCTCATGTTACGGCATCTCGCAACGGAAGTATCCGCACAGGTAGCGACGCTGATATCCATGCGGAAGGGAGGACTGGGGAGCGGCGCTGACATCCATGCGGCTAGGGTGTGAAGGGAGGAACGGGGAGCGCCGCTGCGGGTCGGGATACTTCCGCTCCGAGAAGCCGGGACATGAGCGACTGTTCGCAGCAGAAGTAACCGCACAGGCAGCCGCTCCCTGGTCCTCACCAATACGATACGCTGATTGGTCGCGGCAGGAGGGCGCGACCAGAAATTCGCTGTCCGCTCCTTAGTAACATGGCACGCGAGATTTAAAACCCGCTTCTATGATTGGTCGCGGACGCCGCCCGCGACCAATCACAGATTTTCGCGCCAATTTTAAACACGCTCTCCGGCCAATTACCGCAACATTTCAAATAGCTACGCCACCTTCGGGAGATAGCAGGGCTAACTCCGCCCATGTGGTCATGTGACTCACAAACTGCTCATAACGTACTGAGCAGGTTTTCTCACTCACACTGTGCGAGGGACTTCAGTCACACTTTGCGAGGGACTTCAGTCACACTGTGCGAGGGACTTCAGTCACACTGTGCGAGGGACTTCAGTCACACTGTGCGAGGGACTTCAGTCACACTGTGCGAGGGACTTCAGTCAGGTTTACTGAACACGTTCTGCCAGTGACAGCGCGCTAAAGAGATACTTCTTTACACTTCCTGTTTTATAATGGGTCGTAAGCGAAAATACGCCACGGAGGAAGACAGAAAAGCAGCAGAAGCAGCAAGACAACGACAACGTCGAGAGCAACAGACACCACAACATACTGCCGCCAGACAAGCCCAGGATGCGGAATCTCACAGACAATGTCGGAAACGGGAGACACCGCAACACACTGCCGCCAGACAAGCTAAGGATACGGAAGCTCACCAAAAATGCCGGGAACAGGAGACACCGCAACACACTGCCGCCAGACAAGCCCAGGACGCGGAATCTCACCAAAAACGCAGGGAACAGGAGACACCGCAACACACTGCCGCCAGACAAGCCCAGGATGCGGAAGCTCACCAAAAACACCGGGAACAGGAGACACCGCAACACAATGCCGCCAGACAAGCCCACGATGCCGAAGCTCACCAAAAACGCCGGGAACAGGAGACACCGCAACACACTGCCTTCACACAAGCCCAGGATGCGGAAGCTCACCAAAAACGCCGGGAACAGGAGACACCGCAACACACAGCCGCCAGACAAGCCCAGGATGTGGAAGCTCACCAAAAACGCCGGGAACAGGAGACACCACAACACACTGCCGCCAGACAAGCCCAGGATGCGGAAGCTCACAGAAAACGTCGGAAACAGGAGACACCACAACACACTGTCGCCAGACAAGCCCAGGATGCGGAATGTCACAGACAACGTCGGGAACAAGAGACACCACAACACACTGGCGCCAGACATGCCCAGGATGCGGAATCTCACAGACAACGTCGGGAACGGGAAACACCGCAACACACTGCGGCTAGACAGGAACACGATGCGGAATCCCATAGACAATGTCGGCTTCATGAATCTCCAGAATCTAGGACAAACCGAGAACAACACGATCGACAAATTTATCAAAAAAGAATGCTCTACCAACTAAGGCAAACCCAGCAGAACATTCAAAAACTTGCACGTTACTTAACAGACAATGAAACTATAATTATTCAACGCTACTGTGGGAAGATGAATGTAGTTTGTTCAAAATGTGACTCTCTGAATTTCATAGAGGAAAAACCATCTGACAATCAGTTTACTCAATGCTACCAAAAAGGAAAAGTGATGCTACCAAGACGTCACTACTCAGATCTCTTTGAGCAGTTGATGAAAGGAACGCATGAACACAGTATAAATTTTATGGAAAATATCAGAAGTATCAACAGTTCTCATGCGTTTGCTTCATTTGGTGCCAACATTGCACCGCCCCCTGGATTAGGACTGAATTGTTTTAAAATTCATGGCCAGATCTACCACCGCACTGGAACACTTCACCCAGAACTAGGACAACCACCAACATTTGCACAATTATACATCTTTGATCCAAATGAGGCTACAGAACAAAGGATGAACCGAAAAGAAAATGAAAAGTGTAATGCAGAACTGATGAACCTAATTGCCGCACATTTACAAACAATCAGCCCATTTGCTGCCGCATATCGCATGCTAAAAGACGTTGAAGCTGAGGAGGAACAGAGAGCTATACAAAATGGGACGGAAATGCCTTCTATTATCATGGCCATTAAACAAGAACGTCAACAAGATCCCCGATGTTACAACAAACCACGTGTAAGTGAGGTCGCAGTTGTTTTTCAAAACGATGATGGAGAGCCTCCTTTTCAAAGAGATATATTAGTCCATCTTAAGCCAGACAAAAACAACCCTTTCGTTCCTAAAACACAACGTATTAGCATTTTGCACAGCAACCTTGATGCTCTTCTGTATCCGCTATTCTTTCCAAGCGCTGATCAAGGGTGGCATGAAAACCTACACCAGCAAGGAACTTCAAGAAGAATTACACAACTACAGTACTACAGTTTTCTTCTGTCTGTGCAAAATTACTACAATCCTATTTTAAACGGTGGGAAACTGACACAACAGTACTTAGTCGACGCATACGTTAAAATTGAAGCTAATCGGCTCAATTTCATACGAATGAACCAAAAACAACTTAAAGTTGAAGACTACTGCGTTCTTCAAGAACATTTGCAAAAACAATCCATTCAAAAAGGAATTCCAATTGGAAAAACAGTAATTCTCCCGTCGTCCTTTGAAGGTAGCCCCCGCAACATGCAACAGCGTTATCAAGATGCAATGGCAATAGTAACAAAGTATGGAAGACCTGACATTTTTTTAACAATGACCTGTAATCCTAAATGGCCGGAAATAGCAGAAAATCTACAACCCTGGCAGCAAGTTGAACACAGGCCGGACTTAGTTGCACACGTATTTCGACTAAAACTCAGCAGTCTTTTTAAAGACATCAAAAATGGGCTTTTTGGAACAGTCGTAGCAATGGTACACGTCATAGAGTTTCAGAAACGAGGTCTCCAACATGCGCATAAACGAATTATTTTAGACGCGGATTCCAAGTTTCGCACGGAGGACGAAATTGACAACACAGTGTGGGCTGAAATTCCTAACCAAGAAAAGTATCCTGAATTGTATAATATTGTAATCTGTAATATGGTTCATGGCCCATGCGGTGTAGCAAATCCAAAAAGTCCATGCATGGAAAACGGAAAGTGTACAAAAGGGTTTCCAAAGCAGTTGAAACAGCACACTGTTAAAGATTTGGACGGCTACCCATCCTACCGGAGACAACTGATTGATAACATTGTACACAACAAAAAGATTATAAATAACTCATGGATAGTTCCATACAACCCGTACTTATTAAAAAGCTACAACTGTCACATCAACGTTGAAATCGGCGCTTCAATAAAAAGTGTTAAATATCTTTTCAAGTACATCTACAAGGGGCATGACAAAGCTAACGTTGAAATACAACAAAAAACAGTCAATCACGATGAATCATCACGGTTTGTTGACTCAAAATATGTCAGTGATCCAGAAGCTGCTTGGAGAATATTTGCGTTTCCCTTGCATTCACAGTCCCATGCCATTATACGTTTAGCTATTCATTTACCAAATCAACAGCAGCTTTATTTCTTTGAAAATGCTCAAGTCGAAGAAAAAAATTTAAGCACAACGTCAACATTAATGGAATGGTTTTTGCTGAACCAACGTGACGAAAACGCAAGGCAGTATTTGTATCGAGAGATTCCAGAGCATTACGTTTGGAATAAAACTTGGAAGCCAAGACAACGAGGACTTAGCAGAATAATTGGACTCATGTATACTGTTAGTGTCAAGGATCAAGAAAGATATTGCCTTCGGCTGTTACTACTGCATGTCAAAGGAGCTAGAAGTTACGAAGATTTGAAAACAGTTAATGGAGTATTGCACGATACATTTAAAGCTGCAGCTTTGGCTTTAGGACTTCTATTTGATGATACTATGTGGACACTTACTTTAGAAGACGCAGTTACCCTACATATGCCTAAGAAACTTTGTGAATTGTTCGCCTACATTTCTGTCTTTGGACCGCCTACAAATCCAGCTCAACTTTGGACAAATTTCAAAGAACATATAATTGAAGATTACTGCTTACGTCTTCACAACAAAAGTGGAAATTGTCAAAATTGCGAATCTTAAGCCATGCAAGATGTCCAAAATGTCCTACTACTGCATGGAAAAACGTTTTCAGACTTTATTTTGCCACAGCCTGCAAGTCAAGTTGCACAAATTCAAGAGTATGATGAAGCTTATGAATTATTGTTGGCAACAGAGAAGAAAAAATCCTTAAATCAACAACAACGGATTGCATATGACACTATTGTGAGCGCTTTAGAAAACCAAGCCGATCCAACGCCAAAAACGTCCTGGAGGCAGCGGTAAAACATACCTCTATGAAGTTTTAATGCATCACGTTAGAGGGTTGGGAAAAGTCGTATTGCCATCGGCTACAACAGGTATTGCAGTAAACCTTTTAAGAGGAGTTCGCACTATGCATTCACTCTTTGGGATACCAGTTCCAGTCAATGAAATCTCCGTTTCCAGAATCAAACAAGACACATTTGCAGGAAAACAGTTAAACAGTGCAAATCTTTTCATACTTGATGAGTGCACCATGGCACCCAAATATGCTTTGAGCTTAATTGACAGACTTCTGCATGAAGTTATGACTACAAATATTGCAGAAAAAATGAAATTTTTGTCCTTGGCGGAGATTTTAGGCAATGCCTTCCAGTTGTACCAAATGGAACAAGAACAAATATTATCGAGTCAACCTTAAAAATGTCAGACCTTTGGAAAGAGTTTAATAAACTCCAATTAATTAACAACATGCGATCTTCTGACCCAGAGTACAGCAACTGGCTTCTTAAACTTGGTAATGGTGAACTTAGCAATAAATATAACCTTGGAGAAGACATTATTGAAATACCAGAAGACATGTTGTGCACTGACTGCATCGTAAGTGATGTTTTTGGACAACGCGTTGAAATAGGTGTGAACGACCAAAGCAGTGTTGAGAGGGCCTCTTCCTATGTAATTCTCTGTCCCAAGAACGATGACGTAGCTCTGCTAAATTCACGTGTGATGGATAGAATGCCTGGAGAGTATAAATTGTACAAAAGTGATGATTCGGTGGATGTCGACAATGAAGATGAACGAGAGCATTATCCAGTTGAATTTTTAAATAGTGTTACGCCATCAGGAATGCCATCCCACGGACTACAACTTAAAGTTGGAGCAATCGTAATGTTGCTGCGGAATCTAAATACAAGAAATGGTCTATGTAATGGAACTCGCCTTATTGTTACTGGACTCCATTCCCACATAATTCAAGCAACAGTGATCACTGGATCTGCAAAAGGAGAGGAAGTGTTCATTCCACGCATTGATTTATGTCCTTCAGACACCGGTCTTCCATTTAGGCTTCGACGTCGACAGTTTCCAGTAAAACCAGCATTTGCCATGACAATAAACAAGTCACAAGGTCAAACTCTACACCGTGTTGGCATATATTTACCGGAGCCCGTTTTTGGTCATGGACAACTCTATGTTGCATTTTCAAGAGTTAAAATGACATCCAATGTCAAGGTGCAAGTTTTGGATACCCATTTACAAGGAAAGTTGCTTACAGATAGTCCAAAAGTATTCACCAAAAATCTTGAGTACAAAAATATTTTAGGTTGATATTGTTACGAAATATATTCTAGGGTCTTACTTCTTTTGTCCGATGATTTATTGTAAAATATTGTTACATATTCATGGAATAGTTTATATATTTTGATCATCTGTTTAATAATTTTGTTCCGTTGTATTAAGTTCTATAACCAATAATAGTTAATAATAAAGTATTATTTTCTGTATTCATTTTATTATTGTTAAATCTTCATAGCGACATCTGCAGCATGTGCTACTAAAGTGAATGCAGATTTGTGCCTCTCCACGCACTTAGTCCCGGCGTGGAAAGCAGCGAATCTCCAGACAGCAGCTAATCACAGCAGTATCTGAGAGCGCGTGCTGCGCCTCCGATCCTGCGAGGAGCTGCTGAAAACAGGACAGACAGCGCTGGAGCACAGAAAAGGAAACAAGGGGAGGATTAGGGTTTAGTTTATTAACTGTGCTGTGGAGATGGGGGAATGAGTAGGTCATACAAAACCAGGATAAGGAGGCCATACAAGCTAAGATGAGGAAGGCGTACAATCCAAAATAAGTCAGCCATACAAACCAGGATTAGAGGAATGACGGAGCCATACAAACCATACTGACAGACCGCGCTGTGGATGCTGGATGTGACATGATGGGGGATAACCCCGGCCACAGCCCGTCATTCACTGTGGTGCGCGGAACAGCAGAAACCTGGCTGCAGCCACAAATAGTCGTGATGTAAGCGGAAGCAACAGCCGGCTGCAGGCGGGACAATTACGTGCTGGCTGTGTGTCGTCAGCGATGTTGTCACAAGCAGGATTGACAACATGACATAATGAGAAAATTCATTAGGGGCACCGAGGGGATACATTGTGAAGTTAATTAAAAGTAGTGCACAACCCATTTAAACACTGCTTTGCTGCTTAGTCGCGCCCGGTCAGCCGCATGCATATTCTAGAATACTCGATGCATTAGAATCGGGCCACCATCTAGTATTTAATATACGGCCATCTTAGGTTCAAGGTCTTTGATTGTGATCTTCCTCGCTGATAGTGGCTTTCTGCTGGAACCTGCAGCTTGTTGAAGATACACGGTCCTCGTACTCTGGCCTTGAGACGAGGAGCGGGTTAGAGTTAACCGCTGTCTCTACCCGGTCAAGGTTCCTACCTAAGAAGGCCTTGAGGGGAGCGGAGGAGTAAAGCTCCACAGTAGTGTTGAGCCACCCCCGTAGTGTTCGAGTTCGGTTCGGTTCGTCGAACACCCGTATGTTCGCCGAACTGTTCGTCGAACACCTTCGAACACCGTTAAAACCAATGGCAGGCAAACAAAAACACATAGAAACACATAGAAAACACCTTCAAAGGTGTCCAAAAGCTGACAAACTGCTCAGAAGACACAACTAACACATGGAAAAGTGACAAGTACATATAGTCATGCGAAAAGAAAAGAGGTGGAGGAGTAAAAGGAGGGGGAGACACAGATATAGGCATGTCATGTCCTTCTAAAATCAAAAAAGTGCAAAGCCGACACGGCCAGTCCGTTCCTGCCCGTGCGACCTTCGTGTCGCCGGGTTTGTGCCAGAGCCGCGGTGGACCCTGACGGCCAGCCCCCCTCTCCCAATACTGGTGCCTGTCCGCTGGTGGGTCGAGCGAGCCCCCCTGTGGTGGAGGCAGGTCTAAGCTTTTTAATTTAAATAGTCTCTCTAATTTGAATGAATACACTTTAAATCCATTTACAAGGATCTATTGGAGGGCAAGTCTCATGCAAGCAGCCACGTAATTCCAGCTCCAGTAGCGTCCACTAAAGCTACTGCAGTTAAAAAGCTTTTATAACGATCGAGCTCGGCGGTCCACCGCAAGGCGTCCTACCGCCAGTCCCAGCCCCTATGACTTGGGGTGCCTCCTGATGTTCTTCACTGAGTATCCCAGGGTCCGGAACCATTTCCTTTGAAAAAATTAAGTGTCCAAACTACAGGTGGTGTAGCTTGCTTAACAGCTGGGATAATCCGCTGACTAGCAGACACTGCTACTAGGCACAAAGTATTTCCTGGGCTAGATGCAGTTAAAAATTTGTAATTAGATACTCTCGTTGGATGCTGAGAAAGCATTCCAATATGCCCCTGAGATGGGCACGACAGTCCCTGTCCTGGCTGGAGTGGGGGGAGGGAACACCGAGGAAGGGCAACCCTGTAGTGCAGGAGCAGGGAGGAAGCAGTTCCTGGGTGCATTGAGAAGGGAGTATAAAAGGTGGGCACCATCTTAGTTCAGTGCAGAGAAGTCTGAGCAGAAGTGACAGGGAGCAGGGGCTCTGCATGAGCTCTGCTCCGGAGGCGGGCCTAGGAACAGAGGCCCAGGCCTGGAAGAGGGAGAAGGAAGGAAGAGGAGCGGAGAAGGCTCCAGGAACGAGGAACGAAGGGATCCTAGGGGTGCGGATGGGCGAGTCGCCACCGCACGCCCGAATCCACCTGCGTGGAGGGGTCAGGCCAAAGGGGGAGACCGGTCCCCGAAACCAGTGGAGGCGGGAAACGACCCTCAGCTAGAAACCGGAGGCTGTGACATTTTATGTGGCGTAGCCCCTCGCTACACCCGCTAAGAAGGCACCACATAGGGTCAGGGAAACTGGCGCCAAGTTTGCCAAGAGGAGGCCCGAGGCAGCCGGACAGAAGCGTTGATAAGAAAGGCCAGACAAAGGACACACAAAAGGGGTCATGTGAAGCGCTCCAAAGTTATCTGGGAGTTGTCTGAGCCCCTCACCTGGTGAGCACAGTATGACGTGGGCAGCCGTTACCTGCAGAAGTGGTCTGGATAATAAGAACTGTGAGTAAAGGCCCTGGACTGCATCACTGACTCCGTGTCGCTACTGCTGCTGCCCTGCACCATCACCCCCATCCTCCGCATACACTGCCCTGAGGCTATACTCCTCCCGTGTGGAGTTATACTACGCTCTGCTGCACCCACAACACCAGCCTCAGCGGTCTGCCCTGCAGCGGCGGTTCACTCTGACCGCAATCCACGGGTGGCGTAGTCGGATATTTAAACATCAAAACCACATATATAGTTCCGCCACTGGTTTGACCGCCCTGAGCCACGGAACCGGGTCGCCGCCACGGAGACTACAACCACCAGCATCCACCAAAAAGGGTCCGGCTCCGGGTGTCCCAAGGCCCAGGGGGCGCGTCAGAACATTTTCATCACCTTTCATAATCACCAATGGGACAAGGCAGGGATGTCCTCTGTCCCCTCTCTTATACATCCTAGTGACGGAGCACCTGCTCTCATCAATTCGCCATAACCCCAATATTAGGTGGATTGAGGTGGGAGGCACCGAGTACAAGTGCTCTCTATTTGCTGATGATGTCCTAGTATATATCACTCAATCACATATATCCATCCCTGCTGTTATGGCTGAAATAGATCACTTTGTTACATGGTCAAATTTTAAAATCAATGCAGCGAAGTCTGAGGCCCTCGATGTCTCCCTCCCCAAATCCATACAGGATTCCATCCAGTCCAACTTTCCCTTTGCCTGGCCCTCACAGGGTATCAAATACTTAGGAATTCCTATTCATAGAGACCTCTCCCGTCTATGTTATCTTAATTTTGGGCCCTTTATTGAACAACTCCATTCAGACCACGGTTGGCAAGTTAGAACTGTAAGATTCACTACGTGAACCACTGGTGTTTAGTGGAAAATGCACATGTACACTGCGTTCCAAATTATTATGCAAAAAGTGTTTAGGAGTGATAAGGGAAGAATTTGTTTGTTTGTCAGTTAAACTCATTGATGGTGATGTGTGTCAGGGCTCTTTATATCACTGTAAGCATAAATGTAAGATAAATTGACAGTCCTGCCTTCTATCCTTTGGAGAATTTAAGAATGAAAGTATGGATCCGATGATTGTGTTGTGGGTGTGTATCGGGATTGGTGTTTTTGGTCTGTTTTTCTGGTCGGCGTATAAGTCCTGGAAGGCTAGTAGTGGAATGGTTCAGAAACCTTTGTGGCCCATTGTCTAAGTGACCATTGTCTAAGTGACTGAGGAGTCTACTCTAAGTGAGGAGAACCCAAAAAAAAATGGGGAACCAAAATGCCAAGGAAGGCATTATAGCCAAAGACTTAGTGGTACGCAGAGAAGGGAAACAGGCACTGATTGGAATTGACAAAATATTATGTAAAGCGGGAATGAATGAGAATGGAGAGATGAATGGAGAGAAATGGAAATCCTTCTTTAACTGCTATCATGGATGGCTGAAAGATAAGGGTCTGTTGAAGACAGTGGATGTATGGATGAATGCATGTGCTCATTTTAAAGGAAAAATTGAAGAATTAGGAGACGGACGTTACAGACTGACAAAAACCGGAGTGACAGATTTTTCTCCCTGTCCGCTCCCGACGTCACCCAGCTCACCCTCACCTCAGTACCAGAATTCTCAGGAACCCAATTGTTGGGTTTGCCCCAGATGTGGACAGCAGAACCCCTTGACAGTAGACATCTGTGTGGCATGTGGAGGACCGAGACCCCACCCAGCTAGTCTTTTCCCAATGAGGACGGTAGTTGTGCGAGGAGCACCGGGAGCAGCAGCAGCAGCAGCGGGGGGGGGGATGCAGTTGTTCCAGGTCAGAATGCTCGCACAATGTTAATGTATAGACCATGGAGTCCTTCAGAGCAGTTGGCACTGATCTCCCAGCTGCCAGACCCATCCCAGTCCCCTATGGGTTTCGCTAGAATGATCACCACCATACAGGATAATACCATGCCACTAGAATTGATCTGCAAGGGGTAATTAAGGGGAAATTGGCAGATGAAGCTCGGTATGACAGACTGACGGACGAAACTTATAAACAATATGACAATAGAACGGGCCCTGATGTAGCGGAGGCTAATGATGCAGCAGCCGGGGTTCTGTATGTAAAAGCGTTGGTAAAAGCATGTAAAGATAGGCAAGCAGAAAAGCAAGTTACACTAGAAGATAGAGTGCAGGGGAAGGAGGAAGATCCTAAGGATTATTTCTATGCATTAAAGAAAACCTGGTCAGAAATGGGGTTCAACCCCGGAAATAAGACTAGTGAGAGGGTATTAGCAAGTGCTTTCATGAATGGACTAAAGAAGGAGATTGCAGAGAAGGTAAAAGCAAGTAGACCAGACTGGAGATCACTGAAGGCAGAAGATTTAGCTAGAATAGCTCAGGGGGCACAGCATGACATAGCGCAGGCAAAGAGAGCTGCCAGAATACATATAGCAGAGACGACCCCCAGAAACAACAGAGGCAGAGGACGGACTGAAGGAGGAGGACAGAAACTGTGTTATGGATGTAAAAAGCCAGGACATTTTAGAAAGGACTGTAGCACCAACCCGTATCCAAATGCTCAGAGTACGGGTCCTCCAGCCAACCAAACAACGCCCCCATAGGATGAGGGTGGCTTGCACATGAACCCCCTCATCTCCTTACCCCCAACTCTCAGTTGTATAGTGCAGGTGAACCTACCAGGGGGACATGAAATCGATTTCCAAGTAGATACGGGGGCCGACAATTCAGTAATTACGCAAGGTGATTGGCCATACACTGACACTGATTTTTCACATCATGTCATTGCCACCCCCTTCAATTCCCCGTCTATCCTGCTCCCTGTCACTAAGAGAATTCCCCTGCAAATTCAAGGAGCTACTGTACATAGCCAGCTCATAGTATCGCCCCAAGGCCAATGTAATCTATTGGGAAATGATGTGTTGTCCCAATTACAAGCACATATTGAGTATCATCCCGATGGCACTGTCACCATGACCCCAGGTTTAAAACCAAGTAGCCTTTGCAAAATTATGTCACTAGATATTGCCAGCATAGAAGAGAAAAATGAGTTTCCCCCGATTTTGGAGCATGCTGTACCACATGATTTTTGGGCCTCAGACAAAACAGATGTTGGTAGGTTAAGAGTTCAACCAGTAATGGTAAAATTAAAACCAGGAGCAATCTTGCCTCAACTGAAGCAGTATCCCCTTAGCTCGGCTCAGGAGAATGCCATAGCCCAGCAAGTCCAAAAATTACTACAGAGGGGAGTCCTAGTCAAAACCCAGTCCCCTTGCAACACTCCCCTGTTCCCAGTAAAGAAAAAGAGCGTGCCAGGACAACCAGCCGCATATAGAATGGTCCATGACCTCCGGTTGGTTAACAAAGCCACAGAACTTCTAACACCAGTTGTGCCCAACCCGCATACTCTTCTGTCACAGATTCCTTCTAACTCTCTTTGTTTTTCAGTGGTCGATTTGGCAAATCCATTCCAGAGACTGCAAATTGATTATATTCAGCTGCCAAAGTCAGGATCATGGGAATATGTGTTGGTCTGTATTGATTTGTTCTCAGGATGGCCAGAGGCTTTCCCGATTGCCGAAGCCACGGCTGCGGCAACCGCAAAGAAACTGCTTGCGGAGGTGGTCTGCAGGTATGGGGTACCAGAGGTAATTGAGAGTGACAGAGGTACACACTTCACAGGTGAAATAATGAATGAAGTCATGTCAGCTCTAGGAATTCAACAAGCATTCCACACCCCATATCACCCGCAAAGTAGTGGTAAAGTGGAAAGACTGAATGGGACATTGAAATAAAAAATTCAGAAAGCCATGGCTGAGACAGGAAGACCATGGCCGGATTGTTTACCGCTTGCTCTGTTTTCAGTAAGATACACGCCTAATAGAAAGACTGGACTCTCTCCATATGAGATATTGTTTGGCAACGTACCCAGCCTAGGGTGTTTCTATCCGCAAGCATTAGAAATGAACAACCATGTGCTAAGTTCCTACGTGAGGGCTTTACACAAAAAGATTAAGCAAATACATGATAATGTCTTCAGTTCTCTTCCAGATCCAGATCAAGACTCTAGCAGCCATACGCTGCAACCTGGAGACTGGGTGGTTATAAAAAGACACGTGAGGAAAAGCCTAGATCCACGGTTTGACGGACCCTTTCAAGTTCTGCTGACCACAAGTACAGCCGTTAAGCTAGAGGGAAAAGAGACCTGGATCCACGCATCCCATTGCAAAAAGATACTAGGAGAACCAGCGGACAAAGAATGATGACATTGTTTATACTTACCTGCATACTTACAACCATAGGTGCATGGACTAGGTTGAGCACCACAGATGGAGACAACAATAGATTCATTAAACACCATCTTGCTCTAATCGATGGACTAAAGGAGCAAAACCAGACCATTGCTAATTGTTGGATATGTACACATGCCCCTGTGATGTCCACTAGCATAACCTTTCTCGCTGTCCCAGTCTCATGGGAAGAGATAAACTTTTGGGTGAACTGTTCAGATACTTGGGCCAATAATGCCACACAGAGACTGTGGAATACCACTGTTGGGATTCCCGTAGTAGCATGGACAAAATTTCCCTGGTGGCAAGGGAACCTGACGGGTCAAATAATTCCCAGGTTGTATATAGCATTTAAAGGAGGGGAGTGGGTACCTCGTAACAAAACAAAAATTACTGATCTAGGGAAAATACCTGAACAAGGATTGAAAATATGTTTTAATGCCACTTCAGGAAGCAGTGATGCCTTTAAACCTTCCCTGTTGGAAAGATATCTACACACTTCTAATTGGGTGAATAATGTTTATTTTAAAAACGGGGCAAGTGATACCTGTGCCAAAATACCTGGAAATCTACAGTGTAATGTAATCAAGTTATCAGAAAGGTGCACCTACGTGTGGCAATCCTGATGCTGGCTATTGCTCCCCTATAGGTCAAGGGCCTGGGTGGTGTATGATGTCAAATGTCTCTAAGTTTGTTGATTTAGTTCACCGTCTAATACTGCAACATTCAGCATTATGGAATCTCCCCTTATCCATGTATTGGGTATGTGGAGACAAGGCTTTCAAGTGGCTCCCAGTAGGAGTAACAGGAACTTGTACCTTAGTCAGATTGACACCCGCAACTTATATTGTTACTCCAGACCAGCTAGATCCTTTGTCTATCCCAAAACATACACTGCATAAGCGATCAGCAGACAATAAAGAAAGACCAAGTGGGAGACCCCATATAGTTCAAATGGGAGGGGTAAACACATTTTTCAGTGCATTGTTTATATACCCTATGTTGACACAAATGTGGGATAAATTAGTAGAAGCTACAGACTATCTTGATGATCAGATTTGGGATATTTTAGAAGTAGTTAACGGATCTCTTGCAGTACAGAATCAATTGATTATTGTCACGAACCAACATACCCTTGTACTAGATTATTTAACAGCAGCACAAGGAGGGATGTGCCAGATAATAGGGCTCGCATGCTGTCATTATATAGACAATCCTAGTGTATTGACGCTGAAACATAAGTTAGAGGACGTTGTAAAATTGAGGAAGCTTTATGATGAGGCCAACCTCAAGAATCAGGATTCCTGGTGGGCAAACACCTTTTCCTTTCTAAATCCTGCTAATTGGTTTAAAGGTATCGGTGGTTGGTTGGCTGGTATAGTGTAAGCTATTTTTCAGATTTTGCTAATGTGTCTTGTGGTTTATTTGGTTTTTAAGCTTTTTCTAATGTGTATTTAGTGTTGTACTAAAAGAAAATATAGAGATTCATACTGATAAATGAAGGAACCAAAGGATGGAATGTTATAGCAGAAGATGAGGCCCCTTAAGTTCAAAGACCCCATCTATGCTATATAAGTCTGAAAGTTACTTTAGGTAAAAAAAAAAAACACCAGCTGTGAATGTTCCTTATTGAATCAATAATGCGTCCTTGCTAGTCATCAGAATGTATCTGATTAAATGTGTCTAATCAAATGTGTCCGATTGAATGTTTCAACACAAGCACGAGAATAGAAATCAGTCTTTGTGTGCTAAAATTGTATAATCAAACCATATATGGTAAATCCGTTTTCTGCCTTCAGGGTGAATATAAAACCCATGCTTTGTAATAAAGTTTAGAGCTTGTTTGACACACATCCTGTCCTGTGTCTCAGTCTCTCCGAGCTCGTAATCCAAAGGATAGAAGACTCAGAATGCAGTGACCACAACAGTGACTGGCTGGCAATCCCTGCATGTTCATTGGCTCTGTAAAGAGCGCCAAACATGCAGGGCGGAGACCCGATCTCCCGCCCGAGTAACGCGAAAATGCTCGGTGCTCGCCGAACATCCCGAATAGTGAGATGCTCGAGCGAGTACCGAGCAGTGTCGAGCATGCTCACTCAACACTATTTGCTCTTGTCCTCCTCCTTCTCCTGATCCTCCACCACCATATCACCAGGGTGACCGTGGTCCGTGATGCAACACCCACAGAATTTTTTTAAAGAGTGTTTATGATGCCCGTAAAATTTTTTTTTTATACAGTATGTTCATGTATACCCCCAGGACTAAATGTTGGTCAGCCCATACACTTAGTGCATGGGCATTACAAGTATAGGACGCCAGCTCCTTTCTAATGGAAATATTTTTTTATGAGGCCCTCCTCCACGACTCTTCCAAGGGGCATTGAAGTGCCTCCAAATTTTTGGCAGCCCTTGCATTCACTGCATAGGCCAACACTATGGGAGACTCTCTCCTTTCTAATGGGAATTTGTCGTTACTGTGGCCCTGCTCTATGTGTCTTTAATTTCTTAGTGGGGTTTTTCCCAAATTTGTTCAGCTGTTAGACTCTTGCATACCCTATAACTGTATAGCAGACCCTCTCCTTTCTAAGGGGAACATGTCGTACTCGTTACTGTGGCCCTGCTCTATGTGTCTTAAATTTCTTAGAAGGGTTTTTCTAAATTTGGTCAGCCGTTGGACTCATTGAATACCCTATAACTGTATAGCAGACCCTCTCCATTCTAATGGTAACAAGTCGTACTTGTTACTGTGCCCTGCTCTCTGTGTCTTTAATTTCTTAGTGGGGTTTTTCCTAAATTTGGTCAGCCGTTGGACTCAATGCATACCCTATAACTGTATAGCAGACTCTCTCCTTTCTAATGGGAATTTGTCGTTACTGTGGCCCTGCTCTATGTGTCTATAATTTCTTAGTGGGGTTTTTCTAAATTTGGTCAGCCGTTGGACTCATTGTATACCCTATGACTGTATAGCAGACGCTCTTCTTTATAATGGGAACATGTCGTACTTGTTACTGTGTCCCTGCTCTATGTGTCTTTAATTTCTTAGTGGGGTTTTTCCTATATTTTGTCAGCCGTTGGACTCACTGCATACCCTATAACTGTACAGCAGACTCTCTCCTTTCTAATGTGAACATGTCGTACTTGTTACTGTGTCCCTGCTCTATGTGTCTTTAATTTCTTAGTGGGGTTTTTCCTAAATTTGGTCAGCCGTTGGACTCACTGCATACCCTATAACTGTATAGCAGACTCTCTCCTTTCTAATGGGAATTTGTCGTTACTGTGGCCCTGCTCTATGTGTCTTTAATTTCTTAGTGGGGTTTTTCTAAATTTGGTCAGCCGTTGGACTTATTGCATACCCTATAACTGTATAGCAGACCCTTTCCTTTCTAATGGGAACATGTCGTACTTGTTAGTGTGGCCCTGCTCTATGTGTCTTTAATTTCTTAGTGGGGTTTTTCCTAAATTTGGTCAGCCGTTGGACTCACTGCATACCCTATAACTGTTTAGGAGACCCTCTCCTTTCTAATGGGAACATGTCGTACTTGTTACTGTGTCCCTGCTCTATGTGTCTTTAATTTCTTAGTGGGGTTTTTCCTAAATTTGGTCAGCCGTTGGACTCACTGCATACCCTATAACTGTATAGCAGACTCTCTCCTTTCTAATGGGAATTTGTCGTTACTGTGGCCCTGCTCTATGTGTCTTTAATTTCTTAGTGGGGTTTTTCTAAATTTGGTCAGCCGTTGGACTCATTGCATACCCTATAACTGTATAGCAGACCCTTTCCTTTCTAATGGGAACATGTCGTACTTGTTAGTGTGGCCCTGCTCTATGTGTCTTTAATTTGTTAGTGGGGTTTTTCCTAAATTTGGTCAGCCGTTGGACTCACTGCATACCCTATAACTGTTTAGGAGACCCTCTCCTTTCTAATGGGAACATGTCGTACTTGTTACTGTGTCCCTGCTCTATGTGTCTTTAATTTCTTAGTGGGGTTTTCCTAAATTTGGTCAGCCGTTGGACTCACTGCATACCCTATAACTATATAGCAGACTTTCTCCTTTCTAATGGGAATTTGTCGTTACTGTGGCCCTGCTCTATGTGTCTTTAATTTCTTAGTTGCGTTTTTCCTAAATTTGGTCAGCAGATGGACTCACTGCATACCCTATAACTATATAGCAGACTCTCTCTAATGGGAATTAGTCATTACTGTGGCCCTGCTCTATGTGTCTTTAATTTCTTAGTGGGGTTTTTCCTAAATTTGGTCAGCCGTTGGACTCACTGCATACCCTATAACTGTATAGCAGACCCTCTCCATTTTAATGGTAACAAGTCGTACTTGTTACTGTGCCCTGCTCTCTGTGTCTTTAATTTCTTAGTGGGGTTTTTCCTAAGTTTGGTCAGCCGTTGGACTCAATGCATACCCTATAACTGTATAGCAGACTCTCTCCTTTCTAATGGGAATTTGTCGTTACTGTGGCCCTGCTCTATGTGTCTATAATTTCTTAGTGGGGTTTTTCTAAATTTGGTCAGCCGTTGGACTCATTGCATACCATATGACTGTATAGCAGACCCTCTTCTTTATAATGGGAACATGTCGTACTTGTTACTGTGTCCCTGTTCTATGTGTCTTTAATTTCTTAGTGGGGTTTTTCCTATATTTGGTCAGCCGTTGGACTCACTGCATACCCTATAACTGTACAGCAGACCCTTTCCTTTCTAATGTGAACATGTCGTACTTGTTACTGTGTCCCTGCTCTATGTGTCTTTAATTTCTTAGTGGGGTTTTTCCTAAATTTGGCAGCCGTTGGACTCACTGCATACCCTATAACTGTATAGCAGACTCTCTCCTTTCTAATGGGAATTTGTCGCTACTGTGGCCCTGCTCTATGTGTCTTTCATTTCTTAGTGGGGTTTTTCTAAATTTGGTCAGCCGTTGGACTCATTGCATACCCTATAACTGTATAGCAGACCCTTTCCTTTCTAATGGGAACATGTCGTACTTGTTAGTGTGGCTCTGCTCTATGTGTCTTTAATTTCTTAGTGTGGTTTTTCCTAAATTTGGTCAGCCGTTGGACTCACTGCATACCCTATAACTATATAGCAGACTCTCTCTTTTCTAATGGGAATCTGTTGTTACTGTGGCCCTGCTCTATGTGTCTTTAATTTCTTAGTTGGGTTTTTCCTAAATTTGGTCAGTCGTTGGACTCACTGCATACCCTATAACAGTATAGCAGACCCTCTCCTTTTTAATGGGAACAAGTCATACTCATTACTGTGACCCTGCTCTCTGTGTCTTTAATTTCTTAGTGGGGATTTTCCTAAATTTGGTCAGCCGTTGGATTCACTGCATGCCCTATAACTGTATAGCAGACCCTCTCCTTTCTAATGAGAACATGTCATACTTATTACTGTGGCCCTGCTCTATGTGTCATTCAGAGTCCCTCCATCATCAATGAAACAGGATGTGTCTGATGATGTGTCACACACCACATTGCCAGATATGGTTGTAGAATGTAAATATGACATTTCCCTGTAAATGCATTTGCCTTAAAAAATAACGTAAAACAAAACAGTAGGATCTTTCTTTAGTATAAAAACAAAGTCGCCAATGTAACCTCAATGTAATCACATTGTTCAGCTCCTGCACCTCCTCCTCCATCTCTGAAATTACCACATCAGTCACAAGCTGAAAGCACTGCAGCACTGCCTTGGCCAAGCGGCAACAGGCTGTGCTGAAGATAACATGCTTAATGCTTAGGTGACAAACCACCTAGCGCTGTAGAGATGTTGAAAGCTGTAACACAGCAGCTTGATGTGTTGCTCTCACCGCTGAACATACAGCCAGGCATGGTCGTGTGTGACAATGGGCGGAACCTGGTGACGCAGAAATGACAGCCGGAGTAGATACGGATTCCCTCTATGCCAGTCCTTTCACCGAGCTAAAGAATATGGCTGTGATGAAATACAACTCCCACTGAGAAGCTGTTTCAGATTGAAAAACATTGGGCCCACCAGAGGATTTGATTCTGAGGGTTCACCTTTCTCCCCCGCTCAAGAGCCCCATAGCAGCTGCAAAGTTAGCGCTATCATGAACTCTCCTGATGTAGAAGCCAGGGCACACCAGAGGATTCTTCGTGGGACCGTCCAACCCTGCCAAGAAGCAGTCCTGGCTAAAAAAAAGTGTGTGGGAAGATTCCCGGACACTCTATGGCTGCTTTTTTACTGAGGTGGAAACCCACGCAAACACGGGGAGAACATACAAAATTCTTGCAGATATTGTCCTTGCTGGGATTTGAACCCAGGATCCCAACGCTGCAAGGCTTCAGTGCTAACCACTGATCCAATGTGCTGCCGTTCACCCTCTGATATCTAACAGGCTGGGGAAACTTGCACCTACTGCCACTCTATCTTCAGCTCCTTTGTGAGAAACTAATGTATTTGGGCAGCCACTCAGTCTACCAAATAAAATTCCTGAGAAGGAAATTGTGGAAGGCTTCGCTACTGGTACTGGGACAGTGCTAATACCATGGTGTTGTACCATAGTTTACTGGAAATATTCCAGGCTGGTAGGAGGTAAGCAGATTCCCACAGAAAAGTACCAGCAGTAATGTTCAGGGACCCACGCTTGTAGAAGGCGGAGACAACACCGGGAGAAATAGTGACGACTGGGGACCGAGTATGGACACGAGGCATGAGGTTGTGAAAAGCTTCCGCCTTCACGGGCCTAAAAGGCCACATTTCAAGTGAAAGCAGCTTTAGAGGACTTCCTGGGAGAAATCACAGCTGGAGTAGATATGGTTTCCCAAGTCCTTTCACCAAGCTTAAGAATATGGCTATGGTGAAATACAACTCAGCAAAAGAAGCTGTGGACTGGCTCCATACCGTCCCTTGCCACATTCACTTGACCACGTGTTTGTGCGCAGGCGGTCCTTCCCAGTAAGTGCACTGGGAAGGGCACGGGTAATGTTGTGGGACCCGTGCTTGTGGAAGGCGGAGACGATACCGGGAGAAATAGTGGTTGCTGGGGACCGAGTATTGACGCCCGGACGCCGCCGGCATGAGGCTGTGAAAAGCTTCTGCCTCTACGAGCCTAAAAGGCTCCATTTCAAGTCCAAGCAGCTGCCCAGAAATCTGGCAGTTTGATATTGCAGCCAGTGGGTGGGTGGCTGGCTGCATACTTGCGCTTGCATTCCAAGTAACAGAAAAATAAGCAGATAGTGGCCTCTATCATTATCATGGCCTCACCTCGGCACTAAGAACTCTCCTGAAGGAGAAGCCAGGGCCCACCGGAGGAGTCTCCGGTTTTCAGGTGGGTCCGTCCAACCCTGCCGAGAAGCAGCCCTGGCTAAGAAAAGTGTGGGGGAAGATTCCCGGACACTCTATGGCTGTTTTTTTAATGTGGATTGGACGTGCTTGTGCATGTTATTTCTTAAACTGGATTGCAGATCAGGCCATTGCCCAACTCTGTAGTCCTGAAATTAAATGCGCAAAGAAAGATGTTTGTGTGTCAAAGCACCACCGAGAAGTGCTAGTTGATGTTAGATGGGCTGCCATTCCTTCTGCAAAAGCTGCTTCAGAGGACTTCCTGGGAGAAATGACACCCAGAGTAGATACGGTTTCCTTTTATGTCAGTCTTTTCACCGAGCTAAAGAATATGGCTGTGGTGAAATACAACTCAGCAAAAAAAGCTGTGGACTGGCTCCGTACCGTCCCTGGCCACATTCACCTGTCCACGTGTTTGTGGTTAGGCGGTCCTTCCCAGTAAGTGCACTGAGGAGGGCACGGGTAATGTTGTGGGACCCGTGATTGTGGAAGGCGGAGACGACACCGGGAGAAACAGTGGTGGTTGGGGACCGAGTAAGGACACCCGGCCGCCGCCGGCATTTGCTTATGAAAAGTTTCCGCCTCCACGAGCCTAAAAGGCCACATTTCCTGTGCAAACAGCTGTCAAAAATTTGGCAGTATAGTATTGCAGCCTGTGGGTTGGTGGGTGGCTGGCTGCATACTTGCGCTTGCATTCCAAGGAATGGTGTAGGGACAACTGAACGCTGCACTGGAACAAGGACGTGGACGGTGATTGTTGCAAGTCTGCAACGACAGGTGCATGGCGGGAGGCATCTACGCATGCGCCAAGGAACACTTATGATGGGTACACTTTTAGGCAGTGACCTGGGAGTCAGAGATGCTTCCAGAGGTCTTCCCCATGCTGTTCCCATGTCTTTTCAGCACTGTATGCATGTGTCTGATGATGTGTCACACACCACATGGCCAGATAAGGTTGTAAAATGTTAAAATGACATTTCCTGGTGAATGCATTTGTCTTGGTTGAAAGCAATGCAAAAGTGCAAAAACGCATCAAAAATGCTACGTGTGAACATAGCCCAAGGTGTGGAGGAGTATTTTTGGTTACTTATTTTGCCTTATATACAAGTCATTACCCTGGAAAGGATGTTCCTTAACATATTTCTCAGGAAAATCCATTTTGGTTTCGTTTTTGTATGTTTATGAGTCCGTAAAAGTGGCATAATACTCTGACATTGTTGTTGACAGCAGTGATATGAGAGTCAGAGATGCTTCCAGGGGTCTTCCCCATGCTGTTCCCATGTTACTTGAGCTCTGTTCCCATCGATTTGGGCAATTTTTAGGCCCTCTGCAGAGCGCCGGGAGGAGCAGCCTGAAAAATGCTCGAGATTCCCATAGACTTACATTGGGCTCGTTGCTCAGGTCGAGCACCCGAGTATTCCAATGTGCTCGACCCGAGCAACGAGTACCCGAGCATTTTAGTGCTCGCTCATCACTACTAGACACTTATAAGAAAGGGGAGTGTTTTTTCTTCCTTTAAATCTTCCATTTAAGAAGGGCCCACAAGTTCTCAATAGGGTTTAGGTCAGGTAAAGAAGGGGCCATATAATTATTCTGTAAGGCCTTTAGTTGAACCAAGCAGTGGAGACTGATGCTGCGATGGAGCATTGTCCAACAGAAGAATCATGATTTTCTTGAAAGATGCAGACTTTTTCCTGTACCTCAGCTTGAAGACAGTGTCTTCTAAAGACTGGCAGTAGAATTGGGAGTTTATTTTGAGTTAATTTTCTGCTCTAAAAAGTCCAACTAGCACATCTTTAATAATTCAAGATCAGAGCAGTGCCCACCTCAATCTTACTGGCATCCAAAGGGAGATCTGTACCCATTAAAGATCCAGTCACAGGCCCATCCATCTGGTCCGTGAAGAGTTACTTTCATCTCATCAGTCCATAAAACCTTTGAACAATCTGTCTTCAGATATTTCTTGGCCAAGTCTAGATGTTTCCATTTCTGTGTCTTGTTCAGTGGCGGCTGGGTTTCGGCCTCCTCACCTTGGTTATGTCTCTGAGCACCTTGTACTTCTGGTCCTCCAGGGAGGTTGCAGATCTGGAATATGACAGCACTGGAGGACAATTTCTTCTTTGTCCCTTCATGTTTGATTCTTCTCAAATATTTGGTAGTTAATGTGAGTCTTATTTTTCTCACCATGTTTTTTGTGTCCCTGTTGACTATTGGCAACAAAACTTTTGCTGGTTTTGTGATCGCACCTCAATATCTTAGCAATTTTAAGAGTGCTACATCCCTCTGTAAGACTTTTCAGTCAGTTAAATCTCTTTTTTTAGCCCATTTTGTCTGAGGAAAACAAGCTGCCTAATAATTCTGCACACCTTGATAATCGTATCCTTAGTCCGCACCCCCCTCATTACAGAAATACACATCACCCTGAGCCATAGTTTTTTTATTATGATGCAGGGTAAACCTGTATTTATTACCTTTGGGTGTTTCTTCTAAATATGCAATATACAAATGTTCCTATCCGAGAGTGGCTTCGTGATCCTGCCTTGCAAATGGAGGCAAAGTTGTTGCTTCAAGAGATGTAAATTTTGAATTAATAGTTCACATTTATTGAGACTCCAGAGATTAATTTTCTGTACATCAAAATGTTCATATGGTCACCTAAGCACCTTCAGCCCTGAATTGATTGAATGACCAAACACCATTGATCCTTTCCAACCATTGGATTTACTGGTGACATATGTTGGGAGCGGGCTCAGGATATGAACCTGCTCTGTACTCTGCAGGTGTCATCTGTGTTATACAGTCAGTGCCTGTGTGAACAGCAGCAACCAGAGCTAGCTTAGACTGCTGCTGATTTAACCATCTAAATGCCGCTGACACTCTCACACAGCTGTAGTAAAATATAACTTCTGTGGCGCAATCATCAGCAGATGATATAGGAGAGCATGTAGGAGGGACGCATATGTGGGTGTATTTAAAGGGGTTGTCCAGTCAAAACTGATAAGTCTGTAATCACACAGAATGACGGCAGACTTATGAATTATGCAGGCACTGTGCGCTGTGGGGATTCGCCGGTTTCAGACTCGGGAACAGAGGGTATGTATGAGTTATACATGCCCTCGACCAGTGGGTGCAGCTTCGCTCTCCATACACTTGTATAGAGCCAAGGCCGCACCCCATCTAGTGACACGGATGGCCAATAAGCGTGTCCGACTAGAGGGGGCAGCCTTGCTCCTTACAAGTGTATGGAGAGCGACTCTGCGCCCACTGGCCAGGGGTATGTATATCTCATACATGCCGGTCTGAAACCAGCCAACCTGGGGGATTCATAAGTCTGCAGTCACACAGAGTAACTGCAGACTTATCTATTTTGACCAGACAACCCCTTAAAGTGAAAATTGCAGGTGTTGTGGGAAGAAGGCTGTTATAATTACTTTTTGGAGGCTCTTGTGACAATTCTGGGTAAGAGGCTGCTTGTAACCACCATGGGGTGGGTGGAGGTGGCTTTGGCTGCTTTGTTGGTGGGAATAGAAATTGCATCTAGTGACTAAGACCATTTTGTTATAGTGCTGCTGAGATTACCTAAGGGTAACTAACTTTTTGAGGAGTGGGATATACTACTGTGATAAGAGGGTATCTGAAATTCCTCAGTGTGCATTATCAAGCACTACAAAAAAGAAAAAGGAAAAAATATAAGGCCCGGACACCTGAAGTGTTAAATTAATACACAGGTGCACAAATACGCTACACGGCCAATATACACACATATACTGTATATTTCTTCCATACGGCACTGTTGGTTTGGTATGAGTCGGACATATTTCTGTGTATAATACATGAACCATGAGACTGTTGTCTTTGTGGCAGCTCTAGCGTGATCTATATATACTAGTGTCTATCAATTATTTTTACAGATGGTTGTTGTGGAGGTCCTGCTATGTGGGATGTGCTCTTCTTTCTCTGACTGTTTTACATCTGCCACTATTGGTCATTTCTCTCACCTTAGCCACTTAGTGGACCGTATATATCTTTCTATTTTGTGGATAATAAATATATATTTTTATTAATAGCTCTATCTCTGGCAGTTTTTTTTTAGATCAGTGCCATTTACAAATATTGTTTATATATTGGCTACAATTCTCTCTCCTTCGGTATTATATTCTGATAAGAGATAACTGTAATAGGTCTAAATGAGCCGGGAGAAGAGCTGAGTCGAGACGGGACGCAGGACAGTCCCGCCGAATACGGGACGGTTGGGAGCTATGGCTCCTGTCAGTCAGCTTTCCCAGACTCTGTAATATGAAATCTACCCAACTAAGCAGGTAATGTGAGGGGACGTGTCATTACACCATGTACTATTCAGGATGTATGAGGGCTTAGTGATGCCCCCTGTAAGAGCAGTAATGGCAGCCATATTGGTTGTCATCCTGCATTCCCAGATAGAGATACCTGGGGAATGAAACAATAACTGCTCCTATCATGTACCTCGCTGTGGACGCCTCTCTACAGGGGATTCTCCTTCTTCATGAATGTTCTCTGGAGGATCTGATCATGTGGCGTCCATGATATGTGGGGTCCTGACTGCAGGGGGCAACATTGTTGCAGATCCACCATCTCCCACTGAGCCACATCCAGCGTATCCAGTCCAGGCAATGCTCTGTGAGTTTCATAGTTCCCAGCTGCACTGACACATTGTAACAAACCCTCTCCCCTATTATATGAGCAGTGCAATTACTGTCTGGTTTAGAAAACCCATTCTTTCCAATGTCCTTTGAGGAACATCTGGGTAATTAATGGAGGAACCCAGCTCAGTGTTCTCATTTATTAGCCAAAATGGAGAAAGGTAACAGCATCTCCTGCTCCGGACCCAACACTCCCAGGAATCACAGCAATTAGCTGATTTATCACCATAGGATAGTAACGATATCAGGGGCGTTCGAGCAAATTTATTCTAATGTGTATTGGGCCTTAAGACATAAGGGGCAGCATAATAATGACTACATGGACGTCCAATGAAATAAAGACAAGCACAAAGATATAAGGGGGGTAAAAAGAAGATTTTATTTATAGATTGAATTATTTTATATTTTAGTATTATGTATATGTGAAAATTATTCATCTATCAGACTTAACCTATTTATGGGCCGTGTTGATCCAGAGGAAGGCGAAAACCCCTTGTGAGGAATAAGCCAATTGTCCTCATATCAGGGGGGAAAATTCCTTCCTGACCCCAAATAAAGTATGGCGGTCAGAATATATCCCAGGATCAAAGGCTGATACCTAATGTAATGTAAATACAAATGAAAAAATATATAAATTATTTTTGTAGGTTTGGATTTGATTATTTCAATGTCTGAAATTACATATCTTTTCAACTAAAATTATTGTAATTTTATACCTTTTTTGTTCTGCTACTATAGTGTGAGTCTCCTTACTAACCTAGCATACTAAATGTATTATTATTTATTGTATTTATTTATTATTATTTATTACTTTTTGTATTTATTTATCAGACTTAACCTATTTATGGGCCGTGTTGATCCAGAGGAAGGCGAAAACCCCCTGTGAGGAATAAGCCAATTGTCCTCATATCAGGGGGGAAAATTCCTTCCTGACCCCAAATATGGCGATCAGAATGAATCCCAAGATCAAAGGCTGATACCTAACCTGTGTAATGTACCTAACCTGTGTAATGTAAGTGTGATATATAAAAATCATTTTAGTTACTTAGACTAATTATCCTTTTTATTTTTGAGAACTAATTTTAATTGTCAACAAAGAAAATTTAAATTTTTCTAAAATTTCTCTTTTGCTACTAGTGTGTCAATCTACTTATTAATTTATGATACCAAACCTATTTAAGGCCGTGTAGATCCAGAGGAAGGCGAAAAACCCCTATGAGGAATGGGCCAATTGTCCTCATATTAAGGGGAAAAATTCCTTCCTGACCCCAAATATGGCGATCAGATTAAATCCCAGGATCAAAAGCCAATCTATGTCCTATATCTATGTGCGGAAATGTACGGTGTGCTATATGTATGCCTATAGTAGTGTGGGTGATGTGATGGGTGATGGGTGCGTTACTTACCAGGCCTGTGCTAAGGTGATAATGGCCGCTCTATACATTCTTCTGCTCAGCTGACCAGGACTATTGCTTTTGAACACATCAGATGGAAACTTAGCACAGGCCATTCCTGGGGTAGAAGATCTTCTGGATGGAGGGATGTCAGTTGCCAGCCCAGTATTAGAGGAGGCCAAGTCAAGGGTCTGGGGCAGCAAAACAATGGCAGTGGTCCGGCATGAAGATGTTTTGGAGAGATATGATGTTGAAGGGCAGCCGAGGTGAAGTACACCAGCAGAGACGAGGTACGGGTCAGGAGGCATGAAGTTCTGGGCAGTTGGCAGGGGCTCATCCTGCAAGACAAAAAAGGAAGACATTGATTATTCTCTCTGCCAGATCTTCTGTTATATTAGGGGAATGGTCTTTATAATGAACCATTCCCCTATGTAACATCAGATACAATGTACTGATATCATAGGTGTCCTGTGTGAACAGAGGTCACTCACCAGATGGTCGTGGATTCTTTTACAGTCCAGATCTTTTCATCCACCTAAGAGAAACAGAGACATAAAGTCATTGTTAGAAAATGTGAAAAAAGACAAGATGAATGATGATGATTACCACAATGTGAGAACACCTGATGGGAGTTATCCCCAGATGAAGAGATCCTTACCGGGCCCAGCTTGGTGACATGTACGTAAATCTGTCCACGGGGTGAAGGACTGTATGCTCCGGCCACTGCAGATGATGGTTCTCCAGAACTTGCCTGAATGGTGAAAATGGTGGCTCTGCTCTCCTTTCCTCCAATTCCTCCCAGCCGATGGTGGTAAAGAATGGATGCTCCCGGATGTTCCCGCTCACACCCAGGCGTGTCTGAGGGTCTTTGCGCAGCAGCTTCTTAATGAGATGTTTCACATGAGCATCAAGCCAAGATGGAAATTTTGGCTTTTCATTGATGATAGCTTTGAAAGCCATTTGCTTGATGGGGCCGTTGTAAAATGGGAATCGTCCTGCTGCCATCCTGGAAACGACAATCCCCAGGCTCCACCAGTCCACTGCTGCGCCGTATCGTTTTCTACGAAACACCTCAGGGGCCATGTAGTGGAAAGTGCCCGTCACTCCAGAGATGTTTTTGGAGGAGGTAACGCCATCTTGGGCGAGCCCAAGGTCGATTATACGGATGTGGCCATCTGCATCCAACATGATGTTATCTGGCTTTATGTCTCTGTAATGAAAAAAAAAAAAGAGAAATCTGTCCAGTGATAAAAGAGATGGAAATTGAGTCATTGCAAGATCAGATAGAATAAGTGGCAGGACACAAGGAAAGCTGGGGGTCATATCTCTAGAATGTAAAGGGGACAGAGAGAAGGAGGAACGTCCTGCTTACCGGTGGACGATGTTGTGTCCATGGAGGAACTGGAGGCCACATACGATCTCTGCTGTGTAGAATCTGATGGAGAGAACAGAGTGTAGTATCAATGTCATCAAATCCTTCTCTAGCAATCCCCAAATACCATGGCACCCCACCTGCTGCATCCAGCACACTAAATACTGTATATGACCTGCCATTGCTACCTTAGCTACATCCTGACCCCAGATTTTTTTTCCATCTCCTTAGTTCTCTTTTACATACATTCTCCACTTTCTCACCTCACATTGCCGATGTTCAGGCAGCCGCACATC
The DNA here is from genome assembly GCF_046119375.1 of Phyllobates terribilis. Taxonomy (NCBI): domain Eukaryota; kingdom Metazoa; phylum Chordata; class Amphibia; order Anura; family Dendrobatidae; genus Phyllobates; species Phyllobates terribilis. Next base: position 1,007,751 of record NW_027363189.1, read on the forward strand.
CTGATCAAATTCTCTAGGCTGCCACCGGACAGATACTCCGTGATGAAATATGCCCTCTGCAGAGACTGGTGTGCGGCATAGAGGTGGCATAAGAATGGGCAGTCTCTGGCAGCCAGGAGTATCTGCCGCTCTCTCATGATGGTGTCCTCATTGTCCTCTTTTTTGGTTATCATTTTGACAGCCATTTGGATGTTTCGGCCGGGGACTGATGCCAGGACCACCTAAGAGAGACAAATGGAGAATACTTAGAAGGCATCTGCAGGGAGTGGAAGTAATCTGGATTTTATAGCACACAAGGCACATGAGTAAACTGAATGGTCGCTCAGTCTGCTGGTAACCAGGTCTAGGTAGAGGAGCAAATCCATCTATCAGCATAATGCACTGCCTGCTCCATGGATGGGCTATGGAAAGGTCTTAAAGGGAACCTGTCATTCCCTGTGTAGAATCTAAACTGCTCCTATTGCGTTAGTAATACAATGTGTATCACTAACACGCTTTTTTCATTAAAATTGGCGCTAATATAATATGTAAAATCCACTTTATATGTTTGTATCATACCTGCTCTTTTAGTCATAGAGGTGCGATTCTTCGCATTTATTCAGGGTTTGTGCCGCCCACGTATTTAAATTCTGCTCCCGGCTTGTGCTGATGTAAGTATGGGGCGCTTGCGCAGTATGTCATGCCAGCAAAGCTTGTAGCGCTGGGAGCCGCACATGTGCTGTGACGAGCGTCTCCGGCCGCACACAGTGAAGCTGGGAACTACACAGCAGTGTCACTGTGCAAGCGCAGGGAGCCGCTAGTCACAGCGCATGTGCGGCTCCCAGCGCTACAAGCTTTACTGGCAAGACATACTGCGCAAGCGCCCCATACTTACATCAGCGCCAGCCGGGAGCAGAATTCAAATGCGTGGGTGGCACAAACCCTGAATAAATGCCAGGAATCGCACCTCTATGACTAAACGAACAGGCTCCTAGCCTTTCATCAATGAGAAGCAAAGGAGAACCAGGCTGAAGTTTACCAAGACCATAAGGATTGGATCATAGAGGACTGGAGTAAGGTAATCTTCTCTGATGAGTCTAATTTTCAGCTTTGCCCAACACCTGGTCGTCTAATGGTTAGATGGAGACCTGGAGAGGCATATAAGCCTCGGTGATCGGTGATGATCCGAGGATGGTTCAGCAAGGCTGGAATTGTGCAAGTTAATCTTTGCGAGGGACGTATGAATCAAGCTGCATACAAGGTTATCCTTGACAAACACTTGCTTCCTTCTGTTCAGGCAATGTTCCCCAACTCTGAGGACTGTTTTTTCCAGCAGGACAATGCCCCATGCCACACAGCTAGGTCAATCAATGTGTGGATGAAGGAGCACCACATCAAGACCCTGTCATGGCCAGCCCAGTCTCCAGACCTGAACCCCATTGAAAACCTCTGGAATGTAATCAAGAGGAAGATGGATAGTCACAAGCCATCAAACAAAGAAGAACTGCTTACATTTTTGTGCCAGGAGTGGCATAAGGTCACCCAAAAGCAGTGTGAAAGACTGGTGGAAAGCAGCCAAGACGCATGAAAGCTGGGATTAAAAATCATGGTTATTCCACCAAATATTGATTTCTGAACTCTCCCTGAGATAAAACATGAGTGTTGTTGTTTCTAAATGAATAAGAACTTGTTTTCTTTGCATTATTTCAGGTCTGAAAGCACGGCTTCTTTTTTATTTTGACGATCTCTCATTTGCTACAAATAAATACAACATTTTTAGCTTTGAATTTTGGAGACATGTTGTCAGTAGTTTATAGAATAAAACAACAATGTACATTTTACTCAAAAATATACCTAGAAAGAGAAAAATCTGAGAAAATGAACATTTTGCAGTGGTCTCTTCATTTTTGCCAGAGCTGTATTATATTAGCGCCAATTTAAATGAAAAAAGCGTGTTAGTGATACACATTGCATCAATATCAACGCAATGGGGGCAGTTTACATAGTACACAGGACAAGACAGGTTCCCTTTAATGAATAATTATCATTTTAATTTGTATTTCATAAATCAATAGCACACATGAAAATAAGCAACTTTGCAATAAATCTTTTCAGAGAAATCTGTTTTTTCTCCGCCAGGACTGATTTTTAGCTTTCAAAATTCTCTATTTCATGGTAAAATCTATATTCAGTGAAGACAGATTGTTACATTACTGAGATAGGAGATGACAGTTGGTGCTGAAAATATTCTATGTAAGAAGGATGGGGGAGGAGGGGGAAAGTGGAGGGAGGAGTTCTGCATTTAGCTCCTCGATCTCCCTCCCTCCCCTTTACATGGAATACTATCAGCACCAACTGTCATGCTTTGAGTTGCCATTAGTGTGGTCAATATCAATGTCTATCTATATTTAATAAAAACACAGAGATCAATGTCATTCACAATATGGCAGCCTGATTGTAGCCTATATTGACAATGACGTGAAAAAAAACAATGTCCCATACCCCCTACAGCTGTGACCCCTGAGGAAAAACATCCAGCATAAAAAATACCATGTTACAGCAGCACTAGACCTAACTATGGTGATATCTTAAATGTAATCTCACAGAAGAACGCTACAATGACAAACAACAAAGCATGACATGGCTGACAGCAGAGAAGAATACATGGGGATATAATAAATACTTCAGATTTCAAATAAATAAAAAAAGATGCAGGACTTACTTTGCCAAAGGCGCCCCTACCCAAGACTTGGTGGATGTTGAAGCGGCTGATGTTAAGCCTGGCATAGGGGCTGGATGATCCACGGTCTCCGCTGCATCCAGGTGTTGGCTCGTCCAATCGCCTCTTCTTGAATCCGGTCACGCTGGGCTCTTCTCTCGCTCTCTTCCCTTCGTTCTCTTGTCCATGTCCAGTAGACGCCATTCTCATAATTATCTTCCCGCCTGCAGACCTCGGTCAGATCGCTTCAGTCGACAGTTGAAAGTAAATGGCAGTTGGTCGTGTGCAGGTGATGCTAGAGGTGACGGAACCCTCCTGTGCTACCTACCAGGCAGCGGCTCATGGCCTGCTCTGCCCTATACACTGATGTGGGCATCATGGGTGACAGTTTAGAGTCCAGAGGAACGGCAGAGAACTTCATGGCGACTGGTAGTGATTTTTTTTTTATATTTATTCCCATATACATCAGAAATAAAAAAAATCATATAAAAAATAATACTATTAATTTACTAGCTCTTCCCCTTACCAATATAATTATTCCATATTCCAGAATTTTTTTCTTCTTTTCATCTCATTATAAGATGCCACTTTTTATATGTCGTAGTTAGAGATTATTTTTCTATACACTATGTGGACAATTATTAGGCAATTTATATTTTTGATGATTACTTTTAATATTAAACAACTACAGTGCTGTCGGTCAATGCAAAAGGTTAATAAAAGTAAAACCTGAATATTTAAGAAAGTAAAAGTGCGGTTTTGTCTTTCTTTGGAGAACAATGTGTGCAGAATTATTGGGCAACTAAATAAAAAAATATATATTTTCCATCTCAATTACAGTGTACTTATTTTCATCTGTTAAAATAGAATAAGAACCAAACAGCTCAAAATGTACAAAATATATATCAGATGTTCAAAAATAATATCAGTGACCAATATATTAATATAGTCACCTTACGTCCTTGGAGTCTGTCAGTTTTTTAATCTGTTGATGATTAACTTCATAGGCGACACCAACCAGAGTTTTCTAGACACTAGTGATGAGCGAGCATGCTCGCTACTGCTCGAGATGCTCAGCGCTCGCCGAGTATTTCCGGGGTTGCTTGGCGGGAGCTCGGGTCCCCTTCCTGCATGTTTGGCGCCCTTTAGAGCGCCAATCAACATACAGTGATTGCCTGCCACTCTTTATAATGCCGCAGCCATGATGGTTGTGGCATTACAGTGATTGGCTGGCCGCACAGCGTCATCAGGTCTATATCAGACCTGGCGCCGCTGTGCTCGTCACAGTCACTCTGTAATCAGACAGTGTAGGGAGAGGTGCTGCTGCGTCACGGAGAGATTTGCTTGTGTATTAGGTAGTGTAGGGAGAAAAACCGTACATTACGCATATCCATCTTATCAAACAGTCATTTTGAGGACTAACTAATCCATCTGCAGAGATATCAGGCAGGCAGTGTATATAGGCAGGCAGGCAGGGTATATAGCAGACTGCAGTGCATATAGCACAAGAGGCTCCATTCCAATTCTGCGTCCTGCTGCTGTTAGATATTTCTATACTAAGGCCCAGGTCTCAGGGGCCAGGAATGCTTTTTTTGGATCTTAATCCTCATTATTTGCTTAAAAAGCAATCCAGGGAACACAATTTTTCTGTCCTTTCCATATTACAGCGCTAAAAATCCAGCTATTTAAAACTGTGGTTTCTCCGTCAAACGGATCACATATACGTTGTCAGAAAATACTGCCATTTCTGGCCTCCATTAAAAATTTCTTTCAGTGTGTCAGTGAAGCAATTCACACCAGTTTGCTGTTCACACTACTTACCTACAGGCCAGGTATTTAAAACTGTGTTTTCTCTGTCACACGGATCACATATAAGTTCCCTCCAAACTCAGTCATTTGTAGTGAGCGTGGAAGATACTGTCCTCCATTTAAAATGGGCAAGGCACGTGCAAGGGACGGGGTACTGGATGTGATGGTGATGGTGCATGCAGAGGCCGAGGACAAGGCCGTGGGCAAGCTGAAATTGTGCCACAACAAACACCCACATCTTCTCGCCTGACCTTCCTGTCCCAATTTCTAGGGGACCGCAGCACACCACTATTGAACCCAGAGTAGTGTCAAAAGGTTGTTGGTTGGATAGCGGATAATGCTTCCAGTCACTTAGCCACCACCACCACCCTGTCTTCCACATGGTCAAGTCTCAGTAGCCGTGAGTCTGGACAGCATATTCCTCAACCTGATCCTCCTTCCTCCCACCTTGCCGAGTGCCCGGAGACAACTGATCCCACACTTGGACACTCTGAAGAGCTGTTTACTTTTACATTTATAGATTTGGGCCTCTCGCCCGGTCCACTTGAAGCGGGGCAAGAGGAGATCGCGTGTAGCGATGCCCAAATATTTGAGCAGCCACGGTCACACAAAGGCGACGGTGGGAAAGTGTCACAAGAGGTGGACGATGATGAGACACAATTGCCAGAAACTCAGGAGGAGGACCAGGGTGCGGAAGTGGAAGACGAGGTGGTGGATGATATAGTAACTGACCCAACCTGGCAGGAGGACATGCAGAGCGAGGACAGCAGCACACAGGGGGAGCGAAGCAGAGCACCCCAAAAGGCAGGAAGAAGCAGTGTGTTGGCCGCAGACAGAAGGCAGGCAACCGTTCCCCATAACACCAATATGAAGGAAGTTGCCAGTACAACTGTTAGGTCTTCCCAAGTCTGGTTGTTTTTAAAAGACTCTGCCGATAACCCCAAAAGGCCATTTGCACCACCAGCCAGGCCAGCATCAGCAAGGGTGGCAAAACGACCAGCCTGACCACCACCAGCATGATCAGGCACATGGCAGGAAAGCACCTGACTTTGTGGGCCGAACCCCAGAGTCCAGGAACAGTGTCTGCAGGTGACACCATTGCTTCTTCCACTCTTGTGCATTCAAGCCAATCCCCTGTCCATGGTGCATGCGAAGATGCCTCCTGCCCTGCACCATTCGTTGAGCACTCTCAAGTAGCAGCCTCAGTAAGCACGTCCATGTCCTTGTCCCAGCAGCGTGCGTTCAGTCGTCCATACCCCTGTCCTTGGAACGCAAGAGTAAATATGCAGCCAACGCCCCACAGGCCACACTACTAAATTCTCACATTTCATGACTGCTTGCGCTCGAAATGTTGCCTTTTACGCTCGTGGAGACGGAAGCGTTCCCCAACCTGATGGCGGCTGTCCCTCGGTACTCGGTCCCCAGCTGCCACTATTTCTCCTGGTGTGCCGTCCCCGCATTACACAAGCATGTGTCCCAAAACATTAGCTGTGCCCTCAAATACGCAGTTACTGGGAAAGTCCACCTAACCACGGACACGTGGACAAGTGCTTGAGGGCAGGGACGGTACATCTCGCTGACGGCACACCGGGTTAACATAGTGGAAGCCGGGACCCAGTTGGACCTTGGGATTAGAGATGAGCGGTGTTCGAATTGAACTGTTTGCCAATCTCAAATTCGAGCTGTTTTGGGCGGTGTTCGAGCCGTTCGACGAACCCGAAAGATTTGAAAAAAATCCGGCTGTTCGAGGTTATGTTCGATAACTGTTCGTGCACCAAAATCGTAACTGGATTTTTTCACAGTAATGCTGATAATCAATGTTAATACACAGTTTGAGTGTACAGCGGGGTGGGGGGAGGGGCATGGGATGGATCTCTGCAGAAATAATGAAGATCTCCATTTTTTTTTCTCTTTCCCGCATTTACAGTGGGGAGGTGCAGTCTGTCAGCCTATCAGCAGCGCACACACGGAGCAAAGTGCTTTTTTTCACACAAGCAAGGGCATGTGTCATTGGCTGTGTATGTCACATGTCCTTGCCCTATAAGACACAGCCATTTTCCCCGTCGCCACCATTTTCTCACTGCTGCAGCTGAGTGTTAGCCCGCACCGCTGCTGCTGTGTGCGCGCTATACAGTATAACTGTGAGAATTGCAAGCGAATTTTATCTGAAATAGACAGATAGCTTGGAAGTAGGGACTAGTTCTAATTGCAGCCCTATTGAGGGCTAGGTTACAGCATTTCCTACGACTTTTAGCAGGCAGGTCTGTGCTCTTAAATAGACAGATAGGTTGGGAGTAGTGACTAGTTGTAATTGCAGCACTTTTGAGGGCTAGGTTACATCAGTTCCTATCACTTTTTCCTAGGCAGGTCAGTTTTAGTGCTGTGCAAGTGTTTTTCACAGCATTTGGCTAAAACTAGCTAAGCAAATCCTTTAGGGCCTGTAATACACATTTTTTACTGCACGTAGCCAAGTAAAACCTTTTGGGCATATTAGCAGTGTGTGGTACTCATTCTATCAGGCCATCTATACTAAGCTCCACCAGCTTTCAAATTACTAATAATTTTTAGCTGCATCTTGCCTGGAAAATAATTTTGGGCCTGTAGCAGTGTGTGGTACTCATTCTATTAGGCCATCTATACTAAGCTCCACCAGCTTTCAAATTACTAATAATTTTTAGCTGCATCTTGCCTGTAAAATAATTTTGGGCATATTAGCAGTGTGTGGTACTCATTCTATTAGGCCAGTGATTTTCAACCAGTGTTCCGCGGCACACTAGTGTGCCGCGACACATGGTCGGGTGTGCCGCGGGGAAAGTTCCCCAAACTATGGTGCCCCCTGTGTTTTGTTTCCCGGCAATGCGCTCGATGCGCAGTCACGCCTTCTTACAATGTAGGAGACGTGTACAATAACACATGCGCAAGCTTTGAACCTCGTGCGACTTAATGACGTCACCGAGGCCGGTGCGTCATCCTGAGAGCGGAGAGACTCTCGCATTTGCCCGCCGCCAAGGTAATGCCCGCCAATAATGCTGACTATATGAGCTTTTGCCTGAGTATATGAACTGTTGGCAGAATACTCAGCATATGAGCTGGTACTTTTAGTACTCCAGCAGTATACTGCATATAACAATGAGAAATGTAAAATGAGAAATACTATAGTCATGAGGCTGGAGTACTACAAGTACCAGCTCATATGCTGAGTATATGAGCTGGCACTTGTACTCTGGCCTCATGGCCATAGTACTTCTCATTGTACCCCTTTATATTGCAGTATATGAGCCACATAATAATCAGCACCATATACTGTGGCGCTGTACAGTGCACATCACCACAGTATATGATGCTGATAATCATGTGCTCATATACGTGGGACTGTATTTATGAGGTTACATGGGATTGAATATATGAGGGGGTTATCCTTTTTTATTTCACTTTTTTAAAATAAATAATTTATTGAAAGGACCTTTGCCAGGCATATTTCACTCTTGAGGGCTAAAAAAGTAGCTCTTGTGGTGGTAAGAAGCTGATTTAAAACCCCCAAGAGTGAACTCCGTGAGAGTTGTATGTATGGAATAATAAATGATATTAGTACCGTTCTTCAGCAGTCATGTCCTGCTTGAATTGACTCTAGTGGCGTAGCACTTGGCAGCCGGCTCTATTCTACTTATAGAGAAAGCTGAGTGCTACGTCACTAGTGTCAATTCAAGCAGGAAATGCAGACCGTAGTAATAGAAGTTATTATCACACACATACAGCTCTCGCGAAGTTCACTCTTGGGGGGTTTAAATCAGCTTCTTGTCACCACGAGAGCTGCTTTTTAAGCCCTCAGGAATGAAATATGCCTAGCAGAGGTCCTTTAAGTGTGGCAGATAATGTAATACTCTTCTATTTTAGTGTGTGGCTGCGCACACTATCTCAGCAGTGATGGAGAAGTATTTGAGAATGGAAAAGGCAAATGCCGAACAGGACCCTGGACACAATTCTAACCCAAATGAAGGCCCTAGTATGAGAGTTCGACAAAAGAAAAAAGACAAGACGGTGAGCTCAAGGCAATACAGTGAAAGCTATCTTTCATTTGGATTTACTTCCACTGGGGATGCGACAGCACCAACACCACTGTGCTTGGTGTGCGGTGAGAAGCTTTCCAATAGCGCTATGGTGCCAAGCAAACTTAAACGCCATCTCCAAACGAAACACCCTTCCGTTCAAAATAAACCGATGGAGTATTTTGTACGCTTACGTACAAACAATGAGAAAGGGGCAACTTTTTTGAGAAAAAGCACAAAGGTAAATGAGAGAGCCCTCAAAGCTAGCTACCTTGTTGCTGAACTCATAGCTAAATCAAAAAAGTCCCACACTGTGGCAGAAACATTAATACTACCAGCTTGTAAAGCTATTGTAAATGAGATGCTTGGCCCTGAAGCAGCTAAAGAGATAGCTAAAGTGCCTCTCTCTGATAACACAATTGCCAGACGGATTGATGACTTGTCTGCGGACATTGAAACAGTTGTTTTGGAAAAGGTGCGCATCAGTAAGAAATTTGCCTTGCAACTTGATGAGTCGACAGATATCAGTGGACATTGTCAGTTGTTGGCCAATGTGTGTTTTGTGGATGGTGAAGCCATTAGAGAAAACTTCCTATTTTGCAAGGCACTGACAGAAAAATCAACAGGAGAGGCAATATTCCAAGTCACATCGGAATATCTTGATAAAAGTGGACTTACATGGGAAAACTGCACAGGTGTCTGCACTGATGGAGCCGCAGCCATGGTCGGGCGCATCAAAGGCTTTGTAAGTAGGGTTAAAGAAAGAAACCCAGATGTTCTTGCTACCCACTGTTTCTTGCACCGTGAGGCCCTCGTTGCAAAGACCTTACCAGCAGATCTAGCTCCTGTGTTGGATGATGTTGTGCGCATAGTGAACTTTGTGAAGACGCGACCTTTGAGATGTCGCTTATTTGCGTCTTTGTGTACAGAAATGGGAGCGGAACATAAAATCTTATTGCTCCACACGGAGGTCAGGTGGCTGTCACGCGGCAAAGTGCTGGCCCGTGTGTATGAGTTGCGAGAGGAACTTAAAATATTTCTTACAAACGAGAGGTCCGATTATTCAAAGCTGCTTGCAAGTGATGAGTGGTGTGCAAAGCTGGCATACCTGGCTGATATATTTCAATATCTGAATGAACTAAACACACGGATGCAAGGTCGAAATGAAAACCTGCTTACAAGCACTGATAAAATGAACGGATTCCGTTTAAAGGTGCAGCTCTGGCAACAACATGTGCAGGATGGCAACCTTCAGATGTTCCCACTCACCGAGAAACTGCATGATGACAATACTGCTGCAATGTGCGAAGCGATTGGCAGACATTTGAAAACTCTTGAGGAGAAGTTATCGTTCTATTTCTCTTCAGCCTTCACAGAATGCCTTGACTGGGTTAGGGACCCATACAGCTCATTATCCATTGCTGGAAAGGACATGACTTTAAAGGAGCAAGAGGAACTTGTTGAACTGAAGCAAGATCGCGGTTTAAAGCTAAAGTTTGCTGATCTTCTTTTGGACAGTTTTTGGTTATCTGTTGCCAAGGAGTTCCCCATTCTGGCCAACAAAGCTATTTTGACATTGCTCCCATTTTCAACCACATATCTATGTGAGCTGGGCTTTTCAAGCTTGACTGCGATAAAAGCTAAAAACAGGGAGAAACTGAGAACTGTTGAGGAAGAGCTTCGTGTGTGTCTTTCCACCATTCCTGCCAGGATATCCCTTTTGTGTTTATCGAAACAGGCCCAGGTTTCACACTGAGTGAGTAAAATAAATTTAGAATCTATATTATTAACTATATGTATAATATGACTGTTTTAGTGTCATTTTGTGCCATTTTGTTTGGTGGTGTGCCCCAGGATTTTCTAAGTATAAAAAGTGTGCCGCGGCTCAAAAAAGGTTGAAAATCACTGTATTAGGCCATCTATACTAAGCTCCACCAACTTTAATATTACTAATAATTTTTAGCTGCATCTTGCCTGTAAAATAACTTTGGGCATATTAGCAGTATGTGGTACTCATTGTATTAGGCCATCTATACCAAGCTCCACCAGCTTTGAAATTAATAATAATTTTTAGCTGCATCTAGCCCGGAAAATAATTTTGGGCATAGTAGCAGTGTGTGTGGTACTCATTGTATTAGGCCATCTATACCAAGCTCCACCAGCTTTGAAATTAATAATAATTTTTAGCTGCATCCAGCTCGGAAAATAATTTTGGGCATAGTAGCAGTGTGCGGTACTCATTGTATTAGACCATCTATACCAAGCTCCACCAGCTTTGAAATTAATAATAATTTTTAGCTGCATCCAGCTCGGAAAATAATTTTGGGCATAGTAGCAGTGTGTGGTACTCATTGTATTAGGCCATCTATACCAAGCTCCACCAGCTTCGAAATTAATAATAATTTTTAGCTGCATCTAGCCCGGAAAATAATTTTTGTTCCCAATAGTGGTAGCAATAGAAATATGGGGCGCGCGCCTGGCTAACAAAAATATACGCTTCATAACAAAAAACACCAGCCTAGCGCACTGCATTAATAAGATGGCATCATCGTCTCTCCCCGTGCTAGGCCTACTACGCCGGCTAGCATTCCTGTGCCTAAAACACAATGTATGGGTCCGCGCTAGCCACGATGCTGAGGGGTCTAACCCTGCTGCTAACGCTTTATCACAGTTCAATTGGCAGATTTTCACAGAGCTCCCCCCCAACGCCCACCCATAGGGCAATAGTTACCCACCCTCCCTATGGGATCTAGTGGCGAATAGTTGATGCCATTAATCAGAGCGTCAGTTGCCCCGTTGACGTGGCAAGCATACGGTAAGGCATGGGAAGAGTGGACACGACTACTAGCAGGCAGACGGGTTGACCAATGTGAACAAGCCAGATTACAAGTCACCATAGAATTTCTCCACCAGCTAATGATGATGGGCTTATAAGGGGCGTGAGCACAGCGGTGTCTGACCGGAGTAGCATTTCACTTCCAACTACTGAATTGGGGAGATGTGACAAAGAGATTCATCATCAGACAATCCATAAAAGGGTGGAAAAGGGGTCAGCCAAGTCAGGAGTGTAGACGTCCCGTCTCGTGTCACTAAAACTGATTTCTCACATCATATCCCTAACACCATTAACATGACACTCACAATTTGAAGCAACACTACTGTCTACTGCATTTGTGATCGCCTTCTTTGGGGCTCTATGCATAAGCGAATTAGTCCCTCAATCCAAAATTACCACCAGTGGAAGCTTATTACAGCAGGACGTAGTCATAGCCAATAATGCGATACGTCTACGCATACGCAAATCGAAAACGGTTCCAGCGGACAGGGGCACTTGGGTACTTCTACAACCCACAAACGGTACACTGAGTCGGGTAACAATAGTAAAAACATATATAACCATCAGATCACAAGTAATTTCTTCCTATCACACATTGATGGAACGCCATTATCAAGATACCAGTTCCAAGCTATATTTAATAAATGCCTAACATCGGCAGGGAACCACCCGAAAGATTATGGGACACACTCATTGAGCATAGGCGCGGCCACGGAAGCAGCAAGAGCAGGACTGTCAGAAACGGAAGTTCAGAGGACAGGGACATGGCGATACACATGTTTGGCGAGGTACATAAGACCGGACTTGTTATCCTAACGTGGTTTGTTTCTTTTACAGGTGACGCTAAGCCAACAGTGTGGGTGATAGGCCACTCGTATTTATATTGGGCAGAAAAAAGGGCGAAAGTCCGCCCAGGTGGGAGGAAATTAGAATTTCATAACACATATTTCAACTGGAGAGGTATTAGAGGCCTGCAATGGCCACAGGTACTAATGGAGGTAATCAAGGTAGGGAGAGAGGCAAGAGGTCCGGTCATCTTAGTCATACAGGCCGGGGGAAACGACCTAGGTCATCACAAGAGCGCATAATTAATGGCAATAATGAAACTAGACACTGAGCGCTTCAGAGAATTTTTCACAAAACTAACTATAGTATGGTCAGAGATTGTGCCGATAGCGGTATGGCAAGGTGCGCAAAACATCACGGCCATCGAATGGACAAGGCGGGTAATAAATATTTGGATGGCAAAATTTAGAAGAGACAGAGGCGGTGTAGTGATACGACACCGACAACTGGAAGGAGATAAAGCAGGCCTCATAAGGCCCGATGGTGTTCACTTAATGGATATTGTACTGGACATATTCCTGTCAGGACTCCAGGACGGAGTGGAACAAGCGTTAAGAGTGATGGATGGGGGTCAGAGTCCTGCATACGAGTACGCAGGATCCTTCGTGGCCTGGAAATAGAAAGGACATGTTGGAGAGTTACACTTGTTGACCAACTTGCCCATGTGGAGACACAGGGCATGCTGCAACAAGCTGAATTATTTTAGAAATAAAATGCCTTTCTAATGGAATGAGTAAAAAGAGTTAATAAAGCTGTGACCGATCCTCACCCATCCAGTTGTAAGAGTTACATTATTGTATTGTCAAGGAAAGGGGGGCGGTAGGGGGGCTGAGCATCTGTATTTGGTCGGGGGTCCCCACAGTCTGCCTAGGCTAGATGCAGTTAAAAATTCTTATTAGATACACAGGCGGTGTAGCTTGCTTCAGAGCTGGGCTACTACGCTGACTAGCAGACACTGAAGCTTTGGAGCAGACATCTGAGTAAACAGTTCTTCAGACTCAACCATCTATGTTACCCCAAGCCATAGTGTATGTAGTTTCTTACGGTTAAAAGAGGGGGGCGACCCAACCCACCTGGAATTGACGATGCCAACGTCACGTAAAACACAGCAAGGGGACTCCAAAAAGAGTCTCCATTTTTTCCAAAAATTGTGGCACAGACACCACTTAAGTGGCATCAATTGCCCCAGAGTTGCTTAAAACGGTTGGTGAGGTGATTTTACCAAATCCTCAAGCTTTTAGTCTCCCCAGGATGACACAGGGGTAGAAAAGTCCTTGCGGATCCATGATTTGTTCATCTTTATGAACATGAGTCGGTCTACATTCTCAGGGGACAGCCCGATGCGCTTATCTGTCAGCACACCACCAGCAGCGCTGAACACACGTTCAGAGAGAACGCTGGCTGCAGTGAATGACTAGATCTCCAAAGCGTGAGTGGCGAGCTCCGGACATGTTTCCAGATTAGAAGCCCAAAATGAGCAAGGGTCCAGTGACACAGTCATGGCTTTGATGTTCACTTGGAGATACTCCTGTACCATCCTCTCTAGGCGTTGACTATGTGTCAGACTTCTTGTCTCCTGTGGCCTTGCAAAGGATGGTCTAAAAAAGTGGTGAAACGATTCCACAAAATTGCTGTTACCAGCAGATACTGTGATACTGTTACGGTTTGAGTGATGAAGACTTGACAGTCCCACGGTTTGCAAGTTAGAACTGTGAGATTCACTACGTGCACCACTGATGTTTTGTGGAAAAGCACATGTAAGATACTGCAACAGCCTCTGCTGATACTCCTGCATGCGTGAATCCCTTTCTATGGCAGGAATTATTTCGGCAAATTTACTTTTGTACCGGGGATCTAAGAGTGTGGCAACCCAGTAGTCGGGATTACTTCGAATTCTGACAATCCGAGTGTCATGTTGCAGGTAGTGCAGCAAGAAGGCACTCATGTGTCTTGCGCATCCAGGAGGAACAAGTCCTTGTTGTGTTGATAGCGAGGTAAGAATCATGCTTCCTTCCTCTGCCCTCTCCCCCCAACCTCGCACAACAGAGATGTGATCAAGGTCTCCCTCATCTGATGAGTCTTCCATGCCCATCGCCAGTTCGTCCTCCACTTCTTCCTCGGCTCCTGCACCTTCCTCAACAGTTTGGCTGCTACCTTGCGCCCTGGTTAATCCCTCTCTCCCACCCTCCCATGCCTGCCGCCTTGGTGCTGCCGACCGTCTGGACCTTGGAGATGTTATCCCTTCCGCATACGACTCCTCCTCTACTTCCTCCACCTCCTCTTGTCCCACCACCTGACTCCGAATTCTGTTTAACGTGTCCTCCAGCATGTAAATCACCGGAATAGTCATGCTGATAATGGCATCGTCAGCACTAAACATCTTCGTCGCATTTCAAAACTGTGCAGAAGGGTGCATAGGTCCCTGATCTGAGACCACTCCTGCAGCGTGATTTGCCCCACCTCTGGATCTCGTTTGCCCAGGCTATACGTCAGAACGTATTGCACCAGGGCTTGTCGGTGCTGCCACAGTCGCTGAAACATGTGCATTTCAGCCGGTGAACTGGCAGGCCCAACGACTTCTTTAGAGATGTAAGTTGTTGAGCTGCGAACGGCGGAAGTGAGCACACAGCGACCGTGCCCTCTGCAGAAAGCCATCTAGTCCGGGATAGTGGGCTAAAAATTGCTGGACAACCAGGTTCAACACATGAGCCATACAAGGCACGTGTGTGACATTGCCCCGGCGAAGGGCCGCACCCAGGTTTGCAGCATTGTCGCACACAGCCTTACCTGGTAGCAGGTCCAGTGGAGACAACCATTCATGAAACTGGGTCTACAGAGCTGACCACAACTCCTCAGCTGTGTGACTCACATTTCCCAGACATTTCAAAGTAAACACCACCTGATACCGTTGAGTCCTGCTGCCAGCATCGTAAGGAGGTGTGCAAGATTCCTTCTGCGCAGTTAGAAAGCGGGTGGCATTACCAGACAGGCTTTGGGTGCAGGTGGAGGACCGAGAGGAGGCTGAGGAGGCAGAAGCAGTGGAGGAACTTCTAGATAAAGAGGATTGACGCACAACTCGTGGGGACGGCAAGACTTGGACAGCAGCCCCTTGTCCTGCTGTCACCATAGTTACCCAGTGCCCTGTCAGCGACATGTAACGCCCCTGTCCATGCCTACTCGTCCAAGTGTCTGTGGTGAAATGCACCCTATCACACACAGAGTTTTTCAAAGAAGCAGTGATGTTGTGTGCGACATGCTGGTGTAGCGCAGGCACACCTTTCTTTGAGAAGTAGTGCCGACTGGGCATCTGGTACTGGGGCACTGCGACGGACATAAGGTCTCGAAAATCCTCTGTGTCCACCAGGCGGAAAGGCAGCATTTTTGTAGCCAACAGCTTGCAGATGGTGAAATTCAACCTCTTAGCTTTGTCATGGCTAGGAGGAAATGGTCTTTTACTTGTCCACATCTGAGGGACCGAGGGCTGGCTGTTGTGCATAGACTAGGTTGAGAAGGGTGTCCCCAGCAAACTGCCGGTCTGTGAGGAAGATGCAGGCAGAAAAGTTAGGTTGCCTTGATCCAAAGGTGGTGCTCTTGATGTCTGAGAGCGCTCAACACCAGCTGGTGTTTCCACTTCCAAATGAAATGATGACCTGCCAATCACACTGGCTGTTGCGGGTAAAGAGTTGGCAGGTCTGCGTCCAAAAACATGTGACTGCTGACCCCCCAGTCACAGATGATGAAGAGGCCGCGGATGCACAAGATGGGGCAGACGGTGGTTGGCCCAGCCCGCTAGGCTGCATTGTAGCACAGTGAGCTTCCCACTGCAACTTATGCTTCATATCCATTTGACTTTTCATGCATGAAGTACTCAAACTATGGATTTTTTGGCCTCTACTTAGCTTTTGGTGACAAATATTACAGATAACACGAGTTGGGTCATCCTTATCGATCTGAAAAAATGCCCAGGCTATGCAAGGCTTAGAGCCCATGCGACCTGAACAGCCACCACGACTTCTGGTCAGAGGCAGAGTTGTGGTTGAGGATGCAGTAGTTGACGTGCTTCCAGTACTCCGTCTCTGTCCAGTAAGGCGCAACCTAACCTCGTCGTCAATAGCATCTGTGACGCCCAGCTGCGCTTGGTATCACAGATCCTAAAAGAGTGCATTGATGGAATCCTCCACAAGAGGCCCCCATAAACATTCACACATCTCCACCTTCCACATCAGCCGAGCAGAGGAAGCCCGTTAGGGATATAAATAGGGAAGGTGGAGCTAGGCAGTTCAGTTCGTCTGAAGAGTTCCTGCAGTAGAGAAGCCTAAGAGAGGTCAGTGTGCAGTGGAGCTCAGTCCAGTCTAGAGAACTCAGTTAATAGTTCAGCAGTGGAGCACGAGGCTCCTGCTAGCTAGATTCAGGGAGCCCAGTTAGAGCTTAAGGTGTGCCGGTGCCATAAGATCGGTGAAGCGCGGCAAGCTGCCGTTAGTGTGTATAGCTTAGTGAGGGCCCGAGTAGGCCGAAGGCGAGTGGAGAGTTAGTACATAGGGGGCAGAGGAGCTTAACCAGCTCACCCCAAAGCTTTACCGGACACCGGATCCGAGTTTACCGGGATCTCTATGACCCAGTAAGGCATAACCGGAATCCCTGGAGAACTACAAGTCCCAGGATTGCTAAGGTGCTGATACGTAACAGAGCCAGGAGACGCTTAGGCCCCGCATACTGAGAGCGTGTACTCCAAGACAAGGCCCTACCACAAGGTCAGCCATCGCAGGACAGAGACAAAGTTAGGCCTAGCTCCAGGCAGGTCAGAAACTTACTACGCAGAGGCAAGAAACAGGAGGCCCTACACCCGCTCATTGGGTAGGATCCTGATATGCACCCTTCACCCTACAGTGCTCCCGGATGTGCCTGAATTTCCACCAGTAAAAGGTACTGAAGTGACTACCGTGTCCGTTCCCATTCTTGCTCTGACCCAGCTGGGTCTCGCCTGTCCGGCATTCCCCCTGCATAAGCTGCCCTGAGGCCTAGCTTAACCTGTGGGGAGCTATACCATCGAGCTGCCTTATCACCGGCCTCAGTGGACTGCTGCAGCGCTGGGGCTTCTCACCAGATACCACAGGTGGCGTCACGAACTCTTATAAAAGTAACAATTATCCACCCTTTTAAAGAGTGACCCCAGGGTACAGGCCCGGGAGCCGACCACCGCGACATCCCCAAGGCCAGGCAAAGGCCCGGGTACCGAGTCATCCCCATCCCTTGGGCTAGTCACATTCTCCTCCACCTCCTCTGCTGACCTCATCGACTGGCTGACTGTGGGTTGACAGTAAGTGGGATCTCCAACCTCGTCATCATCACCCTGTGTGTTGTCACACCCATCGTCCTCAGAGCCAACCTCTTCCTGCCCTGACCGAAAAGTCAAGTTGTCGCTCCAATCAGGTATTTGAGTCTCATCATCGTCTTCATCGCTGTCTCCACCAACAGGAGTTACAGTTTGGGAACGAGGGTCTACATTATGCTCAGAACCTTCTTCATCTGGTCCTGGATCCGACTCAAAGATTCTGGGCATCAGTGCAGATCATTTCCTCGTCTGGATTAATAGAAGCTCTGGAGCAGACCTCCGTTTCCCAGGCTATAGTATGAGTAAACAGCTGTGCAGACTCAACCATCTGTGTTACCCCATACTCAGATGGGCAGCTGGAGACTTGGGAGCTGTGAGGAAGCCAGTGCGATTGGGGTGACACCTCTGAGGACTGGAGTATTTGTGATGTTGAAGTTGAGGTGGAGGAGAGCCCACTTGAAGGAGCACTTGACATCCGTTGAAGCACCTGCTGTTTTTGTGCCTCATCTGGAATTTGTAGCGATGGGCGTGTCCGTAAGAAAGGGATCGTACCACATTGTCCACGAAAAGAAGTAGACATCTTAGTTTGGCTGGAAGATGGTCTTTCTTCTGCAGATGTTACCATCCCCCACCGTGGTTGGGCTCGACCCACCAGCGGACAGACACCAGTATTGGGAGAGGGGGCTGGCTGTCAGGGTCCACCGCGGCTCTGGCACAAACCTGGGGACACGGAGGTCGCATGGGCAGGAACGGACTGGCCGTGTCGGCTTCGCACTCCAGCGTAGTCCCTCTGCCCGCTCGCTCCCGTAACCTCAAAGGGATGCGCAAGCGGCTTTTCTTCCCAGGGCTGTTCCCCGTCCAGCAGGAACGTGGGTGAGCTCAGGTCGGCCTTCCACTGTACTCCCTTACCTCCCTCGCCCTCTTTCCTTCTTTCATTCTCCATCTAACCCCTCGGCTCTGTGGTGTCCGCTCTCCCTCCAGCTCTCTCCTTCTCACAGGTGGACTACCACGTGTATTCACACTGTGGCAAATCTTTTGGGCCCAGACATAAGAAGTTGTCGAGGTAATGGATAATATGTGCCCCCTTAGAAACGTCCATTACAACCCATTCGAGGAAGCAACTAAACGCCTCCAATAGTGACCAGGATCTGGAGCACCCCATGGGCAAACAGCGATCTATATAGTATGCTCCTTCCCAGAAGCAGCCCAATAGGTGGACACTATTCGGAGGCACAGGTAGTAAGTAATCGGAACTCCGCATCTATGTCTGTTTTGGCCATTAGGGTGACCCTTCCCAACTTCTTGATCCGCCTGATTGCCTTGTCAAAGGATGTACAGTATATACTACTGTACTTGGTTCCGCGTCGATGTTGTCGTTTACGGACCTGCCCCTTGGATATGACAAATGGTGGATTAGTCCGAATGTATTGGGTTCTGTTTTTGGCACAACTCACAACGGGGATACCACTACGTCTTGTAAGGAAAGTGTTCTGAATGGAACCGCCATTCTACCTAAAGATATTTCTTTTTTAAATTTTCTTGTCACGACGTCTGGGTGTTGGTAGGCTGATTTTAAATTTTTTCTCCAGCCTTTCTTGATTTTAGAATGTCATGACATGCCTATATCTGTGTCTCCCCCTCCTTTTACTCCTCCACCTCTTTTCTTTTCGCATGACTATATGTACTTGTCACTTTTCCTTGTGTTAGTTGTGTCTTCTGAGCAGTTTGTCAGCTTTTGGACACCTTTGAAGTGTTTTCTATGTGTTTCTATGTGTTTTTGTTTGCCTGCCATTGGTTTTAACAGTGTTCGACGAACATACAGGGGTGGCTCAACACTACTTTGGATGGAACACATCCTCCCGACGCCAAGGATTGCGGGCCGTAGGTCAATCAGGGTTGCCCCCACGGTCTACAGCTCCTGCACCTCATCCTTCTTAGCCTCCTCCTCTTCAGCCTCCATCTCCGAAATGACCACATCAGTTGCAAGCTGGAAACACTGCAGCACTGCCTCGGCCAAGCGGCAATAGGCAATGCTGAAGCTAATATGCTTAGATGACAAACCGCACAATGCTGAAGAGTTGTGGACAGCTCTGAAAGACCAGGCAGATCTGTGGCTCACACCGCTGAACCTACAGCCAGGCATGGTCGTGTGTGACAATGGCCGGAACCTGGTGGCGGCTCTGAGACGAGATGAGCTCACACACGTACCATGCCTGGCCCATGTGCTTAACCTCATGGTTCAGCGGTTTCTCAAATCCTACCCGGAGCAGCTGGATCTGCTTGTTAAAGTACGCCGCCTTTGTGCCCATTTTAGAAAGTCAGCTACAGCTTCCGCCGCCCTTGCCGTGTTTCTGCAGCGTTTGCAGCTTCCGGCTCACAGACTGGTGTGTGATGTCCCCACGCGTTGGAACTCTACACTGCAGTTGTTGGGAAGGATATTTGAGCAGAAGAGGGCAGTTGTTGAGTACCAGCATCAATAAGGCCGTCAGTATTCAGTTCAGACTCCACACATAAGACCTCTGGAGTGGACCTGGATGTCAGACATATGTACCATCCTCCAAAACTTTGAGGACTCCACCACGATGGTGAGCGGAGATGACGCCATAATTAGTGTCACCATCCCACTTCTCTGTCTTCTGAAATGCTCTCTGCTCACAATCAAAGAGGATGCATTGCAGGTGGAGCACAATGAGATGGAGCAAGGAACCATACAGGTTGATTACACACAGCCAAGCCTCATCTCATCCCAACGTGGATTGGGTGAAAATGAGGAAGAGGAGGAGGAGGAGGAAGGACAGGAGCTAGTTTCATGCACTATAGACTGTTCTACCTGCACAGCTGTCATACCGTCTGTTCAGCGTGGATGGCCAGAGGACAGAGAGGAGGATGAGGAGGAGAGCATGGTCAGTCATCCTCTTTGTGAGGACACGGAAGTCTTGCCTGTTAGTAGTCTGGCACGCATGGCTGAGTTTATGTTACGCTGCCTTTCCCATGACCCTTGCATTCTCAAAATTTTGGGTGACAGTCATTAATGGTTGGTGACACTTCTAGACCCACACAACAAGGAGAACTTTATATCTCTTATTCCTGAGGTGGACAGGCCTGCAAAAATGGGGCTGTACCAGAAGGCCTGTGTTGCGGCACTATTAAAAAAATTCCCATCTGAAAACGCTGGCAGCAGAGGGCACACTTCATTGGACAACCAAGGAGTACAAGCGAGAGAGACGCAACTTCAATCCAGCAGAGGCAGGGGAACACTGTCAAAGTTCTGGGAGAGTTTTCTCAGACCCTCCCATCGCAGAGGGCCTGAGGCGCGGGGTACTCTCACAAGGAGTTCAAAGTTTGGGAAGATGCTGAGGGAGTACCTTGCCGAACGTACCAACGTCCTCTGTGATTCCGCTGTGCCTTATAATTATTGGGTATCCAAGCTGGATATGTGGAATGAATTGGGTCTCTATGCCTTGGAGGTCCTGGTCTGCCCTGCCGCCAGCGTTTTATCAGAGCCGGTTTTTAGTGCCGCTGGTGGAATTATAACTGATAAGCGCATCCGCCTGTCAACTGAAAATGCTGACAGGCTGACTCTTATAAAAATGAACAAGTGCTAGATTGGGCCAGACTTCTCAACACCACCGAATAATAGCAGCGTAACATAAACTCAAATCCAGTGTCTTTTCTTGGGAGGTGTATTCCCATGCACCTTTTCACACCCACACATGGGTATACACTTCCTGATTTTGACTATTTGCTCTTGTCCTCCTCCTTCTCCTCATCTTCCACCACCATATCACCAGGGTGACCGTGGTCCGTGATGCAACACCCACAGAATTTTTTTGAAGGAGTGTTTATGATGCCCGTAAAAAAAATGTTTTATACAGTATGTACATGTATACCCCCCAGGGGAGAATGTTTGTCAGCCCATACACTTAGTGCATGGGCATTACAAGTATAGGAGGCCCGCTCCTTTCTCATGGGAACATTTTTTATGAGGTCCTCCTCCACGTCTCTTCCAAGGGGCATAGAAGTGCCTCCAAATTTTTGGCAGCCCTTGCATTCACTACATAGGCCAACACTATGGGAGACTCTCTCCTTTCTAATGGGAATTTGTCATTACTGTGGCCCTGCTGTATGTGTCTTTAATTTCTTAGTGGGGTTTTTCCTAAATATGGCCAGCCATTAGACTCACTGCTTAACCTATAACTGTATATGTGGCGCCCTGCTGCGCTTGGTGCCACAGAACCTAGAAGGGTGCATGATTGGATTTCTCCACAAGAGGCTCTCACTACATCCAAACACCTCCACCTTCCACCTCTTACCAGCAGAGGGAGCCCAGATAGGGATATATAAAGGGAAGGTGGAGCCAGGCAGCTCAGTCAGTAGTTAGAATCTAGCTAGAGTTGAGAGTTAGTGCTCAGACAGTGTCACCAATCTGTACACAGTAAGCAATGGTTGTAAGCACGCCCCAGCCCTTTGACTGACAGCTAGCTCTACAGTACATCAGTGCAGAGCCACCTGTCAGTGGCTCACGGGAGGAATAAAGTTAATTTACTCCCATGTGCTACACATTCAGTATAGTGGCCAAGCACTTCCTAATGGTATTACCCTGCAGATTAACCCTACATCAGCAGGTTAATAGCGTTATCCAATGTGACAGGTTCCCTTTAACTTAAAGGATCATGTTCACAACAGGAAAAGTCTTCAAACGCTTGTTTCTAATCTATTACTAGTTATTGGACTTCTTGGTTGATGGTGTGTGGTGTGGAGTATTTTTACCGAATACAATTTTCCATTTTGATAAAAAACAACACATTTTTACCCACATGGAGGCGAATTCCCTCCTCTTCACCAGCCTCCATTATTGGTTTTATCAGATCGTATACTCACTTTATCAAAGTTTAGTGGGTACTGTGCTGCAGACTCCAGCTGACGGACCACCACTTCATTAGGAGCCACGTTTCTGTTCCTCATGTCCCGCAGAATATTGGTCAAGTAGACGTCATCTAACCTCTTTATGGCCGCATTAATCAATGTGCTGTATACATTGATATTTGGATGGAATCCACAAATCTGTAAAACAAGTTACCGATCAGATATGCAAAAAGATCCTTGTCACTTGTTTTCTATAAAAAGGCAAATCAGTTTAAAAATGACATTATTTTCTAGACTTTATCAAGTAGGAGTAAAAAAAAAAAAAAGACACTAAATAAACTATGTAAACTAGCAATGTCATTACCGCCATGTCTTCCAGGAGCTGTAAACCATCTTTTTCTTTAAGGCATGCCCTAGCGAGATTGCAAAAGGTATGGATGTTTGGTGCAATGCCTCTCTGTGCCATCATAGGCAACAGCTGCTGTAAAGAAACCATTCAGACGATCAGTTTTTACACTGTACGTGTGGCATGAAGTGTGGAAGAATCTGCACTAAGTTTCAGAATGTGTCAGTGTTCTCCATGACAGCCAACCAGATGCCACGTTTCATTTTACCAGGGCAATAAAAGAAGAGCTCTGATTGGTTGTTATGGGTATCACTGTCCGTTTCGACAAAAAGTTTGTTTCTGCATGAGGCCCGACGCATTTGCAGAAAAAGGGAAATGCTAAAATCTGTATTAAACAGTATTCACACATAAAATATTGCTGCGTCCAACTGAATGTTGCATTTTGGCGGCAGCGCACAAAACGCCTTCATATAGGCTCAGTGCACAATTCCCTGCCGAAGCGCAAATTCACACAAGCACAATGCTTTGTGTTCAGGGGAAAAAAAGGCCATTTTTGATCCGTCCAGCGTCCATTTGTCATCCATAACTAAAAAAAAACCTAATAGAAGGCCAGACACACTTTCCTATGTAATCTATGCAGTGCGTCCGGTAAAACATACCTGCCACACGGATTGTGTCTGATTGTTGTGCAGCCTTTGAAATCTACGGTTATATCTCATTTAAAAAACGGATGGATGAGATAAGCGCCTGTAGCCATTATTCCCCCACAGTCTGGTGGTCAATCCATTCATGTGGAATATTACACTGGGTGACATGGACATCACACAGACCAAAAACACAAATGGAGGAAATCTTCCTTGATGGTGCGGCCAGAAAAAGCAAAAGGCCTCATTCACACATCATGTTGCACGTGGAGGTTTATCTCTTTTTTTCATGGATACATCACATACCCAGTATAATCTATGGTGCTATTCACATGTCCGTCTGTCTGTCTTTTTCCGATATCACAGATGAAAAGAGCCGATACAAGTCTATGGGTCTGTGCAAAAACATTCAGCACCCGGATGGCAAAGAATAGGAGAAGCTCTGTAATTCAAGGATTTATTTATCCATCCGTCAAACATTGATGGGAAAAACGGACCCACAGTCCGAACACTGATGACACACGGAACAAACACTGCTGACACCAGGGACATTTTTTCCATGTACGTGGTTAAATATGGACATGTAAATGAGAAAATGTGTCATACTTTAGACTCTTTTGCTGGCTTGCCTTGCATCACTTTTTTTGCCCCCCAATTTTCAAACAATTTAGTGCATGCTGTTGTATTTAAAGCCATGCCCCTTCTGTCAAAGCCATGCCCATCTTTCAAAGCAATGTCCCTTCTTTCAAAACCATGCCCCTTCTTTCAAAGCCATGCCCCTTCTTCAAAGCCATGCCCCTTCTTTCAAAGCCATGCCCCTTCTTTCAAAGCAATGCCCCTTCTTTCAAAGCCATGCCCCTTCTTTCAAAGCAATGCCCCTTCTTTCAAAGCCATGCTTAGAAACAATTAGGCCGATATAAAAAAGTGTAGTTTCTATATGAATCGGTTGGAACTGTGGCGTCCCTGAGGGTTCAGTCGCCACAGGGGTACTGCACCTCAGATCGAGGTGTGGTATCTCCTCTCCGAGGTAAGGATGGAGCACCACACGGGACCCAGCCTCAGCACTCAACACTACACCACTCCTGTCCTGTGGGGGGCTTATATGCACCAGGGTGCTGCCCCAGCCAGGATAGAGGAGATGGGGGGGAGACCAAAGATAGGGGGAACCATGTAGTGGGTGAGGGTGGAGGACACACTTTTAGGTTACACTTACTGATACATATTTAATACATGGCCATCTTAGGTTCAAGGTCTTTGATTGTGATCTTCATCGCTGATAGTGGCTTTCTGCTGGAACCTGCAGCTTGTTGAAGATACACGGTCCTCGTACTCTGGGCTTGAGGTGAGGAGTGGGTTACAGTTAACCGCTGTCTCTACCTGGTCAAGGTCCCTACCTAAGAAGGCCTGGAGGGGAGCGGAGGAGTAAAGCTCCACAGGCAAAAGGATCCCAGGGGATACGGACGGAGCAGCATACACCACCTGTATTTCTTACTCTGGCCTAGTCAGAGGGATTCCTGCTGCAAGAGGGGTACCGGCCCCCGATATCTGACTCTGTTACTTCACGTCTCAGTCGGAAAAGCCCAGAGGCCTTCTGGATCCCTAAGGGGGATATGGACGGAGCGGAGTACGCCACCCGTATCCCTTAAACTGCGCTGATGCAGCGGGAACCGGCGTTTCACCAAGTTCATACCACACACACACAGTCAGGAGGAGACTTAATGGGAGAACTCACCAAGGAGAGGAACATTCTGGTCCAGGGGTCTCGTTAAGTGCACCTAAACTACCCGGAGTGTGCTGAACCCCTTCCTGGTGGTCGCAGCGCGCCGTGAGGAGCAAGGAGAAGCTTTGTGCTTACTACTGAAACAACGTGAGTAAAGCTTGGAAGACTTCACCCCTTGCCTCCGTTATCCTGTCCTGCGCGGCACCGCACACACACCACTAACCTCCAGACTTTCCTCTCTCTCTGCCCTGAGGCCCTGCTCCGCCTGTGGGGAGTAGTACCAGCTGAGCTGCCACGACACCCGCCTCAGAGGACTGACGCAGCGCTGGTGGTCCGTGACAAAAGGGAAAAGAGGTGTGCTATGAAGCAGTGATCACCCAGCAATACTTCAATAAATTATCAAACGTTATAATAAGTGACAATAAATTTTATTCATTACAAATATAAATACATACAAACAACGTAAAAAAAACCAAATTGCTAAAACACAAGTAAAATCAATATAGTGGGGTTACCCACTAATTTGAAGCCCACCTGCTCCAAAAAAAACATCCCTAGTTACAACAGAACAAGCAGTACCATAATACAAGTGCCAGTATTATCCCTGGTGATCAATATCGTACACATGCAAATTAGTTATGACTACCTGACATTAGTATACAAGGAGGTGTACTATAGTCCAGAAAGATGAAGAGGGAAATATGTGCCTACTACAGCAGAGTATATATTGAAAAATACAAAGAGTCCCAAACATAAATGAAGCCCATATAGAATATCTGAGCTGACAAATACTATATACTCACATACCACAAAAAGTACTATTCAGGGTATAAATAAATACAAAACCCTTTCATGCTGTAAGTATCCCTCCTGCACATAATAGCGCTACGATCAATCACCTCCCTGAGCACAAAATCCTATGCTGGGATGAAGCAGGCGGGCATTCAGTGCCCAAGCGCTGGTGGTAATCACCGGGAACCACAGGTGGCGTAGTCGACAAATAACCACTATCTGCTAGCCCATATTTTTAATGTGTGCGCCCTGGGCACGGACCGGGTCAAGGCCGCGACTGCATCCCCCTCTTCCACCGGCCCATCGTCCAAGTACACCTTTCCCAGGGAGGGCTAACGCTACCTGAGTAGTAGTGGGTCACACAGAACCATTTGCTTTGGATCGTTATTAAGCCATAGTAAAAAAAAAAAAGGTATTCACTTTTAAGAAAAAAATATATATAAAAAGTCAGGCAGATCTGTCACACGCTTTACAAATGATTTCATGCAGCAAATATAATCCCACAATGCGGTAACATCATTCACCTACTGTACCTCAGCCTCTTTACTGTCAGATAGCGTGGATCTTCTCACAAGCCGTGTTAATTATTTTATGATGGCTTTTTAACATTTAAATGATAAAATAAAAACCATTCCCTTACCAAAGCCGACTGCAGCTTCAGAGTTTTACTCCTCTTCAACACCAAAGTGTTAAAAAAGGTGAGATCTGGCTGTACTCCGTAGGCGTCCATAGTGGCCCGGACGGCAGATTCTGACCCCACTTCTGCTCTCATGACTGCCGCTAGGAGGGTGAAGGTCTTTATTGTAGGACAGACGTTGTCTTCTTTCATCTTCTGAAGAACGCCCCCTAAGTCGCCAATCACTGCCAATCGGTCAGATGGGGTATTGACATTTGCAAGTGACACAATTTTTCCCGTATTTACAGACAGGTCCAGGAGGTTTGGCACATTACTGGCATCAAAAGAGGGCACGCTGGGAAAATGGTCAGCCGTACTCACCACGACCAGTGCCTGTGAGCCTGCCAAGTCCTCAGCTGTGCCATAGTTGCCACTTGGAATTGAGGAATGGCCCAGGAGCATGGGCTGCCCACCTCTCCAGGACTATCCTTTCCTTTCTTCACTTGCTGGCTTTTCCTGTCTTGCTTCTCTTTGCCTGCACTTAAAGTCAGGGCTGCCAGTTCCTTAGAGTGCGTGAGTAAATGTAGAGCGTCAGCGGTGTCTCCAATCCCACAGTCTCGGGGGGCACAAAGAAGCAGGTTATAGGTGATTACATCCGGCTTTACCCCCATGTGCCGCATCTGCCTCCAGACCTGAAGCACAAGATGGCGTATACAGTCATTATCCCCATTACATTCACGCAAATATGTACACCCCGTCACAGAGAAAGCAGTAACTGGACACGGACTAGCTGGCATGTAATGGCAGTACCCTATTATAATGATGCTCCCATATGTCAGAGGGTCACATTGGTAAAGCCGGTGCCCTCCAGGATGAAAAGCTTTGTGGAGGGCTTGGGCCATCTACTTATGTCATTTCCAAACGTGTGTCTACATAATAAATAGGCAACTTCTACTAGTAAATTCTGTGCTATTTTCTGTATCTGTGAAGCCTTGCCCACTGGTTTTCCCATTGTCTCCGAACAGCGCGCCTACCCGTGTAATAAGACCCCGATGCCAGTGCGCCTACCAGTATAATAAGACCCCGATGCCAGCGCGCCTACCCGTGTTATAAGACCCTGATGCCAGCGCTCCTACCCATGTAATAAGACCCTGATGCCAGCACGCCTACCCCTGTAATAAGACCCAGATGCCAGCGCGCCTACCCGTGTAATAAGACCCCAATGCCACAGCGCCTACCCATGCAATAAGACCCCGATGCCAGCACGGGTATTCCGACTGGCCGTTACAGGTTGCAGATGGAAGTGCCGTTGGGGGGGGGGGGGATATGCCAACCGAAGACAGCGAAAATCCTGCAAAACGTCAAAAAATAACTTATCAGCATGCTGCCTACTGTAACAGTCCACCTAAAGTGGCCGACCGCTGTATTCCCTTTGTTACTAAAAATCTGGCACAAAATCCTTATCTACTAGCCAGTCTAATCACCGGCCAGTCTAACCACTAGTCAGTCTAATCACCAGCCAGTCTAATCACCAGCCAGTCTAATCACTAGCCAGTCTAATCACTAGCCAGTCTAATCACTAGCCAGACTAATCACTAGCCAGTCTAATCGCTAGCCAGTCTAATCGCTAGCCAGTCTAATCGCTAGCCAGTCTAATCACTAGCCAGTCTAATCACTAGCCAGTCTAATCACTGGCCAGTCTAATCACTAGCCAGTCTAATCACTAGCCTTGCGCCAAACTTCTAACAGAAATCTCCTATCAGAATCGCAAGAAAGGAATCAGCAGGCGATCTCTTAGACCAGTCTGAACTAGGACTAAGTAAAGGAGCTAATACAATATAAAGAGGTGAAACTGTTACCAAAGCCTTGTTATTCCGCTCACAGTAACGTCTGAGCCAGCGTCGCTGACACCTCTGCGGGCCGATTTATGCTTTTAGAAAAGTCACATGAGTATCACTACACATGAGACTTCTGCAGCCGGACAGGAGTCCTGCCCCGGCTTCTGCCCTCCGCCACGCGTCATCTACAAATATGACAGGCGGGTGGGAGACGCCACATCTCTACTTAGATAAATGTCCTGCTTTATCTCCTGTGCATTGGCACAAGGACGGGTATGTGCCTGCGGGCCGTCAGCATCTTCCCTGAGGAGAGCGGGCACCTTCCCGGCCGCCGCACACCGGAGATGCAGGTCCGGTGCAGGAATAACTGTGTTCCTTTGGCAGGATTGCCAGAACTTGTTCCCTCTACTTGTCGGCACCACCTGGACTAACTACACAGCAATAAATCTCCCCTCCTGGCAGTGATGTGGAGCAGGTTGCTCTGTAGCTGCACGCTCCGGCCCCCCAGAGCCTGAGTAGTACAGACATACACTACATGGCTGCACAGACCACCGGAGGGAATAACGGACATAATAAAGGTGGACAGGATAGGGGGAAAATAACCACATGGATGCAATTAAAGGGTTATTGCCAAAATAGAAAATCATCTCTTATCCAAAGGTTAGGGGATAACTTACTGATCACTGAGGGTCTGACTGCTGGAACCCCTAGCAAACCCAAGAACAGGCAGCATGCTCAGCCTCCCCTCCATTCACTGTCTATAGGACTGCCCAAAATAGCCAAGAGCAGCGCTCCACTAGTTCTGGCAGTCCCACAGACGATGAGTATGACGCGGCCAGGGGATGGGGACGACTCGGTACCCGGGCCTTTGCCTGGTTTTGGGGATGTCGCGGTGGTCGGCTCCTGGGCCCGTACACTGGGGTCACTCTTGAAAAAGGGGATTGCAACTTGGATAAAATAAATAAACAGTTTGTGACGCCACCTGTGGTACTTGGTAATGATTACCAGCGCTGCTTCAGACCTCCGGGGGGGTGATGGGATGGCAGCTGAGGTGTTTCTGCTCCCCACAGGTGCAGTGGGCCCCCGGGGCAGTGTGGAGTTTGGTGGGTGGTGATGCTGGGACTTGTAGTGCAGGCGGGATGGCGCAGCAGAAGTAACTGACAGAGACAGTGGATTCGCTTCAATACCTTTACTGGTGCGGATGTCAGGTACGGTCCAGGGTACTCAGCAGGATGGGTGCACTTCAGGACTTCTCCCCAGTGAGCGGGTATAAGGCCTCCTGGTCCGTGTCTGCCTCTCTGTATGCTCCTGGCCAGCCTGCAACTGGGCCTAGTTTATGTGTCGTGCTGTTTCTTCACCTGTCGCTCAGTAGTAGGACCTTCTGCTGGCAACCACTATCCCTGGTCGTCGGGGCCTTCATGGTTCCTGGTCCTGTAATGGGTCTAGCTTCAGGTCTGCCAGGGACTTGTAGTCCTCCTGGAATGCCGGTGGTCCCTACTGGGTATAAAGGACCCTGTAGGCGCGGACCCGGTGTCCGGTTTGTATCTTTGGGGTGAGCCTTGTGATGCTCCTCTGCCCCCTCAACTCCTCTCATCTCTCCTCTTTACCGTCGGCCACACTCGTGGCCCTCAGAACCCAGCAGCAGACGCGCCGCGTCTTCGCTGCTCTCAGCGTCAGCACGCTCTCAGACTCTCTCAGTCTGACTACTAACTCTGACTGAACTGCCTGGCTCCACCCTCCATATATATATATATCCCTAACGGGCTCCCTCTGGTGGTATGAGGTGGAAGGGTGGAGGTGTTTGTATGTAGTGAGGGCCTCTTGTGGAGAAGTCCATCCATGCACCCTGGGTCCTGTGGTACCTGTTGTAGCAGGGTGCCGCAAATGGAGTGGTGGTTGAGTATACGCACTGCTCCGTTCATTCTTAATGGGAGTGCTGAAGACCAGCCGAGCACAGAGCTTCAGTCGTCTCATAGAAAATGTATGGTGCAGCAATGATCGACCATCACATCAGTCACAAAGGACTCTTCAAATCCCCAGTTTTCAGGATTGGTGAGGCTCCCAGCAGTCAGACCCCATCCATCGGGAAGTTATCCTATGGATAGGAGATATCTTTTAAACTTTGTACACCCCCTTTGAAGGATTATTCAATCTAATTCTAAAGTCGGGGGATACTGACAGCCGCCCTCCACTAATCACACCATGTTGGCATATTGTAGTGATATCCCACCGCATTGTGATGGAAAGAAGAATATAACTGTATACAGAATAACATGGAGATGTTTGATAGAATACAGCAGCCCGGAGGTTATGGGAGCGCCGCCAGCTTCTGTACCTCTGTACTAGATGGTATACAGCAGTGACCGTCCCTACACGGGACCCTGATCATTAGGAATATTGCCTCTTACACCCGAGCCCAGGGAATTCTAATTACTAGTGTACACTGTTATATCAGTTTATTATCACCTCCGGCCATGAAAGAATTGTCAAATTATTTATTTTATAGAATTTTGTCTAGCATGGAAGTTATGAAACCTTACAAATCCATGCTCAGTACTCTCTATATACATGTATAAATTAGATACATTGTAAATGAAAACATCATATATTTAGGAGTTTGTGAGCTACATATCCATATACTAGATGGTGGCCCGATTCTAATGCATCGGGTATTCTAGAATAGGTATGCGGCCGACCGGGCGCAGTCAGCAGAGCTGTGTTTAAATTTTGCACCAAAATCGCTGATTGGTCACGGTTGCCGGCCTCGACCAATCAGCAAAGCGGTGTTTAAATTTTGCGCCAATACTGCTGATTGATCTCGACCGGCGGCCTCGACCAATCAACGATTTTGGCGCCAAATTTAAGCAACGCTCTGCTGATTGGTCGAGGACGCCGGCCGAGATCAATCAGCAGAGCGTTGCTTAAATATGGCGCCAAAATCGTTGATTGGTCGAGGCCGCCGGTCGCGACCAATCAGCGATTTTGGCGCAAAATTTAAACAACGCTCTGCATCGCTCTGCTCATTGGTCGCGGTCGCCGGTCTCGACCAATCAGCAGAGCGTTGTTTAAATTTGGCGCCAATCTCGCTGATTGGTCGCGGATGGCGGCCGCGACCAATCAGCAGAGCGGTGTTTGAATTTTGCGCCAAAATCGCTGATGGGTCGCGGGCGGCGGCCGTGACCAATCAGCAAGCCATGTTAGTGAGGACTGGAGAGCGTGTTTAAATTTGACACCAAAATCGTTGATTAGTCGCGACCGCGACCAATCAGCATAGAGGTGTTTAAATTTGGCGAGAATACTGCTGATTGGTCGCGGCCGGCTTCCGCGACCAAACAGCAGAAAGATGCAGAGCGGGGTTTAAATTTGGCGCCAATTTCGCTGATTGTTCGAGGCTGGCGGCCGCGACCAATCAGCAGAGCGGGGTTTAAATTTGGCGCCAATAATGCTGATGGGTCGCGGCCGGCTACCGCGACCAATCAGCAGAGCGTTGTTTAAATTTGGCACAAAAAAACGCAGATTGGTCGCGGCCAGTGGTTGCGACCAATCAGCAGAGTGAGGTTTAAATTTGGCGCCAATACTGCTGATTGATCTCGGCCAGCGACCGCGATCGATCAGCAGAGCGGTGTTTAAATTTGGCGGCAAAATCGCTGATTGGTCGCAGCTGGAGTCCGCGACCAATCAGCAGAGCGTTGTTTAAATTTGGGGCCAATCTCGCTGATTGGACGCGTCCGGCGTCCGCGACCAATCAGCAGAGCGTTGTTTACATTTTGCGCCAATACTGCTGATTGATCTCGGCCAGCGACCGCAATCAATCAGCAGAGCGCTGTTTAAATTTGGCGCCAATCTCACTAATTGGTCGCGGATGGTGTCCGCGACCAATCAGCAGAGCGTTGTTTAAATTTTGCGCCAAGCTCGCTGATTGGTCACGGCTGGTGTCCGCGACCAATTAGCACAGCAGTGTTTAAAAGTGGCGGTAAGATCGGTGATTGGTCGTGGCGGCTATTTAAATGTAGCGCCCAAATTGGTGATTGGCCGCGGGCAGCGGCCGCGACCAATCAGCAGAGCGGTGTTTAACTTTAGCGCCAAGATCACTGATTGGTCGCGCTCTCCGCACGCGACCAATCCGCAAATCGTATTGGTGAGGAGCAGGGAGCGTAATCGTATTAGTGAGGACCGGTGGACATGAGTGGGCGCTCGGAGCAGAAGTATCCCGACCCGCAGCGCAGCTCCCCGGTCCTCTCTTCACACCCTAGCCGCTGATGTCCCCACAGTATCCGCATGGTGTTACAGAGGTCCAGACATTTGTGTTAAAAATCGGTGATTGGTCGCGGGCAGCGTCGGCGACCAATCAGCACAGCGATGTTTAACTTTTGCGCTAAGATCAGTGATTGGTCGGGTCCGAAGACCGCGACCAATCATCGAATCGTCTTGGTGAGGACCGGCGCTGCCTCTGCGGCTACTTCCGCTGCGAGAACCCGGGACATAGCGGGCGCTCGCAGGAGAAGTATCCCGACCCGCAGCGCCGCTCCCCTGTCCTCCGTTCCGCATGGAGGTCAGAGGCGCCGGCGGTCCTTCCGCTGATACTGGCCGGGAGATGAGCGCCTCGCGCCGCTCATCTCCCGGCTGCATCTCCGTCCCGCAGATGGGTCCGGCGGTCGGGGTCATTCTGCTGGTACCGGCCGGGAGATGAGCACCTCGCGCCGGTCATCTCCCGGCTGCATCGCCGCTGAGCTCCGTCCCGCAGATGAGCTGCTAACGGCCGCCATCTTTTTTCAGAAATCCCGCGGCGCTGATTGGCCGCTGGCGGACCAATGAGCAATGCGGGATTTCCTGGACAGACAGACAGACGGGATAAGACGATTATATATATAGATACTCCCTGCAACCACTTTGATGTTGCACTTTACTGCAATGCTGTGGCAGCCAAAAAAACGTCATTCTGGCATTTTGATTTTTTCCCCATTACAATGTTTACTGATCAGATTAATTAGGAGACTTGAAGCGGCGATCGTCTGATCGCTTGTGCTGTACATACACTGCTATCTATAGCAGAAATCACCATCTTCTATGAACGCCGGCCCATAGGAGGGTCATAATGACATGTATGGGAGGTCATCAGCAGACCCCCAGCTGTCATGACAAACCATCGGTGCCCCACAATCACGTGGCAGGATGTATGACGCGCTTCCAGCCGATGTGCGTTAAATCCCGCTGTCAGTGATTGACAGCTGGATTTAACGGGTTAATAGCAGCAGGCGGAGCAACAGTACATCAGCAGCTATTAAAGGCAGATGATGGTTGATTAAATCAGTCATCATGTGCAGGGAAATATGTGGGCTCGGTGTGCAAGATCACATCAAAGGCAGGGACACGACCTTTGACGTAAATATACGTCAAAGATGGTGAAGCGGTAGAGCAAATCACAGGTTGCAGCCTCTTCTCTAATATTCAAAGACTGGCTAAAAATACTCCTGAAAAATACTATGAGGAGGATTTTTACTCTTCTGTAAAAAATGTAGAGCGACCTCTGCAATGCGGTATACATTTCTTTACAATGGGTCCCAATAGTGGACGGATGCCTCATCATCCATCCTGACAGTGGCCACTAGGGGCCACACACCTTCTATGTGTATGCGCCCAACAATGGCCACAAACGTAATGTGCACCTAGCCCAACAGAGTCATCAGAGACTCCAAGAGTCCCACCCTCAGCCGGCATGCCCCATCGTCACTTCAGCAGAAATACTGCAGCAAGAAATATCTGTATTAGTAAAATGAACAGTTGCTCCATGATTCCTCAATGTTTTTGCGCATCTCATCATGTCGGAAGTGTGAGACATAATTCCCAGGTAAGTGTGCACTGTACGGATATAGGATGTAGGATGTGTGCAGCAAGCCATACCTGCAGAGCTTGTAGGAAGCCCAGCTCTTCATCCCTTATGCATCCCATAAACAGGACGGTGAATGTTTCAGGGCCAACGACACGGAATTTTTGTGCAATTTCCTATAAACCCAAGAAGACCATATTAGCTTGTTATTATCCAGCTCGCGACATCACTGCTTGAGTATTGCAAGAGAAATCTAACCAAAATCAAAATCTCAGGAAAAGCGTCACTTTGCCGTTCCCAGAACAGCCGGGTGGCCAGTGAAAAACACAGTGAAGGGGGCGCAGTGCTGCACCAGTGCCCAGGATCAGTGGGGTCCAGCGCCGGACTGGAGTACCTGGGGCCCACCAGGAAAAAATCAATCTTGGGGCCCACCAGCACCATGCAGTTACCGTATATAGGAATAACATAAGTCCACAAACTCTTTCAAAATGAATCAACTTTATTAAGCAATAAATAACCAATATAACGAATAAATAACAAACTAAAGAAACACTCCTGGTGAAAGAGGAACACTGTTATCTTATTCACACCAGTGTGTGATAAAGTGCCATAACAGAACAATAACAAGAAATACTTTCAAGGTACATTCTCTTAAAGTATAAGTGCCACAAATTGAACCTGCATCCATCTGGCATCCCAGCAGCCGGCATCATTGTAGCAGCACCAAACTTGGCCGCTGGGAAAAGTAAAAGAATTCTGTAAGCATTTTGGAAGTTTGTATTGCACGATTTCCTCTCCTCTATAATACAATACCATTCAATTGTTAGTGAAAGGCCCAAAACAACAAATAAACTCACACTAACAGTCAATCAGCAGCAAAGTTACAAACGTTTTTTTTCAGAACAGAAGATGACATTGCATACGTATTAATAATGTCATCATAGTCTAAGTTCCTTGAAATGTCACACTCAATGTTCAACAGAAGGAGGGACTCTAAAAGCTCCTGTCCAATCGAAGCCCTCAGACGATTTTTTACAATTTTCAGCTTTGAGAACACTCTTTCACATGAAACCTGGGTGCAAGCAAGTGTAAGAAGGGTCTTGTAAACTGCAAAAATGTTTCCATAAGCAGCAGAATGTAAATTGTAGTCATATAAAAGTCTGTAGCAGCAGGAAAGACAGTTTTTTTGCGGGACGAGTTGTACTTTCAGATGCAAATCATTTATTTTACCATATAGTGTACAGGGAAATGGCAACAAAAATTCCAAGTGCAGTAAAATTGCAAAAAAAGTGCAATTGCACGTTTGTTTATTGGGTTTTTTAGTCACCATGTTCACTATATGGAAAAACCGATGTGACAGGGTGATGCCTCGGGTCAGTACGAGTTTGTAGATACCAAACATGTATACCTTTACTGGTATCTAAGTGGTGAAAACAAATTCATAAGTTTGAAAAATCACACTTTTCACGCCATGTTCTGCGCACCGTAGTGTTCTCATTTTTTTGGGTCTGGGGCTTTGTGACGGCTTATTTTTTGCGTCTTGAGCTGACGTGCATCTCTGCTGCTCTGTAGTAGTCACAACACAGGGACAGGTTAACCATCCAAGTATTTAATATGTATTGCAAATAAAGAATGTTCGCATTCTTAATATCCGAAAAAAGAAATGACTGACAACTATCCCTAGACTAATAATACCATATAGAAGAGAGAAATACCGCCACACCATGACCAGAACACATACCACCACATAGTGATGAAATACTACCAAGTACAAGGTATATATACTGCCACACCATGAGAAGACCACATATTACCACCACATAGTGACTGTCCGAATAATACCACATACAAGGGACAAATTCCGCCACGCCATGACCATGGCACATAATGGCACCAGATAGTGACTGATAATGAAAATGTAAAAAAGCTCTGTATATAGAGTCAGTGTACAGATAATGTAGAGATTATCAGTGACATTA
This sequence comes from Phyllobates terribilis, assembly GCF_046119375.1. NCBI lineage: Eukaryota > Metazoa > Chordata > Amphibia > Anura > Dendrobatidae > Phyllobates > Phyllobates terribilis. The sequence goes on from NW_027363189.1 coordinate 1,043,946, forward strand.
TGCACAGGACTCCTGTGTATAGGGTCAGTGTAGAGGTAATACAGTGATCACCAGTGACATTACACACAGGAGCTCTGTATACAGTGTCAGTGTGTGTGTATAGGTAATACAGTGATCACCAGTGACATTACACACAGGAGCTCTGTATATAGTGTCAGTGTGTGTGTATAGGTAATATAGTGATCACCAGTGACATTACACACAGGAGCTCTGTGTATAGTGTCAGTGTGTGTGTATAGGTAATACAGTGATCACCAGTGACATTACTCACAGGAGCTCTGTATATAGTGTCAGTATGTGTGTATAGGTAATACAGCAATCACCAGTGACATTACACACAGGAGCTCTGTATATAGTGTCAGTGTGTGTGTACAGGTAATACAGTGATCACCAGTGACATTACACACAGGAGATCTGTATATAGTGTCAGTGTGTGTGTATAGGTAATACAGTGATCACCAGTGACATTACACACAGGACCTCTGTATATAGTGTCAGTGTGTGTGTATAGGTAATACAGTGATCACCAGTGACATTACACACAGGAGCTCTGTATATAGTGTCAGTGTGTGTGTATAGGTAATACAGTGATCACCAGTGACATTATGCACAGGAGCTCTGTATACAGTGTCAGAGTACAGGTAATACAGTGATCACCAGTGACATTACACACGGGAGCTCCGTGTATAGTGTCAGTGTATGTGTATAGGATGTACAGAGATCACCAGTGACATTACACATTGGAGCTCTGTATATAGTGTCAGTGTGTGTGTATAGGTAATACAGTGATCACCAGTGACATTACACACAGGAACTCTGTATATAGTGTCAGTGTGTGTGTGTATAGGTAATACAGTGATCACCAGTGACATTACACACAGGAGCTCTATATATAGTGTCAGTGTGTGTGTACAGGTAATACAGTGATCACCAGTGACATTACTCACAGGAGCTCCGTGTATAGTGTCAGTGTGTGTGTATAGGTTGTACAGAGATCACCAGTGACATTACACACAGGAGCTCTGTATATAGTGTCAGTGTGTGTGTATAGGTAATACAGTGATCACCAGTGACATTACACACAGGAGCTCTGTATATAGTGTCAGTGTGTATGTATAGGTAATACAGTGATGACCAGTGACATTACACACAGGAGCTCTGTATATAGTGTCAGTGTGTGTGTATAGGTAACACACATACTCACCAGTGATGTCTCTAGGTGAAGTTCTTTATCTGCCGCAGACCGATATATCTCATCTTCTATGCAGGACTTATCTCTGCAGAAAATAACATAGTTCGCTATAACTGATCACTTCCAGAGCACAATCTACACTTTTCCCAAGATTTCTACACTGCATGAAATGACAAAAAAAGAAATCTAGTGCCGCACTACACAGTAACATTGCTCCGGTGTCATTCTGTGCCGGCTCATCTCTGTCAGCAGACATATTGTCAGATGGCAAAGATGCAGCAGAGCTGAAGACAGAAGACCTATGGATTACGTTGGATTGAGGATTTTTCTTTATTAAAGATGGAGTCCCTAAATGTGTTTTATTTTTAATAGAAAAAAAAAAAATTCTGTCTTTTTTTTCTGTTTACTAGAAATTCATGGTGGCTATGTCTAATTTGGCGTGACACCATGAATTTCGGGCTTAGTACCAGCTGATAATACAAAGCTGGCCTGGTACTAACCCTATTCTTACCCAGGGTGCCACTCACCACCAGGGCCGCTGGAAGAGCCGGGTAAAGCACCTGGAAATGGTGCTATGAGGAATGCGCCACTTTCAGGGGTGGCTGCGGGCTGCGATTTTCAGCGTGGGGGGCCAAGAACGCTTGGGCCTTACCATGCTGCGAATCCCAGCCCCCAGCTGCCTTGTTTTATCTGGCTGGCGATCAACATATGGCGGGAGCTGGGCAATGGGCATGATTATCAAATAATATATACCTGACAGGGGCCCATAGATTCTGCTGGCTCCAATAATATATACCTGACAGGAGCCCATAGATTGTGCTGCCTCCAATAATATATACCTGACAGGAGCCCATAGATTCTGCTGCCTCCAATAATATATACCTGACAGGAGCCCATACATTCTGCTGCCTCCAATAATATATATCTGACAGAAGCCCATACATTCTCCTGCCTCCAATAATATATACCTGTCAGGAGCCCATACATTCTGCTGCCTCCAATAATATATACCTGACAGGAGCCCATAGATTCTGCTGCCTCCAATAATATATATCTGACAGGAGCCCATACATTCTCCTGCCTCCAATAATATATACCTGACAGGGGCCCATAGATTCTGCTGGCTCCAATAATATATACCTGACAGGAGCCCATACATTCTGCTGCCTCCAATAATATATACCTGACAGGAGCCCATACATTCTGCTGCCTCCAATAATATATATCTGACAGGAGCCCATACATTCTCCTGCCTCCAATAATATATACCTGACAGGAGCCCATACATTCTGCTGGCTCCAATAATACAGTCATATGAAAAAGTTTGGGCACCCCTATTAATCTTAAGCTTAATGTTTTATAAAAATTGGTGTTTTTGCAACAGCTATTTCAGTTTGATATATGTAATAACTGTTGGACACAGTAATGTTTCTGCCTTGAAATGAGGTTTATTGTACTAACAGAAAATGTGCAATCCGCATTCAAACAAAATTTGACAGGTGCATAAGTATGGGCACCTCACCAGAAAAGTGACATTAATATTTAGTAGATCCTCCTTTTGCAAAAATAACAGCCTCTAGTCGCTTCCTGTAGCTTTTAATGAGTTCCTGGATCCTGGATGAAGGTATTTTTGACCATTCCTCTTTACAAAACAATTCCAGTTCAGTTAAGTTTGATGGTCGCCGAGGATGGACAGCCTCTTCAAATGATCCCACAGATGTTCAATGATATTCAGGTCTGGGGACTGGGATGGCCATTCCAGAACATTGTAATTGTTCCTCTGCATGAATGCCTGAGTAGATTTGGAGCGGTGTTTTGGATCATTGTCTTGCTGAAAGATCCATCCACTGCGTAACTTCAACTTTATCACTGATTCTTGAACACTATTGCCAAGAATCTGCTGATACTGAGTGGAATCCATGCGTCCCTCAACTTTAACAAGATTCCCAGTGCCGGCATTGACCACACAGCCCCAAAGCATGCTGGAACCTCCACCAAATTTTACTGTGGGTAGCAAGTGTTTTTCTTGGAATGCTGTGTTTTTTTGCCACCATGCATAACGCCTTTTTGTATGACCAAACAACTCAATCTTGGTTTCATCAGTCCACAGGACCTTCTTCCAAAAAGAAATAGGCTTCTTCCAATGTGCTTTTGCATACCTCAGCCGACTCTGTTTGTGCGTACTTGCAGAAACGGCTTCTTTCGCATCACTCTCCCATACATCTTCTCCTTGTGCAAAGTGCGTTGTATAGTTGACCGATGCACAGTGACACCATCTGCAGCAAGTTGATGCTGCAGCTCTCTGGAGGTGGTCTGAGGATTGTCCTTGACTGATCTCACCATTCTTCTTCTCTGCCTTTCTGATGTTTTTCTTGTCCTGACACTTCTGGCCTTAACAAGAACTGTCCCTATGTTCTTCCATTTCCTTACTATGTTCCTCACAGTGGAAACTGACAGGTTAAATCTCTGAGACAGCTTTTTGTATCCTTCCCCTGAACAACTATGTTGAATAATCTTTGTTTTCAGATCATTTGACAGTTGTTTTGAGGAGCCCATGATGCCACTCTTCAGAGGAGATTCAAACAGGAGAACAACTTGCAAGTGGCCACTTTAAGTAGCTTTTCTCATGATTGCATACACCTGTCTATAAAGTTCAAAGCTCAATGAGGTTACAAAACCAAAAAAAGTGCTTTAGTAAGTCAGTGAAAAGTAGGCAGGAGTATTTAAAACAAGAAAATGATAAGGGTGCCCATACTTATGCACCGGTCAAATTTTGTTTGAATGCAGATTGCACATTTTCTGTTAGCACAATAAACCTCATTTCAAGGCAGAAACATTACTGTGTCCAACAGTTATTACATATATCAAACTGAAATAGCTGTTGCAAAAACACCAATTTTTATAAAACATTTAGCTTAAGATTAATAGGGGTGCCCAAACTTTTTCATATGACTGTATATACCTGACAGGAGCCCATAGATTCTCCTGCCTCCAATAATATATACCTGACAGGAGCCCATACATTCTCCTGCCTCCAATAATATATACCTGACAGGGGCCCATACATTCTGCTGGCTCCAATAATATATACCTGACAGGAGCCCATAGATTCTCCTGCCTCCAATAATATATACATGACAGGAGCCCATACATTCTCCTGCCTCCAATAATATATACCTGACAGGAGCCCATACATTCTGCTGCCTCCAATAATATATACCTGACAGGAGCCCATACATTCTCCTGCCTCCAATAATATATACCTAACAGGAGCCCATACATTCTGCTGCCTCCAATAATATATACCTGACAGGAGCCCATACATTCTGCTGGCTCCAATAATATATACCTGACAGGGGCCCATACATTCTGCTGGCTCCAATAATATATACCTGACAGGAGCCCATAGATTCTCCTGCCTCCAATAATATATACATGACAGGAGCCCATACATTCTGCTGCCTCCAATAATATATACCTGACAGGAGCCCATACATTCTCCTGCCTCCAATAATATATACCTAACAGGAGCCCATACATTCTGCTGCCTCCAATACTATATACCTGACAGGGGCCCATACATTCTGCTGGCTCCAATAATATATACCTGACAGGGGCCCATACATTCTGCTGCCTCCAATAATATATACCTGACAGGAGCCCATACATTCTCCTGCCTCCAATAATATATAACTAACAGGAGCCCATACATTCTGCTGGCTCCAATAATATATACCTGACAGGAGCCCATACATTCTGCTGCCTCCAATAATATATACCTGACAGGAGCCCATACATTCTCCTGCCTCCAATAATATATACCTGACAGGAGCCCATAGATTCTGCTGCCTCCAATAATATATACCTGACAGGAGCCCATACATTCTGCTGCCTCCAATAATATATACCTGGCAGGAGCCCATACATTCTGCTGCCTCCAATAATATATACCTGGCAGGAGCCCATACATTCTGCTGCCTCCAATAACATATACCTGACAGGAGCCCATAGATTCTCCTGCCTCCAATAATATATACCTGACAGGAGCCCATACATTCTCCTGCCTCCAATAATATATACCTGACAGGAGCCCATACATTCTCCTGCCTCCAATAATATATACCTGACAGGGGCCCATACATTCTGCTGGCTCCAATAATATATACCTGACAGGGGCCCATACATTCTGCTGGCTCCAATAATATATACCTGACAGGAGCTCATACATTCTCCTGCCTCCAATAATATATACCTGACAGGAGCCCATAGATTCTGCTGGCTCCAATAATATATACCTGACAGGAGCCCATACATTCTGCTGCCTCCAATAATATATACCTGACAGGAGCCCATACATTCTCCTGCCTCCAATAATATATACCTGACAGGGGCCCATACATTCTGCTGGCTCCAATAATATATACCTGACAGGAGCCAATACATTCTCCTGCCTCCAATAATATATACCTGACAGGAGCCCATAGATTCTGCTGGCTCCAATAATATATACCTGACAGGAGCCCATACATTCTGCTGCCTCCAATAATATATACCTGACAGGAGCCCATACATTCTCCTGCCTCCAATAATATATACCTGACAGGAGCCCATAGATTCTGCTGCCTCCAATAATATATACCTGACAGGAGCCCATACATTCTGCTGCCTCCAATAATATATACCTGGCAGGAGCCCATACATTCTGCTGCCTCCAATAATATATACCTGGCAGGAGCCCATACATTCTGCTGCCTCCAATAACATATACCTGACAGGAGCCCATAGATTCTCCTGCCTCCAATAATATATACCTGACAGGAGCCCATACATTCTCCTGCCTCCAATAATATATACCTGACAGGAGCCCATACATTCTCCTGCCTCCAATAATATATACCTGACAGGAGCCCATACATTCTCCTGCCTCCAATAATATATACCTGTCAGGAGCCCATACATTCTGCTGCCTCCAATAATATATACCTGACAGGAGCCCATACATTCTGCTGCCTCCAATAATATATACCTGACAGGAGCCCATACATTCTCCTGCCTCCAATAATATATACCTGTCAGGAGCCCATACATTCTCCTGCCTCCAATAATATATACCTGTCAGGAGCCCATACATTCTGCTGCCTCCAATAATATATACCTGACAGGAGCCCATACATTCTCCTGCCTCCAATAATATATACCTGACAGGAGCCCATACATTCTCCTGCCTCCAATAATATATACCTGACAGGAGCCCATAGATTCTCCTGCCTCCAATAATATATACCTGACAGGAGCCCATACATTCTCCTGCCTCCAATAATATATACCTGACAGGAGCCCATACATTCTCCTGCCTCCAATAATATATACCTGACAGGAGCCCATACATTCTCCTGCCTCCAATAATATATACCTGACAGGAGCCCATACATTCTCCTGCCTCCAATAATATATACCTGACAAGAGCCCATACATTCTGCAGCCTCCAATAATATATACCTGACAGGAGCCCATACATTCTGCAGCCTCCAATAATATAGACCTGACAGGAGCCCATACATTCTCCTGCCTCCAATAATATATACCTGACAGGAGCCCATAGATTCTCCTGCCTCCAATAATATATACCTGACAGGAGCCCATACATTCTCCTGCCTCCAATAATATATACCTGACAGGAGCCCATACATTCTCCTGCCTCCAATAATATATACCTGAGAGGAGCCCATACATTCTTCTGCCTCCAATAATATATACCTGACAGGAGCCCATACATTCTGCAGCCTCCAATAATATATACCTGACAAGAGCCCATACATTCTGCAGCCTCCAATAATATATACCTGACAAGAGTCCATACATTCTGCAGCCTCCAATAATATATACCTGACAGGAGCTCATACATTATCATGCCTCCAATAATATATACCTGACAGGAGCCCATACATTCTGCTGCCTCCAATAATATATACCTGACAGGAGCCCATGCATTCTCCTGCCTCCAATAATATATACCTGACAGGAGCCCATAGATTCTGCAGCCTCCAATAAAATATACCTGACAGGAGCCCATACATTCTCCTGCCTCCAATAATATATACCTGACAGGAGCCCATACATTCTCCTGCCTCCAATAATATATACCTGACAGGAGCCCATACATTCTGCTGCCTCCAATAATATATACCCGACAGGAGCCCATAGATTCTGCTGCCTCCAATAATATATAGCTGACAGGAGCCCATAGATTCTGCTGCCTCCAATAATATATACCTGACAGGAGCTCATACATTCTGCTGCCTCCAATAATATATACCTGACAGGAGACCATAGATTCTGCTGACTCCAATAATATATACCTGACAGGAGCCCATACATTCTCCTGCCTCCAATAATATATACCTGACAGCAGTCCATACATTCTGCTGCCTCCAATAATATATACCCGACAGGAGCCCATAGATTCTGCTGCCTCCAATAATATATACCTGACAGGAGCCCATAGATTCTGCTGCCTCCAATAATATATACCTGACAGGAGCTCATAAATTCTGCTGCCTCCAATAATATATACCTGACAGGAGAACATAGATTCTGCTGACTCCAATAATATATACCTGACAGGAGCTCATACATTCTCCTGCCTCCAATAATATATACCTGACAGCAGTCCATACATTCTGCTGCCTCCAATAATATATACCTGACAGGAGCCCATAGATTCTGCTGCCTCCAATAATATATACCTGACAGGAGCCCATACATTCTCCTGCCTCCAATAATATATACCTGACAGCAGTCCATACATTCTGCTGCCTCCAATAATATATACCTGACAGGAGCCCATACATTCTGCTGCCTCCAATAATATATACCTGACAGGTGCCCATAGATTCTGCTGCCTCCAATAATATATACCTGGCAGGAGCCCATAGATTCTGCTGCCTCCAATAATATATACCTGACAGGAGCCCATACATTCTGCTGCCTCCAATAATATATACCTGACAGGAGCCCATACATTCTCCTGCCTCCAATAATATATACCTGACAGGAGCCCATACATTCTGCTGGCTCCAATAATATATACCTGACAGGAGCCCATACATTCTCCTGCCTCCAATAATATATACCTGACAGGAGCCCATACATTCTCCTGCCTCCAATAATATATACCTGACAGGAGCCCATACATTCTGCTGGCTCCAATAATATATACCTGACAGGAGACTATAGATTCTGCTGCCTCCAATAATATATACCTGTCAGGAGCCCATACATTCTCCTGCCTCCAATAATATATACCTGACAGGAGCCCATACATTCTCCTGCCTCCAATAATATATACCTGACAGGAGCCCATACATTCTGCTGGCTCCAATAATATATACCTGACAGGAGCCCATACATTCTCCTGCCTCCAATAATATATACCTGACAGGAGCCCATACATTCTCCTGTCTACAATAATATATACCTGACAGGAGCCGATACATTATCATGCCTCCAATAATATATACCTGACAGGAGCCCAGAGATTCTGCAGCCTCCAATAACATATACCTGACAGGAGCCCATACATTCTCCTGCCTCCAATAATATATACCTGACAGGAGCCCATAGATTCTGCAGCCTCCAATAATATAAACCTGACAGGAGCCCATACATTCTGCTGCCTCCAATAATATATACCTGACAGGAGCCCATACATTCTCCTGCCTCCAATAATATATACCTGACAGGAGCCCATACATTCTCCTGCCTCCAATAATATATACCTGACAGGAGACCATAGATTCTGCTGCCTCCAATAATATATACCTGACAGGAGCCCATAGATTCTCCTGCCTCCAATAATATATACCTGACAGGAGCCCATACATTCTCCTGCCTCCAATAATATATACCTGACAGGAGCCCATACATTCTCCTGCCTCCAATAATATATACCTGACAGGAGCCCATACATTCTCCTGCCTCCAATAATATATACCTGACAGGAGCCCATAGATTCTGCTGCCTCCAATAATATATACCTGACAGGAGCCCATACATTCTGCTGCCTCCAATAATATATACCTGACAGGAGCCCATACATTCTCCTGCCTCCAATAATATATACCTGACAGGAGCCCATAGATTCTGCTGCCTCCAATAATATATACCTGACAGGAGCCCATACATTCTCCTGCCTCCAATAATATATACCTGACAGGAGCCCATACATTCTGCTGCCTCCAATAATATATACCTGACAGGAGCCAATACATTCTGCTGCCTCCAATAATATATACCTGACAGGAGCCCATACATTCTGCTGCCTCCAATAATATATACCTGACAGGAGCCCATACATTCTCCTGCCTCCAATAATATATACCTGACAGGAGCCCATACATTCTCCTGCCTCCAATAATATATACCTGACAGGAGCCCATACATTCTCCTGCCTCCAATACTATATACCTGACAGGAGCCCATAGATTCTGCTGCCTCCAATAATATATACCTGACAGGAGCCCATACATTCTCCTGCCTCCAATACTATATACCTGACAGGAGCCCATACATTCTCCCGCCTCCAATAATATATACCTGACAGGAGCCCATACATTCTCCTGCCTCCAATAATATATACCTGACAGGAGCCCATACATTCTGCTGCCTCCAATAATATATACCTGACAGGAGCCCATACATTCTGCTGCCTCCAATAATATATACCTGACAGGAGCCCATACATTCTGCTGCCTCCAATAATATATACCTGACAGGAGCCCATACATTCTCCTGCCTCCAATAATATATACCTGACAGGAGCCCATAGATTCTGCAGCCTCCAATAATATATACCTGACAGGAGCCCATACATTCTCCTGCCTCCAATAATATATACCTGACAGGAGCCCATACATTCTCCTGCCTCCAATAATATATACCTGACAGGAGCCCATACATTCTGCTGCCTCCAATAATATATACCCGACAGGAGCCCATAGATTCTGCTGCCTCCAATAATATATAGCTGACAGGAGCCCATAGATTCTGCTGCCTCCAATAATATATACCTGACAGGAGCTCATACATTCTGCTGCCTCCAATAATATATACCTGACAGGAGACCATAGATTCTGCTGACTCCAATAATATATACCTGACAGGAGCCCATACATTCTCCTGCCTCCAATAATATATACCTGACAGCAGTCCATACATTCTGCTGCCTCCAATAATATATACCCGACAGGAGCCCATAGATTCTGCTGCCTCCAATAATATATACCTGACAGGAGCCCATACATTCTGCTGCCTCCAATAATATATACCTGACAGGAGCTCATACATTCTGCTGCCTCCAATAATATATACCTGACAGGAGACCATAGATTCTGCTGCCTCCAATAATATATACCTGACAGGAGCTCATACATTCTCCTGCCTCCAATAATATATACCTGACAGCAGTCCATACATTCTGCTGCCTCCAATAATATATACTTGACAGGAGCCCATAGATTCTGCTGCCTCCAATAATATATACCTGATAGGAGCCCATACATTCTGCTGCCTCCAATAATATATACCTGACAGGAGCCCATAGATTCTGCTGCCTCCAATAATATATACCTGACAGGAGCCCATAGATTCTGCTGCCTCCAATAATATATACCTGGCAGGAGCCCATAGATTCTGCTGCCTCCAATAATATATACCTGACAGGAGCCCATACATTCTGCTGCCTCCAATAATATATACCTGACAGGAGCCCATACATTCTCCTGCCTCCAATAATATATACCTGACAGGAGCCCATACATTCTGCTGCCTCCAATAATATATACCTGACAGGAGCCCATACATTCTCCTGCCTCCAATAATATATACCTGACAGGAGCCCATAGATTCTACTGCCTCCAATAATATATACCTGACAGGAGCCCATACATTCTGCTGCCTCCAATAATATATACCTGACAGGAGCCCATACATTCTCCTGCCTCCAATAATATATACCTGACAGGAGCCCATACATTCTGCTGGCTCCAATAATATATACCTGACAGGAGCCCATACATTCTCCTGCCTCCAATAATATATACCTGACAGGAGCCCATACATTCTCCTGCCTCCAATAATATATACCTGACAGGAGCCCATACATTCTCCTGCCTCCAATAATATATACCTGACAGGAGCCCATACATTCTGCTGGCTCCAATAATATATACCTGACAGGAGACTATAGATTCTGCTGCCTCCAATAATATATACCTGTCAGGAGCCCATACATTCTCCTGCCTCCAATAATATATACCTGACAGGAGCCCATACATTCTCCTGCCCCCAATAATATATACCTGACAGGAGCCCATACATTCTGCTGGCTCCAATAATATATACCTGACAGGAGCCCATACATTCTCCTGCCTCCAATAATATATACCTGACAGGAGCCCATACATTCTCCTGTCTACAATAATATATACCTGACAGGAGCCGATACATTATCATGCCTCCAATAATATATACCTGACAGGAGGCGAAAGGATCCCAGGAGGGTACGGACGGAGCGGAGTCGCCACCTGTATTCTTCACTCTGGCCTAGCAAGAGGGACTCCTGCCGCAAGAGGGGACCGGCCCCTGATATCTGACAGTGTACTTCACGTCATCGTTAGAAAAGCCTGGAGGCTTAGTGGATCCCAGGGGGATACGGACGCAGCGGAGTCGCCACCTGTATCTCTCAACCTGTGTATATCTAGTGGGACCCGGCCTTACTCCACGTTCACATCACATACCGTCAGGAGAGGACTCAGTGGGAGAATCTAGGAAAGAGACATACACCCCAGCGGGGTCTTGACAGGTGCTCCTGATCTACCTAGGAAGAGCTGAACCCCCTTCCTGGTGGACGCAGCGCGCCGCGAGAAGCAGAGAGAAGCTTTGCAGCTGCTACTTCATCAAAGTGAGTAAATCTTGGATGACTTCACATACTGCCTCCGTTTGCTCATTCCTGCGCGGCACTGCACCCACCACAACTCCCCAGATCCTCCAAACTGCCCTGAGGCTTACTCCACCTGTGGGGAGTAGTACCAACCAAGCTGTCAGAACATCAGCCTCAGAGGACTGCTGCAGCGCTGGTGGCCATCACCAGAAACCACAGGTGGCGTAGTCGAACATCCACTCATCCAATAGCCCATTCTTTTTATGTGACAGCCCTGGGCACGGACTGGGTCGCGGCCACGACGACACCCACATACCCCCACCATATATTGACCCAGCACCGAGTAACCCCACCGCTCAAGGAGGGTGTCGCAACGTGGCGTAGTCGGCAGGATCGCGTGCCCGCAGCAACGGAAGAAGATAATCCCATTGCCGCCGGGTACTGTGCGCCTTTCACAAAAGACTGTCGTTACACACTCAATGTGGTGCCCGCCCAAGAAGAATGGACACCATTAGGTGCCAAAACAACAGCAACTTAAGACCTCCTATCGTGGGCCAGGTTTCCCAATGGTGCGAAGAGCTAAGACCGCTCCTTGCATTAGAAACTGTCCGCATAGTTGTGTCCGTCAAAACGGATGGGACTTCCCAAGGAGTGCCCGTCAGCCAGCCGCCCGGGAGCCTCCCAAAAAGGAGGAGGCAAAAAAGGCCGCACCTTGCAGCAGAGATGGACGCAGCCAAGGAGATGTCCTCCGACGCTGGCCCACCAGCTGCCACCTCCCTCGGTATGGAGGGAATGTACCTGACCCAGGAGGAGGCCGAGTTCCTCCGCGGTGAAATCCAGGACCTGACCCGGAGGGTCGAAGAGGCCAAGCGACTGGCCGCTGCGGAGTGGAGAGAGGAGGTGCTGCAAAAGATCCAGGCCTGCCGCCAGAGCTTGTCATGCCTGTCTACAAAGGCCTCGGCCCAGGCGGAGGAAGCCCCGGAGGCCTTGTGCAGCACAAGAACGGGTAAGGAGGAAACCCCTCTCCCGGGCGCGGGACGCACCAAAGCCCTCCTCGATCTCCTGCCGGCACCCCTCTCCCTGGGTGCCATCGTTTGGGAGCAACTCTTGGCTCCGAAGGCTGAGACCCAAGCCACCGCCATCACTGGAGGCCTTATATGCCACACGACTCCCGGTCCAGAGATCCCTGCACTTTCTGGGGTGTCCACCTGCCCCAACCCGGACTGGTCCGCACCAGCAGAGGGCCACCCCTCCTGTCGCCGCTGCCCGCGCCTCCGGTCGCCTGCCCGGCGGCAGAAGAGTTTGCCTGGGACAACCAGGAGGGTGACCTGATGGGCTTCCCTCGGGAGACCCGGTCTGAAACGCGGAGGCGGGAGGAGTTCTGCCGCAGGGAGCTTCTCCAGCTCGAGAAGGAGCATCGACAGAGGGAGATCCGCTGCGAGCACCTGGAGGTGCGCGCCAAGGCCGCAAAGTCGCAGGCCCGCCAGGCAGAGGCCGCCCGTTCAAGCCCCCGGGAAGAAGGCCTTATTGTGCGCTTCCACCAGGAGGCCGGATGGGGCTTCATTCGCAGCCCACAGTTCCACTGGGACGTCTTTGTCAACCGGCGGGACGTTGAGCCGCGGCTGGAGCAGGGCCACTAATAATTTTTTTATGTACAATCAGGAATTTTATCTCCAATGTAGAGGAGTATCCATGGGATCTAGCTATTCTCCATCGCTAGCAAATATGGTAATGTCCCATTCGGAATATGTTGCACTGTACACTTTCGCTAATCCATGGGCCCGTGATGTTTTCTGGTATGGCAGATACATAGATGATTTGATCTTTATCTGGCGTGGGGATGTGTCTGCCATACCGGAATTCATCAAGTATTTAAATAACAATGAATTTAATCTTTCTTTCACTTACACCTCTGATTCTAAGTGTATATCATTTCTTGATCTAAAATTGGAGATTCTTGACGGTTCCATCACTACTTCCACATTTTCCAAACCCATATCTGGGAATACCATTCTACATGCCAAAAGCGGACATCCGCGCCATACTATAAAAGCTATACCTGTGGGGGAACTGACAAGAATCAAACGTAATTGTAACAATGCCAACAAATTGGATGAAGAATTCATCAGGTGTAAAAATAAATTGAAATCTAGGGGTTATCCGGATTGGTCTCTAAAGAGAGCAGAAAAAATTGTGGACAGTAAAAATAGACTGGATCTGATTGATCTGTCTAGGACAAGGATTAATCGCAATGATATTACAGCACATAAAAATCGAAATGTTATTTCCTTTAGATATAGTTCACAATTTCAACTGATCAAAAATATAATACTGAAACATCTTCCTATTTTATATGAGGATACTGTATTATCTAAAATTCTTGATTCTGGAGTTTTGGTGGTGGCAAAAAAAGCACAAACAATAGGGGGGCTATTGGCATCTAGTCGCCCAAATAATCTACAAAAACGGCATACCTGGCTTAATTGTAAAGGGTTTTACAAGTGTGGTTACACCAGATGCGGCATTTGTCGCTATGTAAAAATCACTAAAAACTTCCTAATGCTGATTCTAGTGAAACACACAATATAAAAAGCTGTCTGAATTGCAACAGTAATTCTGTGGTTTACATCATAAGATGTGCCAGTTGTGATCTGTTATATGTGGGATGCACCATAAGAAAACTAAAACAGCGAGTGGCAGAACATCTTTCTGATATTTTTAATGTCACTAATCAGAACATTTCTTGCGCCTCCAGACATTTTATTGAGCAGCATAATAGAGAGACATCCTCATTTCAGGTCTTTGGCATTGAAAAACTTACCTTTGATCCTCGAGGCAGGGATAATAGGAGACGCCTACTTGATCGAGAAGCATTTTGGATGTATCATCTGAACACTTGCCAACCAAATGGACTATATTTACGGAGGGAACTGCTGTTCCATTACAGCGAGTAACTTTTCTATGCATATGTGATTTCTTCTTTGTCATGTGATTGTTTTTACTATGCATATACTTTGGAAATTGGTTTTATATTTCTGTATGCTAATTTATGCATCATGTGACTTCCATTTTGTATGTGATTGGTGAACAATGGTTTATATACCATGGGTATGCCATTTGCAAGCCAGTCTTGACAAAGAACGCATCTTTAGCGTTCGAAACGCGTTGCCCTGGCTACACTATGTGACTATGGAATCTGTTTTTAAAGAGCTTTTCTCACAATAAAGTAACCTAATTTTTGAACTATTCATGAAGCTGGTAATCCTTTCTCTTTATGCTTTGTTTGCACCCGGTTTATTTAGGATGACATTGTGCCTGCGGATGATGAGCAGTCTACAGACTGGATTGTGGATGGTTTGCACCTGTTTAGGTGATCACTATTGGTTTTATACAAAGCCATTTCTACCTCTGACCTCAGAAGTAAAACCTGTCTGGAGTGGCTCTCCTGGAGGTCCAACTCAGGATCTCCATGCCCTGCAGCCACCCCAGGGCCTACGTTGAGGGTTTTGGGCAGGTCCCTCATGCTGCTGAACTGACACTTTTGTACAAGTATTCTATATCTATAATGTCTTCCTAATGTTTTATATGCTTATACTATATCTATATAACCTGCAACGTTAAAAGTATTTGAGCCTCCCATAAAGGGAAGATAGTTATTTGTTTAAAAAGCATTTAAAAAGTTTGAATGTCTGTACCAATCTTTTGCTCTATTGCAGCCCGCGGACGTGCTGTGTTTCACCAGGGGAGAATGTGGCGCCCCTGAGGGTTCAGTCGCCACAGGGGTACTGCACCTCAGAAAGAGGTGTGGTATCTCCTCTCTCAGGTAAGGATGGAGCATCACACAAGACCCTACTTCACACTCAACACTACACCACTTCTGTCCTGTAAGGGGCCTAAATGCACCAGGGTGCTTCCCCGGCCCAGGATAGAGGAGATGGGGGGGAACCAAAGATAGTGGGAACCATGTAGTGGGTGAGGGTGGAGGAAGCACTTTACTTTAGCACCTTAAGCATCATATATATACAGTGACCATCTTTATAACCTGGTCTTTAGTCGTGGTTCCTTGGGAAGGTCAGTCAGCACAAAGCTGCGGCCGGCTCAGGGGTCAGGGTTCCGGGTCTCAGGCCTCGAGACGGGGGTTGGGGCAGAGTTGAGTTATAGCTAGCTCTGTCCCCGGTCAGAGTCCAATCAAGAAAGCCCAGGAGGGGAGCAGAGGAGATAGGCTCCACAGGCGAAAGGATCCCAGGAGGGTACGGACGGAGCGGAGTCGCCACCTGTATTCTTCACTCTGGCCTAGCCAGAGGGACTCCTGCCGCAAGAGGGGACCGGCCCCCGATATCTGACAGTGTACTTTACGTCACCGCTAGAAAAGCCCGGAGGCTTAGTGGATCCCAGGGGGATACGGACGCAGCGGAGTCGCCACCTGTATCTCTCAACCTGTGTAAATCTAGTGGGACCCGGCCTTACTCCACGTTCACATCACATACCGTCAGGAGAGGACTCAGTGGGAGAATCTAGGAAAGAGAGGAAAACCCCAGCGGGGTCTTGACAGGTGCTCCTGATCTACCTAGGAAGTGCTGAACCCCTTCCTGGTGGCCGCAGCGCGCCACGAGAAGCAGAGAGAAGCTTTGCAGCTGCTACTTCATCAAAGTGAGTAAATCTTGGATGACTTCACATACTGCCTCCGTTTGCTCATTCCTGCGCGGCACTGCACCCACCACAACTCCCCAGATCCTCCATACTGCCCTGAGGCTTACTCCGCCTGTGGGGAGTAGTACCAACCAAGCTGTCAGAACATCAGCCTCAGAGGACTGCTGCAGCGCTGGTGGCCATGACCAGAAACCATAGGTGGCGTAGTCGAACATCCACTCATCCAATAGCCCATTCTTTTTATGTGACAGCCCTGGGCACGGACCGAGTCGCGGCCGCGACGACACTCCCATACCCCCACCATATATTGTCCGGCACCGAGTAACCCCACCGCTCAGGGAGGGCGCCGCAGTAGCAGATAGTACAAAGCTGTCCACCTTTCTCGAATTTAGTAAGTGACCCCCTGGTCCCCACAGAAGAACTGAACTCTGGTGGTGCCTTCTGATGGCTGCTAAGTCCCCGGCCAGACATGGTGCACTGGTGATTCCCCGTGGAATGATTACAATGATGCTGTTCCCTCCCGGTTAATCTACGATAGGGGCATCTTATAAGGACTCCATTGTGGGTGACCAGGACTGTGACCTTGACTTACCTTAAATAGCTCACAGCTCCCCTGCAGTCCTGAGCTCAGCGTGCAGACCTTCAGCGAGCTCCGGTAAGTGATGGGATTAAGCGCAATGTTCTTGTCCATCAATTCTTTCCGCAGCTTCAGTGCGTGCTGCAGACCCGAGTCTTTCCATGGCGACTCCGCGCAGGCGTTGAACAGGGCAGTATATGTGGCATCTGTGGCAACCAGACCTCGCTTTTTCATCTAAATGATGTAACAAGAAATGAGTCTGTACTGTAAAAACTGTATGTAATAATAGCAATAATAATGTAAGTACATAATATACAGGGCATTATCAGATAATGTACAGGTACTTTACTGCATTACGTTATTGGTCCTCCCAATTAACAGAACAAATGGTCCATGGTGCTCACTGGGGCGCTGACGCCCCTTCACAGCAAGATCCATATAAGTGTGTGTGCCTGGTACTGCCGGCCTCGGTCAGATCCCCACAGCTTGTACACTGATGGACAGCGTACACAATGAATGTTATATTGAGGGCATAACAGTCATGTCAGATGGCTACTGCTATGTGTATATTCTATTCTGGCCCCTGTGTGTCCTGCAATTGTCACCAGTTCTCCCCTCTGCAGGCTCTAGCGCTAAGCTTCAGTTATCTCTCAGCTAGTGGGTAGAGAATGCTGCACTGTCTGCTCACGTACACATCGCACACAGGCGGGAGGGATTCCCGCTTTCCATTCAGCACATGTTCAGAAGCAGTGGCAGTGATATGGTTGTGTAGAAGTGCTCAGCACTGAAGGGAGATAAACTCCTTACTAGAATAAGCTGCAGCACGATCTGCCCGTGTCTCCCTCTGATTGTCCTATCACTGTGCTCCTGCTCCAGCCTAACCTGATTTCATTCATCAATAGTGCAAGTAAAGATAAGACACTTTGTAATATACATTATCAGATAAACCTTCTTCTTTTGTCACTTAAAAGACATTTTTTGGTCTCCTGCACTAATCATTCACTCTCAATATCTGCTAAATCTGTGGGAGAAGGGAAGGGAACCGGTCACGTGAAAAAACGCTATCAACCTGTAGATATGGGGTTACTCTGCAGGTTAATAGCATTCTGAACCTGCCCGGTGCCGGCATTTAGACGCCCTCTGCCAGGAGGAAATGAACTTTATTGTATCTGGTAGCGTTTGGGTATCAGTCATGGGGGCGGCACTGGTTCAGTCACCGCTCTGTGTATAGAGAGTGACGGCTGTCACCGTGCCCCCAGACCTGATAGACAGCCGGCCCTAATGCTGAGCTGCCATCAGTCACTACAGGGGTCGCAGTTACAGGCGCCACTTTCTATACACAGAGCAGTGCCACCCCGGTGACTGGAAGTCGAACGCTACCGGGAGGAACGCGACAGGTTCATTTCAACAAAAATGTCTGCGATGCCCCTATAAACCTATGGAAGAGGGAGCTGGAGGGAGGAAAAGCAGAGCACAGAAAAGGTAAATGCTGAGGCTTATAATGCAGAGAAAAAATGCAGGATACCCATCATATAATGTACAATCCCCATACATTCATGTACACTCAGGAGTGTATAATGAGTGGCAATTATTCCTTATATAGTACTCCTTATTATAAAAAGTCATCTGAAAGTGCTGTTAAATCGTAAGGGAATCTGCCACCCGGTTTTAGATGCCCCATCTGAGAGCAGCATGATATAAGGGGTGAGACCCTGTTTACAGTGATATCTCACGCTTTTTGCTGCTTACTGCTATTTTGATAAAATCAGTGTTTTATCTGCTGCAGCTCTAGTAGTTCTCTGAATGCTGAGCTTTGTATAACCCCACTCACACCACTGATCGGCAGCTTTCCTCCAGTCAGTGGTGGGGATGGGGTTATACAGAGCACATGAATACCGAGGCTTACTAGTCCTCTAGTGATAATCTCCTGCTGATAAAACTGTGATTTTATAAAAACTACAGCAAGCAGCCCAGTAAATGACACATCGCTGGAATCAGGGTCTCTGCCCATACATTATGTTGCTGTCAGATTAGATAACAAAAACCTGGTGACAGATTCACTTTAAGGGGGTTATCCTATTTCAGACAACCCCTATTCCAACACAGCATTTTTTTTTTTTAAGAAACAAACCGTGCTTCAAGCCACATATCCAAGCCCTTTCCACTTCCTGCCAACGTCAACTCAAAAACATCTCCCGGATCCGCACATTCCTCAACCACGAATCTGCAAAAACACTAGTGCACGCCCTCATCATCTCCCGCCTCGACTACTGCAACCTCCTGCTTTGTGGCCTCCCTTCCAACACTCTTGCACCCCTCCAATCTATCCTAAACTCGGCTACCTCACTAATCCCCCTGTCCCCCCGCTGTTCCCCGGCCTCTCCTCTCTGTCAATCCCTGCACTGGCTCCCATGTACCCAGAGACTCCAGTTCAAAACCCTAACCATGGCATACAAAGCCATTCACAACCTGTCTCCCCCATATATCTGTGTTTCAATGTTTTTTATTAATTTTTTTTTTATAAACCTTCATACATCTCTGACCTAGTCTCCCAGTACTTACCTGCACGCAGCCTCCGATCCTCACAAGATCTCCTTCTCTACTCCCCTCTTATCTCCTCTGCCCACAATTGCATACAAGATTTCTCCTGTGCTTCCCCCCTACTCTGGAACTCTCTACCCCAACATATCAGACTCTCGCCTACCGTGGAAACCATCAAAAGGAACCTGAAGACCCACATCTTCCGACAAGCCTACAACCTGCAGTAACCACCGCTCCACCACACCGCTGCATGACTAGCTCTACCCTCACCCGCTGTACCCTCACCTATCCCTGGTAGACTGTGAGCCCTCGCGGGGAGGCCCTCTCTCCTTCTGTACCAGTTTGCCGTTGCGTTTTTGTTCAGGATTATTGTACTTGTTGTTTGTTATGTATATCCCCTTTTTCACATGTTAAGCTCCATGGAATAAATGGCGCTATAATAATAAATAGTAATAATAATAATGCTTTGGTGTCAGTCATTGTCTGCAGCGCTGACGTGACGGTGAAAGCACTGCAGTCAGTCAGTGAGCTCTGAAGGTCGGCCCGAGTTAACGGCACGAGCCGCTGAGCGTAGCTACAGGCTGCAGAGCTGTAGATGTGTTGTCAGCGCTGCAGACAATAACAGACAGCGGGAGCAGCAGGAGAAACTTTGCGCTGGACCTGGGGAGGATGAATAGAGAACAGACGGTTTTTGTAATTTCTTTAAACAAACTGCAGCCAGGAACAGCGGTTTTGTGAAACAAGAAAGTCCCTTTAAAGGTTGTTTCACAGAGTAAATAAGATCATTTTAGTATTAAATCATTAAAAAGCTACAAACATGCCACAGTTAATGTGACCATTATCTGGGCTTTGTTATAAATATTTCAGAATAAGCTGCAACATGCTGTACAGATCTGACTAATGTGTCCAGGGCCTGATGAGCACAGCCACCACGGCATGGACCCCGGCTAATCCCATCCATGTGAACACAGGCAGAAGGACTTTACTGGCCACTCCTTGTATCTTACCCAATGCTGCTTTATCATGGCTCATTATCAAGGGGTCACAGATCAACCTTATAAAGCCCGCCACACACATTAGATGGCTCTTGGATGAAAGACGGCCCGCGCTTAACAGTTGTCTGGCAGCCATCTCTCCCATACACTCCTGTGTTCTCTATGAGAGTCACCACCAGACATGTCTACTGGCACCTTATCTCCAGAACATAATGATCAGCCAAATTAAATGATCAGTTATGCTGGATCATTAACTCCCCCAAAAAATTGTCCGGGACCCCATACATATTAGACTGTCAGACAGAGCCGTCAATACGTTATATATACGATATATCCAACTCTTCCGCAGCCTCCGATGAGAACAGTGTAGTTACTTTCCTCCGGCTGCAGCCGCTCCTCTTTCAGCATCTGTTCCTGGAAGAGGTCCAGGGCTTCGGCCAGCTGCACACAAGAGGGACATGTCTTCAGAGGAGAGCAATAGAAGTGCTAGAAGCAGTGCAGGATATACAAGCAACCAGGACCCAGCACTTCACACTTATGTCCTCACTCACCTCCTCCCTCTTTACTCTACTAAATAAACAGATGAGACCCCAAGACAACTCTGACACATACAGACAGGTGTATGATTTTTTAGGTGCATTTTCTAATGGTAAAATTTATAGAAAAAGCAAAGAAAGAAAAAAAATAAGTAAATCACGAAACTTAGAACATGCTGTGATTAGCAACAAAAGAAAAAACGTAAAAATGCACAGATGCAACAAAAGTAGCAAAAAGACAAAATAATGCAAAATAATGCAAACATAAAAAAATAAATAAATAATCCAAACAAAAAAAAACAGTAGCAATTTCTTAAAAACACATGTGAATATTTTTCTTTATTGCTCTTGGACATGACTTCCATAATCGTAGCAGAGCCGGGCTGTGTTGTGAAGACTGCAATAGTTTTACTGTGATTACAGACATTGCTTGAAAAAAGGAGAACAACATGGCACAAGGGCGACTTATGCAAATGCTATAACAGTCATGGCTATGATCCTAAAAAATAATGCTTCTCATCAATGGCTATCTCCTCCGTCCGGACACTTACCAGGCTTCACTGTGTTTCTTAGGTGCTAGTGGTGATGTGGCACCCCAGGGGTTTGGTTACCACAGTAATAGAGATATTATGTCTGAGAGCAAGTGGGAGGTTTCTCTGGCCAGGAGCCCTAAGCATGCAACACGGTCCGCCCAGACCTGGGAGGGGAGGAATCTGCCCTTATAAACTGGGTCTGGTGCGGGATTAGTGAGTGAAGCTAGAGACAGAGCCTGCAGAACAAGCAGAGCAGTCAGAGCCTGGAGAGGGAAAGTGAGAACAGGAGCTCTGTAGGAGCAGCAGCTGAAGGCCAGGGGCTGTGAGCAGAGATATAGCTCGCCCTGGCTGAAGTTACTAAAACCGGACACAGGAGTCCGAGGCTGTGGGGACTGATATATACCCAGCAGCAGAAACCAACCGGCAGGGGATTCCAGGTCCTCTGGCCATAGAAGCCCGGAGGCTCAGTCACAAAGAAGGGACCAGCGCCGCCATCCAGGAGCGGAGGCTAACAGAAGGCCCCAAGTCACCAGCCATACGGGTGAGCACCACACGGTATACTCAGGGACGTGGGCTACTTGTAACCGCTGACATCAAGGTAGCCAGGAAGAGTGCAGATAAACGGGGAGGCCTACAACTCCACCTGGCCAGGGGAACTCCTGCTTGCTCGCAGACTGACCAGGCCCCTTATACTAGCCAGTACTCCCGGGAGGGTCTGCCTTGTACCATCAGTAAAGACCCTGAACTGCACCTCACGTCTCTGTGATTCCTTGCCGCACCAGCACCATTAGCACTGGGACCCTCACATCATCACTCCCATCATCTCTCACATTAGCTGCCCTGAGGCAATACTTCTCCCGTGGGGAGTTATCCCATACTCGGCTGCGCAAACAACATCAGCCTCAGCGGTCGGCAGCGCAGCGGCGGTCCCCACTGACCGCAATCCACGGGTGGCGTAGTCGGACATTTGCTATACATTAAGACTGCCACTGGTTTGACCACCCTGGGCACGGACCGGGTCACCGCCACACGGAGACTACAACCCCCAGCATTCTACAATAGGCCCGGTTCCGGGTTCCCCTGCACAACACAGGCCCAGGGGGCGCGTCAACTTTGGCGTAGTCGGCAGGATTTCGTGCCCGCAACCACCGGGTACTGCGTGCCTGAAAAAGAGACTTTTATACTTACCTGTGGTGAAGTTTCCCGCCGTCTGGAGTCGTTTCCCGCCATCCGGAGCCGATTCCCGCCATCAGACGCCATCTTGGATCGTTTCCCGCTGTCTTCTGCCTTTTTCCCGCCATCCGCAGCTGCTTCCCGCCTTCGGACGCCATCTTCGGGAAGCCGCACGGGAAGAAGAGGGGCGTGGACGCCGAAAGCGCGCGAGATCCGAAGCTCCGCCCCACGCTCTGACGCTGCGCAAGGTCCTGGAAGGGAGGAAGAGCGACGCTGACGTCATCGGAGCGCGACGCCAGGTCCTCAACCCCGACGATCGACTGCGGAGCCGCGGCCTACGGAAGAAGAGCATCGCAAGGTAGGCCACGGTCCACTAGGGGGGGAGGAGGATGCCGGATACCGAGGGGAGCTCCACTGCCACAGCCACCGCCAGTGCAACCGCTGCAGCAGTCATGCCATTCACCATGCCTTATATCCCGGGGGCAACCTGGCTACCCCAGTACTCAGGGGAGTCACATACTCTAAATGACTTTAGAGAAAGACTGGATAGCCTCTTCCAGGTGTACCCCCTCACAGAAGAGCAAAAAGTGAGCATCCTGGTGGCCCAATTAATCGGGGCAGCCCAAAGGGAGGTAAAGTCCTGGTCACCTGGGAGGAAGAGGACTGTCAGGGAAATACTAGCCCGGCTGAAAGACACATTTGATACCCGCACCTCAGCCGAAATAAAGCTCAGATTTTACGGGTGTAAACAACGGGCACATGAGAGTATAAGAGACTATGCTCTAAACCTACAAGAGGCCCTGAGAGCCATTAAGCAGGCAGACCCTGACAGCGTGGGAAATGAAGATAAGCTGTTGACTGAACAATTTATTGAGGGTCTACTGTGCAATGCCCACCGAACCCAGTTGCGGGCAATGGCCTTACAGGACCCTGACCTGGACTTTGCACAGTTCAAGGACAGAGCCATCCGGGTGCTCCGAGAACCGGCACCAGGTGGCGCTGTGACCCACAGGCCCCCTGCTATCACTTACCACCAGGAGACGGCGCCCTTGTCTGCAGGGCCTGTGGGAGCTGATGCGCAGGCTTTAAACAGTGACCCGGCTACAGACCTGCACCATCAGGTCCAAGAGCTGACTAAGAGCGTTGCCGCGCTAACCAGAACTGTGCAGTCTTTACAGGTCTCTTCTCCAGGAAAGATCCAGCTGGCATCCGGACTGGAGGACGTCCCGTGGCGCCGACTGAGGAGGACCCCACCGGCCAGAGGAAGACCCAGCGACAGATACAACGAGGACGGACGACCCATCTGCCGCCGCTGCAATCAACCCGGACATGTGGCAAGGTACTGTCATTTAAACGGGCACAACCTGGGGTAGAGGGCCAACCCCCAGGCATAAGACCATCAGGCCCATCAAACTGGCGTGATAAATACATAGGGGGACGTCCAATCTTGCCTGTGGTACTGGATGGCATTCCTATGAGTGCCCTACTAGACACTGGGTCACAGGTGATCACAATCCCGTACGTGCTCTTTAAACAGTACTGGAATGACTCGGACATAACCCGCTACCCAGATGACGACCTGAGTATCATCGCCAGCAATGGTCAGCCCGTGCCGCAATTGGGATTCAAAGAGGTGACCATTAAGATCGGTAAAGTCGAACTGGCGGTACAAGGACTGATTATAGTGGACATAGACCGTCATGAGAGTCACCCTAGAATAACCTTGGGAACTAATGTGATTGAAAATGGTCTTGCAGAGGTGATTCTCATTTTACAGCAGGTTGCCAAGAACGCCAGTTCCGGCCAGCAGCGTGTGCTCCAAAAAGAGATCCGGGCACTGATGAAGCGGCAACAGGTGGAACTATCTGGTGGTGAGATAGGTAGCGTGAGAATGTGTGACCCGTTCCCTATTGCCATGCCCCCAAAAAGTGAGATGATGATTTGGTGCCGGGCAGCTATTGGTCTAAGAGGTAGAGACTACCAAGCAATGGTAGAACAAGTCTACTCAGACAGTAGGCCCACCATTTTGACGGCACGAGGGGTGGTCGATGTACGCCATGGGAGGGAGCCCGTTCGCATCATAAATATCGGGGAGAGAGAAGTACACCTGCCCCGGTATGCCACGCTAGCCAAATTGTTCACCATAAAGCAGAATTCTGTACAGGCCGTGGAACCCTTGCCTCCATCTCAACCAGAGGAAGGTAACGGCTCTAAGAAACCAATGGAGGACTGGAGTCAGCAACTGCATTTGGGTACTGACTCCACTCCCTCACACCAGAAACAGGGAGTCTATCGGGTGGTTCAAGAGTACGAGAGAGTGTTTAGTAAACACCCGCTGGACTTCGGGCGAGTAACGGGGGTAGAACATCACATCCCCACGGGAGACCATCCTCCCATAAAGGAGAGATACCGACCCGTACCCCCTGCACACTACCAACACGCCAAGGGGATGCTAAAAGACATGAAGGAGGCTAGGGTAATTAGGGACAGCTGTAGCCCCTGGGCAGCTCCACTAGTCTTAGTGAAAAAGAAAGACAACACTATGAGAATGTGTGTAGACTACAGGAAGGTCAACCGTATCACACACAAAGATGCGTACCCGTTACCAAGGATAGAAGAGTCCTTAGCTGCATTAAAATCTGCTAACTTCTTCTCTACTTTGGATCTCACTAGCGGGTACTGGCAGGTTTCTGTAGCAGAGGCAGACCGGGAGAAGACCGCATTCACCACCCCGATGGGTCTCAGCGAATTTAACTGTATGCCGTTCGGGCTCTGCAACGCACCAGGAACCTTCCAACGGTTGATGGAATGCTGTCTGGGACACCGGAACTTCGAGACGGTCCTGTTGTACCTGGACGATGTCATCGTCTATTCCAAGACCTACGAGGACCACCTGAAACACCTGGCAGAAGTGTTTGAAGCTCTGGCAAACTACGGCCTAAAAGTGAAACCCTCCAAGTGTCACCTCCTGAAACCAAAAGGTGCAATACCTGGGACACGTGGTGAGTGCTGACAGAGTGGCTCCTGACCCTGATAAGATCACCGTGATTAAGGACTGGCCAAGACCCTCCAGCATAAAGGAAGTGCGGCAGTTCCTCGGGTTGGTAGGCTACTACCGAAGATTCATTCCCGGTTTCACCAAAATGGCAGCCATAGCAGGACCTCCTGATAGGTCAATCGCGGAAAGCCAAAAACCAGAAGCCGCCCTTTAGGTGGGAAAAGCTGGAAGAGGAGTCCTTCTGCCAGCTGAAGATGGCCCTCACGGGGGATGAAATCCTGGCATATCCAGACTACAGCCAGCCCTTTATCCTCCACACGGACGCAAGCAACATCGGGCTAGGAGCCGTACTGTCCCAGATCCAGCAAGGGAAAGAACGGGTAATCGCTTAAGCCAGCCGAAAGCTACGGCCCACGGAGAGGAACCCTGAGAATTATAGCTCATTCAAGCTGGAGTTCCTGGCAGTAGTGTGGGCAGTGACCGAACGTTTCAAGCATTACCTTGCCTCCTCCAAATTCACCGTGTACACGGATAACAACCCGTTGACACACCTGGACACTGCAAGGCTCGGTGCCCTGGAACAGAGATGGATGGCCCGCCTGTCCAACTTTGAATTCACCATCAAATACCGGGCAGGACGCTCAAATGCCAACGCGGATGCCCTGTCTAGAATGCCGAACTTACCGGACGTAGGGGAAGATCCAGAAGAAGTTGAGCTCCCTGCGTTCCACCGTCATGGGATTACCCTGTATTCCCACCGTGTGAAGGACAGGCGCTCCGTGACGTTCAATCCCTTGCCCCACTACAACTGGGCAGAGACGCAAGACAGTGATCCCGCAGTCCATTTGGTGAAGGAAATGCTGACCCAGGCCGATGCTCGTCTTGACCCAGATGCTCCGGAGGAGACCAAGCAACTGTGGAAGGAGAAAAGTAAGCTGTTCCTCTACAGGGAGAAGCTGTGCCGGAGAATGGTTAACTCTCGAACACATGAGTTGGCCTGGCAGGTAGTGGTCCCAAGACGAGACGCGGCTATGGTTCTGGAGGCATACCACAACGGAGCAGGGCATTTCGGATGGAAGAAGCTGGAGTTCTTGTTGCGTGAACGGTTCTACTGGGTAGGCATGAGAGGAGCCATCGAGAGGTGGTGCAGAGACTGTGGCCCGTGCCACCTGAGAAGAAAAGACCGAGCCAGCCAGAAGACTCCCCTGCAGCCCATCATCACCAGACAGCCACTGGAACTGGTAGCCCTGGACCATGTGAAACTGGCTCCAAGCAGATCTGGGTATGTCTACGCCCTCACAATCGTAGATCATTACTCCCGGTTCCTGGTGGTGGTCCCGGTCAAGGACTTAACGGCTCAAACAGCAGCTAGAGCCTTCCAGCAGCACTTCTGCCGTCCACACGGGTACCCGGACCAAGTGTTGACAGACCAAGGACCAGCCTTCGAAGCGGAGGTCTTCCAGGAGTTCTGCAACCTGTATGGCTGCAAGAAGATAAGAACAACGCCCTATCACCCTCAAACCAATGGACTCTGCGAGAAGATGAACCAGGTGGTGATAGATCTGCTAAAAACATTGCCCCTGGAAGAACGCAGTCTGTGGCCTGAGAAACTGCCCGATCTGGTGGACCTGTATAACCACATCCCTGTAGGTTCCACCAACTGTACCCCGGCTTACCTAATGAGAGCAAGACCTGGTAAGCTGCCTATTGACCTGGATATGGGAGTCCTGACGCCTGAGGACACCTCGCCAGAGGCAGACTGGGATACAGAACGGCAGCAGCAGTATCGGAAAGTACAGGAGAGCGTCGAGCGAAGTCTGTCTCAAGCTAGAGAAAGGCAAGAGAAGGCTTATAACCAGTATGCTCCCGCTGTTCCCCTGGTACCTTGAGATCAGGTCTTGAAGAGGAAGAGGCGGCTCCACAAGTTGGACGACCAGTGGGAGAAGGACCCGTACACCGTACTGCCATCAAGCCATGAGAACCCAAAAATCTGCGTAATCAGTAAGGATGGAGGAGAAACCACAGCCATTGTCTCCAGAGACCACCTGAAGAAGTGTCCCGAGCAGCTGCAAAGCCCTGAAGAAGATCAAGGAAACCCTCAACCCGCAGAGGAAAGGGAAGAAATGATCAGTACCGTACTCGGAGACTTCCCCCGGTCTTGGACACAAGTAAACGGCGCTGTCGTGGTACCCGTCCTCACCTTTCTCCAGCCAGCCCCGCAAGTGCCTACAGAGGAACCAGTAGAGCTGGAAGAGCAGCCGGCCCAAGAGGCAGAAGAGTCCACACCAGCAGTACAGGAGGATCAACCCTCTGCTAGTAGTGAGCCTGCCGTGCCCCTAGTGAGCCAAAGAGTGCGCAGACAACTGCCCAGCTTACCCATAACACCTCCTACACCCTGTAGTGCAGAACCAGTTAGTGAGCTCCGTAGGTCAACTAGAGTCACTAGAGGTCAGATGCCCGCTCGCTGGAGAATCTAAACTAATGCACTGTGAATTTATCTGTTAACTGTTTATGGTTTATGTTTGTTGCCTGTTACTAATTATGTTTCTCAGTTACCCTGCAGATTTTTATGGACTAACAGGTTATGGACGCTGGATAACCGGAACAGTTTTGTAGATAGTTGCACCTTGGTGCCTCTTGCGAAGACGGCCGCGGAAGAGAAAACCTGTCTGGCGTGGCCTCCTTGCGGCCCAAAGTAGTTAGTCTACCCTTGCAGCCACACCAAAGGACAACGCAAGGGGTTTGCTTTGGACAGGTCCCCTACTTCGCTTAAAGCTTCACCTTGGGTGATATGGACACCCGGTTGCGGACACGCCGTGACCTTTAAAGAACTAAAGCTTCTTGTAAATATGTTATCGTATTATTGTTTATACCCTGTTATTATGTTTCTTTAAAAATGTGTTTAGTCCCGGAGTACTAAAATTTACTAGGGGGGAATGTGGCACCCCAGGGGTCTGGTTACCACAGTAATAGAGATATTATGTCTGAGAGCAAGTGGGAGGTTTCTCTGGCCAGGAGCCCTAAGCATGCAACACGGTCCGCCCAGACCTGGGAGGGGAGGAATCTGCCCTTATAAACTGGGTCTGGGGCGGGATTAGTGAGTGAAGCTAGAGACAGAGCCTGCAGAACAAGCAGAGCAGTCAGAGCCTGGAGAGGGAAAGTGAGAACAGGAGCTCTGTAGGAGCAGCAGCTGAAGGCCAGGGGCTGTGAGCAGAGATATAGCTCGCCCTGGCTGAAGTTACTAAAACCGGACACAGAAGTCCGAGGCTGTGGGGACTGATATATACCCAGCAGCAGAAACCAACCGGCAGGGGATTCCAGGTCCTCTGGCCATAGAAGCCCGGAGGCTCAGTCACAAAGAAGGGACCAGCGCCGCCATCCAGGAGCGGAGGCTAACAGAAGGCCCCAAGTCACCAGCCATACGGGTAAGCACCACACGGTATACTCAGGGACGTGGGCTACTTGTAACCGCTGACAGCAAGGTAGCCAGGAAGAGTGCAGATAAACAGGGAGGCCTACAACTCCACCTGGCCAGGGGAACTCCTGCTTGCTCGCAGACTGACCAGGCCCCTTATACTAGCCAGTACTCCCGGGAGGGTCTGCCTTGTACCATCAGTAAAGACCCTGAACTGCACCTCACGCCTCTGTGATTCCTTGCCGCACCAGCACCATTAGCACTGGGACCCTCACACCATCACTCCCATCATCTCTCACATTAGCTGCCCTGAGGCAATACTTCTCCCGTGGGGAGTTATCCCATACTCGGCTGCGCAAACAACATCAGCCTCAGCGGTCGGCAGTGCAGCGGCGGTCCCCACTGACCGCAATCCACGGGTGGCGTAGTCGGACATTTGCTATACATTAAAACTGCCACTGGTTTCACCACCCTGGGCACGGACCGGGTCACCGCCACACGGAGACTATAACCCCCAGCATTCTACAACAGGCCCGGTTCCGGGTTCCCCTGCACAACACAGGCCCAGGGGGCGCGTCAGTGACGCTACCATCATACCGTTAAGGTTACGATCAGCAAATACAATCATTTAGGACAATGTAATTGCATAATATTTGCCACAATAGGAAATTATATGAGGATATATTATAGAAGGACATATATTGTCTGGTATGCTTCATTGTAAACTAGCATTGTGATGTGCGATCCCTCCCCTGCGGATCCCCAGTAGAATAACAATATAGACATTCTTACCTTGCCCTCCTTTATTTTGGCCTTACACTGGAGGAAGTACCAGTACGGAGTGTTTCTTCTTCCCCTGTACCTATTATGAGCGGGTTGTGTGCCCCAGTAATGTCCTCACCCTCTTCATATTTCAAGTCCTGGACCTCTGGAGACTATTTCTTAAACACAGTTCTTGAGGAGTATGTCTTGGACAATGTCCCAAAGTTGTCCTCCTCTGGTACCGGTGAATTATGACCAGCACCGGCATGGTCGGAGATAGTCCTGAATCGCAGTACTCTCTGCTGGGATCACAGCCGATGGTTGCTGGAGTCCGGTAAGGAGTCAGACAAATCTGTCTGCACATGGGTTGTACTGTTATTAACCATCCTGATGCCAGGGAGTAAGATGGCAACTTAGCGAGGATCTGCAGCATGCCCATGGTAGATGGCGAGCAATGGTCTTCAGGCAGCTGAAACAATTCACAAAAATAAAAATACATCAGCTCTAAAGAGCACGGCTGCTCCGTGGTCAGTAATGTCGCCTTACTGCACTGAAGTGGTGCAGACATACACAGTATATAGTGGGTGTACATATCCAGGCACAACCTAGAAGGAGGTAGATACATACAATCTACATACTGTATATATATAATTATATACACAGTGGGGGAAATAATTATTTGATCCCCTGCTGTCTTTCTTAGTTTGCCCACTGACAAAGACAGGAACAGTCTATAATTTTAAGGGTAGGTTAATTTTAACATTGAGAGATAGAATATCCAAAAAAAAATCAAGAAAATCACATTGTATAAACTAGATAATTTTTTTGCATTTTGCAGTGAGAAATAAGTATTTGATCCCTCTGGAAAACAACACTTAATACTAGGTGGTAAAACACATGTTGGCAGCACAGCAGTCAGACGTTGTTTGTAGCTGATGATGAGGGTTGTGCACATGTCGGGAGGAATTTTGGTCCACTCCTCTTTGCAGATCATCTCTAAATCATTAAGATTTTGAGGCTGTTGCTTAGCAAATCGGAGCTTTAACTCCCTCCATAAGTTTTCTATGGGATTAAGGTCTGGAGACTGGCTAGGCCACTCCATGACCTTACTGTAGTTCTTTTAGATCCACTCCTTTGTTGCTTTGGCTGTATGTTTTGGGTCATTGCCTTGCTGCAAAGACCTAGCCACGACCCATCTTCAATGCTCTTACTGAGGGAAGGAGGTTGTTGGCCAAAATCTCGCGATACATGACGCCATCCATCTTCCCTTCAATACGGTGCAGTCGTCATGTCCCCTTAGCAGAAAAGCACCCCCAAAGTATGTTTCCCCCACCATGCTTCACGGTTGGAACGATGTTCTTAGGGTTGTACTTCCTTCTTCTTCCTCCAAACACGGCCAATTGAGTTAATGCTAAAGAGCTCAATTTTTGTCTCATCTGACCACAGCACCTTCTCCCAATAACTCACAGAATCATCCAGGTATTCATTGCCAAACTTCAGATGGGCCTGCACATGTGCCTTCTTGAGCAGGGGGACCTCGCGGGCACTGCAGGATTTTAACCTTTAAAGTGTAATGTGTTACCAATGGTTTGCTTGGTGACTGTGGTCCCAGCTGCCTGGAGATCATTAGCAAGTTCCCCCCGTGTAGTTTTAGGCTGATCTTTCACCTTCCTCATGATCAAGGATACCCCACGAGGTGAGATTTTGCATGGTGCCCCGATCGATGTCAATTGACAGTCATTTTGTATTTCTTTAATTTTCTTACAATTGCACCAACAGTTGTCTCCTTCTCACCCAGAGTCTTACTTATGGTTTTGTAGCCCATTCCAGCTTTGTGCAGGTCTATGATCTGGTCCCCGACATCCTTAGAAAGCTCTTTGGTCTTGCCCATGTGGTAGAGGTTAGAGTCTGACTGATTAATGGAGTCTGTGGACAAGAGTCTTTTATACAGGTGACTATGTAAGACAGCTGTCTTTACTGCAGGTAACGAGTTGATTAGGAGCTTCTAACTGGTCTGTAGCAGCCAGAACTCATAATGGTTTGTAGGGGATGAAATACTTATTTCTCACTGCAAAATGCAAAAACAAATATCTAATCTATACAATGTGATTTTCTTGATTCTTTTGGGCAGGGATATTCTCTCTCTCAATGTTAAAATTACCCTTAAAATTATAGACTGTTCATGTCTTTGTCAGTGGCCAAACTTAGAAAAACAGCAGGGGATCAAATATTTATTTCCCCTACTGTGTGTGTGTGTGTGTGTATATATATCTGTAGCTTTGTCGCCATAAAAAGATGGGGGCTCGGACACATTTCTTGCACTTGGGCCCCAAGCTGTTAATGTCCACCCCTACTTTTTTCAACCTATGTAACTATGTAGAATGCACATTAGGAAAATGCTTGAAATGCAATTCCCAATAATATTATTTTACAAGTAATTTCCTCTTTTTTTTTTTTCTTTGTAAAGTGCTAGTAATAAACCCAATCTCTGGATCTAGAAAGTGCAAAACACTTATGACAAACTTGCACATTTAATATCTGTATTTCTTATGGTGCCTAAGGGAAGCCATAATGATAAGGCCCCTGCTTGGTAACAAGTGCAGTTATCTGCCTCTATAACAATAGCAAATTACCAATGATGAAAGGGTTAATACTTGTGCCCTGCATCAGTAATAGACCCTGTAGTCACCATGACAACTGTTATGAGGTCATAAACCAGTGTCATAAAGAAGATTCCATAAAAGAATTCCGCGCTGCCACGATCAGCGCCATTACTGATGCGCCTGAGGACCTTGAGCTTGACCACCCACGTAATGTGCCAAACTTGGTGTAATTTGGAGGTTCTAGCAGGGAAAGGGGTTGTCTGCTTTAGACACCCCTAGGGCATGGGAAGGTAACAAAGGGGGGTCCCTAGACCAGGATCCCCTTCTGTTACCCTCTATATAGAGCAGCTCTCCTTTGGGAGTTCATGGACTGATCTATGACTCTAATGGGTGATAAATTGGGAGGGATTATTTATCCTATTAGGGATTAGGCATAACGAACTGTAACCAAATGTCCAATTTTTTGAGAGGCGGACCTGGATCTGTAAGGGAGAAATTATACATCCACCTGGCCAATCAGATCAACCAAATTCGCTCCATCAATCAATGTGGTGACAGATATCGCAGCCAGATCTCTCCCACATCCGCTTTATCACATTTATAGTCTGTATTTGTTATGTCATTCTCTGTAAATCTGGTAAAATGTACAAATTGTACAATTCTGCAGTTACATCTGTTATATATTGGCACTAACTCTCTAAGCCCAATGGAAGGGCAGCCCTCCATCCATGGTTCCATAGAGGTTTCCTCCACAGGGGGTTTTCCTCTCCTGAGTGCTGGAGGGTGACTCTTCGTGAGTCGGGGGTTGTGCTATTTTCGGTGTCATGTAAATTTAAATAAAATTTTGACCATTTGACACCTAATTGCAATGCTTCGTGTATTTATTTTGTGTGCTTCTGTCTGATTAATT
Organism: Phyllobates terribilis; assembly: GCF_046119375.1. Lineage (NCBI taxonomy): Eukaryota > Metazoa > Chordata > Amphibia > Anura > Dendrobatidae > Phyllobates > Phyllobates terribilis. The sequence continues at coordinate 1,077,770 of NW_027363189.1, forward strand.
TTGTTTGGGGGTCGGGGTCTATCACATACGGCTGGACATGTGCCAGCTGCACAGAACCCAGTAAGCACATTTTGCCCCAGGGGTCGCCCCTGCTCCGATGATGATGGTGAAGAGGAGACAAACATTACAGCACAACTCCTGGACGCATGCTCTCATCATTGGATAAAAGAATTGTATTACAGCAGTATAAGCAGATTACTCATCTATTCCTGTAATTTCCGTAGTCTTCAATGGAGAAGGCTGCAAGCAAGATGGTCTATAGGAACAGAGGCTACACAGAATCTTCTTTATCCTGATAGGTGATGGTTTGTGTTATGTAAATTTAAATAAAGTTGAGAACGTTTGACACCTAATTGCAATGCTTCATGTATTTATTTTGTATGCTTCTGTCTGATTTTGTTTGGGAGTCGGGCTCCATCACATATCACTGAGTGACACGTCTGACATCTGCCGGCCGCAGTTTTGCCCCAGGGGTCGCCCCTGCTCTGGGGAGTATGATGGAGCAGAGAAGATAAGCATTACAGCACAGCACCTGCAAGTGAGCGCTCATCCCCAGAATAAGGACTTATATTACAGGATTACAAGCAGCTTCCTCGCCTCATTCACACAGGGAGTATTTTGGGCAGTAATTTACATTAGTATTTGTAAGCTAAAAACCAGAGGGGAACAAACACAGAGAAAAATAATAACTGTACCACTCTCACCTCTTCTGTGTTTTGGATCCACTCCTGGCGTCTGTTAACAAATACTGGTGCAAAATATCGCCATGTAAAAGGGCCCTAAATCCTTACTGACTGATTGGACAATTCTTTACAAAAAAAACAATATATGCCTCACCATGCATTTAATCCATCCTGCTGCTCATATCTTCTGGGCTCAGACCCACAATGCCGTGACTCTCGGCCAGTGTACATAAGGAGAAAGTGGGAAAAGTCTCCAATAAAAAATAATTCTCACTTTATTGGTGCAAAATATTAAAATATATAAAAGTCCATGATAGTGGAGATGCAATCTCGACGCGTTTCTGGTTACGCCCTTAGTCAGTGATCCTGTTGTCATGACAACCCGCGCCTCCAGGTATCCCAGCGACGGTGGCCTGCTTAGACCAAGCTAGGAGCATGGTCTCAGAGGCTTCTATCACTGTAACACTGACAGGTAGAATTCATTACAATGCTTTATAACAGCGATTATACTAATAAAAGCTAGTCCCATAGAGGGACTAAATGAAAAAGTAAAAAAAAGAACGTGAAAAAATATTTAAAAAAAAAAACCTAATCAAAAAATAAACTGAAAAGAAAATGAAAATAATGTTATATCAATAAATGGGTAAATTCATACAAAAACTAAAATAAACCAAAAAGGTCCACATATTTGTTATCATCACTTCCACGGCCTATAAAACGGTCACACTACTTAACGCCTTCAGTGAACATTGAAAAAAAAACTATTCTTTTTCATCTTACCACCAAACAAAGAGCGGAATAAAACACGATCAAAAAGTCTAATGGAAATAAAAATGGTATAGCTGAAAACTAGCGACGAGCGAGCGCTAAAATGCTCGGGTGCTCGCTGCTCAAGTCAAGCAAATCGGAATACTCGGCTGCTCGGTCCAAGTAACGAGCCCAATGTAAGTCTATGGGAAACTCCAGCATTCTTTCAGCGCCCCCCCCCCCCCCCCCGGCGGTCTGCAGAGGGCCTAAAAATTGCCCAAATCGATGGGAACAGAACTCAAATGACAGGGGATCATCATGGGGAAGACTCCTGGAAGCATTTCTGACTCCCAGGTCAATGATGTCAACAATGTTGTCAGAGGTATTACGCCACTTTTACGGACTCACAATAAAACATACAAAAACTAAACTAAAATAGATTTTCCTGGGAATTATGTTCAGGAACATCCTTTCCAGGGTAATGAATTGTATACAAGGCAAAATAAATAACCAAAAACAAAAATGCTCCTTCACACCTTGGGCTATGTTCACACATAGCGTTTTTGATGCATTTTTGCATTGCTTTCAACCGTGACAAATGTATTCACCGGGAAATGGCATTTTAACATTTTACAACCTTATCTGGCCATGTGGTTTGTGAAACATCATCAGACACATCCTGTTTCATTTATGAAGGAGGGATTGTGAAAGTCACAAACACTGTTTTTACTGCCTTACTATTCTTAAAGGGCCAGCAGTCGGCTATGCTTTGTTGTTCCCATTATTAAAGAGTGGGTCTCCTATACTGTTATTGCATATGCAGTGACTGCAAGGGCTGCCAAAAATTTGGACGCAACCCAATACCTCTTTGAAGAGACATAGAGGAGGGTCTCCGTAAAAAAAAATATTCCCATTATAAAGGAGTGGGTCTCCTATAGTGGTAATGCCCATGCTGTGACTGCAAGGGCTGCCAAAATTTGGGAAAAACCCCACTAACAATTTAAAGACACATAGAGCTGGGCCACAGTAATGACATGTTCCCACTATAAAGGATAAGGATCTGCTATACAGTTATAGGGTATGCAGTGAGCCCAATAGCTGTAAAAATTTAGGAAAAACCCCACTAACAATTTAAAGACACATAGAGCTGGGCACAGTAACAACATGTTCCCATTAGAAAGGAGAGGGTCTCCTATCCAGTTATAGGGTATGCAGTGAGTCCAACGGCTGCCAAAATTTAGAAAAAACCCTATTAACAATTTAAAGACACATGGAGCTGGGCTACAGTAAGGAGTACGACATGCTCCCATTAAAAAGGAGTTGGTCTCCAATACTATTTGCGTATGCAGTGAATGCAACAGCTGCCAAAAATTACGAGGCACTCCAATGCCCCTTGCAAGAGATGTAGAGGTTGGAGGGCCTCCTGAAAACAATGTTCCCATATTTAGGAAGTGGGTCTCCCATACTGTTTGCCTATGCAGTGAATGCAACGGCTGCCAAAAATTTGGGGGCACTCCAATGCCCCTTGCAAGAGACATAGAGGTCGGAGGGCCTCCTGAAAATAATGTTCCCATTATTAGGAAGTGGGTCTCCCATACTCTTTGCCTATGCAGTGAATGCAACGGCTGCCAAAAATTTGGGGGCACTCCAATGCCCCTTGCAAGAGACATAGAGGTCGGAGGGCCTCCTGAAAACAATGTTCCCATTATTAGGAAGTGGGTCTCCCATACTCTTTGCCTATGCAGTGAATGCAACGGCTGCCAAAAATTTGGAGAAACTCCAATGCCCCTTGCAAGAGAAGTAGATATGGTGATATGGTAGATATGGTAGTGATATGGAGGAGGATGTGAAGGATGAGGAGGAGGAGGACAAGAGCAAATAGACAAAATCAGGAAGCGTATACCCATGTCTGGGTGTGAAGACAGAGGTGCATGGGAATACAGTTAGACCTCCCAAAAAAAAGACACTGTATTTGAGTTTATGTTACGCTGCTATCATTCAGTGGTGTTGAGAAGTCTTGCCCAAACCAGCCTTTGATCAATTTTGTATGAGTCAGCCTGTCAGCATTTTCAGTTGACAGCGGCAGGGCAGGCCAGGACCTCCAAGGTGTAGAGAGCCAGTTCATGCCACGTGTACAGCTTGGATACTCAATAATTATAAGGCACAGAGGAATCAAGGACTACGTTGGCACAGTTGGCAAGGTACTCCCTCACCATCTTCCGAAACTTTCCCCTCTTTGGGAGAGTACCCCGCGCCTCAGGACCTGTGCGATGGGAGGGTCTGAGAAAACTGTCCCAGAACTTTGACAGTGTTCCCCTGCCTCTGCTGGATTGAATTTGTGTCTCTCTCGCCTGTACTCCTTGGTTGTTCAACGAACTGTGACCTCTGTCGCCAGCATTTTCAGATGGGAATTTTTTAAATAATTCCGCAACAAAAGCCTTCTCGTACGGCACCATTTTAGAGGCCTGTCCTGCAAGGGAATAAGAGACAGAAAGTTCTCCTTGTAGCGTGGGTCTAGAAGTGTCACCAACCAGTAAGGACTGTCACCCAAAGTTTGGACAATGCAAGGATCAGGGGAAAGGCTGCGTAACATAAACTCAGCCATGCGTGCCAGATTGCTGACAGGCAAGACTTCTGTGTCCTCACCAAGAGGATGACTGACCATGCTCTTCATGACTGGAAGCCATGGGATTTTATGAGCTGTCCCAGGCCAAGGGTATAGATTGAGAAGAGTAGGGGTCCTAGTCCTAGGACAGAACCTTGAGGGACTCCAACAGAGAGGTGGCGGGATGAGGAGGTAGTGTGGGAGGGGGGAGGCTAAATGTGCGGTTGGAAAGGTATGAGGAGATCCAGGATAGGGCAGGGTCTTTGACTCCAAAGGAAGACAGGATCTGCAGTAGGAGGCAGTGGTCAACTGTGTCGAAGGCAGAGGACAGGTCAAGAAGAAGGAGTACAGTGAATTGTCTGTTAACTTTGTTGGTAAGTAAGTCATTAGTAATTTTGGTAAGGGCAGTTTTGGTGGAATGGTGGGGGCGGAAACCAGATTGTTGGTTATTGAAGAGAGAGATAGATGAAAAGTGAGAGGAAAGTTCAGCGTGAACGTGTTGCTCAAGGAGTTTGGAGGCAAATGGGAGAAGCGATATGGGTCGGTAGCTGGACAAGGCGGTTGGGTTGAGGGATGGCTTTTTGAGGATGGGAGTGATTGTGGCATGTTTGAAGGCAGAGGGGAAAGTACCAGAAGTTAGTGATAGGTTGAAAAGATGGGTTAGGGATGGGATGAGTGTGGGGGTGAGGTTGGGGGGGATGGGGTTGAGTGCACAAGTGGTGAGGTGTAATTTGGAAAGGAGACGAGTGAGTTCTCCTTCCATGATGTTGGAAAGGGAGGTTATGGGGGAAGAGCAATGGTCTGGGAAACAAAGGGGTTGTGGTGGTCGGACAGTAAAGATTTGCCGTGTTTGGTCAATCTTGTTTTTGAATTGTGTGGCAAACTCCTCAGCAGGGATGACGGAGTTTGGAGGGGGCAGTGGTGGGTGGAGGAGAGAGTTAAAAATGTTGAATAACGGTTTGGGGTTGTAGGATAAGAAAGATATGACGGTTGTGAAGTAGGCCAGCTTAACAGAGGCGAGGGTTGATTTGAATGCGAATGTTGTTGTTTGAATGCAGTGAAGACATCTTGCGAATGTGTTTTCCTCCAACGCCGTTCCGCAACCCTGGACGCTTGCTGAAGCGGTTTAGTGAGGGTGTTGTGCCAGGGTTGCCTATTGACTCGTCGCGCTCTGCCATGCACAAGAGGGGCGACCGAGTCAATAGCTGATGCGAGAGTGGTATTGTAGAAAGCAGTGGTGCTGTCAGTGTCGTGGAGTAAAGATGTCAGTGGTAGAACAGAGTCAGAGAGTGTGTGAGTGTCTAGATATGCAAGGTTTCTGAGGGGGTGTGCTAGTTGCTGGACATGTGTGACAGGTGAGGAGGATAGGGGTAGGGGGGAGGTTGTAAGGTTAGATAGGGAGCAGAGTTGGGTGAAGAAGATGAGGTCTAGTATGTGTCGGTCTGTGTGGGTGGCTGAGGAGGACCACTGAGTAAGTTCAAAGGATGAAGTAAGTGACAGGAATTTGGATGCTGTTGACTGGCGAGTGTCAGTGGGGATGTTGAAATCGCCCATGATGATTGTGCAACGTCAGCAGAGAGAAAGTAAAGAAGCCAGGTGGAGAATTGGTCAATATAGGCAGTGACTGGGCCTGGAGGTCGGTATATGACAGCTACTTGGAAGGAGAGTAGATGAGGACAGAGTGGACTTCAAAAGAAGGGAGAGTAAGGGAGGGTAGAGGTGGGATAGGGCTAAAGGAGCAGTTGGTAGAAAGGAGAAGACCCACTCCTTCACCATGTCTGTTACCAGGGCGAGGAGTGAGCGTGTGTGTGAAGTGGTGGCCACCGTAACACAGCGCAGCAGGGGAGGCAGTGTCGGAGGGTGTCAACCATGTCTCTGTGATGCCCAGGAAAAAGAGATGACGAGAGGTAAAGAGGTCGTGGACAAAATGGAGCTTGTTGCAGACATAGCAGGCGTTCCAGAGTGCTCCAAAGAGAGGGAGCAGGGTGGGTGGTCATCAGCGGCACGGGTTTTACATAGGAGAGGTTGCTGTAGTTTGCAGTTGGTTGGAAGCAATAGGAGGGGGTATTGGTGGGAGGTGTGAGCTGTTTGGGTCCAGGATAGGACTGGATAGGACTGTCGCCAGCAGTGAGGAGAAGCAGAGAAAGGGAGAGCAGGTGGGAGAAGGAGAGTGTCCGGCTTGTTTTATGTTTTGGTAGGATAGCTCTGAGTTTGAGGAGCAGGTCTGCAGATGAGGTCAGGTGGGGAGGTAAGAGGGAAGGAGAGATGATTATTTGGTTAGAGGGTGCTGGGGTTTGAGGACAGCAAAGGAGAGTAAGGTTTAGTGGTGCCAAGAAACTAAGGGCGTATGTAAGCATAATGAAGGTTTAAGCGTGAATGAGAAAGAGAAAGAAAAGAGGATCATATCTCATTAGACTACCATTCACTGGTGTACACCACCATAATTATATCGAGTATAGACTGGGAAGGGAAAAGAGGAAAAGATGTGAATGGAAAATAAAATATAATGTTTATTGAAAATTACTTTATTTACTTATTTTCTAGACTTTATCAAGTAAGGCTGAGTTCACACGATGCGTATTTCATGCGTTTCCGCGTTTTTGCAGTTGCGTAAACGCCACGGAAACGCATGAAAAACGCATGGTAGAAGGGAAGCAATGTTCCCCAATGGAAATCCGCATGTGCTGTGCCCATGATGCGGATTTTTCCGCAGCGTAAACGCTGCGCTCAAAAATCCGCAGCATGTCATTTAATCTTGCGTAAACGCGGCGTTTTCGCCGCCATTGACTTGCATTAGAACGCGCCAATACCGCAAGACTGCATCTGTACTTGTGTAGCACCCCGAGGACTCGGCTGCTACAGGGGTATTGCACCTCAAACCAGAGGTGTGGTATTCCACTCCCGGGTAAGGATGGAGTGTGGAACAGAGCTCAGATAGCTGCATGCACTACACTCACCCCATTTCCGGGGGACAGAACAATGGTACTCCCACCAGGTAGATGTGCAGGTACGACAGCGTCTGTCCCTGGCTGGAGTGGGGAGGAACATCCTAGTGGTGTAGGAGCAGATAGGGGAGGGACTCTGGGCATAGGTAGGAGCCCATTGGGTGCTAGTCACCTGGGCTCGGGTGTCAGAGGGAGTATATAAGGTGGGCACTATCTTAAGACAGGGTTCAGTTCAGCCTGGAGGAGTTGTGAGAGGAGCTCAGCCAGAGAGGGCTGACAGGGAGCTGTGGCTCCGTCTGGGCCCAGCTCCAGAGCCAGGCCTGAAGCCGAGAGAGAGAGAGAGAAGGAAGAAGAGGAACAGAGAGAAAGGCCCAGAGACGCAAGCATAGAGGGAACCCTGAGATCCCACGAGAGAACCAAAACGGGTGAAGGGTTGGCAGAGAAGGGTACCGGATCCCAAACTGGTGGAGGCCAATTATCCTTAGCCAGGAACCGGAGGTCGTGGTCAAGTTTTGGCACGACCCCTCACCACATCCACCAGGAAGGCACGCCACATAGGGTCAGGGAAACCGGAGAGAGGTTTTACCCCCATAAGGCCCGAGGAAGCCGGACAAAGGTGGGTCCCTGGTGGGGACGGCCAGTAGGAAGGAAGAGAGGGGAGCTCTGGACCACGCTCTGGAATTGCCTGGGAGTTGGCCGAGTCCCTGACCTGGTGGACGCAGCATGACTCGGGTGGTCCTACTGTGCACAAGGACCTGATAAAGAACTGTGAGTAAAGCTTTTGAAACTGCACTTCCCGCCTCCGTGTTCCGTCGTCACACCTGCACCATCGGCACTGGGACGCCCGCACCATCACTCCCATCATCATCTCTAGCATATCTGCCCTGAGGCCATACTCCTCCCGTGGGGAGTCATCTCATTCTCAGCTGCACAAACAACACCGGCCTCAGCGGTCTGCCGTGCAGCGGCGGTTTCGTAACCGCAATCCACGGGTGGCGTAGTCGAACATTCTAACATCTACTGCTAAATACTGCCACTCAGTTTGACTACCTGGGCACGGACCGGGTCACCGCCACGAGACTACTACCCCCATCTGATCCGGCTCCGGGTAAGCCCCCGTGCGCGCGATGCCGCACGACACAGGCCCAGGGGCGCGTCAACTTTGGCGTAGTCGGCAGGATTACGTGCCCGCAACCACCGGGTACTGCGTGCCTGAAGAAAAGTTCACATTTACCTCAAAAAGGAGTCTCCCGCCAATTCCGGAGGGTTCCCGCCATCGGACGCCATCTCGGATCGTTTCCCGCCGTTTGCCCGCCATCTGCAGCCTTTTCCCGCCATCCACGGAGTTTCCCGCCATAAGGAGACGATTCCCGCCATCTGAGACGATTCCCCACCCTGGCAGAGCGGACTCCATTATGGGCGTGCCAGAGGGTGGCAAGAAGCCACCTCCCATCGTGGGCCAGGTCCAAGAATGGCGCCAAAAGCGGAAACCGCCCCCGCCAGCAGAGACTGCAATGATAGAAATGTCCATCAGCGTGAGGGGGCTGCCCCTGGAACTGACTGTCACCAAGTTGCCCCGGGACCACCCTCAATGGGGGCGGATACCGAACAAAAGAGAGAAGATGGGTGCGGCCTGGAGGAGTCTGGACAGATTGCACCCGGAGATGGAGGAAGAGTCGATCAGCACCGACCCTGTGGTCCGGAACCTGTTGCAGGCTGCCACCCCAGAAGGCCTGGTGGAGATCCTGGCACAGCTCCCCAGAGATCGGGAGCGTGCACAGACCGCGCTGGAGGCCTTGGCCCGGAAGATGGCCCGGGTACAGTAAGAAGCGCTGGCCGAGTGGAGAAGAGAGATGGTCCAGCAGGCTGGAACCCGCCAGCAGAGGACGCCACCCGCAACGTGGAGCATGTCTACCCCTGAGGATGGTGCAGGAGGGACGAAGGCCGGAGACGACGCCGCGGAGGGAGCCGCAGGGATGGAAGCAGGTAATGGGGACGTCATCACCCCGTGCCCAGTAGCCGCAAGCCTGCCCCAGTTCCCCGTCGCAGAGCCCGAAGTTCCACTCACCGCGCCCGTTGCTGCACCGCCGCTGCTCCCGACTAGGCCTCAAGCGGCAGGAGCCGCGGTCGCGCCCTCTGTTACGCCACGCCCCTTGACCCAAAGCGCGGCAAAAGAGGAAGTACCCCCGGCCTGGTCGCAGGGCCGAGTAACCCCGGGCGCCGCAGTCTCCACAGCGCCCTCTACCTCCACAGTGCCACCGGCCTGGTCGCAAGGCCTAGGGAATCCGGGCGCCGCAGCCCCTCCAGCGCCCTCATTCCCAAAGGTGCCATACCTGGATCCAAAGAGGATGCCCACGGCCTGGACGCAAGGCCGAGTACCTCCGGGCGCCGCTGCCCCCACAGCGTCCTCAATTTCCACAGTGCTGCCCCTGGGTGAAGATCTGTTTGCGCAGCATACTTGCCCGGATGGACAGCCCTTCGTGTGGCCACCGGAGTACGTAAACCCCCGACTCCGGAAGGAATGGCCCCTGTGTGAGCCTCTGATCCCGGCTCCGGCACCCGCCAACATTGTCCCGCTCCCATTGGAAGAGGCCCAATTTGCATGGGACCCCACCGGTGAAAACCTCATGGGGTTCACCCAAGAGACCCGGGCGGCCGCAGCCCAGCGTGAGGAGTGTTGCCGTCAACAGCTGGAGGTCTTTGGGAGAGAACGGCGAGAGAGGCGGATCCGCGAGGAACAGCTGCAGGTCCAAAGCGCGGAGCAGAAACGCCGGGCCCGACGAAACCCCCGTACGGCCCACAGTCCCCGCGCCACCGGGACTGTGATAAAGTTTCAACTAGAGAACGGCTGGGGCTTTATCCGGGATCACCGAACCCCCGGCGACATCTTTGTTACCCGCAGGGATGTCGAGAGCCACCTACCGGAGGGACACCGTGGACGTGATCTCTACCCGGGTGACGTGGTCACCTTCACCCGGCACCAGTGTGCCAAGGGACCGTACGCCCTTCACGTACACCGGTTAACCGAGGAGGAGCTGCAGTACGAGGAAAGCCAAGAGGACCCGGACGGGTCTGAAGACTACCCTCAGGAGGGAGCACAGAGAGGACATAGCTACTGAAGGGAAGTAGCATGAACAAAGAACTGTATATAGTTACCCGTCGGGGTACCTAAGTTGCTGCTAATCGGAGTGTGGTCCCCGTTGGGACTAGTATGGAACTATTAAAGAACTGTTACCTGTGTGCCCCTAATCCCTTACCAGGCTGAGGACTGTGAGCAGCCATTCCCCTGTTACCACTGGCCGAGGACTGAGAGCGGCCATACCCTGTAAATAGTTGCGCTTCCTTAAGCGTCCCCTTCTGGTTTTATAAGAAACTGTTTTTCTCTAGTGACTGTTGCACCTTACCTGGTCACAAGTTGCACCGTGGCCAGAGGATCAAGAACGTTTTATATGGAAAAAGTTTTATATTGCAAGTTTACGCTGCTAAAATAATAATGTTTTCGTAATGTTTATACCTGTAACGTTCTAAGAGAAAAGTAACTCCCATAAAGGGATGAGTTTAATTAATGTTTTATATGTTAGTATATATTTTAAAATTTTGTATGTTTTATTATGTTTTGCTCTTTTCCAGCCCGAGGACGTGCTGTGGTTTACCGGGGGGGAATGTAGCACCCCGAGGACTCGGCTGCTACAGGGGTATTGCACCTCAAACCAGAGGTGTGGTATTCCACTCCCGGGTAAGGATGGAGTGTGGAACAGAGATCAGATAGCTGCATGCACTACACTCACCCCATTTCCGGGGGACAGAACAACGGTACTCCCACCAGGTAGATGTGCAGGTACGACAGCGTCTGTCCCTGGCTGGAGTGGGGAGGGGGGAGGAACATCCTAGTGGTGTAGGAGCAGATAGGGGAGGGACTCTGGGCATAGGTAGGAGCCCATTGGGTGCTAGTCACCTGGGCTCGGGTGTCAGAGGGAGTATATAAGGTGGGCACCATCTTAAGACAGGGTTCAGTTCAGCCTGGAGGAGTTGTGAGAGGAGCTCAGCCAGAGAGGGCTGACAGGGAGCTGTGGCTCCGTCTGGGCCCAGCTCCAGAGCCAGGCCTGAAGCCGAGAGAGAGAGAGAGAAGGAAGAAGAGGAACAGAGAGAAAGGCCCAGAGACGCAAGCATAGAGGGAACCCTGAGATCCCACGAGAGAACCAAAACGGGTGAAGGGTTGGCAGAGAAGGGTACCGGATCCCAAACTGGTGGAGGCCAATTATCCTTAGCCAGGAACCGGAGGTCGTGGTCAAGTTTTGGCACGACCCCTCACCACATCCACCAGGAAGGCACGCCACATAGGGTCAGGGAAACCGGAGAGAGGTTTTACCCCCATAAGGCCCGAGGAAGCCGGACAAAGGTGGGTCCCTGGTGGGGACGGCCAGTAGGAAGGAAGAGAGGGGAGCTCTGGACCACGCTCTGGAATTGCCTGGGAGTTGGCCGAGTCCCTGACCTGGTGGACGCAGCATGACTCGGGTGGTCCTACTGTGCACAAGGACCTGATAAAGAACTGTGAGTAAAGCTTTTGAAACTGCACTTCCCGCCTCCGTGTTCCGTCGTCACACCTGCACCATCGGCACTGGGACGCCCGCACCATCACTCCCATCATCATCTCTAGCATATCTGCCCTGAGGCCATACTCCTCCCGTGGGGAGTCATCTCATTCTCAGCTGCACAAACAACACCGGCCTCAGCGGTCTGCCGTGCAGCGGCGGTTTCGTAACCGCAATCCACGGGTGGCGTAGTCGAACATTCTAACATCTACTGCTAAATACTGCCACTCAGTTTGACTACCTGGGCACGGACCGGGTCACCGCCACGAGACTACTACCCCCATCTGATCCGGCTCCGGGTAAGCCCCCGTGCGCGCGATGCCGCACGACACAGGCCCAGGGGCGCGTCACTTGCGTAATTGGTGCGTTCTAATGTGCGGATGGTACCCGGGTGTGGAGGAGAGGAGAGTCTCCTCCACACCCAGGTACCATTAAAAAAGCTGTAAAACAAGAATAAAATAAAAAATATATATATACTTACCATCTGTCGGCCCGCGCAGCGCTCCTGCTTGCTTCCCGGCACTTGCAGTGAGTTGTAGGACCTGCGGTGACGTCAGAGTCATGTGACGGGTCACGTGACGCTGACGTCGGCAGGTCTTTCAATTCAAAGTTGCCGGGAGAACGGAGTGTAAAGCAGGAGAGCGCGGGCCATCGGAAGTAAGTATATACACTCTCTCGGGTCACACTATATAAATCCATGCTGTTTGCATGGATTTATATACTGTGACCTAGTTGTCAAGCACTTTCCATGTGTTTCTAAAATCGCCTGGAAAGCGCTTGTCAATCTGCATGCGGAAACGTATGTGAATCTGCATGTGGATCCGCATGTATTCTGCAGGAAAAACGCATGCACAATCTGCATGCATTTTTTCTGCCAGGGAGATGCAGAAATGATGCAGAAATTTTCTGCTTCATTTCTGCATCGTGTGCACATAGCCTTAGAGTAAAAAAAAAAAAGACACTAAATAAACTATGCAAAGTAGCAATGTCATTACCGCCATGTCTTCCAGGAGCTGTAAACCATCTTTTTCTTTAAGGCATGCCCTAGCGAGATTGCAAAAGGTATGGATGTTTGGTGCAATGCCTCTCTGTGCCATCATAGGCAACAGCTGCTGTAAAGACACCATTCAGACGATCAGTTTTTACACTGTACGTGTGGCATGAAGTGTGGAAGAATCTGCACTAAGTTTCAGCATGTGTCAGTGTTCTCCATGACAGCCAACCAGATGCCACGTTTCATTTTACCAGGGCAATAAAAGAAGAGCTCTGATTGGTTGTTATGGGTATCACTGTCCGTTTCGACAAAAAGTTTGTTTCTGCATGAGGCCCGACACATTTTCAGAAAAAGGGAAATGCTAAAATCTGTATTAAACAGTATTCACACATAAAATATTGCTGCGTCCAACTGAATGTTGCATTTTGGCGGCAGCGCACAAAACGCCTTCATATAGGCTCAGGGCACAATTCCCTGCCGAAGCGCAAATTCACACAAGCACAATGCTTTGTGTTCAGGGGAAAAAAAGGCCATTTTTGATCCGTCCAGCGTCCATTTGTCATCCATAACTAAAAAAAAAACCTAATAGAAGGCCAGACACACTTTCCTATGTAATCTATGCAGTGCGTCCGGTAAAACATACCTGCCACACGGATTGTGTCTGATTGTTGTGCAGCCTTTGAAATCTACGGTTATATCTCATTTAAAAAACGGATGGATGAGATAAGCGCCTGTAGCCATTATTCCCCCACAGTCTGGTGGTCAATCCATTCATGTGGAATATTACACTGGGTGACATGGACATCACACAGACCAAAAACACAAATGGAGGAAATCTTTCTTGATGGTGCGGCCAGAAAAAGCAAAAGGCCTCATTCACACATCATGCTGCACGTGGAGGTTTATCTCTTTTTTCATGGATACATCACATACCCAGTATAATCTATGGTGCTATTCACATGTCCGTCTGTCTGTCTTTTTCCGATATCACAGATGAAAAGAGCCGATACAAGTCTATGGGTCTGTGCAAAAACATTCAGCACCCGGATGGCAAAGAATAGGAGAAGCTCTGTAATTCAAGGATTTATTTATCCATCCGTCAAACATTGATGGGAAAAACGGACCCACAGACCGAACACTGATGACACACGGAACAAACACTGCTGACACCAGGGCCATTTTTTCCATGTACGTGGTTAAATATGGACATGTAAATGAGAAAATGTGTCATACTTTAGACTCTTTTGCTGGCTTGCCTTGCATCACTTTTTTTGCCCCCCAATTTTCAAGCAATTTAGTGCATGCTGTTGTATTTAAAGCCATGCCCCTTCTGTCAAAGCCATGCCCCTTCTGTCAAAGCCATGCACCTTCCTCAAAGCCATGCCCCTTCTTTCAAAGCCATGCCCCTTCTTTCAAAGCCATGCCCCTTCTTTCACAGCCATGCCCCTTCTTTCAAAGCCATGCCCCTTCTTCAAAGCCATGCCCCTTCTTTCAAAGCAATGTCCCTTCTGTCAAAGCCATGCCCCATCTTTCAAAGCCATGCCCCTTCTTTCACAGCCATGCCCCTTCTTTCACAGCCATGCCCCTTCTTTCACAGCCATGCCCCTTCTTTCACAGCCATGCCCCTTCTTCAAAGCCATGCCCCTTCTTTCAAAGCCATGCCCCTTCTTTCAAAGCAATGCCCCTTCTTTCAAAGCAATGCCCCTTCTTTCAAAGCAATGCCCCTTCCTTCAGAGCCATGCCCCTTAATTCAAAGCCATGCCCCTTCTTTCAAAGCCATGCTTAGAAACAATTAGGCAGATATCTAAAAGTGTAGTTTCTATATGAATCGGTTGGAACTGTGGCGTCCCTGAGGGTTCAGTCGCCACAGGGGTACTGCACCTCAGATCGAGGTGTGGTATCTCCTCTCCGAGGTAAGGATGGAGCACCACACGGGACCCAGCCTCAGCACTCAACACTACACCACTCCTGTCCTGTGGGGGGCTTATATGCACCAGGGTGCAAACCAGCCGGGATAGAGGAGATGGGGGGACGACCAAAGATAGGGGGAACCATGTAGTGGGTGAGGGTGGAGGACACACTTTTAGGTTACACTTACTGATACATATTTAATACACGGCCATCTTAGGTTCAAGGTCTTTGATTGTGATCTTTATCGCTGATAGTGGCTTTCTGCTGGAACCTGCAGCTTGTTGAAGATACACGGTCCTCGTACTCCTTGAGGTGAGGAGTGGGTTAGAGTTAACCGCTGTCTCTACCCGGTCAAGGTCCCTACCTAAGAAGGCCTGGAGGGGAGCGGAGGAGTAAAGCTCCACAGGCAAAAGGATCCCAGGGGATACGGACGGAGCAGCATACACCACCTGTATTTCTTACTCTGGCCTAGTCAGAGGGATTCCTGCTGCAAGAGGGGTACCGGCCCCCGATATCTGACTCTGTTACTTCACGTCTCAGTCGGAAAAGCCCAGAGGCCTTCTGGATCCCTAAGGGGGATATGGACGGAGCGGCGTACGCCACCCGTATCTCTTAAACTGCGCTGATGCAGCGGGAACCGGCCTTTCACCAAGTTCATACCACACACACAGTCAGGAGGAGACTTAATGGGAGAACTCACCAAGGAGAGGAACATTCTGGTCCAGGGGTCTCGTTAAGTGCACCTAAACTACCCGGAGTGTGCTGAACCCCTTCCTGGTGGTCGCAGCGCGCCGTGAGGAGCAAGGAGAAGCTTTGTGCTTACTACTGAAACAACATGAGTAAAGCTTGGAAGACTTCACCCCTTGCCTCTGTTATCCTGTCCTGCGCGGCACCGCACACACACCACTAACCTCCAGACTTTCCTCTCTCTCTGCCCTGAGGCCCTGCTCCGCCTGTGGGGAGTAGTACCAGCTGAGCTGCCACGACACCCGCCTCAGAGGACTGCCGCAGCGCTGGTGGTAATCACCGGGAACCACATGTGGCGTAGTCGACAAATAACCACTCATCTGCTAGCCCATATTTTTAATGTGTGCGCCCTGGGCACGGACCGGGTCAAGGCCGGGACTGCATCCCCCTCTTCCACCGGCCCATCGTCCAAGTACACCTTTCCCAGGGAGGGCTAACGCTACCTGAGTAGTAGTGGGTCACACAGAACCATTTGCTTTGGATCGTTATTAAGCCATAGTAAAAAAAAAAAAAAGGTATTCACTTTTAAGAAAAAAATATATATAAAAAGTCAGGCAGATCTGTCACACACTTTACAAATGATTTCATGCAGCAAATATAATCCCACAATGCGGTAACATCATTCACCTACTGTACCTCAGCCTCTTTACTGTCAGATAGCGTGGATCTTCTCACAAGCCGTGTTAATTATTTTATGATGGCTTTTTAACATTTAAATGATAAAATAAAAACCATTCCCTTACCAAAGCCGACTGCAGCTTCAGAGTTTTACTCCTCTTCAACACCAAAGTGTTAAAAAAGGTGAGATCTGGCTGTACTCCGTAGGCGTCCATAGTGGCCCGGACGGCAGATTCTGACCCCACTTCTGCTCTCATGACTGCCGCTAGGAGGGTGAAGGTCTTTATTGTAGGACAGACGTTGTCTTCTTTCATCTTCTGAAGAACGCCCCCTAAGTCGCCAATCACTGCCAATCGGTCAGATGGGGTATTGACATTTGCAAGTGACACAATTTTTCCCGTATTTACAGACAGGTCCAGGAGGTTTGGCACATTACTGGCATCAAAAGAGGGCACGCTGGGAAAATGGTCAGCTGTACTCACCACGACCAGTGCCTGTGAGCCTGCCAAGTCCTCAGCTGTGCCATAGTTGCCACTTGGAATTGAGGAATGGCCCAGGAGCATGGGCTGCCCGCCTCTTCAGGACTATCCTTTCTTTTCTTCACTTGCTGGCTTTTCCTGTCTTGCTTCTCTTTGCCTGCACTTAAAGTCAGGGCTGCCAGTTCCTTAGAGTGCGTGAGTAAATGTAGAGCGTCAGCGGTGTCTCCAATCCCACAGTCTCGGGGGGCACAAAGAAGCAGGTTATAGGTGATTACATCCGGCTTTACCCCCATGTGCCGCATCTGCCTCCAGACCTGAAGCACAAGATGGCGTATACAGTCATTATCCACATTACATTCACGCAAATATGTACACCCCGTCACAGAGAAAGCAGTAACTGGACACGGACTAGCTGGCATGTAATGGCAGTACCCTATTATAATGATGCTCCCATATGTCAGAGGGTCACATTGGTAAAGCCGGTGCCCTCCAGGATGAAAAGCTTTGTGGAGGGCTTGGGCCATCTACTTATGTCATTTCCAAACGTGTGTCTACATAATAAATAGGCAACTTCTACTAGTAAATTCTGTGCTATTTTCTGTATCTGTGAAGCCTTGCCCACTGGTTTTCCCATTGTCTCCGAACAGCGCGCCTACCCGTGTAATAAGACCCCGATGCCAGCGCGCCTACCCGTGTAATAAGACCCCGATGCCAGCGCGCCTACCAGTGTAATAAGACCCCGATGCCAGCACGCCTACCCGTGTAATAAAGACCTGATGCCAGCGCGCCTACCCGTGTAATAAGACCTGATGCCAGCGCGCCTACCCGTGTAATAAGGCCCCGATGCCAGCGCACCTACCCGTGTAATAAGACCCCGATGCCAGCGCGCCTACCTGTGTAATAAGACCCCGATGCCAGCGCGCCTACCCGTGTAATAAGACCCCGATGCCAGCAAGCCTACCCGTGTAATAAGACCCCGATGCCAGCAAGCCTACCCGTGTAATAAGACCCGATGCCAGCGCGCCTACCCGTGTAATAAGACCCCGATGCCAGCGCGCCTACCCATGTAATAAGACCCCGATGCCAGCAACCCTACCCGTGTAATAAGACCCCGATGCCAGCGCGCCTACCCATCTAATAAGACCCCGATGTCAGCGCGCCTACCCGTGTAATAAGACCCCGATGCCAGTGCGCCTACCAGTGTAATAAGACCCCGATGCCAGTGCGCCTACCCGTGTAATAAGACCCGATGCCAGCGCGCCTACCCGTGTAATAAGACCCGATGCCAGAGCGCCTACCCATGTAATAAGACCCCGATGTCAGCGCGCCTACCCGTGTAATAAGACCCCGATGCCAGTGCGCCTACCAGTGTAATAAGACCCCGATGCCAGTGCGCCTACCCATGTAATAAGACCCTGATGCCAGCATGCCTACCCCTGTAATAAGACCCCAATGCCACAGCGCCTACCCATGCAATAAGACCCTGATGCCAGCACGGGTACTCCGACTGGCCATTACAGGTTGCAGATGGAAGTGCCGTTGGGGGGGGGGGTATGCCAACCGAAGACAGCGAAAATCATGCAAAACGTCAAAAAATAACTTATCAGCATGCTGCCTACTGTAACAGTCCACCTAAAGTGGCCGACCGCGGTATTCCCTTTGTTACTAAAAATCTGGCACAAAATCCTTATCTACTAGCCAGTCTAATCACTAGCCAGTCTAATCACTAGCCAGTCTAATCACTGGCCAGTCTAATCACTGGCCAGTCTAATCACTGGCCAGTCTAATCACTGGCCAGTCTAATCACTAGCCAGTCTAATCACTAGCCAGTCTAATCACTAGCCAGTCTAATCACTAGCCAGTCTAATCACTGGCCAGTCTAATCACTAGCCAGTCTAATCACTAGCCAGTCTCATCACTAGCCAGTCTAATCACTAGCCTTGCGCCAAACTTCTGACAGAAATCTCCTATCAGAATCGCAAGAAAGGAATCAGCAGGCGATCTCTTAGACCAGTCTGAACTAGGACTAAGTAAAGGAGCTAATACAATATAAAGAGGTGAAACTGTTACCAAAGCCTTGTTATTCCGCTCACAGTAACGTCTGAGCCAGCGTCGCTGACACCTCTGCAGGCCGATTTATGCTTTTAGAAAAGTCACATGAGTATCACTACACATGAGACTTCTGCAGCCGGACAGGAGTCCTACCCCGGCTTCTGCCCTCCGCCACGCGTCATCTACAAATATGACAGGCGGGTGGGAGACGCCACATCTCTACTTAGATAAATGTCCTGCTTTATCTCCTGGGCATTGGCACAAGGACGGGTATGTGCCTGCGGGCCGTCAGCATCTTCCCTGAGGAGAGCGGGCACCTTCCCGGCCGCCGCACACCGGAGATGCAGGTCCGGTGCAGGAATAACTGTGCTCCTTTGGCAGGATTGCCAGAACTTGTTCCCTCTACTTGTCGGCACCACCTGGACTAACTACACAGCAATAAATCTCCCCTCCTGGCAGTGATGTGGAGCAGGTTGCACTGTAGCTGCACGCTCCGGCCCCCCAGAGCCTGAGTAGTACAGACATACACTACATGGCTGCACTGACCACCAGAGGGAATAACGGACATAATAAAGGTGGACAGGATAGGGGAAAATAACCACATGGATGCAATTAAAGGGTTATTGCCAAAATAGAAAATCATCTCTTATCCAAAGGTTAGGGGATAACTTACTGATCACTGAGGGTCTGACTGCTGGAACCCCTAGCAAACCCAAGAACAGGCAGCATGCTCAGCCTCCCCTCCATTCACTGTCTATAGGACTGCCCAAAATAGCCAAGAGCAGCGCTCCACTAGTTCAGGCAGTCCCACAGACGATGAGTACGACGCGCCCAGGGGATGGGGACGACTCGGTACCCGGGCCTTTGCCTGGTTTTGGGGATGTCGCGGTGGTCGGCTCCCGGGCCCGTACCCTGGGGTCACTCTTGAAAAAGGGGATTGAAACTTGGATAAAATAAATAAACAGTTTGTGACGCCACCTGTGGTACTTGGTAATGATTACCAGCGCTGCTTCAGACCTCCGGGGGGGTGATGGGATGGCAGCTGAGGTGTTTCTGCTCCCCACAGGTGGAGCGGGCCCCCGGGGCAGTGTGGAATTTGGTGGGAGGTGATGCTGGGACTTGTAGTGCAGGCGGGATGGCGCAGCAGGAGTAACTGACAGAGACAGGGGATTCGCTTCAATACCTTTACTGGTGTGGATGTCAGGTACGGTCCAGGGTACTCAGTAGGATGGGTGCACTTCAGGACTTCTCCCCAGTGAGCGGGTATAAGGCCTCCTGGTCCGTGTCTGCCTCTCTGGATGCTCCTGGCCAGCCTGCAACTGGGCCTAGTTTATGTGTCGTGCTGTTCCTTCACCTGTCGCTCGGTAGTAGGACCTTCTGCTGGCAACCACTATCCCTGGTAGTCGGGGCCATCGTGGTTCCTGGTCCTGTAATGGGTCTAGCTTCAGGTCTGCCAGGGACTTGTAGTCCTCCTGGAATGCCGGTTGTCCCTACTGGGTATAAAGGACCCTGTAGGCGCGGACCCGGTGTCCGGTTTGTATCTTCGGTGTGAGCCTTGTGATGCTCCTCTGCCCCCTCAACTCCTCTCATCTCTCCTCCTTACCGTCGGCCACACTCGTGGCCCTCAGAACCCAGCAGCAGACGCGCTGCGTCTTCGCTGCTCTCAGCGTCAGCACGCTCTCAGACTCTCTCTGTCTGACTACTAACTCTGACTGAACTGCCTGGCTCCACCCTCCATATATATATATCCCTAACGGGCTCCCTCTGGTGGTATGAGGAGGAAGGGTGGAGGTGTTTGTATGTAGTGAGGGCCTCTTGTGGAGAAGTCCATCCATGCACCCTGGGTCCTGTGGTACCTGTTGTAGCAGGGTGCCGCAAATGGAGTGGTGGTTGAGTATACTCACTGCTCTGTTCATTCTTAATGGGAGTGCTGAAGACCAGCCGAGCACAGAGCTTCAGTCGTCCCATAGAGAATGTATGGTGCAGCAATGATCGACCATCACATCAGTCACAAAGGACTCTTCAAATCCCCAGTTTTCAGGATTGGTGAGGCTCCCAGCAGTCAGACCCCATCCATCGGGAAGTTATCCTATGGATAGGAGATATCTTTTAAACTTTGTACACCCCCTTTGAAGGTTTATTCAATCTAATTCTAAAGTCGGGGGATACTGACAGCCGCCCTCCACTAATCACACCATGTTGGCATATTGTAGTGATATCCCACCGCATTGTGATGGAAAGAAGAATATAACTGTATACAGAATAACATGGAGATGTTTGATAGAATCCAGCAGCCCGGAGGTTATGGGAGCGGCGCCAGCTTCTGTACCTCTGTACTAGATGGTATACAGCAGTGACCGTCCCTACACGGGACCCTGATCATCAGGAATATTGCCTCTTACACCCGAGCCCAGGGAATTCTAATTACTAGTGTACACTGTTATATCAGTTTATTATCACCTCCGGCCATGAAAGAATTGTCACATTATTTATTTTATAGAATTTTGTCTAGCATGGAAGTTATGAAACCTTACAAATACATGCTCAGTACTCTCTATATACATGTATAAATTAGATACATTGTAAATGAAAACATCATATATTTAGGAGTTTGTGAGCTACATATCCTTATATACTCCCTGCAACCACTTTGATGTTGCACTTTACTGCAATGCTGTGGCAGCCAAAAAAAACGTCATTCTGGCATTTTGATTTTTTCCCCCATTACAATGTTTACTGATCAGATTAATTAGGAGACTTGGAGCGGCGATCGTCTGATCGCTTGTGCTGTACATACACTGCTATCTATAGCAGAAATCACCATCTTCTATGAACGCCGGCCCATAGGAGGGTCATAATGACATGTATGGGAGGTCATCAGCAGACCCCCAGCTGTCATGACAACCCATCGGTGCCCCACAATCACGTGGCAGGATGTATGACGCGCTTCCAGCCGACGTGCGCTATATCCCGCTGTCAGCGATTGACAGCTGGATTTAACGGGTTAATAGCAGCAGGCGGAGCAACAGTACATCAGCAGCTATTAAAGGCAGATGATGGTTGATTAAATCAGTCATCATGTGCAGGGAAATATGTGGACTCGGTGTGCGAGATCACATCAAAGGCAGGGACACGACCTTTGACGTAAATATACGTCAAAGATGGTGAAGCGGTAGAGCAAAGCACAGGTTGCAGCCTCTTCTCTAATATTCAAAGACTGGCTAAAAATACTCCTGAAAAATACTATGAGGAGGATTTTTACTCTTCTGTAAAAAATGTAGAGCGACCTCTGCAATGTGGTATACATTTCTTTACAATGGGTCCCAATAGTGGACGGATGCCTCATCATCCATCCTGACAGTGGCCACTAGGGGGCACACACCTTCTATGTGTATGCGCCCAACAATGGCCACAAACGTAATGTGCACCGAGCCCAACAGAGTCATCAGAGACTCCAAGAGTCCCACCCTCAGCCGGCATGCCCCATCGTCACTTCAGCAGAAATACTGCAGCAAGAAATATCTGTATTAGTAAAATGAACAGTTGCTCCATGATTCCTCAATGTTTTTGCGTATCTCATCATGTCGGAAGTGTGAGACATAATTCCCAGGTAAGTGTGCACTGTACGGATATAGGATGTAGGATGTGTGCAGCAAGCCATACCTGCAGAGCTTGTAGGAAGCCCAGCTCTTCATCCTTTATGCATCCCATAAACAGGACGGTGAATGTTTCAGGGCCAACGACACAGAATTTTTGTGCAATTTCCTATAAACCCAAGAAGACCATATTAGCTTGTGATTATCCAGCTCGCGACATCACTGCTTGAGTATTGCAAGAGAAATCTAACCAAAATCAAAATCTCAGGGAAAGCGTCACTTTGCCGTTCCCAGAACAGCCGGGTGGCCAGTGAAAAACACAGTGAAGGGGGCGCAGTGCTGCACCAGTGCCCAGGATCAGTGGGGTCCAGCGCCGGACTGGAGTACCTGGGGCCCACCAGGAAACAATCAATCTTGGGGCCCACCAGCACCATGCAGATACCGTATATAGGAATAACATAAGTCCACAAACTCATTCAAAATGAATCAACTTTATTAACCAATAAATAACCAATATAACGAATAAATAACAAACTAAAGAAACACTCCTGGCGAAAGAGGAACACTGTTATCTTATTCACACCAGTGTGTGATAAAGTGCCATAACAGAACAATAACAAGAAATACTTTCAAGGTACATTCTCTTAAAGTGTAATTGCCACAAATTGAACCTGCATCCATCTGGCATCCCAGCAGCCGGCATCATTGTAGCAGCACCAAACTTGGCCGCTGGGAAAAGTAAAAGAATTCTGTAAGCATTTTGGAAGTTTGTATTGCACGATTTCCTCTCCTCTATAATACAATACCATTCAATTGTTAGTGAAAGGCCCAAAACAACAAATAAACTCACACTAACAGTCAATCAGCAGCAAAATTACAAACGTTTTTTTTCAGAACAGAAGATGACATTGCATACGTATTAATAATGTCATCATAGTCTAAGTTCCTTGAAATGTCTCACTCAATGTTCAACAGAAGGAGGGACTCTAAAAGCTCCTGTCCAATCGAAGCCCTCAGACGATTTTTTACAATTTTCAGCTTTGAGAACACTCTTTCACATGAAACCTGGGTGCAAGCAAGTGTAAGAAGGGTCTTGTAAACTGCAAAAATGTTTCCATAAGCAGCAGAATGTAAATTGTAGTCATATAAAAGTCTGTAGCAGCAGGAAAGACAGTTTTTTTGCGGGACGAGTTGTACTTTCAGATGCAATCATTTATTTTACCATATAGTGTACAGGGAAATGGCAACAAAAATTCCAAGTGCAGTAAAATTGCAAAAAAAGTGCAATTGCACGTTTGTTTATTGGGTTTTTTAGTCACCATGTTCACTATATGGAAAAACCGACGTGACAGGGTGATGCCTCGGGTCAGTACGAGTTTGTAGATACCAAACATGTATACCTTTACTGGTATCTAAGTGGTGAAAACAAATTCATAAGTTTGAAAAATCACACTTTTCACGCCATGTTCTGCGCACCGTAGTGTTCTCATTTTTTTGGATCTGGGGCTTTGTGACGGCTTATTTTTTGCGTCTTGAGCTGACGTGCATCTCTGCTCCTCTGTAGTAGTCACAACACAGGGAGAGGTTAACCATCCAAGTATTTAATATGTATTGCAAATAAAGAATGTTCCCATTCTTAATATCAGAAAAAACAAATGACTGACAACTATCCCTAGACTAATAATACCATATAGAAGAGAGAAATACCGCCACACCATGACCAGAACACATACCACCACATAGTGATGAAATACTACCAAGTACAAGGTATATATACTGCCACACCATGAGAAGACCACATATTACCACCACATAGTGACTGTCCGAATAATACCACATACAAGGGACAAATTCCGCCACGCCATGACCATGGCACATAATGGCACCAGATAGTGACTGATAATGAAGATGTAAAAAAGCTCTGTATATAGAGTCAGTGTACAGATAATGTAGAGATTATCAGTGACATTATGCACAGGAGTCCTGTGTATAGGGTCAGTGTAGAGGTAATACAGTGATCACCAGTGACATTACACACAGGAGCTCTGTATACAGTGTCAGTGTGTGTGTATAGGTAATACAGTGATCACCAGTGACATTACACACAGGAGCTCTGTATATAGTGTCAGTGTGTGTGTATAGGTAATATAGTGATCACCAGTGACATTACACATTGGAGCTCTGTATATAGTGTCAGTGTGTGTGTATAGGTAATACAGTGATCACCAGTGACATTACACACAGGAGCTCTGTATATAGTGTCAGTGTGTGTGTGTGTGTATAGGTAATACAGTGATCACCAGTGACATTACACACAGGAGCTCTGTATACAGTGTCAGTGTGTGTGTATAGGTAGTACAGAGATCACCAGTGACATTACACACAGGAGCTCTGTATATAGTGTCAGTGTGTGTGTATAGGTAATACAGTGATCACCAGTGACATTACACACAGGAGATCTGTATACAGTGTCAGTGTGTGTGTATAGGTAATACAGTGATAACCAGTGACATTACACACAAGAGCTCTGTATATAGTGTCAGTGTGTGTGTATAGGTAATATAGTGATCACCAGTGACATTACACACAGGATCTCTGTGTATAGTGTCAGTGTGTGTGTATAGGTAATACAGTGATCACAAGTGACATTACACACAGGAGCTCTGTATATAGTGTCAGTGTGTGTGTACAGGTAATACAGTGATCACCAGTGACATTACACACAGGAGATCTGTATACAATGTCAGTGTGTGTGTACAGGTAATACAGTGATCACCAGTGACATTACACACAAGAGCTCTGTATATAGTGTCAGTGTGTGTGTATAGGTAATATAGTGATCACCAGTGACATTACACACAGGATCTCTGTGTATAGTGTCAGTGTGTGTGTATAGGTAATACAGTGATCACCAGCGACATTACACACAGGAGCTCAGTATATAGTGTCAGTGTGTGTGTATAGGTAACACAGTGATCACCAGTGACATTATGCACAGGAGCTCTGTATACAGTGACAGAGTACAGGTAATACAGTGATCACCAGTGACATTACACACAGGAGCTCCGTGTATAGTGTCAGTGTGTGTGTATAGGTTGTACAGAGATTACCAGTGACATTACACATTGGAGCTCTGTATATAGTGTCAGTGTGTGTGTATAGGTAATACAGTGATTACCAGTGACATTACACACAGGAGCTCTGTATATAGTGTCAGTGTGTGTGTATAGGTAATACAGAAATCACCAGTGATATTACACACAGGAGCTCTGTATATAGTGTCAGTGTGTGTGTATAGGTAGTACATAGATCACCAGTGACATTACACACAGGAGCTCTGTATATAGTGTCAGTGTACAGGTAATACAGTGATCACCAGTGACATTACACACAGGAGCTCTGTATATAGTGTCAGTGTGTGTGTGTATAGGTAATACAGTGATCATCAGTGACATTACACACAGGAGCTCTGTATATAGTGTCAGTGTGTGTGTATAGGTAACACACATACTCACCAGTGACATTACACACAGGAGCTCTGTATATAGTGTCAGTGTGTGTGTATAGGTAGTACAGAGATCACCAGTGACATTACACACAGGAGCTCTGTATATAGTGTCAGTGTGTGTGTATAGGTAATACAGTGATCACCAGTGACATTACACACAGGAGCTCTGTATATAGTGTCAGTGTGTGTGTATAGGTAATACAGTGATCACCAGTGACATTACACACAGGAGCTCTGTATATAGTGTCAGTGTGTGTGTATAGGTAACACACATACTCACCAGTGATGTCTCTAGGTGAAGTTCTTTATCTGCCGCAGACCGATATATCACATCTTCTATGCAGGACTTATCTCTGCAGAAAATAACATAGTTAGCTATAACTGATCACTTCCAGAGCACAATCTACACTTTTCTCAAGATTTCTACACTGCATGAAATGACAAAAAAAGAAATCTAGTGCCGCACTACACAGTAACATTGCTCCGGTGTCATTCTGTGCCGGCTCATCTCTGTCAGTAGACATATTGTCTGATGACAAAGATGTAGCAGAGCTGAAGACAGAAGACCTATGGATTAGGTTGGAGTGAGGATTTTTCTTTATTAAAGATGGAGTCCCTAAATGAGTTTTATTTTTAATAAAAAAAAAAAATTTCTGTCTTTTTTTTCGGTTTACTAGAAATTCATGGTGGCTATGTCTAATTTGGCGTGACACCATGAATTTCGGGCTTAGTACCAGCTGATAATACAAAGCTGGCCTGGTACTAACCCTATTATTACCCAGGGTGCCACTCACCACCAGGGCCGCTGGAAGAGCCGGGTAAAGCACCTGGAAATGGTGCTATGAGGAATGCGCCATTTTCAGGGGTGGCTGCGGGCTGAGATTTTCAGCGTGGGGGGCCAAGAACGCTTGGGCCTTACCATGCTGCGAATCCCAGCCCCCAGCTGCCTTGTTTTATCTGGCTGGCGATCAACATATGGCGGGAGCTGGGCAATGGGCATGATTATCAAATAATATATACCTGACAGGGGCCCATACATTCTGCTGCCTCCAATAATAAATACCTGACAGGAGCCCATAGATTGTGCTGCCTCCAATAATATATACCTGACAGGAGCCCATAGATTCTGTGGCCTCCAATAATATATACCTGACAGGAGCCCATACATTCTGCTGCCTCCAATAATATATACCTGACAGGAGCCCATAGATTCTGTGGCCTCCAATAATATATACCTGACAGGAGCCCATAGATTCTGCTGCCTCCAATAATATATACCTGACAGGAGCCCATACATTCTCCTGCCTCCAATAATATATACCTGACAGGAGCCCATACATTCTCCTGCCTCCAATAGTATATACCTGACAGGAGCCCATACATTCTCCTGCCTCCAATAATATATACCTGACAGGAGCCCATACATTCTCCTGCCTCCAATAATATATACCTGACAGGAGCCCATACATTCTCCTGCCTCCAATAATATATACCTGACAGGAGCCCATACATTCTCCTGCCTCCAATAATATATACCTGACAGGAGCCCATACATTCTGCTGCCTTCAATAATATATACCTGACAGGAGCCCATAGATTCTGCTGCATCCAATAATGTATACCTGTCAGGAGCCCATACATTCTCCTGCCTCCAATAATATATACCTGACAGGAGCCCATACATTCTCCTGCCTCCAATAATATATATCTGACAGGAGCCCATACATTCTCCTGCCTCCAATAATATATACCTGACAGGAGTCCATACATTCTGCTGTCTTCAATAATATATATCTGACAGGAGCCCATACATTCTGTGGCCTCCAATAATATATACCTGACAGGAGCCCATAGATTCTGCTGCCTCCAATAATATATACCTGACAGGAGTCCATACATTCTGCTGTCTTCAATAATATATATCTGACAGGAGCCCATACATTCTGTGGCCTCCAATAATATATACCTGACAGGAGCCCATAGATTCTGCTGCCTCCAATAATATATACCTGACAGGAGCCCATACATTCTGCTGCCTCCAATAATATATACCTGACAGGAGCCCATACATTCTGCTGCCTCCAATAATATATACCTGACAGGAGCCCATAGATTCTGCTGCCTACAATAATATATACCTGACAGGATCCCATAGATTCTGCTGTCTCCAATAATATATACCTGACAGGAGCCCATACATTCTGCTGCCTCCAATAATATATACCTGACTGGAGCCCATACATTCTCCTGCCTCCAATAATATATACCTGACAGGGGCCCATAGATTCTGCTGCCTCCAATAATATATACCTGACAGGAGCCCATAGATTCTGCTGCCTCCAATAATATATACCTGACAGGATCCCATAGATTCTGCTGCCTCCAATAATATATACCTGACAGGAGCCCATACATTCTGCTGCCTCCAATAATATATACCTGACAGGAGCTCATACATTCTGCTGCCTCCAATAATATATACCTGACAGGAGCCCATACATTCTGCTGCCTCCAATAATATATACCTGACAGGAGCCCATACATTCTGCTGCCTCCAATAATATATACCTGACAGGAGCTCATACATTCTGCTGCCTCCAATAATATATACCTGACAGGAGCCCATACATTCTGCTGCCTCCAATAATATATACCTGACAGGAGCCCATAGATTCTGCTGCCTCCAATAATATATACCTGACAGGAGCCCATACATTCTGCTGCCTCCAATAATATATACCTGACAGGAGCCCATACATTCTGCTGCCTCCAATAATATATACCTGACAGGAGCTCATACATTCTGCTGCCTCCAATAATATATACCTGACAGGAGCCCATACATTCTGCTGCCCCCAATAATATATACCTGACAGGAGCCCATACATTCTCCTGACTCCAATAATATATACCTGACAGGAGCCCATAGATTTTGCTGCCTCCAATAATATATACCTGACAGGAGCCCATACATTCTCCTGCCTCCAATAATATATACCTGACAGGAGCCCATAGATTCTGTGGCCTCCAATAATATATACCTGACAGGAGCCCATAGATTCTGCTGCCTCCAATAATATATACCTGACAGGAGCCCATACATTCTCCTGCCTCCAATAATATATACCTGACAGGAGCCCATACATTATCCTTCCTCCAATAGTATATACCTGACAGGAGCCCATACATTCTCCTGCCTCCAATAATATATACCTGACAGGAGCCCATACATTCTCCTGCCTCCAATAATATATACCTGACATGAGCCCATACATTCTCCTGCCTCCAATAATATATACCTGACAGGAGCCCATAGATTCTGTGGCCTCCAATAATATATACCTGACAGGAGCCCATACATTCTGCTGCCTTCAATAATATATACCTGACATGAGCCCATACATTCTCCTGCCTCCAATAATATATACCTGACATGAGCCCATACATTCTCCTGCCTCCAATAATATATACCTGACAGGAGCCCATAGATTCTGCTGCCTCCAATAATATATACCTGACAGGAGCCCATACATTCTCCTGCCTCCAATAATATATACCTGACAGGAGCCCATAGATTCTGTGGCCTCCAATAATATATACCTGACAGGAGCCCATACATTCTGCTGCCTTCAATAATATATACCTGACAGGAGCCCATAGATTCTCCTGCCTCCAATAATATATACCTGACAGGAGCCCATAGATTCTGCTGCCTCCAATAATATATACCTGACAGGAGCCCATACATTCTGCGGCCTCCAATAATATATACCTGACAGGAGCCCATAGATTCTGCTGCCTCCAATAATGTATACCTGTCAGGAGCCCATACATTCTGCTGCCTTCAATAATATATACCTGAAAGGGCCCATACATTCTCCTGCCTCCAATAATATATACCTGACAGGAGCCCATACATTCTCCTGCCTCCAATAATATATATCTGACAGGAGCCCATACATTCTGCGGCCTCCAATAATATATATCTGACAGGAGCCCATACATTCTGCTGCCTCCAATAATATATACCTGACAGGAGCCCATACATTCTCCTGCCTCCAATAATATATATCTGACAGGAGCCCATACATTCTGCGGCCTCCAATAATATATATCTGACAGGAGCCCATACATTCTGCTGCCTCCAATAATATATACCTGACAGGAGCCCATACATTCTCCTGCCTCCAAGAATATATATCTGACAGGAGCCCATACATTCTGTGGCCTCCAATAATATATACCTGACAGGAGCCCATAGATTCTGCTGCCTCCAATAATATATACGTGACAGGAGCCCATAGATTCTGCTGCCTCCAATAATATGTACCTGACAGGAGCCCATACATTCTGTGGCCTCCAATAATATATACCTGACAGGAGCCCATACATTCTGCTGGCTCCAATAATATATACCTGACAGGAGCCCATACATTCTGCTGCCTCCAATAATATATACCTGACAGGAGCCCATACATTCTGCTGCCTCCAATAATATATACCTGACAGGAGCCCATACATTCTGCGGCCTCCAATAATATATACCTGACAGGAGCCCATAGATTCTGCTGCCTCCAATAATGTATACCTGTCAGGAGCCCATACATTCTGCTGCCTTCAATAATATATACCTGACAGGAGCCCATACATTCTCCTGCCTCCAATAATATATACCTGACAGGAGCCCATACATTCTCCTGCCTCCAATAATATATACCTGACAGGAGCCCATACATTCTCCTGCCTCCAATAATATATACCTGACAGGAGCCCATACATTCTCCTGCCTCCAATAATATATACCTGACAGGGGCCCATAGATTCTGCTGCCTCCAATAATATATACCTGACAGGGGCCCATAGATTCTGCTGCCTCCAATAATATATACCTGACAGGAGCCCATACATTCTCATGCCTCCAATAATATATACTTGACAGGGGCCCATAGATTCTGCTGGCTCCAATAATATACACCTGACAGGAGCCCATACATTCTCCTGCCTCCAATAATATATACCTGGCAGGAGCCCATACATTCTGCTGCCTCCAATAATATATACCTGACAGGAGCCCATACATTCTGTGGCCTCCAATAATATATACCTGACAGGAGCCCATACATTCTGTGGCCTCCAATAATATATACCTGACAGGAGCCCATACATTCTGCTGCCTCCAATAATATATACCTGACAGGAGCCCATACATTCTGCTGCCTCCAATAATATATACCTGACAGGAGCCCATACATTCTGCTGCCTCCAATAATATATACCTGACAGGAGCCCATACATTCTGCTGCCTCCAATAATATATACCTGACAGGAGCCCATACATTCTGCAGCCTCCAATAATATATACCTGACAGGAGCCCATACATTCTGCAGCCTCCAATAATATATACCTGACAGGAGCCCATACATTCTGCAGCCTCCAATAATATATACCTGACAGGAGCCCATACATTCTGTGGCCTCCAATAATATATACCTGACAGGAGCCCATACATTCTGTGGCCTCCAATAATATATACCTGACAGGAGCCCATACATTCTGCTGCCTCCAATAATATATACCTGACAGGAGCCCATACATTCTGCTGCCTCCAATAATATATACCTGACAGGAGCCCATAGATTCTGCTGCCTCCAATAATATATACCTGACAGGAGCCCATACATTCTGCTGCCTCCAATAATATATACCTGACAGGAGCCCATAGATTCTGCTGCCTCCAATAATATATACCTGACAGGAGCCCATAGATTCTGCTGCCTCCAATAATATATACCTGACAGGAGCCCATACATTCTGCTGCCTCCAATAATATATACCTGACAGGAGCCCGTACATTCTGCTGCCTCCAATAATATATACCTGACAGGAGCCCATACATTATGCTGCCTCCAAAAATATATACCTGACAGGAGCCCATACATTCTGCTGCCTCCAATAATATATACCTGACAGGAGCCCATACACTCTGCTGCCTCCAATAATATATACCTGACAGGAGCCCATACATTCTGCGGCCTCCAATAATATATACCTGACAGGAGCCCATACATTCTGTGGCCTCCAATAATATATACCTGACAGGAGCCCATACATTCTGCTGCCTCCAATAATATATACCTGACAGGAGCCCATAGATTCTGCTGCCTCCAATAATATATACCTGACAGGAGCCCATAGATTCTGCTGCCTCCAATAATATATACCTGACAGGAGCCCATACATTCTGCTGCCTCCAATAATATATACCTGACAGGAGCCCATAGATTCTGCTGCCTCCAATAATATATACCTGACAGGAGCCCATAGATTCTGCTGCCTCCAATAATATATACCTGACAGGAGCCCATACATTCTGCTGCCTCCAATAATATATACCTGACAGGAGCCCGTACATTCTGCTGCCTCCAATAATATATACCTGACAGGAGCCCATACATTATGCTGCCTCCAATAATATATACCTGACAGGAGCCCATACATTCTGCTGCCTCCAATAATATATACCTGACAGGAGCCCATACACTCTGCTGCCTCCAATAATATATACCTGACAGGAGCCCATAGATTCTGCTGCCTCCAATAATATATACCTGACAGGAGCCCATAGATTCTGCTGCCTCCAATAATATATACCTGACAGGAGCCCATACATTCTCCTGCCTCCAATAATATATACCTGAGAGGAGCCCATACATTCTCCTGCCTTCAATAATATATACCTGAGAGGAGCCCATACATTTTCCTGCCTCCAATAATATATACCTGACAGGAGCCCATACATTCTGCTGCCTCCAATAATATATACCTGACAGGAGCCCATACATTCTCCTGCATCCAATAATATATACCTGACAGGAGCCCATACATTCTGCAGCCTCCAATAATATATACCTGTCAGGAGCCCATACATTCTGCTGCCTTCAATAATATATACCTGAAAGGGCCCATACATTCTCCTGCCTCCAATAATATATACCTGTCAGGAGCCCATACATTCTCCTGCCTCCAATAATATATACCTGACAGGAGCCCATACATTCTCCTGCCTCCAATAATATATACCTGACAGGAGCCCATACATTCTGCTGCCTTCAATAATATATACCTGACAGGAGCCCATAGATTCTGCTGGCTCCAATAATATATACCTGACAGGGGCCCATACATTCTGCTGCCTCCAATAATATATACCTGACAGGAGCCCATACATTCTCCTGCCTCCAATAATATATACCTGACAGGAGCCCATACATTCTCCTGCCTCCAATAATATATACCTGACAGGAGCCCTTAGATTCTGCTGGCTCCAATAATATATACCTGACAGGAGCCCATACATTCTGCTGCCTCCAATAATATATACCTGACAGGAGCCCATACATTCTGTGGCCTCCAATAATATATACCTGACAGGAGCCCATAGATTCTGCTGCCTCCAATAATGTATACCTGTCAGGAGCCCATACATTCTGCTGCCTTCAATAATATATACCTGACAGGAGCCCATACATTCTCCTGCCTCCAATAATATATACCTGACAGGAGCCCATACATTCTCCTGCCTCCAATAATATATACCTGACAGGAGCCCATACATTCTCCTGCCTCCAATAATATATACCTGACAGGAGCCCATACATTCTCCTGCCTCCAATAATA
Source organism: Phyllobates terribilis (assembly GCF_046119375.1). Taxonomy (NCBI): domain Eukaryota; kingdom Metazoa; phylum Chordata; class Amphibia; order Anura; family Dendrobatidae; genus Phyllobates; species Phyllobates terribilis. The sequence goes on from NW_027363189.1 coordinate 1,110,925, forward strand.
TATACCTGACAGGGGCCCATAGATTCTGCTGCCTCCAATAATATATACCTGACAGGGGCCCATAGATTCTGCTGCCTCCAATAATATATACCTGACAGGAGCCCATACATTCTCATGCCTCCAATAATATATACTTGACAGGGGCCCATAGATTCTGCTGGCTCCAATAATATACACCTGACAGGAGCCCATACATTCTCCTGCCTCCAATAATATATACCTGGCAGGAGCCCATACATTCTGCTGCCTCCAATACTATATACCTGACAGGAACCCATACATTCTGCTGTCTCCAATAATATATACCTGACAGGAGCCCATACATTCTGCTGCCTCCAATAATATATACCTGACAGGAGCCCATACATTCTGCAGCCTCCAATAATATATACCTGACAGGAGCCCATACATTCTGCAGCCTCCAATAATATATACCTGACAGGAGCCCATACATTCTGCAGCCTCCAATAATATATACCTGACAGGAGCCCATACATTCTGTGGCCTCCAATAATATATACCTGACAGGAGCCCATACATTCTGTGGCCTCCAATAATATATACCTGACAGGAGCCCATACATTCTGCTGCCTCCAATAACATATACCTGACAGGAGCCCATACATTCTGCTGCCTCCAATAATATATACCTGACAGGAGCCCATACATTCTGCTGCCTCCAATAATATATACCTGACAGGAGCCCATACATTCTGCTGCCTCCAATAATATATACCTGACAGGAGCCCATACATTCTGCTGCCTCCAATAATATATACCTGACAGGAGCCCATACATTCTGCAGCCTCCAATAATATATACCTGACAGGAGCCCATACATTCTGCAGCCTCCAATAATATATACCTGACAGGAGCCCATACATTCTGCGGCCTCCAATAATATATACCTGACAGGAGCCCATACATTCTGCGGCCTCCAATAATATATACCTGACAGGAGCCCATACATTCTGCTGCCTCCAATAATATATACCTGACAGGAGCCCATACATTCTGCTGCCTCCAATAATATATACCTGACAGGAGCCCATAGATTCTGCTGCCTCCAATAATATATACCTGACAGGAGCCCATAGATTCTGCTGCCTCCAATAATATATACCTGACAGGAGCCCATAGATTCTGCTGCCTCCAATAATATATACCTGACAGGAGCCCATAGATTCTGCTGCCTCCAATAATATATACCTGACAGGAGCCCATACATTCTGCTGCCTCCAATAATATATACCTGACAGGAGCCCATACATTATGCTGCCTCCAATAATATATACCTGACAGGAGCCCATACATTCTGCTGCCTCCAATAATATATACCTGACAGGAGCCCATACACTCTGCTGCCTCCAATAATATATACCTGACAGGAGCCCATACATTCTCCTGCCTCCAATAATATATACCTGACAGGAGCCCATAGATTCTGCTGCCTCCAATAATATATACCTGACAGGAGCCCATACATTCTCCTGCCTTCAATAATATATACCTGAGAGGAGCCCATACATTTTCCTGCCTCCAATAATATATACCTGACAGGAGCTCATACATTCTGCTGCCTCCAATAATATATACCTGACAGGAGCCCATACATTCTCCTGCCTCCAATAATATATACCTGACAGGAGCCCATACATTCTGCAGCCTCCAATAATATATACCTGTCAGGAGCCCATACATTCTGCTGCCTTCAATAATATATACCTGAAAGGGCCCATACATTCTCCTGCCTCCAATAATATATACCTGTCAGGAGCCCATACATTCTCCTGCCTCCAATAATATATACCTGACAGGAGCCCATACATTCTCCTGCCTCCAATAATATATACCTGACAGGAGCCCATACATTCTGCTGCCTTCAATAATATATACCTGACAGGAGCCCATAGATTCTGCTGGCTCCAATAATATATAACTGACAGGGGCCCATACATTCTGCTGCCTCCAATAATATATACCTGACAGGAGCCCATACATTCTCCTGCCTCCAATAATATATACCTGACAGGAGCCCTTAGATTCTGCTGGCTAAAATAATATATACCTGTCAGGAGCCCATACATTCTGCTGCCTTCAATAATATATACCTGAAAGGGCCCATACATTCTGCTGCCTTCAATAATATATACCTGACAGGAGCCCATACATTCTCCTGCCTCCAATAATATATACCTGACAGGAGCCCATACATTCTGCTGGCTCCAATAATATATACCTGACAGGAGCCCATACATTCTCCTGACTCCAATAATATATACTTGACAGGATCCCATAGATTCTGCTGCCTCCAATAATATATACCTGACAGGAGCCCATACATTCTGCTGCCTCCAATAATATATACCTGACAGGAGCCCATATATTCTGCAGCCTCCAATAATATATACCTGTCAGGAGCCCATACATTCTGCTGCCTTCAATAATATATAGCTGTCAGGAGCCCATACATTCTGCAGCCTCCAATAATATATACCTGACAGGAGCCCATACATTCTGCTGCCTTCAATAATATATACCTGAAAGGGCCCATACATTCTCCTGCCTCCAATAATATATACCTGTCAGGAGCCCATACATTCTCCTGCCTCCAATAATATATACCTGACAGGAGCCCATACATTCTCCTGCCTCCAATAATATATACCTGACAGGAGCCCATACATTCTGCTGCCTTCAATAATATATACCTGACAGGAGCCCATACATTCTGCTGGCTCCAATAATATATACCTGACAGGAGCCCATACATTCTCCTGCCTCCAATAATATATACCTGACAGGAGCCCATACATTCTCCTGCCTCCAATAATATATACCTGACAGGAGCCCTTAGATTCTGCTGGCTCCAATAATATATACCTGACAGGAGCCCATACATTCTGCTGCCTCCAATAATATATACCTGACAGGAGCCCATACATTCTGTGGCCTCCAATAATATATACCTGACAGGAGCCCATAGATTCTGCTGCCTCCAATAATGTATACCTGTCAGGAGCCCATACATTCTGCTGCCTTCAATAATATATACCTGACAGGAGCCCATACATTCTCCTGCCTCCAATAATATATACCTGACAGGAGCCCATACATTCTCCTGCCTCCAATAATATATACCTGACAGGAGCCCATACATTCTCCTGCCTCCAATAATATATACCTGACAGGGGCCCATAGATTCTGCTGCCTCCAATAATATATACCTGACAGGGGCCCATAGATTCTGCTGCCTCCAATAATATATACCTGACAGGAGCCCATACATTCTCATGCCTCCAATAATATATACTTGACAGGGGCCCATAGATTCTGCTGGCTCCAATAATATACACCTGACAGGAGCCCATACATTCTCCTGCCTCCAATAATATATACCTGGCAGGAGCCCATACATTCTGCTGCCTCCAATAATATATACCTGGCAGGAGCCCATACATTCTGCTGCCTCCAATACTATATACCTGGCAGGAGCCCATACATTCTGCTGTCTCCAATAATATATACCTGACAGGAGCCCATACATTCTGCTGCCTCCAATAATATATACCTGACAGGAGCCCATACATTCTGCAGCCTCCAATAATATATACCTGACAGGAGCCCATACATTCTGCAGCCTCCAATAATATATACCTGACAGGAGCCCATACATTCTGCAGCCTCCAATAATATATACCTGACAGGAGCCCATACATTCTGTGGCCTCCAATAATATATACCTGACAGGAGCCCATACATTCTGTGGCCTCCAATAATATATACCTGACAGGAGCCCATACATTCTGCTGCCTCCAATAATATATACCTGACAGGAGCCCATACATTCTGCTGCCTCCAATAATATATACCTGACAGGAGCCCATACATTCGGCTGCCTCCAATAATATATACCTGACAGGAGCCCATACATTCTGCTGCCTCCAATAATATATACCTGACAGGAGCCCATACATTCTGCAGCCTCCAATAATATATACCTGACAGGAGCCCATACATTCTGCAGCCTCCAATAATATATACCTGACAGGAGCCCATACATTCTGCAGCCTCCAATAATATATACCTGACAGGAGCCCATACATTCTGCAGCCTCCAATAATATATACCTGACAGGAGCCCATACATTCTGTGGCCTCCAATAATATATACCTGACAGGAGCCCATACATTCTGTGGCCTCCAATAATATATACCTGACAGGAGCCCATACATTCTGCTGCCTCCAATAATATATACCTGACAGGAGCCCATACATTCTGCTGCCTCCAATAATATATACCTGACAGGAGCCCATAGATTCTGCTGCCTCCAATAATATATACCTGACAGGAGCCCATACATTCTGCTGCCTCCAATAATATATACCTGACAGGAGCCCATAGATTCTGCTGCCTCCAATAATATATACCTGACAGGAGCCCATAGATTCTGCTGCCTCCAATAATATATACCTGACAGGAGCCCATACATTCTGCTGCCTCCAATAATATATACCTGACAGGAGCCCATACATTATGCTGCCTCCAATAATATATACCTGACAGGAGCCCATACATTCTGCTGCCTCCAATAATATATACCTGACAGGAGCCCATACACTCTGCTGCCTCCAATAATATATACCTGACAGGAGCCCATACATTCTCCTGCCTCCAATAATATATACCTGACAGGAGCCCATAGATTCTGCTGCCTCCAATAATATATACCTGACAGGAGCCCATACATTCTCCTGCCTCCAATAATATATACCTGACCGAAGCCCATACATTCTCCTGCCTCCAATAATATATACCTGACAGGAGCCCATACATTCTCCTGCCTCCAATAATATATACCTGACAGGAGCCCATACATTCTCCTGCCTCCAATAATATATACCTGACAGGAGCCCTTAGATTCTGCTGGCTAAAATAATATATACCTGTCAGGAGCCCATACATTCTGCTGCCTTCAATAATATATACCTGAAAGGGCCCATACATTCTGCTGCCTTCAATAATATATACCTGACAGGAGCCCATACATTCTCCTGCCTCCAATAATATATACCTGACAGGAGCCCATACATTCTGCTGGCTCCAATAATATATACCTGACAGGAGCCCATACATTCTCCTGACTCCAATAATATATACTTGACAGGATCCCATAGATTCTGCTGCCTCCAATAATATATACCTGACAGGAGCCCATACATTCTGCTGCCTCCAATAATATATACCTGACAGGAGCCCATATATTCTGCAGCCTCCAATAATATATACCTGTCAGGAGCCCATACATTCTGCTGCCTTCAATAATATATACCTGACAGGAGCCCATACATTCTCCTGCCTCCAATAATATATACCTGACAGGAGCCCTTAGATTCTGCTGGCTCCAATAATATATACCTGTCAGGAGCCCATACATTCTGCTGCCTCCAATAATATATACCTGAAAGGGCCCATACAGTGCTGCCAATATGATAAGCGAACCAGGGGGGCCCTCTGTTCTCTGTACAGGGCCCAGGGGGGGTAGGGGGCGGGGCTTGGGGGCGTGGCCAATGGGACCCAGGGCCCACCGGGGGATTTCCTGATCCTCCGGTGGGCCAGAACGCCCCTGGTGGGGTCCCTGTGCCCCCCTAACAGGTGACATACTAACTAGCTGAAAATTTACACCCCAGCACCATCTTTCTATCTCTTAAGCTGACAGTGAATGTGTTGGTAGTGTGGCGCCCCTGAGGGTTCAGTTGCCACAGGGGTACTGCACCTCAGAAAGAGGTGTGGTATCTCTTCTCTCAGGTAAGGATGGAGCATCACACAAGACCCTACTTCACACTCAACACTACACCACTCCTGTCCTGTAGGGCAGAGGTCCCCAACCTTTTTTGCACCAGGGACCGGCTTTAAGCAAGACCAGTTTTCCATGGCCCGGTGGGGGTGGGGGCGGGGCTTTGGTCATATGGGGGTGGGGTTATGGAGGGGTGGAGCTGTATGGGGAGGATGCTGGCGGGACCTCGGTGTACAGCGCTGCTAAGTAGCAGCATTGTACATTGAGCGTCAGTGTATACAGCGCTGCTGTTTAGCAGCGCTACACACTGAACACCGGTACCGGGAGCCGCGTCACTGAAGCCAGTCTGCTGCCCCAGCACGCCCCACATAACATGTTCTGCCGGGGGCGTGTCAGTGAGGAGAGCCTGCCGCCCCACCCCGTCAGGAACAGACCATGCTGTGCAGGAGGGCCGCGTCACTAAGACCCGCCCCGTGACGTACAACAGGTACCATGCTGTGCTGTGGAGGGCTGCGTCACTAAGACCCGCCCGACGCCCCACCCCGTCCTGCATAATGTTCTCTGCCGGGAGCTGCGAGCTGTCACGGCTATGGCAGAAAACATTATAAATCCACACAGAGCGAGTTCTGACCAGGCGCAGGGCCGCGGAGCTAGCTGTCAGCGGCAGGGCCGGCTCCAGGTTTTTCTGGGCCCCGGGCGAAAGAGTCTCAGTGGGCCCCTTTAACACATACCACGATTCATGATGCAGAGATACGGCGGAGAAAGATATATATATAGTACAATGCAAAGATTTCACTTCATGAGTGATATCTATTGTAAATTCTACAATAGCTCAGAAACCGGTGAATCGCTCCACACAGAATAGTGGCCCCCATATAAGGCTCCATACGGAATACTGGTCCCCATATAACGCCCATACGGAATACTGGCCCCCATATAACGCTTCATACGGAATACTGGCCCCCATATAAGGCCCCATACGGAATACTTGCCGCCATATAAGGCCCCATACGGAATACTTGCCCCCATATAAGGCCCCATACGGAATACTTGCCCCCATATAAGGCCCCATACGGAATACTTGCCCCCATATAAGGCCCCATACGGAATACTGGCCCCCATATAAGACCCCATACGGAATACTGGCCCCCATATAAGGCTCCATACGGAATACTGGCCCCCATATAACGCTCCATACAGGATACCGGTCCCCATATAATGCTGCATGCAGGCTGTTACCCCCCACATAATGCCCCATACAGGCTGTCCCCCCCTTATAATGCTCCATGCAGGCTGTTACCCCCCACATAATGCCCCATACAGGCCCCTCCCTTTTAATGCTCCATGCAGGCTGTTACCCCCACATAATGCCCCATACAGGCTGCCCCCCCCCTTATAATGCTCCATGCAGGCTGTTCCCCCCCACATAATGCCCCATACAGGCCCCCCCCTTTTAATGCTCCATGCAGGCTGTTACCCCCCACATAATGCCCCATACAGGCTGCCCCCCCTCTTTATAATGCCCCATGCAGGCTGTCACCCCTCCTCTTTATACTGCCCCATGCAGGCTGTCACCCCTCCTCTTTATACTGCCCCATGCAGGCTGTCACCCCTCCTCTTTATACTGCCCCATGCAGGCTGTCACCCCCCCTCTTTATAATGCCCCATGCAGGCTGTCACCCCTCCTCTTTATAATGCTCCATGCAGGCTGTCACCCCTCCTCTTTATACTGCCCCATGTAGGCTGTCACCCCTCCTCTTTATACTGCCCCATGCAGGCTGTCACCCCTCCTCTTTATAATGCCCCATGCAGGCTGTCACCCCTCCTCTTTATAATGCTCCATGCAGGCTGTCACCCCTCCTCTTTATACTGCCCCATGTAGGCTGTCACCCCTCCTCTTTATACTGCCCCATGTAGGCTGTCACCCCTCCTCTTTATACTGCCCCATGTAGGCTGTCACCCCTCCTCTTTATACTGCCCCATGCAGGATGTCCCCCCCTCTCTTTATAATGCCCCGTGCAGGCTGTTCCCCACCTTATAATGCCCCATGCAGGCTGTTCCCCACCTTATAATGTCCCATGCAGGCTGGTCCCCACCTTATAATGCCCCATGCAGGCTGTCACCCCTCCTCATTATAATGCCCCAAGCAGGAATCCCCCCCTCTTTATAATGCCCCATGCAGGCTGTTCCCCACCTTATAATGCCCCATGCAGGCTGTCACCCCTCCTCTTTATAATGCCCCAAGCAGGATGCCCCCCCTCCCCTCTTTATACTGCCCCATGCCTCCATACATTAAAAAAAAAAATCAAATACTCACCTCCCTTCTCCTCACCTGCTACCTGCTGCCCGCCGCTCGCTGCTCGGCTCCGAACTCCAGCGTTGTCGTTTCTTCCCACTCAGCGCTCCCTGTGACGGCTCAGGGGAGGGCGCGGTGTAAAGACGTCACCGCGCCCTCTGACCTGAGACGTCACAGGGAGCGCAGAGCAGGAAGACAGCTGATCTGCGGAGGCACGGGGAGAGGTAAGTATCGGGCTGCCGGGGCCCTGAGCAAGCGGCGGAGAAGGGCGGGCGCTCACACCGCTCTCCTCTCCTCCGCCCATAGCCCAGCGGGGTGCGCGACCGCCAGTGGGCCCCTCTGCCTGCTCAGAGCCCCGGCATTTGCCCGGGTGCTGACGCCGGCCCTGGTCAGCGGCGCCGCGGACCGGCTGAAAAACCCCAACGGCCCGGTCCTGGTCCGCGGACCGGCGGTTGGGGACCTCTGCTGTAGGGGGCCTAAATGCACCAGGGTGCTGCCCCGGCCCGCGATAGAGGAGATGGGGAGGAACCAAAGATGGTGGGAACCATGTAGTGGGTGAGGGTGGAGGAAGCACTTTACTTTAGCATCATATATATACAGCGGCCATCTTTATAACCTAGTCTTTTGTCGTGGTTCCTTGGGAAGGTCAGTCAGCACAAAGCTGCGGCCGGCTCAGGGGTCACGGTTCCCGGTCTCAGGCCTCGAGACGGGGGGTTGGGGCAGAGTTGAGTTATAGCTAGCTCTGTCCCCGGTCAGAGTCCAATCAAGAAGGCCCAGGAGGGGAGCAGAGGAGATAGGCTCCACAGACGAAAGGATCCCAGGAGGGTACGGATGGAGCGGAGTCGCCACCTGTATTCTTCACTCTGGCCTAGCCTGAGGGACTCCTGCCGCAAGAGGGGACCGGCCCCCGATATCTGACAGTGTACTTCACGTCATCGTTAGAAAAGCCCGGAGGCTTAGTGGATCCCAGGGGGATACGGACGCAGCGGAGTCGCCACCTGTATCTCTCAACCTGTGTATATCTAGTGGGACCCGGCCTTACTCCACGTTTACATCACATACCGTCAGGAGAGGACTCAGTGGGAGAATCTAGGAAAGAAAGGAACACCCCAGCGGGGTCTTGACAGGTGCTCCTGATCTACCTAGGAAGTGCTGAACCCCTTCCTGGTGGCCGCAGCGCGCCACGAGAAGCAGAGAGAAGCTTTGCAGCTGCTACTTCATCAAAGTGAGTAAATCTTGGATGACTTCACATACTGCCTCCGTTTGCTCATTCCTGCGCGGCACTGCACCCACCACAACTCCCCAGATCCTCCAAACTGCCCTGAGGCTTACTCCACCTGTGGGGAGTAGTACCAACCAAGCTGTCAGAACATCAGCCTCAGAGGACTGCTGCAGCGCTGGTGGCCATCACCAGAAACCACAGGTGGCGTAGTCGAACATCCACTCATCCAATAGCCCATTCTTTTTATGTGACAGCCCTGGGCACGGACTGGGTCGCGGCCACGACGACACCCACATACCCCCACCATATATTGTCCGGCACCGAGTAACCCCACCGCTCAGGGAGGGCGTCGCAGTAGCAGATAGTTCAAAGCTGTCCACCTTTCTCGAATTTAGTAAGTGACCCCCTGGTCCCCACAGAAGAACTGAACTCTGGTGGTGCCTTCTGATGGCGGCTAAGTCCCCGGCCAGACATGGTGCACTGGTGATTCCCCGTGGAATGATTACAATGATGCTGTTCCCTCCCGGTTAATCTACGATAGGGGCATCTTATAAGGACTCCATTGTGGGTGACCAGGACTGTGACCTTGACTTACCTTAAATAGCTCACAGCTCCCCTGCAGTCCTGAGCTCAGCGTGCAGACCTTCAGCGAGCTCCGGTAAGTGATGGGATTAAGCTCAATGTTCTTGTCCATCAATTCTTTCCGCAGCTTCAGTGCGTGCTGCAGACCCGAGTCTTTCCATGGCGACTCCGCGCAGGCGTTGAACAGGGCAGTATATGTGGCATCTGTGGCAACCAGACCTCGCTTTTTCATCTAAATGATGTAACAAGAAATGAGTCTGTACTGTAAAAACTGTATGTAATAATAGCAATAATAATGTAAGTACATAATATACAGGGCATTATCAGATAATGTACAGGTACTTTACTGCATTACGTTATTGGTCCTCCCAATTAACAGAACAAATGGTCCATGGTGCTCACTGGGGCGCTGACGCCCCTTCACAGCAAGATCCATATAAGTGTGTGCGCCTGGTACTGCCGGCCTCGGCCAGATCCCCACAGCTTGTACACTGATGGACAGCGTACACAATGAATGTTATATTGAGGGCATAACAGTCATGTCAGATGGCTACTGCTATGTGTATATTCTATTCTGGCCCCTGTGTGTCCTGCAATTGTCACCAGTTCTCCCCTCTGCAGGCTCTAGCGCTAAGCTTCAGTTATCTCTCAGCTAGTGGGTAGAGAATGCTGCACTGACTGCTCACGTACACATCGCACACAGGCGGGAGGGATTCCCGCTTTCCATTCAGCACATGTTCAGAAGCAGTGGCAGTGATATGGTTGTGTAGAGATAAACTCCTTACTAGAATAAGCTGCAGCACGATCTGCCCGTGTCTCCCTCTGATTGTCCTATCACTGTGCTCCTGCTCCAGCCTAACCTGATTTCATTAATCAATAGTGCAAGTAAAGATAAGACACTTTGTAATATACATTATCAGATAAACCTTCTTCTTTTGTCACTTAAAACACATTTTTTGGTCTCCTGCACTAATCATTCACTCTCAATATCGGCTAAATCTGTGGGAGAAGGGAAGGGAACCTGTCACGTGAAAAAACGTTATCAACCTGTAGATATGGGGTTACTCTGCAGGTTAATAGCATTCTGAACCTGCCCGGTGCCGGCATTTAGACTCCCTCTGCCAGGAGGAAATGAACTTTATCGTACCTGGTAGCGTTTGGGTATCAGTCATGGGGGCGGCACTGGTTCAGTCACCGCTCTGTGTATAGAGAGTGACGGCTGTCACCGTGCCCCCAGCCCTGATTGACAGCCGGCCCTAATGCTGAGCTGCCATCAGTCACTACAGGGGTCGCAGTTACAGGCGCCACTTTCTATACACAGAGCAGTGCCGCCCCAGTGACTGGAAGTCGAACGCTACCGGGAGGAACGCGACAGGTTCATTTCAACAAAAATGTCTGCGATGCCCCTATAAACCTATGGAAGGGGGAGATGGAGGGAGAAAAAGCAGAGCACAGAAAAGGTAAATGCTGAGGCTTATAATGTAGAGAAAAAATGCAGGAGACCCATCATATAATGTACACTCCCCATACATTCATGTACACTCAGGAGTGTATAATGAGTGGCAATTATTCCTTATATAGTACTCCTTATTCTAAAAAGTCATCAGAAAGTGCTGTTAAATCGTAAGGGAATCTGCCACCCGGTTTTAGATGCCCCATCTGAGAGCAGCATGATATAAGGGGTGAGACCCTGATTACAGTGATATCTCACGCTTTTTGCTGCTTACTGCTATTTTGATAAAATCAGTGTTTTATCTGCTGCAGCTCTAGTAGTTCTCTGAATGCTGAGCTTTGTATAACCCCACTCACACCACTGATCGGCAGCTTTCCTCCAGTCAGTGGTGGGGATGGGGTTATACAGAGCACATGAATACCGAGGACTACCTAGCAGAATTTCATACAATTTGCCCAACAGAAGAAAATTCATATGTAAAAGAATACAACGACTATAATACTGCCCCCTATGTACAAGAATATAACTGCGATAATACTGCTCCCTATGTACAAGAATACAACTACTATAATACTGCCCTCTATGTACAAGAATACAACTACTATAATACTGTTCCTATGTACAAGAATATAACTACTATAATACTGCCCCCTATGTACAAGAATATAACTGCTATAATACTGCTCCGTATGTACAAGAATACAACTACTATAATACTGCCCCTATATACAAGAATATAACTACTATAATACTGCTCCTATGTACAAGAATATAACTGCTATGATATTGCCCCTGTATAAGAATATAACTACTATAATACAGCTCTTATGTACAAGAATATAACTACTATAATACTGCTACTATGTACAAGAATATAACTGGTATAATACTGCCCCTGTATAAGAATACAACTACTATAATACTGCTACTATGTATAAGAATATAACTGCTATAATACTGCTCCAGTATAAGAATATAACTGCTATAATACTGCTACTATGTATAAGAATATAACTGCTATGATACTGCCCCTGTATAAGAATATAACTGCTATGATACTGCCCCTGTGTAAGAATATAACTACTATGATACTGGTATGAGTGGCGGTATTGCCATCATTATTTGAGCTGTTTTTCTACTGCATTAACCCCTCCTCGTCTTAAACCTGTTTTGGGCTTAGATGAGGGCTCAGCTCTGGGCGCTTGTATGCGGTGACTTCTCTGGATGCCACATTTCCGGGCACTTGCTCTACAATGGCCTCACTTCTGTTCCTGTATGGCCTCCGCTGGGTGCGGCCTCACTCGCTGGGAGGAGGTCAGTTACCGGCCTCTGGGCTTGGACCTGGTGCCCTGTAGGTAGCAGGTGTGACTTGGAGGACCCCTGCTATGACTGACTCCTGACAGTGTTCAGGGCCCATCCTGCCGCTATAGTGACTGGCAGACCCGGCCGTACAGGGTTACTGGGCGTTCGCCTCTGAGTGATGGAATCAGCGCGCAGACGATTATTGTCTCAGCCCGGAGCGGTGAGAGCCGGGGCCCTATAATCCGGCACATTCCAGCCGTTCATCCTAATCCGCCTACAGCGGCCGCTAATGTGCGCCCTCCAGGCAGGAGAGGAGGCGAGTCCCCACACCGGCCTCACATGGAGGCTCGCACCATGGGGATCGAAGCTTCAGCATCCCGCCCGGAATAAACTGCACTCGCTTTCTTATATACCTTGCGTTTTTATTCTTCACCATTTACTTCGTCAGGAAATAAAAACATTTAAATAATTGTTACGGAAAACAGCGCCACCCTGACCCATGGGTTGTATTTGGTATTACAGCTCAGGGTCCTGCAATACCGGCTGTGAGCAGATGTGGCGCTGTTTCTGTACCAGAGCAGCCATGTTTTTCCACTCTGAGCAGGGCTGTGTCCAGGAAGTCTCTAACCATAGGGATCTGGTTTGAGCGGGCATTTCCCCTTTAAATGTTATGGTCACCTTTGGGGACTTTCTTTTGTATTTAAATGCATTTATTTTTGAGCCAAATATTTTTTGCAAATTGGTTCCATTAAAATTTTTCACAGTTTGGCTTTTACAGGCCTTTTAAGTGGCTGTGGAATGAGTCAACTGAGGACCTGTCAGTGAGCTCCTCTCACTGACACAAAGTTCTGCTCAGCTTTCATGTAGGCTCAGTAAAATGACAGCTTAAAAAAAAAAGCTGCAAGCTCACTGATAAATTCTCAGTTAACTCATTCCGCAGATGTCAGACGCAAAAAATTTAATAAATCCCATTTTTAATAAAATTAAAATATATGCATTTAAGAAAATGTAAAAAATGCCAGGTAAGTGTGAACGATGTCTTGTACGTGGCTAGGTGGATTGTCTGTACTTACTGTACAGGCAGGGGCGTACATAGGAATCATGGGGCCCCATAGCAGAAGCTCTAATTGGGCCCCCCCCCCCCCCCAAAATGTAAATAATTGTCGGGGTCACCAAAGATCAGATCTCACAACTTTCTATCCTTTACATAGTAATTTTCCTCCTGCTGACGTCCTAGATCTCTCTTTCATTGCCCCATAAAGTGTGATGCCAAAAAAAGGGCCCCCCAAACACAGTATGAAACCCCCATGGTGAATTCCTCCATATGCACAGTATAATGACCCTACTGTACCCCAACTCAACTCCCAGGGTAAAGTATGCTGACCCCAACACAGTATGATCCCCCAACTGTGAGCCGCTAGAGAGGATGGTACATAATAAGGGACGGCTCTATACATAATGAGTACACTATATACTAAGGGACTGTGCTGTACATAATAAGGCTACATTCCTGCATCTGTGCGCAGTGTCGGTGTGCTGGCCTGTTTTACTGACGCATTGAGCATGTCCTATTCTAATCCTCAAAATCGGATCAGAACAGGACATTCTCTGCCCTCTTAGATCTCATTCTCAGATCCGTGATTTTCATGGATGTGTGAATGGATCTATAAAACTGTACGAGTCCGTGGACCATCCGATAAAAAGATCTGGCAGCACACGGACATTTCACACAAATGTGAGAATGCAGCCTAAGGGATTTTACAGATAACATCATCACTGCAAGTCACACAGTGCAGATACAGAATAATATTTACATCCAGGCACTTACCGCAGACGTCTCATCTGATCAGAGCCGGTTTCTGCTGCTTCTTCTCCATCTGGTCAGACCTTCATGTCGACATCTCCCAGCCACGATGACCAGTACAGCCCTAAAAATAACAAGGTCAGATATTGTCGGCATACATGTGTCTCCCCCGCTCTGCGTCCTCGAATACAGATATGTAACACCCCCCCATTAATATACTATTAGCCACTTAGTAATCAAAATATAAAGTGATAAGCAGCACTGTGCCCCCCATTAACTATAATCTGCACCGGCCAATAAAATAAATTATTCAGTCTCTGTGACTCTCCCCAATTAACTGTAAGGCTATGTGCACACGGAAAATATACAAGGCTTCACAGTACAAGCAAAGTGAAACCCCCATCATTGCTCTCTACCAGCACCCCATCATTACTCTCTCCCAGCACCCTCGCAATTGCTCTCTCCCACCACCTCCATCATTGCTCTCTCTCAGCACCCCCATCATTACTGTCTCCCAGCACCCCCATCATTGCTCTCTCCCACCACCTCCATCATTGCTCTCTCTCAGCACCCCCATCATTACTGTCTCCCAGCACCCCCATCATTGCTCTCTCCCACCACCTCCATCATTGCTCTCTCTCAGCACCCCCATCATTACTGTCTCCCAGCACCCCCGTCATTGCTCTGTCCCAGCACCCTCATCGTTGCGCTCTTCCAGCACCCCCATCAATTCGCTCTCCCAGCACTCCCATCATTGCGCTCTCTCAGCACCCGCATCATTGCTCTGTCCCACCACCCCCATCATTGCTCTCTCCCAGCACTCCCATCATTGCTCTGTCCCAGCACCCCATCATTGCTCTGTCCCAGCACCTCCATCAATGCTCTCTCCCAGCCCCCCCCATCATTGCTCTCTCCCAGCACCCCCATCATTGCGCTCTCCCAGCACCCCTATCATTGCTCTCTCCCAGCCCCGCATAATTGCTCTCTCCCAGGCCCCCACCATTGCTTTGTCCCAGCACCCTCATCATTGCTTGCTCCCAGCAACACGTCATTGCTCTCCCCTTCCCTACCATCCCCATCATTGCTCTCCCCAGCCCTATCAGCCCCATTATTGCTCTTCCCAGCCGCATCATTCCTCTCCCCAGCCCCATTATTGCTCTTCCCAGCCCCATCAGCCCCATTATTGCTCTTCCCAGCCCCATCATTCCTCTCCCTAGCCCCATCAGCCCCATTATTGCTCTCCCCAGCCCCATCATCCCATCATTCCTCTCCCCAGCTCCATCAACTCCATTATTCCTCTCCCCAGCCCCATCAACTCCATTATTGCTCACCCCAGCCCCACCATCCCATCATTGCTCTCCCCAGCCCCACCATCCCCATCATTGCTCCCCAAAGCCCCATCATTCCTCTCCGTAGCCATCCCCAGCCCCATCAATCCCATGATTCCTCTTCCCATCCCCATTATTGCTCTCCCCAGCCCCATCAACCCCATTATTCCTCTCCCCAGCCCCATCAACCCCATTATTCCTCTCCCCAGCCCCATCAACCCCATTATTGCTCTCCCCAGCCCCATCAACCCCACTATTCCTCTCCCCAGCCCCATCATTCCTCCACCCACCTCCCCTCCCCAGCATTTCAGTACAAAAAAAAAAAAAAGAACAACTTACCTCAGCTCGCTCGCCTGCAGCATCCTCCTGGTTGCCGGCAGCTTTCTTCCTGACCCAGGCGCGCGCTGCATGATGACGTCATCAAGCTGCGCGCGCCTGGGTCAGGGAGGAAGCAGAGGACGAACCCTCCAGCTCCGCGGCTATTCTCCTCCTGACAGCAGCGTAGCTGCAGGGATCGCTCCCTGACCGCCGCGTGCAGGGAGCAGCTGCATGGTGGAGACCCGGCGCTGCTGCACCGGCGGCGGTATGTCCACCCCTGGACTGCTATGGGAACCCCCCGGCTCACGGGCCCCATAGCAGTCGCGTGGTCTGCCGCCATTGGCGGTACGCCACTGCGTACAGGAGCTGGGAGCACTGGCTGTAGCCTCCTCCATCTCCTCGCACTTGTCTGCCGCCCTCTGGCGGTCGCTGTAGGTCATGGCGCACATGGCGGCTCCGGACTCCACCAGGAACTTACACACCTGGACGTTGTTGCAGGAGGCGGCGCAGTGCAGCGGGGTCCTGACAGCGACACCAAGCGGAGAAAACGACAGAAACCGCCACAGAAAACCCCCTGAAAAACTAGACCGTCTGTCCTCAATCACCCAGACCCTCGGGGGCTCAACTTTTCTATTTCTTGGGCCAAGATTTTTTTTTCTTTTTCTCCCATTGATGCAATCTGGCCGGGGGCTGAGTCACGTGCTGGCCGGGGGGGCGGGGTAGTGCTTAATAAGTGCTCTCAGGCCTCTAACAAGGGATGGGGGGTTTTCTGCCGACCCCTTTAATGCGAGCCGATATTCGGGGCAGCAGCCGGCGCTGTCTGCTGCGTTTACCTTCACTCCGAATTGGACGAGGAACTGGACGATCTCGGTGTGGGGGGCGCACACGGCGGTGTGGGGGGCTGTGAGACCCTCGTCGTTGGGCTGGCTGGGGTCTTCCACCTGCAGATGAGGGGGATGGAGAAGATACAACATTAGTGCTGGCAGAAATCCAGAGCGCGGGAGTCATCAGCACAATAAGCGAAGGAGCGGGACGGGCCGGGGATGAAGAGCGCGGTAATGAGGGGGGACGAGCGCGGTAATGAGGGGGACAAGGGCCGCATTCAGCAGAGGAAAGGAATGAGGGGGGCTTCTAATTCTACCAATCAGAGGCGGATAATATCTGGCTGCAGGACAGGAATGACATCAGCGCCCAGCAGCTCTCATCACATTGCCCTCTGTTCACACCTGAGCTGTGTCCACAGTTTATAACTGAAGCAATAACTGTCATAAAGCCTCTGTAAATGGGACAGAAAATCTGCACCAAAATCTGTGCAAAACTTAACTGCAGATTTGGCCACAGATTTCACTCTTTGCAAACCATTAAGTGAAATTAGCAGTGACAATCCACACTGAGAACTTGTGTGGGCGCTATATGATGTGTGTTGTAGGTGCTGTATAGCGGTAATGTGTGGGCACTATATGATGTGTGTTGTAGGTACTGTATAGCGGTAATGTGTGGGCGCTATATGATGTGTGTTGTAGGTACTGTATAGCGGTAATGTGTGGGCACTATATGATGTGTGTTGTAGGTACTGTATAGCGGTAATGTGTGGGCGCTATATGATGTATGTTGTAGGTACTGTATAGCGGTAATGTGTGGGCGCTATATGATGTGTGTTGTAGGTACTGTATAGCGGTTATGTGGGCACTATATGATGTGTGTTGTAGGCACTGTATAGCGGTTATGTGGGCACTATATGATGTGTGTTGTAGGTACTGTATAGCGGTAATGTGTGGGCGCTATATGATGTATGTTGTAGGTACTGTATAGCGGTTATGTGGGCACTATATGATGTGTGTTGTAGGCACTGTATAGCGGTAATGTGTGGGCGCTATATGATGTGTGTTGTAGGTACTGTATAGCGGTAATGTGTGGGCACTATATGATGTGTGTTGTAGGCGCTGTATAGCGGTAATGTGTGGGCGCTATATGATGTGTGTTGTAGGCGCTGTATAGCGGTAATGTGTGGGCGCTATATGATGTGTGTTGTAGGTACTGTATAGCGGTAATGTGTGGGCACTATATGATGTATGTTGTAGGTACTGTATAGCGGTAATGTGTGGGCATTATATGATGTGTGTTGTAGGTACTGTATAGCGGTAATGTGTGGGCACTATATGATGTATGTTGTAGGTACTGTATAGCGGTAATGTGTGGGCGCTATATGATGTGTGTTGTAGGTACTGTATAGCGGTAATGTGTGGGCGCTATATGATGTGTGTTGTAGGTACTGTATAGCGGTAATGTGTGGGCGCTATATGATGTGTGTTGTAGGTACTGTATAGAGGTAATGTGTGGACGCTATATGATGTGTGTTGTAGGTACTGTATAGAGGTAATGTGTGGGCACTATATGATGTGTGTTGTAGGTACTGTATAGCGGTAATGTGTGGGCGCTATATGATGTGTGTTGTAGGTACTGTATAGCGGTAATGTGTGGGCGCTATATGATGTGTGTTGTAGGTACTGTATAGAGGTAATGTGTGGACGCTATATGATGTGTGTTGTAGGTACTGTATAGCGGTAATGTGTGGACGCTATATGATGTGTGTTGTAGGTACTGTATAGCGGTAATGTGTGGACGCTATATGATGTGTGTTGTAGGTACTGTATAGCGGTAATGTGTGGACGCTATATGATGTGTGTTGTAGGTACTGTATAGCGGTAATGTGTGGACGCTATATGATGTGTGTTGTAGGTACTGTATAGCGGTAATGTGTGGACGCTATATGATGTGTGTTGTAGGTACTGTATAGCGGTAATGTGTGGACGCTATATGATGTGTGTTGTAGGTACTGTATAGCGGTAATGTGTGGGCGCTATATGATGTGTGTTGTAGGTACTGTATAGCGGTAATGTGTGGGCGCTATATGATGTGTGTTGTAGGTACTGTATAGCGGTAATGTGTGGGCGCTATATGATGCGTGCTGTAGGTACTGTATAGCGGTAATGTGTGGTCGCTATATGATGTATGTTGTAGGTACTGTATAGCGGTAATGCTTGGGCACTGTGTGATGCATGTTGTAGGTACTGTATAGCAGTAATGTGTGGGCGCTATATGATGTGTGTTGTAGGTACTGTATAGCAGTAATGTGTGGGCGCTATATGAGGTATGTTGTAGGTACTGTATAGCGGTAATGTGTGGGCGCTATATGATGCGTGTTGTAGGCACTGTATAGCGGAAATATGTGGACGCTATATGATGTGTGTTGTAGGCACTGTATAGCGGTAATGCGTGGGCTCTGTGTGATGCGTGCTGTAGGCACTGTATAGCGGTAATGCGTGGGCACTATATGATGCGTGTTGTAGGTACTGTATAGCGGTAATGTGTGGGATCTATATGATGTGTGTTGTAGGTACTGTATAGCGGTAATGTGTGGGCGCTTTATGATGTGTGTTGTAGGTACTGTATAGCGGTAATGTGTGGGCGCTATATGATGCGTGTTGTAGGTACTGTATAGCGGTAATGTGGGTTCTATATGATGCGTGTTGTAGGTACTGTATAGCGATAATGTGTGGGCGCTATATGATGCGTGTTGTAGGTACTGTATAGCGGTAATGTGTCGGCACTATATTATATATGTTGTACTGTATAGCGGTAATGTGTGGGCACTATATGACGGCATTTTGTATACTTATACAAATAAATATTGGCATCCTGCTTTGCTTTTTGCTCACGGCCCCGTCGCCTTCTCTCCTCTGCCGGCGCCCCGTCGCCTTCTCTCCTCTGCCGGCGCCCCGTCGCCTTCTCTCCTCTGCCGGCGCCCCGTCGCCTTCTCTCCTCTGCCGGCGCCCCGTCGCCTTCTCTCCTCTGCCGGCGCCGTGCCCCTTCCTCACTAATGTTATTTGCTTTCCTTAGATTTGCTTTCTGACAACATTGTGCTTTCGCTGACCCACGCTGCAGCCGCAGAGGTCGTCTTGCAGATCATCTCGGAGTGTTACCCCCAGGTAATAATAAATACTATTAATTACAGCCCCATCTGTGATCTGAGCAGATCCACACTAGGCTATGCCACTGGAGATCCTTGGGGACCCTGCTGGGACCCCCACAATCTTTTTTGTCACTCTTGGGCTAATGATACATGGGGTAAGAACCAGCGCCCCCCTGTCCATAGGGTGTTTGTGAAATTCTCTATATATATTTTTGTAGCTTCAGTCTTTGGACCTGAGTTGTCGTCGTCTCTCCAAGCTGACTGGTTTTGCTCATCTCTTCTACCTGACCCGGCACCTGCAGAGTCTGAACCTCTCCTATAACGAGGTACGTCGCCTCCTTGCGCAGGGATCGGGTCTGCTGCCGTCGTGACGTCTTTTCCGATTACCCCGTATATGCCATCGATCGTGGGGTACCGGTGGGTAACAGTGGCAGTCAGTGGCCTCCTGAAGACCCCCGTCCTGCCATCTCTGTACATCTGTGTTCCCAGTATAGTACAAGAAATCAAACAGTCGCAGAGTCCAGGGCAAAAATAAGTAAAAATTTATTTAAAAATGAATAAATAAACTAAAACCCATAATTTTCATTTGTCTCGCTTTTCCCAATTAAAAACTAAAGAAATAAAAAAAAATAAATAAACAGAAAAATTGGTAAATCGAATCCGTAAAACTCCATCCTATGAAAATATAAAGAACCCAAATTGTAAACCTTTTAAAAAAATTAAAATCAAAATAATTGATTTTTCGATCGCTGCACTTCTCAAAAATGGAATAAAAAGCAATCGATCAAAATGGTATGAATAAAAATACAAAAAGACCCTCACCCAGCCCCAGCAACAGAAAAAGTTACAAGTCCCAAAAATGGAGGAATAGAAAGCCCATACTCATCCTGGGAAAAAAAAACCCCAGGCCATATAGACGGAACAATAAAATGGTTTGTGGCTCTTGGAAGAAGGCGAGAAACAAACAAATCTCTGTGTTTTCTGGTGGTAGCTGGTGACGGGAACATGTTCTTTTTTCGCTTTGCAGAGTTGAAGAGCTGGATCTGATCCACAACCTGGAGCTGAGAGAGCTGTGGCTGGAGGGAAACCCTCTGCACGGGGCGGTGGAAAGCTTCTCCGCCTGCTACAGGTGCCCGCACCTCTCTGCTATCACATTATTATACAAATGCAAATCACCGATTCAATGCTTTTATTTTTCTTTTTTTGTGTTGCACAGATTGGTAACTTATTTTCCCACCATTGAAAAACTAGTAAGTATACACCTAGGAAGACTGTAAAGCATCAACTGTATCTTAAAAAAAGGGGTATTCCCATCTCCAAGATCCTATCCCACTATGTAGTAGGTGTAATAATAATATTAGCAAATACCTCCAATTAAAATTGTAGTATTGTTCTTCTGATTAGCTATGTCGCTTACCCCATGTGCACTGCATTGTAGTAGTTTAGGTATCCATGATTATGACCACTAACAACTGTCGCTATGAGTGGTCGTGACCATAGATACCCAAGCTACTACAATGCCCTGCACAAAGGGTAAGTGACATAGTGAATCAGAAGAACTATACTGTTTTCTAATTGGAGGTATTTTCGAATATTACTATTATTAGATCTACTACATATTGCGGTAGGATCTTGGAAATAGGCTGTATCTTTGCCTTTAAAAGGATAGTTCAATCTGTTGCATGGTGCGCTACCCCATGTACCCCAGCTTTATACCTTTCCCCCTGTGAGCCTTCCATCATACCAGTCACCTTTCCTGTCCTGTATTATATCCGCTGTCTCCATTCTTGCAGGACGGACAGTTTTTTAAAGAGAATCTATTTTTTGAGCCAGAAGAAGCCCAACCTCTCCCACAGGCAAAGGTAAGTTGTATTCTTCTTTCACTTAAAGGGGTTGTCCAGAGCCGTTCACTTCCACATCGGATACTAGCGGTGCTGATGACGTTGCGATCCGCAGACCTACCGAGACGCTAGCATGATGGGCAGGTATCGTGCACCCGTCCAGTTCATTAGAATAGGACATGTGCCCAATATCTGAACACACGGGTCATAACGTCAGCAGCACCGCTCACTTCCAGGGCGTTGGTAAGCAATGCTGAAGTTCTTTTAATAAGCCCTTTAAAAGGTGTTCTCCCAATGGGATATTCTATGGATATACCTTAAAGGGGTTTTCCAGTTTTGGAAACTCCCTTTTCTTTTGGTTGCAGTTTGTTAAAAAAAAAAAAAAAAAAGCGCTTTACTCGCCAGCCCCAGGTCCAGCACTGAGTCTCCGCCGCTGCTCCAGATGTCTGTTATTGCCTGCAGCTCTGACGTCACGTCAATAGTGCTTGGCCCTGAGCGTATTGTGCCGCTACTGGCTGTGATGGCAGCACTACTGATAATGACACACTAAAAGGCGCAGCGGAGACTCAGTACCGGACCCAGTGAGGATGAGTACAGCACAGTTTCTTCAACAAAAAAAAATTGCAGAGGGGGAACAGGAGTTTTCCAAAGCTAGAAATCTCTTTAAATATCTGAGATGGACCAACCCTTTTATTGTCCCTTATATTATAGGTTAGATCTAAAGTAGTAAGGTGTTGGGGTGCCATCTTTAGTTGCCTCAATATGTAGGTTTGTGTATATAAATAAAGATATTTTTCTCTACGGCACAGGGCAAAAGTTTTAGTTGGAATAAATGCTGTAGAGTAAAGAATGCTTTCAGAAAGAGAAGTGCTAACGCCTTCACCCTCCAAACCTGTTTTCACCTTCATGACCCGGCCAATTTTTACACTTCTGCCCAGTGTCCCTCTGAGGTAATAACTCTGGAACGCTTCCACGGATCCCCCTGATTCTGAGACTGTTTTTTCCTGACATATTGTACTTCATGATAGTGATAAAAGTTGTTCAATATGACTTGCATTTATTTGTGAAAAAAACGGAAATTTGGTGAAAATTTAGCAATTTTCCAAGTTTTAATTCTTATGACCTTAAATCAGAGAGATGTCACACAAAATAGTTAATAACATTTCCCACATGTCTACTTTACATCTGCATCATTTTGGAAACATAATTTTATTTTTGTTAGGAAGTTATAAGGATTAAAAGTTGACCAGCAATTTCTCATTTTTCCAACAAAATTTACAAAACCATTTTTTTTAGGGAACAGATCACATTTGAAGTGACTTTGGGGGTCCTATATGACAGAAAATGCCCAAAAGTGACATAGTTCTAAAAACTGCACCCCTCAAGGTGCTTAAAACCACATTCAAGAAGTTTATTAACCCTTCAGGTGCTTCACAGGAATTAATGGAACGTGGATGGAAAAAATGAACATTTTACTTTTTTTTTCACAAAAATTTTACTTTATCCCCAATTTGTTTTATTTTCACAAGGGTTACAGGAGAAAATGGACCCTAAATTGTGTTGCGCAATTTCTCCTCAGTACACCGCTACCCCATTTGTGGAAGAAAACCACTGTTTGGGCGCACGGCAGGGCTCGGAAGGGAAGGAGCACAGTTTGACTTTTCAAACACAAAAATGGCTGGAATCGAGAGCTGCCGCCATGTCACTTTTGGAGATCCCCGATGTGCGTAAACAGTGGAAACCTTCCACAAGTGACGCCGTTTTGGAAACTAGATCCCCCAAGGAATGTTAGCTGTGCGGGGTGCACCTTGTGCTCCCAGGTGCTTCACAGAAGCTTATAATGTAGAGCCGTGAAAATAAAAAGTTACATTTTTCCCACAAAAATGTTCATTTAGCCCCAAATTTTGCATTTTCACAATGGTAACAGGAGAAAATGCACTGTAAAATGTATTGTGCAATTTCTCCTGAGAACGCCAATACCCCATATGTGGATGAAAACTACTGTTTGGGCGCACGGCAAGGCTCGGTAGAAAAGGAGTGCCATTTGACTTTTTAAATGCAAAATTAGCTGGATCATTAGCCGACGCCATGTTGGGTTTGGAGAGCCCCTGATGTGCCTAAACAGTGGAAACCCCCTCAGAAGTGACACCATTTTAGAAATTATACCCCTTTGGGAATTTATCTGCAAGTGTAGTGAGTTTTCCAGATACAAGCAGCAGTGGATGTTGCTGAGTGAAAATTGCAAATCTGCATTGTAGTGACCAGTACGTTGTAGTCCTCAGTACGCTGTAGCCCCCAATACATTGTAGTGACCAGTACATTGTGTCCAGCCCATGCTTCTGGAGACACACACCTGTAATTTAGGCCGGCTGTCATCACTACAGAAAGGCCAAACATGTGGACGCTAAATGTGGTTTAGGCTCAGATGACTGCCTTCTGGACATCTGTCAAGTCAGCAGTCTTCCCTATGATTCTGGAGCCTACTGAAACAGACTAAGGTGCCTTTTTAAATGCTTCAGAAGCCTTTGCAGGTGTTTTTTGTTAATTATTCTAATTTACTGAGATAATGATTTTTGTGTTTTCATTGGATGTAACCCATAATCATCAACATTAACAGGAATAAACGCTTGAAATAGATCACTCTGTAATGACTCTATATAATATGAGTTTCACTTTTTGTATTGAAGAATTGAAATAAATTAACTTTTTGATGATATTCTAATTGTGTGAGAAGCACCTGTAAATGCGAGTATTATAACACTATTGCAATACTGCACCCCTGTATATTCCCCCTGGAGTTCACCAAATTCTGTACTATACATAGTAGACGAAACATAATAAATTCAGATACACGGCTGCTAGATATTAATTGAATTCTTTATTGGCTTCATACAAGATATCAAATGTAGAATTTCCCACCAGTCGTGTGGGGCAATAGTCATGTGGCCCTGATGATGATGGGCTCACGGAGAGTCGTCCGTCAGAACTCAGGAGAGGAAAAACCCCCGGTGGAGGAAACCTCTAGGGAACCATGTCTGAGGGCCTGCCCTTCCCTTGGGCGGTGCTGGATGATGGCAGCTTGTGTTGTAGATCGGGGTTGATGCAGCAGAAAATTCACTTATTCAGTGATTACATCTGACTGCAGAAAGTAATGAGAACAGAGACCGAGCCCGGAATCTGCCTCGTCCTGAAGTGCGGCTCCTCTGCTCCTGACATGGCGGCCGCCACATCATTTACTTCTTATAGCCGTCACCTCCAGCTGTACCCCGTCTTCTTAGTGGGACCCCAGCTCGCTTATAGTGATCTGTAGAAAGAGGGAACAGAACTGATCATGGAGCAGCCGAATATTTAATATCCGAGACGTTCACACGATTTACTCCCGGTCACTGCTGCTCAGTACACTCCTCTTACCTGGATTATATTTGGTCCATGGTGATGACAGAAACACCGACACTTGTTATAGCTGCGGGGGCCATTCTTGTTCTGGTTCACACCTCTGTGTACAAAATAACAGAAAACCCCTTATAATCCTGCTATAATTAATCTCTTAATACATCTTTATAGGGGCTGGAGCTAAGCTTTAATGATAAACGGCTCCAATAATGGCAGCGCCCCCCCCCCCCCCCCATCATATTTATACATTCACTATATTGAGGGTATTATGGAAAGTCCATGGTTACTTACTGGTGCAGGCTGGTCTGTGGTCCAGGGTCGTGTCCGGTTGAAGGTCAGGGCGATCTTGTGGACCGTCATTGACTCTACATGCCGTTTATAGGCATGGAGTCACTTCCTGACCTTTTTGGGAAATGCGCTGATCCTGCCGGTCTGCAGGCAGGATATCAGATGAGTCCTCATCAACCGATGCCGGAACTCTGCTCTGGGTTCACCGCCATCTGCTATAAGCTCGTAGGCAAACGCTATGGCGAATAAGCCACAGTCATAGCTGTTCCTCTGCTGATCCACATCGATAAATGTCAGATGTTTCAGGGGCTCTTCGACCACTTCACTGTACAGGTTGATAATCTGCTCACAGATGGACGGAGTCAGATTTCCGGAGTTGATGCTGTCGGCCACAAAGATTTGGCCATTTTTGTAGCAGGTGGTCAGCCAGTGCACCCTCTCCTCATCATAGTGGATTTGTACAGCATTCTTCAGTACACTGTACCCTGGCACTAGAAGAGCGCAGGGGGGCTGCAGGCCATCAAAACCCTCAAACTGACTCTGCAGCAGGTCCTGGGCCATCATGACGATCTCATCATCCAGGAAGCCTTCCTCCCCTTTGCTCAGCAGGATGGTTAACTGCTCTGGAGACAGGATGTCCTCCTGTTTCCCGATATCGGGCATCTCCACTTGTGGGGTCTCCATCTCCGGGGTTACCTCTCTCAGTAGATCAGAAAGGTTTTCTGTAGCAGCTCTCTTGGCCGGTGGCAGCATCTTGGGCTGACTGTCCTCGGAGGTTGGTGCTTTTCTTTTTAGATTGTCCCGGGGTCTTGTTTGTAGCAGCCCCTCGTGTGCACCTTGTGCACATTCTGGATCGGCAAGATCCTCTCCACTTTCTGCAATGCTGGCAGTGGATTCAGTATCACCTACTATGTAGGTTGGGCTCTTCTCACCGCTGTCTTGGCTGATGACTTGGTCTTTACGTCTGGTTATAGCAACTGACCTGAAGCGCCTGACTGCTGTAATGGTGGCAGATTTCGTGGCCAGGAAGGAATCCTGCAGCAGTGTTCTCCAATTGCGATGGGATTTCCTGAATCGGGTCAGAAGGCTAAAGCCAATTGACTTGCAGGAAGAGAGAGCCTTGACCAGCAGCCGCTGGCCATAACGGGGACGTCCATGAATCCTCATGATGGCGTCGCTTTCTTTCTCCTTCTTTCTCCTTTTATTCCTTTAGCTTTGTGTATCCAATAAAGAGTCACACAAAAGACAGCCCCGGCTCTGCGCTCAGGCATTCTATACACTTTACTCCCATTGTGATGTCATAGAGCCGATGATGACACCAGAGTTCCATGTAGATCGTGACATCACCGCCATGTAGATGATGACCTCACAGCTCCAGGCCCAGCTGCTAAGGGCTCCCCAGTAAGATTGATGGTGACTCTACAGCTACATGCAGTTATTTTCTAACCCTTGTTCACACATTTTCAGCCGCATTCTCCATATATTGGAATGAGGAGGTGCGTCTGTGTGTAGCCAAATCTCCACCGACGTATATAGAGATTGCAATAGGGGGGTATTGGTGGTTTATGGCACTTGCTGTAAAGAGTAAGTGCACAATATGACCCATGTTACATGTAGTTTTACCAGAAAGGTTTGCAATTGAACTTGTTAAAGGCGTCATGTTTTTACAGTATGTTCACACGTTGCGTTTTTGCTGCTGTTTTTTTCTGCAGCCAAAACTTGATGTCTTGATAGTAAAAAAGCTGCAGACAAAAAACAGTTTTTTATTGCGTCTTTTTGCTGCGTTCTTCAGGATCCCAAAGTTCAGCTTTGCTTCCACCATACAAGCATGAGCAATGCAAGGTGTTAGGCCACCAACAACAGACGGATGTGACACCAGAAAACATTTTGGGGAAAAGGGGCAATTTGATACAATTATTTAGTGGAACAAGATTTTTATGTCTGAAAAACTAGTGACTATTCATGAAAAAATACACAATTGGAAGTGTAAAAACAGCTAGGGGAATTGGTCAGTCATAGTTTACCCAAGACTTGGCGGTGCATTGAGATATCAGGTATTGTTTCCTTTTACACATATCACTAATTTAATTAAAATGTACTAATCCTATCTGCCATCTCGGGTGATGAAACCAAGACATTTAGGTTTAAATGCGGGAAAATCACAGAAATAAATGGGTTTCACGTCCAGCCATACCTGTGTTTTTTTTGTTTTTTGTTTTTTTTTTCACTAAAAGCGCTGCAAGAACTGTTGGCAACGTTTTCTGCTGCATTTCTGCTGCTTTTTTGCACTTACTTGTAACTTTCTATGAGTGAAAGAATTAACATGCATCAGTTTTCCAATTCAGTCAGGAAGAGTAAAACAAAAAATAAGCGTGAACCTGAGATTTCTGAAATCTCCTAGCTTTTGCCGACATTGTAAAAAGCAGCTTTTAATTTGCATAAAAACACAATGTGTGAACATAGCCTTAGGCTGCACTCACATGCTGCTTTCTCTAATCCCCTCCAGGACAGCACCAACAGGAGGTTGCCTCCCCATCCTAATTAGGGACAGGAACCAAGAGGTTAAATAGCCCTTCCCTTCCCTCTAACCTCAGTGTTTTTCTTGTCCCTAAGGGATGAAGAGGTTTCCTTCTGGTGCGGCTGTGGCCGGCAATCTACTTCCCCAAAAATCAGTACCTTTCAGCCGGGTAGCCGTGGATCGATCGCCCTGTGCCTTCCTTCCATGTCCGCTGCTCTTTCCTCCCGGCGGGACAGCACCTTCCTCCAGAGCTCATTCAATGCTGGATGGTGAGAAGATATTGGCTGGGGGCCTCCTGTAGCTCCCCAGCCAGTTGCGATGTCTCCCCCTCTCCCTGAGCGCAACACTCTCCTCCGGTGTATAGCTGGCCGCATGGAGAGCTCATAGGAAGTGACGCGCGCCGGTCCATTCAATGGCCGCGTCGTCACTTCTGGTTGCGTTCCAGGGTGGAATGCACTGCCATTTTGGAAATTTGAAATTTCAATTAAAAAAGTGCAATAATCAGGATTGGTGGACCTGATATCAGGAGAGGGGGGGGCCTCATCCTATTGGATGAGGACAGCGCTGGATCTCAGTTCCTGTATAAAAGGACCCTGATGGAAGACACCATAAGGAAGGACTGAGGTTCTAAAGATGGATGTGTCTGCCCCTAAAGCTGCATCTGCAGAGCCCAGCACAAACTCTGGCCCAGTGAGTATGTCTGGTATGGGTAAGTCCGTCTCGGTGCAGGATCCATTCTTATGTTTTCCCCACCGCCAGGAGGAGCTGAACGATCACGAGTGCACCCTGCTGCTCCTTTCTGAATCTATGGATCGGCGATCTTTGTCCGTGCCGTGGACTTGGTATGTAGTGTCGGAGTGCATGTGTGACCAGTATGCTCCTCCTGGCGGTGGTCTTGCAGCCATTGAAGGGCAAAGGGCATGTGCGACTGGCCCCTCTGTTAACTCCTCCTGGCGGAGGCAGGGTGCATGTGTGGCTGACTGCTCTGTTAACTCCTCCTGACTTAGGCTGGGGGCATATGTGACCGGCCCCTCTGTTAACTCCTCCTGGCAGAGGCAGGGTGCATGTATGACCGGCCGCTCTGTTAACTCCTCCTGGTGGTGGTCTTCTGGCTACAGGAATACTGAGGGCGCCAGTGGTGGTATCCGCTGCATACGTTATGATTGATCTCGTCTCTTCCAATCATCATCTAATTCACCAGATTTTTAATATACCGTATATACTCGAGTATAAGCCGAGTTTTTCAGCACATTTTTTGTTCTGATAAAGCCCCTCTCTGCTTATACTCTGGTATATACTCGAGTATATAGAAATTCTGGTGGTGTGTAGTGGTGGGGCAGGTTGTGACGGTGGAGGAGCGGGGCACACGCTGTAGCCGCTGCTGCAGCTACCACGTGTGCCCGCTGCTAAAGAGAAATTAATATTCCCTCTTCTCCACTCCCATGGAGAAGGATGAATATTCATTCTCTTTAGTAGCGGGCACAGAGAAGCGTTGAGCCGCAGTTCCTGCTGACAGTGCCCGCTACTAAAGAGAGTGCATATTCACTCTTCTCCACGCCCATAGTCCCGGCGTGGAGAGGAGTGAATGTGCCAGCAGCTCAGCGTCTGAGAGCGCATGGCAGTGACGTCATGCGCTGCTCAGATGCTGACATGAGCTGCTGCAGCAGAAAAGGAAGCAGAGCAGAGGTGAGGAAGGAAGGTGAGTATAAGGGTATGTGCACATGGGCGTTATTGGCAGCGCTTTGAACGCTGTGTACTTTATTGGGGATTGGGGATGAGGGGGCATGCATACCAGAATTGGGGGATGAGGGGTGCCATACATACCAGAATTGGGGGATGAGGGGTGCCATACATACCAGAATTGGGGGATGAGGGGTGCCATACATACCAGGATTGGGGATGAGGGGTGCCATATATACCAGGATTGGGGGATGAGGGCTGCCATTCATACCAGGATTGGGGATGAGGGGGCATGCATATCAGAATTGGGGGATGAGGGGTGCCATACATACCAGAATTGGGGGATGAGGGGTGCCATACATACCAGAATTGGGGGATGAGGGGTGCCATACATACCAGAATTGGGGGATGAGGGGTGCCATACATACCAGAATTGGGGGATGAGGGGTGCCATACATACCAGAATTGGGGGATGAGGGGTGCCATACATACCAGAATTGGGGGATGAGGGGTGCCATACATACCAGAATTGGGGGATGAGGGGTGCCATACATACCAGAATTGGGGGATGAGGGGTGCCATACATACCAGAATTGGGGGATGAGGGGTGCCATACATACCAGAATTGGGGGATGAGGGGTGCCATACATACCAGAATTGGGGGATGAGGGGTGCCATAAATACCAGGATTGGGGATGAGGGGTGCCATGCGTACCAGGATTGGGGATGAGGGGGCCATGCGTACCAGGATTGGGGATAAGGGGGCCTCCTCAGGACCAAGGGGTGAGACGCTGCTTCTCGAGAGGCCCTGACCTCCTCAAGACGAGGGGGTGAGACGCTGCTTCTCGAGAGGCCCTGACCTCCTCAAGACGAGGGGGTGAGATGCTGCTTCTCGAGAGGCCCCAACCTCCTTAAGACGAGGGGGTAAGACACTGCTTCTCGAGCCCCAACCTCCTTAAGACGAGGGGGTAAGATGCTGCTTCTCGAGAGACCCCCGACCACTTCAGGAAGAGGGGGTGAGACGCAGTGAAGACCTGCTACAGTATTTATTGTACAAGAATGAAGTATGAAAATTGTACAAAGTACCTTCGTCCTCGTCCTCGCTGGACTCGCTGACGTGCACGCTCACAGCCGTGTTTGGGGAGTCTGTCCATTCAAAGTAAACCCCAAAACCAATGTCAAAGTTATCTGTGGCAAACTCCCAGAAAAGATAGGAGCCTTCCTCGTATGTGGGGACCCGGACTGTGACCATCTCTCCTCTTCCGACGGTGATGACTGAGTCCGCGTCCTGCCGGATCTTCTCTTTGAAGTCTTTAATTTGGGGTCTTGTCCACGTGGATGGGGCAGCAATGACCGGCGTGGACTCTGTAGAGAGAAGGAAGTGGAAAAATAATGAGCAAACATAAACCATTAGCCAATGTCCAGGTATCGTCTGATTGTCCACCCAACAGACCCCAACCCCACTGAGGTCAATAGGACGCACCTTTAGGCCCGTTCTCCAGCAGGTCTTCCAGCGGGGTCGGCCTCCAGTTCTTTCTCAGCATTGTCTATGTGTGGGTGGGTTTGTCCATTGACCGAGGGGGCTTCTCCGGAGCCGGTGATGCTTCCCATGTTCATCTTGGATGGAGAACTGACAGGGGAGCTGGTTCCAGCCGAAAGTGCCTCCTGCTGTTTCTGTAAGGCCGAGAGGGTAAGGAGAGGGTAACACCACGTCATTTATGAGCATTCTTCATTTCTTGTATGCTGCGAAGCAAAACTGCAGTGTAAAGCATGAGGGGAAGAACAAAGAAGCTTAACTTCTAATGAGGCAGCGTTTCAGACAACCACAGGCTCCAATAGACGCTGCACACAAATCCCACTGTCTTCCACTTATAAACGCTGCATCTAATCAACCAGCTACTCAGCGCACCGCCATCATCAAGAGCAAAACTCAGCCGCGCAATTTTTTTCTTACTAAAAACAATTAGTTAATTAGTTCAGGTTCCAGGGAGCGTAAAGTGCAGGGTTTATTTTCTACATCAAAACCCGCAATAGCAATCTACTCTGATTATCGTATTTTTACAGCTGTTTTTACCCCATTTATTGTTGAAGATCTGAAGGTTTTATTAATTCTGTACAAGAAGCGAGGGCATTTTTTCATGCATTTTTTCGACTCCACAGGAAAAAATAAACAAACCAAAAAAACACAAATTTCAGCAACGTCTTTAGATGCACAGCGGCCAGGAGTTTTCCGGGAAGCACAAGAAGTTTGCTCTAACTTTTAAACCAGTGTTTCCAAAACTCCAGTCCTCACGGCCCCCACAGGTCATGTTTCAGGATCTCCTTCGTATTACACAGGTGAGAGAATTCCTGATGCCTTGATAGTATTACACAGGTGATGGAAATACTAAGGAAATCCTGAAAACATGACCTATGGGGGCCGTGAGGACTGGAGTTTGGGAAACACCGTTTTAAACACAGGGGATTTTCTGCAAAAAAAAACAAACCCTGCAGCATTTATGCTACGTGGGAGCATGGTCCGACAGGTAAATGCAGCTCAGAGCAGCGAGGCTCGGGGGTCTGTGCGCTGCGTCTACCTGTTGCTGAGCGAGCTGCACTTGGTACAGCTGCTGCATGTACTGCTGGTAGTGCTGTTCCTGCAGCTGCCGGATCAGGAGCTGCTGTTGCTCGAAGTTCCCCGGGTACTGCTGCGCTGCGTACTGCTGAAACTGCACCGCTGTCTGCGAGTTCAGGGCGGCCATGATCTGCTGCCTGCAAAAAAAAAATAGAATTAAGATTTGAAACACAAATGCACGGTCCTGCCCTAATGACTGCTGCACCCACCATTGCCTGTGGCCGGCAGAGCTTTAGTAATTTTCCATTAAAATGAATGTGACAGGGCTCCGTGGACCCCATTGTTGGTGACCCCAGCGCATGTACCCTCCAACCGGTCACCAGCATTGCATACAACAGACTGCTCCTTGCACTATGGCTCATACTACGAGGGTCCTGAATGAGTGACCCACCCAAAAATATCCTTTAAGAAGGATGAGTGACTTCCGATGGGAGTACTTACTTCTGCTGTTCCATTCTACACCGTTCATCCTCCGCTCGCATCCTCTCTTCCTCCTCTCTCCGCAGCCTCTGCTCCTCTTCTTTCCTCCGCTTCTCCTCCTCTCGCAGCAGCCGCTGCCGCTCCTCCTCTTCCGGCCGTCTCCGCTCCTCCTCTTCTCTCCTGTAAAGTCAGCAGATGACGCTTTACACTGAACTATGTCGGACATGATTTTTGCAGCAGCGTCAACCGTTCTCACTTCCTGGGACTTAAAGCAGAAGTCCGGTCCATGATGCCTCCGGTCTTACATACCGACTGCTCCGTAAATCCATAATCACCGACTCCAGCTACAGTGGTGGCCAAAAGTATTGGCACCCCTGCAATTCTGTCAGATAATACTCCGTTTCTTCCTGAAAATGATTGCAATCACAAATTCTTTGGTATTATTATCTTCATTTAATTTGTCTTCAATGAAAAAACACAAAAAGAATTGTCCTAAAGCCAAATTGGATACAATTCCACACCCAACCTAAAAAAGGGGGTGGACAAAAGTATTGGCACTGTTTGAAAAATCATGTGATGCTTCTCTAATACGTGTAATTAACAGCACCTGTAACTTACCTGTGGCACCTAACAGGTGTTGGCAATAACTAAATCACACTTGCAGCCAGTTAACATGGATTAAAGTTGACTCAACCTCTGTCCTGTGTCCTTGTGTGTACCACATTGAGCATGGAGAAAAGAAAGAAGACCAAAGAACTGTCTGAGGACTTGAGAAACCAAGTTGTGAGGAAGCATGAGCAATCTCAAGGCTACAAGTCCATCTCCAAAGACCTGAATGTTCCTGTGTCTTCCGTGCGCAGTGTCATCAAGAAGTTTAAAGCCCATGGCACTCTGACAGAATTGCAGGGGTGCCAATACTTTTGGCCACCACTGTATACTGCAATTTGTACTGGAGTAGAAGGTAACCTGAAAGATGCCTCATGTCCTATCAGTCTCATACTGCTGTTTTGTCCCCCATGCTTTACACTGCAGGTTGGATTCTATGTATTGAACTTAGTCAAAGTTTAAGAACTCCTGCGGCTTTAAGTTAGTGATATGATAGGGATTTGATACCACTTAAGGCAGTTGGAAATTTTACAAAATTGACCCATAAAAAACAAATATTTCTCGCCTGATGACTCCTTCACTTCTCCCGTGCTCACACTCTGGCGGCCATCACTTTTTTTCCTGCAGCGATGATGTTGTATATAATCCATGTGACTGCTGCAGTCGATCACTGGTTTCTACGGTCTCATGCTGTACTTGCCAGTGATTGGCTGCAGGAAACAGAAAGCTCCTTTAAACTAACAGACAACCCCTTTAAGTGTGGAAAAACGTGACCCAGATGTCGATCATCATCTATCTTGTGAGATAGCGACTGCTGTTAACCTCTGCTATAGACTGGAGCGGAAAGATTTGCAGGACCCTGGTCCGGCATCCATAGAAAACCGCTGCAAACCATCTCCTATCTATCAGCATCACCAGCGCCTCTTCTGGTAGAGTTGGGTGGGTTCACTGCACAATCTGCAGAGCGGTCCCTTTAAGAACGTCTCCAGTAACTATTAGTGCTGGAGTTGTTTTCAGGTACCTGTCTGCAGGTTGTGCGTCACCTTGCTGCTCAGCCCCATTCACTTTAATAGAACTGAGCTGCAATACCAGGCACAGCCTGTGGACACGTGTGGCGCTGTTTCGGGAGGAAACCAGCAGTTACCGTGCAGCACCGATGCCGGATGTACGGATTGTAGGGATTAGTACCTTTTTCTCTCCTGCTCTTCTTTCTCTATTTTATGGGATGTGACGTATGTGGAGAAGAGGTGGCAGCATCTGTTCAGGAGGGTGACAAACTCCGTCATGGCTTCCTGCTTGCTTAGGTTGCCCAGGGCCGCCCATTCTTTCCTGTGAGAAAGACGACAGTGTGTGAACGACACTCAGAGGGAGCAAAGGCTTCTATGAAGAGGTTAAAAACGCATCGTCGCTCAGTTTTATGCAAGAAACAGTCTGCAGTTTTCTATTAAACTTTGCATTTCAATTCCTATTTTTTTTTTTGGACACATCAGATCGATGCATGCCCATGATGGAAAATCTGTTGCCGTTTTGCGTACACAGCTCCCATAAATGCTCATGGTAATGAGGTTCACCCTGCAGTCCCTGACTGCTACTTTAGTGGTGAAAAATATACAATGGCAGGATCAGACTACATATGTAGTGTAGTCTGTAACCATGGAGACACACAGATCTGCATCAGTGCTGTGTATACAAAACGATAAGAAAGCGTTAGGCTATTTACAAAGTGGCTACTTTTTTTATAGGAATGTGATACACAAACAAAGCACACGACGTTCGTTACCTCCTATCGTTGCCCAGGACATCGAAGAAGCCGACTTCGGGGCACGTGTCGGGGTTGTACGGTCCCAGGAGGACTTGTTTGTGCAGAGCCACCAGCCTCAGCTTCTCCTCGTAGGTTGGATGGAAAGCCTTCCCGTCCTTCTCTGTAAAAAAATACAGAAGGAAAATGGTTAGGAGACCCATCACATGTACCAAACTGCGTGTGCCGCCATATAATGCTCCACAAAAACTGTAATAAGACAGTGATAGGACCACTAAAGCCACCTGACCCCAGTGTGCAGTAATCAGACCCTGCAATACTGAGTAATATCTGTGCACAACACATAATACAATCCACTTTCCAGTAATTGGACCCAGAACGATAAAATTAAATTCTTACAGGGTGATTCCTTAAATACCTTGTAAAAGTCCCTGAGCTCCTCCGATTCTGCAGCTCTTTTCCGTTTTTTGCTGCGTCGCTCCATTGCAGAGATATTCACATTTGCGTTTTTTGGAGCGCTGCATGTGAAATCTCTGCTTGTAGTGCAACGGGCTGTTTCTTCTCTGCTTCCACAGATCAGGAGAAGATCTAGTAGTCGAGCATGTGATCATTGGCAGCGTCTTGGAGGGAGGGGTGAAAGTGCGCACTCCAAAATAAGACTAAAAAAATGCAAAGTTGTACTGCAAAGCAGAGATTTCACATACTGCACTCCGAAAGCAACAAATGTGAGTATCTCTGCAATGGAGCGACGCAGTGCAAAACGGCAGAAAAGCAGCAGGGTTCAGGAGGGCTCAGGGGTTTTTACCAGATATGTAACTACATTTTTTGAGGCCGAGTGACAAAACCAAAAATATTTTTATATGCATCTCCAAAAGTACAGCCTAGTTTCCCTGCAGCCACATTAAATGTTGTGATACTGTACTGTGTGCCAAATGATAAAGGCAGCTCAGCTAAACCTGACTGTATGAATACAGTAGCCACCAAAAGTTTAGCATTTTTTTTTTAAATTGTGATTGCTTCTGTTTGGTTGTTGTGAGGCCATTTTTCTGGTGATTTTAGTTAACTGGAAGCAAATGATTGTCAGCTATCAGGACAAAAATTGTGTTGGACATTGTTTTATCCCTTTATGTGTTAGTTTTCAACATTTGCTGGAACAAATGTTTTGCATATTTTGTTATGGGCAGTCGAATTTTGCCTAAATTTTTTTTTTTTGCGTTTTTAGGTTAAAAACATGGCAGAGACAAAGCCAAATTTATCACCAGATGTCAGAAAGCTTTTTATTCTGGGAGTGAAGTCAGGGAAAAGCCATAAAGAGGCAGCTATGGAATTCACCTGTTCTCAGAGTCAAGTGTCAGATATATTAAAGAAAGAAAAAGAAGGTTCTGGAACAGCCGGCAAACCTAGAAGTGGACGACCAAGGAGAACTTCCTCCAGAGTTGATCACATTATAAAGAAAAAGTCAGTATCTGATGTCCACAAAATGAACAAAGAATATGGGGTCAAAGTGAGTCGCGACGACTAAGCAGTAGGGCTGAATGCACGAGTTCCAGTCAAGAAGCCTTTCATCTCTGCAAAGAACCGGAAGGTCCGACTTGTGTTTGCCAAAGAACACAGCCAACGGAAAGAGACAGATTGGTCTAAGGTGTTGGGGTCGGATGAATCCAAGTTCAATCTGTTTGGTAGTGATGGCAGCACTGTATATACTGCAGAATTGGAAAACGTAATGATGTAAGGTACCAAACGCCTACAGTGAAACATGGTGGCAATCTCATGGTTTTGGGCTGCTTTTCTGCATCGGCCATTGGCATAGAATTGATGGAAATATGAATGCTACCATGAACAAGGATACAGTTGTGCTCAAAAGTTTACATACCCCGGCAGAATTTTTCCTTTCTTGGTCTTGTTTCAGAGAATATGAATGAGAACAAAAAAACTTTTTCTCCACTCATGGTTATTGGTTGGGTGAAGCCATTTATTGTCAAACTACTGTGTTTTCTCTTTTTAAATCTTAATGGCAACCAAAAACATCCAAATGACCCTGATCAAAAGTTCACATACCCTGGTGATTTTGGCCTGATAACATGCACAGAATTTGACACAAATGGGATTGAATCAGGGCCGGCGTCAGCAAATGGAACGAAGCAAGATCCCTCAAGATGTCTTGAATACCCGAGTGGCTTCAATGCGGTGCGGCAGGAACTAAAGCAAGAGGTTATGTTACAAAATACTAAGTTATGGCATTGTAAAGAATGAATTACTCTCTATGTTGTGATCAATAAATAGTAGATGCAAAACTTTTGGCCGTCAGTTTTCTTTAATTAAAAGACCATTCCTATATTCAAAAGCATTTTGGTTACAATTAAGGTCTTGTATGATGACAACTTCATGCACTTTCAATTCCTCACCAGGGAAATGGCATCACAACAACCAGACAGAAGTCATCACATTTTAAAAAAAAAAAAAGCAAAACTTTTGGACTCTATTGTATAATCTATATGTGCGCTGTATCGGCCATAGTATCAGAGATAATGCGGTGTCTGACTATCTGTATGATCTGAATCTAAGTGAAGGAGGCAGGAAACATTTCCGCAAGAACGGTCCAGTCACGCTAAAATTCACAACGGAACTTTAATCATTGCATAATGGAATTTTCTGAACTTTCTAACACTGTTTCAAATGCTTCACATTTCTAGATCTCTGCTTTCCGGCAGTGAATGAAGACTCGTTCTGACCAAATACTTTTCACACTGGTACATTCTTACAGATCTTATCCTGGTACAATATATCAATACAGAAGGAAGAGGTTCAGTCTGATGGTTTAGAACAGATACAACTGTAGCAAACTCCCAGCTATTATTATTATTTATTTATATAGCGCCGTTGATTCCATGGCGCTGTACATAAGGGGTTACATACCAAGTAAAAATATCACTTACAGTAAACAAACTAACAATGATAGACTGGTAGAGAGGGAGGAGGACCCTGCCCTTGCGGGCTTACATTCTACAGGAGTGGGGAGGAGACAATAGGTTGGGGGTTGCAGTAGCTCCGGTGTTGTTGAGGAGGCAGCGGGGTCATTGCAGGCTGTAAGCTTTCTTGAAGAGATGGGTTTTCAGGTTCCGTCTGAAGGATCCGGATGTGGAGGATAATCGGACGTGTTGAGGCACAGAATTCCAGAGGATGGGGGATATTCGGGAGGAATCTTGGAGGTGATTGCGTGAGGAACGGATAAGTGTGGAGGAGAGAAGGAGGTCTTGGGAGGACTGGAGGTTACGTGAGGGAATATATCGGGAGATTAGTTCAGAGATATACGGAGGAGAGAGGTTATGGATGGCTTTGTAGGTCAGTGTTAGCAGTTTGAACTGGATATGCTGGGGGAATGGGAGCCAGTGAAGCAATTTGCAAAGGGGCTTAGCAGAGGAGTAGCGAGGCGAGAGATGAACAAGTCGTGCAGCAGAGTTGAGGATAGACTGGAGGAGTGCGAGAGTGTTAGCAGGGAGGCCACAGAGGAGGATGTTGCAATAGTCGAGGCGGGAGATGATGAGGGCGTGCACAAGCAGTTTAGTAGAGTTAGGGTTGAGGAAAGGACGGATTCTGGAAATATTTTTGAGCTGGAGGCGACAAGTGGTGGCGAGAGCTTGGATGTGGGGTTTGAAGGACAGGGCGGAGTCAAGGGTTACTCCGAGGCAGCAGAATGTCGGTACAGCGGAAAGAGTGATGTCATTTATTGTGATAGAATGATCAGGTGGGAAGGATATGCAAGGTGGTGGAAAGATAATGAGTTCAGTTTTGTCCACATTGAGCTTGAGGTAGCGGGAGGAGAAGAAGGAGGATATGGCTGATAGACATGCTGGGATTCTGGACAGCAGAGAGGTGACGTCTGGGCCAGAGAGGTAGATCTGGGTGTCGTCAGCGTACAGATGGTACTGGAAGCCATAGGATTTTATCAGCTGTCCCAGGCCAAGGGTATAGATTGAGAAGAGTAGGGAGTCCTAGGACAGAGCCTTGAGGGACTCCAACAGAGAGGGGGCAGGGTGAGGAGGTAGCGTGGGAGTGGGAGACGCTAAATGTGCGGTTAGAAAGGTATGAGGAGATCCAGGATAGGGCAAGGTCTTTGACGCCAAAGGAAGAGAGAATCTGTAGTAGGAGGCAGTGGTGTATCGAAAGCAGAGGACAGGTCAAGAAGAAGGAGTACAGAGAATTGTCTGTTAGCTTTGGCTGTGAGCAGGTCATTAGTAATTTTGGTAAGGGCAGTTTCGGTGGAATGGTGGGGGCGGAAGCCGGATTGTCGGTTGTCGAAGAGAGAGTTAGATGAAAAGTGGGAGGAAAGTTTGGCGTGAACGTGTTGCTCAAGGAGTTTGGAGGCAAATGGGAGCAGCGATATGGGGCGATTGCTGGACAGGGCGGATGGGTTGAGGGATGGCTTTTTGAGGATGGGCGTGATTGTGGCATGTTTGAAGGCAGCAGGGAAAGTACCAGAGGATAGTGATAGGTTGAAGAGATTGGTTAGGGATGAGACGAGTGTGGGGGTGAGATTGGGGAGGAGGTGGGATGGGATGTGGTCGAGTGCACATGTGGTGAGGTGTGATTTGGAGAGGAGATGAGTAAGGTCTCTTTCCGTGATGTTGGGAAGGGAGGTTATGGAGTTAGGGAAATGGTGTGGAAAACAAAGGGGTTGTGGTGGTCGGACAGTGAAGACTTGTCGTGTTTGGTCAATCTTGTTTTTGAAGTGTGTGGCAAACTCCTCGGCGGAGATGAGGGAGGTCGGAGGGGGCAGTGAAGGGTGGAGGAGAGAGTTAAAAGTGTTGAATAGCTGTTTGGGGTTGTAGGATAGGGAGGATATGAGGGTTGTGAAGTAGGCCTGTTTAGCAGAGGTGAGTGCTGAGTTGAATGCGAGCGTTGCTTGTTTGAATGCAGTGAAGTCTTCTTGAGTATGTGTTTTCTTCCAACGCCGCTCCGCAACCCTGGACGCTTGTCGAAGCTGTTTAGTGAGGTTGTTGTGCCAGGGTTGCCTGTTGGCTCGTCGCGCTCTGCCATGCATAAGAGGGGCGACCGAGTCAATAGTTGATGCGAGAGTGGCATTGTAGAAAGCAGTGGCGCTGTCTGTGTCATGGAGTGAGGATATGGATGTCAGTGGTAGAACAGAGTCAGAGAGTGTGTGAGTGTCTAGATGTGCAAGGTTTCTGCGGGCGTGTGCTAGCTGCCGGACATGGGTGACAGGTGAGGAGGACAGGGATCAGAAGGCGAGTAGATCGTGGTCAGATAGGGGTAGGGGGAGGTTTTGAGGTTAGATAGGGAGCAGAGTCGGGTGAAGATGAGGTCTAGTGTGTGTCCGTCTGTGTGGGTGGCTGAGGAGGACCACTGAGTAAGTCCAAAGGATGAAGTAAGCGACGACAAGAGTTTTGATGCTGCTGACTGGCGAGTGTCAGTGGGGATGTTGAAATCGCCCATGATGATTGTGGGAATGTCATCAGAGAGAAAGTAAAGAAGCCAGGTGGAGAATTGGTCGATAAAGGCAGTGATCGGGCCCGGGGGTCGGTATATGACAGCCACTTGGAGGTTGGAGGGAGAGTAAATGCGGACAGAGTGGACTTCAAAAGAAGGGAGAATAAGGGAGGGAAGAGGAGGAGTAGGGCTAAAGGTGCAATTGTTAGAGAGGAGAAGACCCACTCCT
Source organism: Phyllobates terribilis (assembly GCF_046119375.1). Taxonomy (NCBI): domain Eukaryota; kingdom Metazoa; phylum Chordata; class Amphibia; order Anura; family Dendrobatidae; genus Phyllobates; species Phyllobates terribilis. The sequence goes on from NW_027363189.1 coordinate 1,151,794, forward strand.
TCACCATGTCTGTTTCCAGGGCGAGGAATGTGGGTGAAGTGGAGGCCACCGTAACACAGCGCAGCAGGGGAGGCAGTGTCAGAGGGTGTTAGCCATGTCTCTGTGATGGCCAGGAAGGAGAGATGACGAGAGGTAAAGAGGTCGTGGACAAAATGGAGCTTGTTGCAGACAGAGCGTGCATTCCACAGTGCTCCAGAGAGAGGGAGCAGCGGGGTGGGCGTCAGGGGGACCGGTTTTGCATAGGAGGGGTTGCGGTAGTTTGCAGTTGGTTTGGTGTGACAGGTGGGGGAGTTGGTGGAGGGTGCAAGCTGTGGGGGTCCAGAATTGGGAGATATGTCGCCAGCAGTGAGGAGAAGCAGAGAGAGGGAGAGCAGGTGGGAGAAAGAGAGTGTCCGGCTTGTTTTATGTTTTGGGAGGATTGATCTGAGGTTGAGGAGCAGGTCTGCGGATGAGGTTAGGTGGGGAGGAAGGAGGGAAGGAGAGATGATGATTTGGTTAGAGGGTGCTGGGGTGAGGGGATAGCGAAGGAGAGTGAGGATTAGGGGGGCAAAAACAGTAAAAGCATATGTAAGCATGTTGAAAGTGTAAGGGAGAATGAGAAAGAGAATCTAAGTACAAGTAGTAAATAGTTCTTTGTACCTTCTGGTCACTTCTGGCCCATTTCAGGCCTATTTAATTTCTAGCCCCTTAAAAAGCGACCCTTTGTCTATGCCAGACCTGGCTCTCTTGATCTATGAGAAGGACAAAGTCAGCGTAAAAGTCAACCTGCAGAAAATAGAACTAGAGTTATTGCCTCCAATTTTTTGTGTCCTCTCCAAAATAAAAAAGGGAATAAAAAGGAATTTTGTGTATTAGCTAGTTAGCTCGACTCTATATAAAAAAAAATGTACAAAATGTTTCACATTGATAAAGAATTTAGAGATCACAAAATGTAAAATACAGATTTTGAATAAAAAAAAAAATAATTGTTAAAACCATTTCTGACTAATTTGCTCTTTATTATGGCCTAAATCCAGAAAACGAGCAGAGGAGCGATCATCTTTCAGTGTAAATACAACTTTAATTGGATCTCGGCAAAAAAACAAAAAGCTACAAACTATTATCACATCCGAATATTCCCACATTAATTCCTTCTGTCTCTGGGATGGACTAAACCTTCCCAACCAACCTCAGGAAATATATACAACCACATACATGGTGCACAAAATACATCTTCTACTGCCACATTAAAAGGGTTTATCAGAATTTCATACAATTTGCCCAACACACGAAAATTCATATGTAAAAGAAGACAACTACTATAATACTGCCGCTATGTACAAGAATACAACTACTATAATACGGCTCCTATGTACAAGAATATAACTACTATAATACGGCTCCTATGTACAAGAGTATAACTACTATAATACTGCCCCTATGCACAAGAATACAAATACTATAATACAGCTCCTATGTACAAGAATATAACTACTATAATACTGCCCCCTATGTACAAGAATACAAATACTATAATACAGCTCCTATGTACAAGAATATAACTACTATAATACTGCTCCTATGTACAAGAATATAACTACTATAATACGGCTCTTATGTACAAGAATATAACTACTATAATACGGCTCCTATGTACAAGAGTATAACTACTATAATACTGCCCCTATGCACAAGAATACAACTACTATAATACGGCTCCTATGTACAAGAATATAACTACTATAATACTGCCCCCTATGTACAAGAATACAAATACTATAATACAGCTCCTATGTACAAGAATATAACTACTATAATACTGCCCCCTATGTACAAGAATACAAATACTATAATACAGCTCCTATGTACAAGAATATAACTACTATAATACTGCCCCCTATGTACAAGAATACAACTACTATAATACTGCTCCTATGTACAAGAATATAACTACTATAATACTGCCCCCTATGTACAAGAATACAAATACTATAATACAGCTCCTATGTACAAGAATATAACTACTATAATACTGCCCCCTATGTACAAGAATACAAATACTATAATACAGCTCCTATGTACAAGAATATAACTACTATAATACTGCTCCTATGTACAAGAATATAACTACTATAATACGGCTCTTATGTACAAGAATATAACTACTATAATACGGCTCCTATGTACAAGAGTATAACTACTATAATACTGCCCCTATGCACAAGAATACAACTACTATAATACGGCTCCTATGTACAAGAATATAACTACTATAATACTGCTCCTATGTACAAGAATATAACTACTATAATACGGCTCCTATGTACAATAATATAACTACTATAATACTGCTCCTATGTACAAGAATATAACTACTATGATACTGCTCCTATGTATAAGAATATAACTGCTATGATACTGCCCCTGTATAAGAATATAACTGCTATGATACTGCCCCTGTATAAGAATATAACTACTATAATACTGCCCCTGTATAAGAATATAACTGCTATGATACTGCCCCTGTATAAGAATATAACTGCTATGATACTGCCCCTGTATAAGAATATAACTGCTATGATACTGCCCCTGTATAAGAATATAACTGCTATGATACTGCCCCTGTATAAGAATATAACTGCTGTAATACTGCCCCTGTATAAGAATATAACTGCTATGATACTGCCCCTGTATAAGAATATAACTGCTATGATACTGCCCCTGTATAAGAATATAACTGCTATAATACTGCCCCTGTATAAGAATATAACTGCTATAATACTGCCCCTGTATAAGAATATAACTGCTATGATACTGCCCCTGTATAAGAATATAACTGCTATAATACTGCCCCTGTATAAGAATATAACTGCTATAATACTGCCCCTGTATAAGAATATAACTGCTATGATACTGCCCCTGTATAAGAATATAACTGCTATGATACTGCCCCTGTATAAGAATATAACTGCTATGATACTGCCCCTGTATAAGAATATAACTGCTATGATACTGCCCCTGTATAAGAATATAACTGCTATGATACTGCCCCTGTATAAGAATATAACTGCTATGATACTGCCCCTGTATAAGAATATAACTGCTATGATACTGCCCCTGTATAAGAATATAACTGCTATGATACTGCCCCTGTATAAGAATATAACTGCTATGATACTGCCCCTGTATAAGAATATAACTGCTATGATACTGCCCCTGTATAAGAATATAACTGCTATGATACTGCCCCTGTATAAGAATATAACTGCTATGATACTGCCCCTGTATAAGAATATAACTGCTATAATACTGCCCCTGTATAAGAATATAACTGCTATGATACTGCCCCTGTATAAGAATATAACTGCTATGATACTGCCCCTGTATAAGAATATAACTGCTATAATACTGCCCCTGTATAAGAATATAACTGCTATAATACTGCCCCTGTATAAGAATATAACTGCTATGATACTGCCCCTGTATAAGAATATAACTGCTATGATACTGCCCCTGTATAAGAATATAACTGCTATGATACTGCCCCTGTATAAGAATATAACTGCTATGATACTGCCCCTGTATAAGAATATAACTGCTATGATACTGCCCCTGTATAAGAATATAACTGCTATATACTGCCCCTGTATAAGAATATAACTGCTATAATACTGCCCCTGTATAAGAATATAACTGCTATAATACTGCCCCTGTATAAGAATATAACTGCTATAATACTGCCCCTGTATAAGAATATAACTGCTATAATACTGCCCCTGTATAAGAATATAACTGCTATAATACTGCCCCTGTATAAGAATATAACTGCTATATACTGCCCCTGTATAAGAATATAACTGCTATGATACTGCCCCTGTATAAGAATATAACTGCTATAATACTGCCCCTGTATAAGAATATAACTGCTATGATACTGCCCCTGTATAAGAATATAATTGCTATGATACTGCCCCTGTATAAGAATATAACTGCTATGATACTGGTATGAGTGGCGGTATTGCCATCATTATTTGCGCTGTTTTTCTCCTGCATTAACCCCTCCTCGTCTTAAACCTGTTTTGGGCTTAGATGAGGGCTCAGCTCTGGGCGCTTGTATGCGGTGACTTCTCTGGGTGCCACATTTCCGGGCACTTGCTCTACAATGGCCTCCCTTCTGTTCCTGTATGGCCTCCGCTGGGTGCCGCCTCACTCGCTGGGAGGAGGTCAGTTACCGGACTCTGGCCTTGGACCTGGTGCCCTGTAGGTAGCAGGTGTGACTTGGAGGACCCCTGCTATGACTGACTCCTGACAGTGTTCAGGGCCCATCCTGCCGCTATAGTGACTCGCAGACCCGGCGTTCGCCTCTGAGTGATGGAATCAGCGCGCAGACGATTATTGTCTCAGCCCGGAGCGGTGAGAGCCGGGGCCCTATAATCCGGCACATTCCAGCCGTTCATCCTAATCCGCCTACAGCGGCCGCTAATGTGCGCCCTCCAGGCAGGAGAGGAGGCGAGTCCCCACACCGGCCTCACATGGAGGCTCGCACCATGGGGATCGAAGCTTCAGCATCCCGCCCGCCGGAATAAACTGAGGCGCTTTCTTATATACCTTGCGTTTTTATTCTTCACCATTTACTTCATCAGGGAATAAAAACATTTAAATAATTGTTACGGAAAACAGCGCCACCCTGACCCATGGGTTGTATTTGGTATTACAGCTCAGGGTCCTGCAATACCGCCTGTGAGCAGATGTGGCGCTGTTTCTGTACCAGAGCAGCCATGTTTTTCCACTCTGAGCAGGGCTGTGTCCAGGAAATCTCTAACCATAGGGATCTGGTTGGAGCGGGCATTTCCCCTTTAAATGTTATGGTCACCTTTGGGGACTTTCTTTTGTATTTAAATGCATTTATTTTTGAGCCAAATATTTTTTGCAATTTGGTTCCATTCAAATTTTTTCACAGTTTGGCTTTTACAGGCCTTTTAAGTGACTGTGGAATGAGTCAACTGAGGACCTGTCAGTGAGCTCCTCTCACTGACACAAAGTTCTGCTCAGCTTTCATGTAGGCTCAGTAAAATGACAGCTTAAAAAAAAAAGCTGCAAGCTCACTGATGAATTCTCAGTTAACTCATTCTGCAGATATCAGACGCAAAAATTTTAATAAATCCCATTTTTAATAAAATCAAAATATATGCATTTAAGAAAATGTAAAAAATGCCAGGTAAGTGTGAACGATGTCTTGTAGGTGGCCAGGTGGATTGTCTGTACTTACCGTACAGGAGCTGGGAGCACTGGCTGTAGCCTCCTCCATCTCCTCGCACTTGTCTGCCGCCCTCTGTCTGTCGCTGTAGGTCATGGCGCACACGACGGCTCCGGACTCCACCAGGAACTTACACACCTGGACGTTGTTGCAGGAGACGGCGCAGTGCAGCGGGGTTCTGACAGCGACACCAAGCGGAGAAAACGACAGAAACCGCCACAGAAAACCCCCTGAAAAACTAGACCGTCTGTCCTAAATCACCCAGACCCTCGGGGGCTCAACTTTTCTATTTCTTGGGCCAAGAATTTTTTTTCCTTTTCTCCCATTGATGCAATCTGGCCGGGGGCTGAGTCACGTGCTGGCCAGGGGGGCGGGGTAGTGCTTAATAAGTGCTCTCAGGCCTCTAACAAGGGATGGGGGGTTCTGTTGACCCCTTTAATGCGAGCCGATATTCGGGGCAGCAGCCGGCGCTGTCTGCTGCGTTTACCTTCACTCCGAACTGTACGAGGAACTGGACGATCTCGGTGTGGCCGGCGCACACGGCGGTGTGGGGGGCTGTGAGACCCTCGTCGTTGGGCTGGCTGGGGTCTTCCACCTGCCGATGAGGGGGATGGAGGAGATACAACATTAGTGCTGGCAGAAATCCAGAGCGCGGGAGTCATCAGCACAATAAGCGAAGGAGCGGGACGGGCCGAGGTGACGAGCACGGTAATGAGGGGGGACGAGCGCGGTAATGAGGGGGACAAGGGCCGCATTCAGCAGAGGAAAGGAATGAGGGGGGCTTCTAATTCTACCAATCAGAGGCGGATAATATCTGGCTGCAGGACAGGAATGACATCACCGCCCAGCAGCTCTCATCACATTGCCCTCTGTTCACACCTGAGCTGTGTCCACAGTTTATAACAGAAGCAATAACTGTCATAAAGCCTCTGTAAATGGGACAGAAAATCTGCACCAAAATCTGTGCAAAACTTAACTGCAGATTTGGCCACAGATTTCACTCTTTGCAAACCATTAAATGAAATTAGCAGTGACAATCCACACTGAGAACTTGTGTGGGCGCTATATGATGTGTGTTGTAGGTGCTGTATAGCGGTAATGTGTGGGCGCTATATGATGCATGTTGTAGGTGCTGTATAGCGGTAATGTGTGGGCGCTATATGATGTGTGTTGTAGGTACTGTATAGCGGTAATGTGTGGGCGCTATATGATGTGTGTTGTAGGTACTGTATAGCGGTAATGTGAGGGCACTATATGATGTGTGCTGTAGGTGCTGTATAGCGGTTATGTGTGAGCACTATATGGTGTGTGCTGTAGGTGCTGTATAGCGGTTATGTGTGAGCACTATATGGTGTGTGCTGTAGGTGCTGTATAGCGGTTATGCGTGGGCACTATATGGTGTGTGCTGTATAGCGGTTATGCGTGGGCACTATATGGTGTGTGTTGTAGGTGCTGTATAGCGGTAATGTGTGGGCACTATATGATGTGTGTTGTAGGTACTGTATAGCGGTAATGTGTGGGCACTATATGATGTGTGCTGTAGGTGCTGTATAGCGGTTATGTGTGAGCACTATGGTGTGTGCTGTAGGTGCTGTATAGCGGTTATGTGTGAGCACTATATGGTGTGTGCTGTATAGCGGTTATGCGTGGGCACTATATGGTGTGTGCTGTATAGCGGTTATGCGTGGGCACTATATGGTGTGTGTTGTAGGTGCTGTATAGCGGTTATGCGTGGGCACTATATGGTGTGTGCTGTAGGTGCTGTATAGCCGTTATGTGTGGGCACTATATGGCGTGTGCTGTATAGCGGTTATGCGTGGGCGCTATATGGTGTGTGCTGTAGGCACTGTATAGCGGTAATGTGTGGGCACTATATGGTGTGTGTTGTAGGCACTGTATAGCGGTTATGCGTGGGCACTATATGGTGTGTGCTGTATAGCGGTTATGCGTGGGCACTATATGGTGTGTGCTGTATAGCGGTTATGCGTGGGCACTATATGGTGTGTGCTGTATAGCGGTTATGCGTGGGCACTATATGGTGTGTGCTGTATAGCGGTTATGCGTGGGCACTATATGATGTGTGCTGTATAGCGGTTATGCGTGGGCACTATATGGTGTGTGCTGTAGGTGCTGTATAGCGGTTATGCGTGGGCACTATATGGTGTGTGCTGTAGGTGCTGTATAGCGGTTATGCGTGGGCACTATATGGTGTGTGCTCTAGGTGCTGTATAGCGGTTATGCGTGGGCACTATATGGTGTGTGCTATAGGTGCTGTATAGCGGTTATGCGTGGGCACTATATGGTGTGTGCTGTAGGTACTGTATAGCGGTAATGCCTGGGCACTATATGGTGTGTGCTGTAGGTGCTGTATAGCGGTTATGCGTGGGCACTATATGGTGTGTGCTGTATAGCGGTTATGCGTGGGCACTATATGGCGTGTGCTGTAGGTGCTGTATAGCGGTTATGCGTGGGCACTATATGGCGTGTGCTGTATAGCGGTTATGCGTGGGCACTATATGGCGTGTGTTGTATCTGCTGTATAGTGGTTATGTGTGGGCACTATATGGCGTGTGTTGTAGGTGCTGTATAGCGGTTATGCGTGGGCACTATATGGCGTTTGCTGTATAGCGGTAATGCGTGGGTACTATATGGCGTGTGCTGTAGGTGCTGTATAGCGGTAATGCGTGGGCATGATATGGCGTGTGCTGTATAGCGGTTATGCGTGGGCACGATATGGCGTGTGCTGTATAGCGGTTATGCGCGGGCACGATATGGCGTGTGCTGTATAGCGGTTATGCGCGGGCACTATATGGTGTGTGCTGTAGGTGCTGTATAGCGGTTATGTGCGGGCACTATATGGTGTGTGCTGTAGGTACTGTATAGTGGTTATGCGCGGGCACTATATGGTGTGTGCTGTAGGTACTGTATAGCGGTTATGTGTGGGCACTATATGGTGTGTGCTGTAGGTACTGTATAGCGGTTATGTGGGCACTATATGGTGTGTGTTGTAGGTACTGTATAGCGGTTATGTGTGGGCACTATATGGTGTGTGTTGTAGGTACTGTATAGCGGTTATGTGTGGGCACTATATGGTGTGTGTTGTAGGTACTGTATAGCGGTTATGTGTGGGCACTATATGGTGTGTGTTGTAGGTACTGTATAGCGGTTATGTGTGGGTATGCTTTGATTTTTGCTCACGGCCCCGTCGCCTTCTTTCCTCGGCCGGCGCCCCGTCGCCTTCTCTCCTCGGCCGGCGCCCCGTCGCCTTCTCTCCTCCGGCCGCGCCCCGTCGCCTTCTCTCCTCCGGCCGCGCCCCGTCGCCTTCTCTCCTCTGCCTGCGCCCCGTCGCCTCCTCTCTTCTGCCCGCGCCCCGTCGCCTCCTCTGCCGGCGCCCCGTCGCCTCCTCTCCTCCGGCCGCGCCCCTTCGCCTTCTCTCCTCTGCCTGTGCCGTGCCCCTTCCTCACTAATGTTATTTGCTTTCCTTAGATTTGCTTTCTGACAACATTGTGCTTTCGCTGACCCACGCTGCAGCCGCAGAGGTCGTCCTGCAGATGATCTCGGAGTGTTGCCCCCAGGTAATAATAAATACTATTAATTACAGCCCCATCTGTGACCTGAGCAGGTCCACACTAGGCTATGCCACTAGAGATCCTTGGGGACCCCGCTGGGACCCCCACAATCTTTTTTGTCACTCTTGGGCTAATGATACATGGGGTAAGAACCAGCGCCCCCCTGTCCATAGGGTGTTTGTGAAATTCTCTATATATATTTTTGTAGCTTCAGTCTTTGGACCTGAGTTGTCGTCGTCTCTCCAAGCTGACTGGTTTTGCTCATCTCTTCTACCTGACCCGGCACCTGCAGAGTCTGAACCTCTCCTATAACGAGTTACGTCGCCTCCTTGCGCAGGGATCGGGTCTGCTGCCGTCGTGACGTCTTTTCCGATTACCCCGTATATGCCATCGATCGTGGGGTACCGGTGGGTAATAGTGGCAGTCAGTGGCCTCCTGAAGACCCCCGTCCTGCCATCTCTGTACATCTGTGTTCCCAGTATAGTACAAGAAATCAAACAGTCGCAGAGTCCAGGGCAAAAATAAGTAAAAATGTATTTAAAAATGAATAAATAAACTAAAACCCATAATTTTCATTTGTCTCGCTTTTCCCAATTAAAAAATAATGAAATTCAAAAAAAAAAAAAAAGAAAAATTGGTAAATCGAATCCGTAAAACTCCATCCTATGAAAATATAAAGAACCCAAATTGTAAACAGTTTAAAAAAATTAAAATCAAAATAATTGAATTTTCGATCGCTGCACTTCTCAAAAATGGAATAAAAAACAATCGATCAAAATGGTATGAATAAAAATACAAAAAGACCCTCACCCAGCCCCCGCAACAGAAAAAGTTACAAGTCCCAAAAATGGAGGAATAGAAAGCCCATACTCATCCTGGGGAAAAAAAACCCAGGCCATATAGACGGAACAATAAAATGGTTTGTGGCTCTTGGAAGAAGGCGAGAAACAAACAAATCTCTGTGTTTTCTGGTGGTAGCTGGTCACGGGAACATGTTCTTTTTTCGCTTTGCAGAGTTGAAGAGCTGGATCTGATCCACAACCTGGAGCTGAGAGAGCTGTGGCTGGAGGGAAACCCTCTGCACGGGGCGGTGGAAAGCTTCTCCGCCTGCTACAGGTGCCCGCACCTCTCTGCTATCACATTATTATACAAATGCAAATCACCGATTCAATGCTTTTTTTTTTTCTTTTTTTGTGTTGCACAGATTGGTAACTTATTTTCCCACCATTGATAAACTAGTAAGTATACACCTAGGAAGACTGTAAAGCATCAACTGTATCCTAAAAAAAGGGGTATTCCCATCTCCAAGATCCTATCCCACTATGTAGTAGGTGTAATAATAATATTAGCAAATACCTCCAATTAAAATTGTAGTATTGTTCTTCTGATTAGCTATGTCGCTTACCCCATGTGCACTGCATTGTAGTAGTTTAGGTATCCATGATTACGACCACTAACAACTGTCGCTATGAGTGGTCGTGACCATAATACCTAAGCTACTACAATGCCCTGCACATAGGGTAAGTGACATAGTGAATCAGAAGAACTATACTGTTTTCTAATTGGAGGTATTTTCGAATATTACTATTATTAGATCTACTACATATTGCGGTAGGATCTTGGAAATAGGCTGTATCTTTGCCTTTAAAAGGATAGTTCAATCTGCTGCATGGTGCGCTACCCCATGTACCCCAGCTTTATAACTTTCCCCCTGTGAGCCTTCCATCATACCAGTCACCTTTCCTGTCCTGTATTATATCCGCTGTCTCCATTCTTGCAGGACGGACAGTTTTTTAAAGAGAATCTATTTTTTGAGCCAGAAGAACCCCAACCTCTCCCACAGGCAAAGGGAAGTTGTATTCTTCTTTCACTTAACCCCTTAAGCCCCGCGGGTGGTTTGCACGTTAATGACCCGGTCAATTTTTACAATTCTGACCACTGTCACTTTATGAAGTAATTACTCTGGAACGCTTCCACGGATCCCCCTGATTCTGAGATTGTTTTTTCGTGACATATTGTGCTTCATGATTGTGTTAAAATTTCTTCGATATCACTTGCATTTATTTGTGAAAAAAACGGAAATTTGGCAAATTTTGAAAATTTAGCAATTTTCAAAATTTGAATTTTTATGCCCTTAAATCAGAGAGATATGTCACACAAAAGAGTTAATGAATAACATTTCCCACATGTCTGCTATACATCAGCACAATTTTGGAACCAAAATTTTTTTTTGTTAGGGAGCTATAAGGGTTAAAAGTTGACCAGCGATTTCTCATTTTTCCAACAAAATTTACAAAACCATTTTTTTAGGGACCACATCACATTTGAAGTCACTTTGAGAGGTCTTTATGACAGAAAATACCCAAAAGTGACACCATTCTAAAAACTGCACCCCTCAAGGTGCTCAAAACCACATTCAAGAACTTTATTAACCCTTCAGGTGCTTCACATGAATTTTTGGAATGTGGAAGAAAAAAAATGAACATTTAACTTTTTTTGCAAAAATGTTACTTTAGACCCAATTTTTTTTTATTTTCGCAGGGGTAACAGGAAAAAAAGGACCCCAAAATTTGTTGTGCAATTTCCTCTGGGCACGCAGATACCCCATATGTGGGGAAAAACCACTGTTTGGGCGCACGGCAGGGCTCGGAAGTGAAGGAGCGCCATTTAACTTTTTGATTGTAAAATTTGCTTGAATAATTAGCGGATGCCATGTTGCGTTTGGAGAGCCCCTGATGTGCCTAAACAGTGGAAACCCCCCACAAGTGACCCCATTTTGGAAACTAGACCCCCCAAGGCACCTATCTAGATGCATAGTGAGCACTTGGAACCCCTAGGTGCTTCACAAATTGATTCGTAAAAATGAAAAAGTTTTTTTTTTCTCCACTTTCTAATTTTTACGAATCAATTTGTGAAGCACCTGGGGGTTCCAAGTGCTCACTATGCATCTAGATAGGTGCCTTGGGTGGTCTAGTTTCCAAAATGGAGTCACTTGTGGGGGAGCTACAATGTTTAGGCACACGGGCTCTCCAAACGCAACATGGTGTCCGCTAACAATTTGAGCTGATTTTCCATTCAATTTGTTAGCGGACACCATGTCGCGTTTGGAGAGCCCCTGATGTGCCTAAACTGTGAAGCTCCCCCACAAGTGACGCCATTTTGGAAACTATACCCCTCAAGGATTTTATTAAGGGGTATAGTGAACATTTGGAACCCAGAGGTACGACACAGAATTTGATAACATTAGGTCATCATATTGAATAAGTTGTCATTACTCTTGAGCGCAAGTGCTCGCTACTTGAGTTTGCATCGGGTACTCAGGTATGCACCATGTATCACGGGTGCTCAAGTGAAATGCTCGAGTCCCCGCCCGCATGTTTCACGGTTATTAGACACCCCAAAAAACCATGCGGGGATCGCTCGTGCATGGCAGGCCATCCCCGCGAGGTTTTTTTGGCCGTGAAGCATATTGGACGGAGACTCGAGCACCCGCAATACTCAGTGCATACCCGAGCAACCGATGCAAACTCAAGTAGCGAGCACTTGCGTTCAACACTAGTCGCCATATCGTCATCTTCTTTTTTTTTTTTTTTGTTTTTTTTTTTTTACTTTTGAAAAAAAAAAAAACATCCCCAGCCCTAGCGTTTATTTTTTACGCCGTTCCTCGTGCGGTATAAGTGATGAGATTACTTTATTCTTCGGGTCGGTGCGATTACAGCAATACCAGAATCATATCGGGTTTTTATGATTGACAGCTGTCACACACTAAAAAACACATATTTTGTAAAATCTAGTTTTTGCATCGCCAGATTTTGGCCGACAGAGTCATGTGACGGCTTGTTTTTTGCGGGATGAGTTGACGTTGTTATTGGTGCCATTTTCAGGCATGTGACATTTTTTGATCGCTTTCTATTCCAGCTTTTGGGAGGCAGAATGAACAAAAACCAACAATTCAGGATTTATTTTTTTTGTTTTTTTTTATTCTGCTCCGGGTGTGGTAAAATTCATAAGGTAGCTTTATTCTTCGGGTCAGTAGGTTTACAGCGGTACCACATTTATATTGTTTTTTATGTTTTGGCGTTTTTACACAATAAAAGCTATTTTATAGAAAAAATTATTTTTTTGCATCGCTTTATTCTGAGAGCTGTAGCTTTTTGAATTTTCGGATGATGGAGCTGTATGGCGGCTTGTTTTTTGCGGGACAAGATGACGTTTTTAGCGGTACCATTTTTATTTATATTCGTCTTTTTGATCGCGTGTTATTCCATTTTTTGTTTGGCGGTATGATGATAAAGCATTGTTTTTTGCTTTGTTTTTTATTTTTATTTTTTTACCGTGTTCACTGAAGGGGTTAACTAGTGGAACAGTTTTATAGGCCTGGTCGTTACAGACGCGGCGATACCAAATATGTGTACTTTTATTGTTTTTTTTTTTTTTTTTTTCATAATAATATTTATTGATGGGTACATTATATTTTTATTTTTAGTGGATTATTATTTTTTTCTTTTTTTTTCACTTTCTGGGAGTTTTTACACTTTTTTACTTTGTCCCACTGTGGGACTTTCACTTTTTTTATTCTGATCGCCTGCACAGCATAGGGATGGAGCACCATCCCTGTGCCGTGCAGGCAGTCAGCGCTGGACAGGGAGAAGATAGTTTGATGATGCACTGCGCATGTCCAAACAATCTTCCTGCTGTCTGGTGACCCGGATGTTGTCATGACGACATCGGGTCGTCATGGCAACACCCGGGAAGCCGCGGCAGACAGCGCTGGAGGCCGGAAGAGGAGGTGAGTATACCGATCACCTCCCCTTGCCTCCGCAATGCTGTGATCGACTTCGATCGCAGCATTGCAGGGGTTAATGTGCTGGGGGCGGTGCGGGACCGCTCCCTGCACATAGTACCGGGTGTCAGCTGTGACAATCAGCTGACACCCGGCGGCGATCACGCCCGCACAACCTCTGTGCGCGCGCTATCGCTATGACGTACTAATATGGGTCAGGCTCTTAAATCCCAGGGCACAGACGCGTATTAGTACGTCATGGGCTTTAAAGGGGTTAAAGATGCATTTTTTTGTTCTTCATCATCTATGTGTTCTCCATTATAAGTGTATTGATTTTTGGCAATTATATGCAGTGTGTGCGTTAATGTTATGTTTCCCTTGTCGTAGTTTAGTCCTAGTCTGCATGGGGGTGGTCCCGCCTCTGTTCAAACGGGTGACGTTGCATACATATGTGTTATGTATACCTGGACCATGCACGCAGGGGCATCGTCGTCCCCACACGCTGTTTTCCCTTCGGCATCCATGGGCTATCAGCCGCGATGCCGTCGGAGTCCGGTGTCTGGGTAACGGCGATGCTCTCTGCGTCACTTCTGGTCCGTTGCGAGGCATCTCTGGGTAGCGTTGTGGTTCACATGGTGACAAGTCACATGATTAGTATCATCCACCCCCAGCGTCTCGCGGTGTTTACGCAAGACACTATTTAAATGACCATCTGTGATACTTGAGCAGTCCCCTTGAGAAAGGCACATAGCGCCGAAACGCGCGTTGGGGATACACACATGGAGTGTGCTCTTTTCCCCCTACAGAGGTAAAAAAAACTTTTTTGACTTGTATCCATCTATATATTGTGGTGATAGGGAATGTGACCATCGGTTCATGGTGATGATGCTGCTCTTCCTGACTGAACATAAATGTTCGTATGTATATTTGATTCATATAGCGCAGCATTTTGTCCATTTCAATTTACTTTAAATAACGGACACCTTCCATGTAATAGCCACACTTCGTGTGATGTAGTGCTTGATTTTAATGCTTTTATGCAATTGTGTATTGATCTATGCAACTATATGTGGATTTATGTGTATTTATCGTCTCCCCAGATTCTCTGATGTTTAATATTCAATAAAGTATTTTTGTATTTTTCTAACAATTGGGCTATTATCGTTGTTTGTGCTTTGCACTCCTTCTTTTTGCTATATGTTAACGATGGCCCCTATATAATCCGACTAGAAGATTGCAATAATGATAAATGTGGATATACCATATATTACTTAGTTACATAATAGTGGCAATTCTAAGTCTGATTCTAATTTCTTTCTCTCTACCACTGAATGATAGCAGCGTAACATAAACTCAAATACAGTGTCTTATTTTTGGGAGGTCTAACTGTATTCCCATGCACCTCTGTCTTCACACCCAGACATGGGTATAAGCTTCCTGATTTTGTCTATTTGTTCTTGTCCTCCACCTTCTCCTCATCCTTCACATCCTCCTCCATATCACTACCATATCTACCATATCACCATATCTACGTCTCTTGCAAGGGGCAGTGGAGTTCCTCCAAATTTTTGACAGCCGTTGCATTCACTGCATAGGCAAACAGTATGGGAGACCCACTTCCTAATAATGGGAAAATTGTTATCAGGAGGCCCTCCAACCTCTACATCTCTTGCAAGGTCATTGGAGTGCCTCGTAATTTTTGGCAGCCGTTGCATTCACTGCATAGGCAAATAGTATGGGAGACCAACTCTTTTTTAATGGGAACATGTCGTACTCATTACTGTAGCCCAGCTCCATGTGTCTTTAAATTGTTAATTGGGTTTTTTCTAAATTTTGGCAGCCGTTGGACTCACTGCATACCCTATAACTGGGTACATGTCGTTTGTAACCTCTCTGGCGGCGTGCTTGCATAGTGCACCACCTCCCACTATGCAAGACCACAATCTTACCTGTCAGTCCAGCCTGTAAACCGTGCTCCAGATTCTTGCTGTGTGCATGTCTCTTGACTGACTGCTTAGGGTGGCGGCCCGGTTACTTCCTGATTCTTATAGCTGCTGTGGTGCACCTCTATTGCGTCTCTAGCCTTTTGCTGTGAGTCTCTGGATATTTAAACCCCCTCCACCCAGTAGGAGGTGCCTGAGCAACACTAACATTCAGTGTGTGCTTTTCTCTGAAGTTGCCAGGTCCAGTTCTATTTCTGTCTGTCTCGCCACTCTGGGGGCTGCATTCCCAGACCTGTTATCTGTGACTTCTAGTCTGTTTCTGCCTCTGGGGGCCTTATACCCAGGCTCATTCCTGTAATTCGCTGCAGTAACAGTTCCTGTCTGAACTGTCTCCTAGCCTCTTATCTGTTTTGTCTCTATGTCCATTTCCTCCCTTTTTCTGCAGTGTCTGAACCAGCACTTGGCTATACCTAGGCTCGTTTCTGTATTTCGTTGCAGTAACAGTTCCTGTCTGAACTGTCTCCTAACCTGTTACCTGTTTTGTCTCTGTCCGTTTCCTCCCTTTTTCTGCAGTGTCTGAACCAGCACCTAGCTCCAACTCGTTGTCTCTGTACTTCTGTTTGTGAGTTTTGTGTCCACTCGCTACTTCATAGGAAGTACCTTGTGTGTATCTGGTTCTGCTTGTTCCCTTTGCCTTCTTTGGTATCTTTCTGTATTTTCCAGTCTGTTCCATGGGAACAGGGCTCTGTCCTTTCTGTCTTGTTCACTGTACGTGCGGTTTCGCTCTGCTCTTAATTGCCCACCGCTCCGGCGGTTCCCCTCTGCTCTGCCTTGCCCACCGCTCCGGCGGTTCCCCTCTGCTCTGCCTTGTTCACCGCTCCAGCGGTTCCTTTCTGCTCTGTCTTGCATACCGCACCAGCGGTTTTAGCTCTGCTCTGCTTGTTCACCGCGGTTGCTGGTTTCTGCTCTGCTTTGCTTGTCTACCGCTTCTGCGTTTTTTTGCTCTGCTCGGCTTGTCTACCGCATCTGCGGGTTTTGCTCTGCCCAGCTTGTCTACCGCATCTGCTGCTTTGTCTCTGTCTCACAGTCTGTATTGGAGTCTATCCTGCTTGCGCTCCAACCTGCTAGTACCTGCCTGTTTGCACTCCAGCTGTGCTTGCCAGTATTTCCCTGTCTGTACACCAACCGTGCTTGCCAGTACCCCCCCTGTCTGCATACCAGCCGTGCTTGCCTATACCCACCTGTCTGTATGCCAGCCTGGCCTGCCTGTTCCTGCATTCCCCGGTGTGGGTCAACAGCTGTGACCGGGGTCTAACCTGGTGTAGCACCTGGTCCCTCTGCTCGGTTCCTCCTTGGTTCACGGAGTCGTTAGCCGCCGTGCGACCTTGGTCGGATCGGGTAGATACTTAGTTGCGCCCCTCCAGGCACTCCTCGGTTCATGGTACAGTGGGACCACTAATCACACTCACGCCAGACAGTCAGGCCGCGAGTGTAACATCGTTACTGTGCCCAGCTCTATGTGTCTTTAAATTGTTAGTGGGGTTTTTCCTAAATTTTGGCAGCTGTTGGACTCACTGCATACCCTATAACTGTATAGCAGATCCTTATCCTTTCTAATGGGAACATGTCATTACTGTGGCCCAGCTCTATGTGTCTTTAAATTGTTAGTGGGGTTTTTCCCAAATTTTGGCAGCCCTTGCAGTCACAGCATGGGCATTACCACTATAGGAGACCCACTCCTTTATAATGGGAATATTTTTTTTACTGAGACCCTCCTCTATGTCTCTTCAAAGGGGTATTGGGTTACGTCCAAATTTTTGGCAGCCCTTGCAGTCACTGCATACGCAATAACAGTATAGGAGACCCACTCTTTAATAATGGGAACAACAAAGCATAGCCGACTGCTGGCCCTTTAAGAATAGTAAGGCAGTAAAAATAGTGTTTGTGACTTTCACAATCCCTCCTTCATAAATGAAACAGGATGTGTCTGATGATGTTTCACACACCACATGGCCAGATAAGGTTGTAAAATGTTAAAATGCCATTTCCTGCTGAATGCATTTGTCACGGTTGAAAGAAATGCAAAAATGCATCAAAAACGCTGTGTGTGAACATAGCCCAAGGTGTGAAGGAGGATTTTTGTTTTTGGTTATTGATTTTGCCTTATATACAAGTCATTACCCTGGAAAGGATGTTCCTTAACCGGTTCCCGACCGCCCACTGTAGATAAACGTCGGCGCTTGCTGGGCTCTGTGCAGCGCCGACGTTTAAAAACGGTGGGTGGTCTCGCAGCGCTCAGGACCCCTAGGGTCCTGCAAGCGCTGCGATTCCGGTGCAGAGCGTTAGCTCTGACAGGGAACATCATCGGGACCTGATTAGATCAGGTCCCAGTGATGTTAACCCTTAGCTGTCTTCTATATGCTGTGATCTATAGTGATCACGGCATATAGGAGACAGCAGGAGGAGAGGGGGTCGTCAACTTACCTCTCCGAAGACCTCCGTGTCCTTCCAGGACCTGGGGTTGCTATGGCAGCTGGAGGTCACATGACCGCCTCCAGCTCTGCCATATATGGTGTCCTGTCTGGCTCAGCTGCAGCTGTAGCCAGACAGGAGACTCTGACTGAAACAGTCAGGGAAGATCTCATGTAATGTAATATATGTCTATTACATTACATGAGATCAGAGATCAGAAAAATAAAAATTAATGTCCCATACAGGGACTAAGAAAAAATGTGAAAAAAAGTAAAAAAAAAGTTTTTAAACTATTAATAAAAAAATCACAAAATAAATAAAAATAAATAAATAAAATATTAAACCAATAAATCCGTATATTTTTACAAAACCAAAAAAAGTACACATATTTCGTATCGCCGCGTCCGAAACAACCCGAGCTATAAAACTGTCACACTAATTAACTCCTTCTGTGCACACCGTAATAAAAATAAATAAAAAACGGAGCAAAAAAATATGCTTTTTCATCATATTGCCAAACAAAAAGTGGAAAAAAATGCGATCAAAAAACAAAATAGAAATAAAAATGGTACCACTGAAAACGTCATCTTGTTACGCAAAAAAAAGCCGCCATACAGCTCCATCAGCCGAAAAATAAAAAAGTTATAGCGCTCAGAATAAAGCAATGCAAAAAAAATATTTTTTTCTATAAAATAGTTTTATTGTGTAAAAACGCCAAAACATAAAAAAAATACAGTAAGTGTAGTATCGCTGTAAACGTACTGACCCGAAGAATAACGCTGCCTGATCACTTTTACCACACGCAGAACGGCATAAAAAAAAAACTCAAAAAACAATTCCTGAATTGTTTGTTTTTGTTAATTTTACCTCCCAAAAAACGGAATAGAAAGCGATCAAAAAATGTCACGTCCCCAAAAATGGTACCAATAAAAATGTCAACTCGTCCCGCAAAAAACAAGCCGTCACATGACTCTGTCGGCCGAAATATGGAAAAATTATAGCTCTCAAAATATGGTGATGCAAAAACTAGATTTTGCAAAAAAAGCGTCTTTTAGTGTGTGACAGCTGTCAATCATAAAAACCCGATATCAATCTGGTATCTCTGTAATCACACCGACCCGAAGAATAAAGTAATCTAATCAGTTATATCACACTAGGAACGGCGTAAAAAATAAATAAAACCAATTCTTCACCTGCTACTGATTTGTTTATTATGTCCCCAAAGATCCCAGTAAGGCTCTGCCCACATTTATCCTGTGCTCTGCGCTGAGCACTTACACCAGGGTTTCCGTGTAAATCTCTGAAATACATGATTCAGCCGGAACCCATGACGGAAGATTCCCTGTAATGAGACAGATATAGGCCACTGTGGACGCCGTCTAGCCTGGGATCCCACGGTGTCATTTGTTTTAGGCGTGCATAAAAGTGCGGTTGGCCACAGTTTTGTGCACTTCTGAAAAAAAGGACACCGCTACACAGAGGCCAGACGGTGTCCAGAGTAACTCTGCTGCCTCATTACAGTGAATGGATCCTGCAGGGGTTTCATCTGAATTACATCACTTGGAAATTTAGATGGAAACCCCGATGTAAGTGCTCAGCCTAGAGCGCCGGATAAATGTTACGTAAAATGTTCCCAATAAAAGCTTCAACTCAGTCCTCAAAAAAAGCTAGTCCCCACTCAGGTCCGTCATCTGTTAAAAATATAAGGGACTTCCAAGTTACTGGTAGTAGAAAGGCTCTGGAAAAGCAAAATGACCCTTGCCCCCCAAAAGAAATTCAGAAAATTTTGTGCTCCCAAATCCAAATGCCTATTCTACAATAATTTGTTCTCCAATTGTCAAATAGCACTCCGTCCCCCCCAGATCTCACCGTATGGCTAAGCGGTACGATACAGCCACATATGGGGTATTGACACTTTTAGAAGAAATTGTGTGACGCATTTCGGCACCATTTTTACCCATTGCCCTGTGTGAAAATGTAAAATCTGAGGGTAAAACATTTTTTTGTGGTAAAAATACAATTATGTTTTCTTCACTGCCCAATGGTATAAATTTAAAAATTAAAAAATACTCACTACTTCCCTAGATGAATTCCTTGTGAGGTGTAGTTTACAAAATGGGGTCATTTGTGGAGGTTTCTGCTGTTTTGGCATGTCAGCGACTCTTCAAATGTGACATGGTGTCTGCTGCCTATCCCAGCCAACATAGCGCTCCTTTCTCTTCCGAACCCTGCCGTACACCAAAGCAGTGGTTTTCCCCCACATATGGGGTATCGGCGTACTCAGGAGAAATTGTACAACAAATTTCATGGTGCAATTTCTCCGGTTATCCTTATGATAATGCAAAATTAGGGGATGAAAAACATTTTTTATGGGAAAAATGTGAAAATTTTATTTTCACGGCTCAATATTATAAACTTCTGTGAAGCAGCTGGGGGTGCGAGGTGCTCACCACACATCTAGATAAGTTCCCTAAGGGGTCTAGTTTCCAAAATGGTGGCACTTGTGGGGGGTTTCCGCTGTTTAGACACATTAGGGGCTCCACAAATGTGACATGGCGTCCGCTAATTATTCAAATAAATTTTACATTCAAAAAGTCAAATGGCGCTCCTTCCCTTTCAAACCCTGCCATGCGCCCAAACAGTGGTTTTCCCTCACATATGGGGTATCGGCGTGTTCAGGAGAAATTGCACAACAAACTTCATGGTGCAATTTATCCTGTTACCCTTATGATAATACAAAATTAGAGAATGAAAAAGATTTTTTGTGGGAAAAATGTGAAAATTTTATTTTTACGGCTCAATATTATAAACTTCTGTGAAGCAGCTGGGGGTGCGAGGTGCTCACCACACATCTAGATAAGTTCCCTAAGGGGTCTAGTTTCCAAAATGGTGGCACTTGTGGGGGGTTTCCACTGTTTAGTCACATTAGGGGCTCCCCAAATGCGACATGGCGTCTGCTAATTATTCAAACAAATTTTACATTCAAAAAGTCAAATGGCGCTCCTTCCCTTTCAAACCCTGCCATGCGCCCAAACAGTAATTTGCCTCCACATATGGGGTATCAGCGTGTTCAGGAGAAATTGCACAACAAATTTCATGGTGCAATTTATCCTATTACCCTTATGATAATGCAAAATTAAGGGATGAAAAACGGTTTTGTGGGAAAAATGTGAAAATTTTATTTTTACGGCTCAATATTATAAACTTCTGTGAAGCAGCTGGGGGTGCGAGGTGCTCACCACACATCTAGATAAGTTCCCTAAGGGGTCTAGTTTCCAAAATGGTGGCACTTGTGGGGGGTTTCCACTGTTTAGGCACATCAGGAGCTCTCCAAACGCAACATGGCGTCTGCTAATTATTCAGACAAATTTTACATTCAAAAAGTCTAATGGCGCTCCTTCCTTTCCGAGCCCTGCCGTGCGCCCAAACAGTGGTTTTCCCTCACATATGGGGTATCAGCACGCTCAAGAGAAATTGCACAAAAAATTTTGGGGTCCATTTTTTTCCTGTTACCCCTGTGAAAATAAAAAAAATTGGGTCTAAAGTAACATTTTTGTGAAAAAAGTTAAATGTTAATTTTTTTCTTCCACATTCCAAAAATTTCTGTGAAGCACCTGAAGGGTTAATAAAGTTCTTGAATGTGGTTTTGAGCACCTTGAGGGGTGCAGTTTTTAGAACGGTGTCACTTTTGGGTATTTTCTGTCATAAAGACCCCTCAAAGTGACTTCAAATATGATGTGGTCCCTAAAAAAATGTTTTTGTAAATTTTGTTGGAAAAATGAGAAATCGCTGGTCAACTTTTAACCCTTATAGCTCCCTAACAAAAAAAAATTTTGGTTCCAAAATTGTGCTGATGTAAAGTAGACATGTGGGAAATGTTATTTATTAAGTATTTTGTGTGACATATTTCTCTGATTTAAGGGCTTAAAAATTCAAAGTTTGAAAATTGCTAAATTTTCAAAATTTTCGCCAAATTTCCGATTTTTTCACAAATAAACGCATGTGATATCAAAGAAATTTTACCACTATCATGAAGTACAATATGTGACGAAAAAACAATCTCAGAATCAGGGGGATCCGTTGAAGCGTTCCAGAGTAATTGCTTCATAAAGTGACAGTGGTCAGAATTGAAAAAATTGGCCCGGTCACGAAGGCAAAAACAGGCTCTGGTGCGAAGTGGTTAACATATTTCCCAGGAAAATCCATTTTGGTTTAGTTTTTGTATGTTTTATTGTGAGTCCGTAAAAGTGGCGTAATACCTCTGACAACATTGTTGACATCATTGACCTGGGAGTCAGAAATGCTTCCAGGAGTCTTCCCCATGCTGTTCCCATGTCATTTGAGTACTGTTCCCATCGATTTGGGCAATTTTTAGGCCCTCTGCAGACCGCCAGGGGGGGGGGGCGCCGAAAGAATGCTGGAGTTTCCCATAGACTTACATTGGGCTCGTTACTTGGACCGAGCAGCCGAGTATTCCAATTTGCTTGACTTGAGCAGCGAGCACCCGAGCATTTTAGTGCTCGCTCGTCACTAGTTTTCAGCTATACCATTTTTATTTCCATTAGACTTTTTCATCGTGTTTTATTCCACTCTTTGTTTGGTGGTAAGATGAAAAAGAATAGTTTTTTTTTTACAATGTTCACTGAAGGCGTTAAGTAGTGTGACCTTTTTATAGGCCGTGGACGTGATGATAACAAATATGTGGACCTTTTTGGTTTATTTTAGTTTTTATATGAATTTACCCATTTATTGATATAACATTATTTTCATTTTTTTTTGTTTATTTTTTGATTAGGTTTTTTTTTTTATATTTTTTCACATTCTTTTTTTTACTTTTTCATTTAGTCCCTCTATGGGACTAGCTTTTATTAGTATAATCGCTGTTATAAAGCATTGCAATGAATTCTACCTGTCAGTGTTACAGTGATAGAAGCCTCTGAGACCATGCTCCTAGCTTGGTCTAAGCAGGCCACCGTCGCTGGGATACCTGGAGGCGCGGGTTGTCATGACAACAGGATCACTGACTAAGGGCGTAACCAGAAACGCGTCGAGATTGCATCTCCGCTATCATGGACTTTTATATATTTTAATATTTTGCACCAATAAAGTGAGAATTATTTTTTATTGGAGACTTTTCCCACTTTCTCCTTATGTACACTGGCCGAGAGTCACGGCATTGTGGGTCTGAGCCCAGAAGATATGAGCAGCAGGATGGATTAAATGCATGGTGAGGCATATATTGTTTTTTTTGTAAAGAATTGTCCAATCAGTCAGTAAGGATTTAGGGCCCTTTTACATGGCGATATTTTGCATCAGTATTTGTTAACAGACGCCAGGAGTGGATCCAAAACACAGAAGAGGTGAGAGTGGTTCAGTTATTATTTTTCTCTGTGTTTGTTCTACTCTGGTTTTTAGCTTACAAATACTAATGTAAATTACTGCCCAAAATACTCCCTGTGTGAATGAGGCGAGGAAGCTGCTTGTAATAGTGTAATATCAGTCCTTATTCTGAGGATGAGCGCTCACTTGCAGGTGCTGTGCTGTAATGCTTATCTTCTCTGCTCCATCATACTCCCCAGAGCAGGGGCGACCCCTGGGGCAAAACTGCAGCCGGCAGATGTCAGACGTGTCACTCAGTGATATGTGATGGAGCCCGACTCCCAAACAAAATCAGACAGAAGCATACAAAATAAATACATGAAGCATTGCAATTAGGTGTCAAACGTTCTCAACTTTATTTAAATTTACATGACACTGAACCATCACCTATCAGGATAAAGAAGATTCTGTGTAGCCTCTGTTCCTATAGACCATCTTGCTTGCAGCCTTCTCCATTGAAGACAACGGAAATTACAGGAATAGATGAGTAATCTGCTTATACTGCTGTAATACAATTCTTTTATCCAATGATGAGAGCATGCGTCCAGGAGTTGTGCTGTAATGTTTGTCTCCTCTTCACCATCATCATCAGATCAGGGGCGACCCCTGGGGCAAAATGTGCTTACTGGGTTCTGTGCAGCTGGCAGATGTCCAGCCGTATGTGATAGACCCCGTCCCCCAAACAAAATTAATCAGACAGAAGCACACAAAATAAATACACGAAGCATTGCAATTAGGTGTCAAATGGTCAAAATTTTATTTAAATTTACATGACACCGAAAATAGCACAACCCCCGACTCACGAAGAGTCACCCTCCAGCACTCAGGAGAGGAAAACCCCCTGTGGAGGAAACCTCTATGGAACCATGGATGGAGGGCTGCCCTTCCATTGGGCTTAGAGAGTTTGTGCCAATATATAACAGATGTAACTGCAGAATTGTACAATTTGTACATTTTACCAGATTTACAGAGAATGACATAACAAATACAGACTATAAATGTGATAAAGCGGATGTGGGAGAGATCTGGCTGCGATATCTGTCACCACATTGATTGATGGAGCGAATTTGGTTGATCTGATTGGCCAGGTGGATGTATAATTTCTCCCTTACAGATCCAGGTCCGCCTCTCAAAAAATTGGACATTTGGTTACAGTTCGTTATGCCTAATCCCTAATAGGATAAATGATCCCTCCCAATTTATCACCCATTAAAGTCATAGATCAGTCCATGAACTCCCAAAGGAGAGCTGCTCTATATAGAGGGTAACAGAAGGGGATCCTGGTCTAGGGACCCCCCTTTGTTACCTTCCCATGCCCTAGGGGTGTCTAAAGCAGACAACCCTTTTCCCTGCTAGAACCTCCAAATTACACCAAGTTTGGCACATTACGTGGGTGGTCAAGCTCAAGGTCCTCAGGCGCATCAGTAATGGCGCTGATCGTGGCAGCGCGGAATTCTTTTATGGAATCTTCTTTATGACACTGGTTTATGACCTCATAACAGTTGTCATGGTGACTACAGGGTCTATTACTGATGCAGGGCACAAGTATTAACCCTTTCATCATTGGTAATTTGCTATTGTTATAGAGGCAGATAACTGCACTTGTTACCAAGCAGGGGCCTTATCATTATGGCTTCCCTTAGGCACCATAAGAAATACAGATATTAAATGTGCAAGTTTGTCATGAGTGTTTTGCACTTTCTAGATCCAGAGATTGGGTTTATTACTAGCACTTTACAAAGAAAAAAAAAAAAGAGGAAATTACTTGTAAAATAATATTATTGGGAATTGCATTTCAAGCATTTTCCTAATGTGCATTCTACATAGTTACATAGGTTGAAAAAAGTAGGGGTGGACATTAACAGCTTGGGGCCCAAGTGCAAGAAATGTGTCCGAGCCCCCATCTTTTTATGGCGACAAAGCTACAGATATGTATATATATATACAGTGTGTGTGTGTGTGTGTGTGTGTATATATATATACACACACACACACACACATACACAAACACACACACATACACACACACACATACACACACACACACATACATACACACATACACACACATACATACACACACACATACACACACATACACACACACACATACACACACACATAAACACACACACACATAAACACACACACATATACACACACACACACATACACACACACACACACACATACACACACATACATACACATATACACACACCTGCCCACACACACACACACCTGCCCACACACACACACACCTGCCCACACACACACCTGCCCACACACACACCTGCCCACAAACACACACCCATATACACACACTTGCCCACACACACACACACACACACCTGCCCACACAGACACCTGCCCACACAGACACCAGCTCACACACACACACACACACACATATACATATACACACACACACATATACACACACACACACCTGCCCACACAGACACCTGCCCCCACAGACACCTGCCCACAAACACACACACACCTGCCCACACACACACACATATACACACACACACACCTGCCCACACAGACACCTGCCCCCACAGACACCTGCCCACAAACACACACACACCTGCCCACACACACATCTGCCCACACACACACACACTCATCATCCCCCGGCTCAATTCCTCCTGCCTGCTCTCTCTCTTTTCCGGTGCAGCACTGCAGGCCGGGGCGCACTGCGTGACGTCACAGCTAGAAGACACAGCCGCGCACATGGCCATGTCTCCTAGCAGTGACGCGGCCGGGCCAGCACAGGGAAGTTAACTGCTGCAGTGCTGGCCCGGCCGATGAAGAAGTAGCGGCGGCCGCTGTTGGGGGAGCGGTCGGGCCCCCCCCTCCCGCGACTGCTACCGCTATGTGCTGCGGCGGCCCGCACATATAATGAGGGTAATCCGGCATTAGACACCCCGCCTGGAGCCGCGGGCCCTCTGCAGGCTCGGGCCCTGGGCGGTCGCCCGGATTGCCCTCATTATAATCCGCCTATGGATATAGGGCATGGAAAACGGCATCACAGCTGCAGCGGCTACGCTGGTGGTAGAGGGTCCCTCCGCGTCCGACATCTTCCTGCCCCCTAGTTAACCGTGGCCTACCTTCTGGCGATCCTCTTCTGTAGGTCGCGGCTCCGCTCGCGATGCTCTGGGCGAGGACCTTGCGTTGCTCGGTGATGACGTCAACATCCGCTGGATCTCCTTCCAGGACCTTGCGCAGCGTCTCAGTGTAGGGCGGGACTTCAGGTCTCGCGCGTTTTTGTACGTCCACGCCCCTCTTCTTCCGGCGCGGCATCCCGAAGATGGCGCCCGATGGCGGGAAACGGCTCCGATTGGCGGGAAATGGCCCCGAATGGCGGGAAGCTTCACTCAGATATGTATAGAGTCTTTTCCAGGCACGCAATACCCGTTTGTGGCGGGTTGGTCACAATTCTGCCGACTACGCCAAAGCTGACTCGCCCCCTGGGCCGTGGGGTACCCGGAACCGGGCCTTCTAGTGTACGGTGCTGATGGTGGTAGTAGTGGCAACCCGATCCCATGGCTCAGGGTGGTCAGACCAAATGGTGGCAGTCTATTTATCAGTGTTTTGAATGTCCGACTACGCCACCCGTGGATTGCGGTTGGAGATAACCGCCGCTGCAAGGCAGACCGCTGAGGCTGGTGTTGGTGTGCAGCACAGGGGTAGGATAACTCCCCACGGGAAGAGTGTATCCTCAGGGCAGTGTAGGTGGATGTTGGGGGTGATAGTGCAGGCCGCAATAGTAAGAGTTCAGAGTCCGCTTCAAACAGTTCAGGGTCTTTATTGTAGATATTATTAATGACCCAACAGTACCGGTTAGGAATGGGCCTGGGTGTCTGAGAGCATTCGGGCGAGCCCCACTGGTCAGGGTGAGTGTGTAGGCCTACCGTTCTCTCTATGCTCTTTCTGACTATCCCCCTTTTTGTGGTGTAATAGCCCACGTCCCTGAGCTGGCCGTGTACTTCTCTCCTGTATGGCTTGCGACTCAGGCCTTGGGTACCTGTTGCTTGCTCCTCGATGTACTGGTCCCTCTGTGTGGCGGAGCCTCCAGGCTTCTTAGGCCAAGGGACCTGAAATCCCTCGCAGGTTGGTTCTCTGCTGCTGGGCTTGTAACCCTGACAGCCTCGGACCCCAATGTCCGGTAGATTGGTTCTCTGCCAGGACCGGCTCTCGTCGCCTCTGTCCCTGGCTTGCAGTTTCTCCTCTGCCTCACGGACTCCTCAGCTACAGCTGAACTGTCCCTCCTTCTCTGGGACTAGTCTCACTCCTGAGCTAGGTCTTCCAGTTCTCTCTAACCCTGCCCCCAGTTCCAGCTTTTATAGGGGCAGCCAGCTCCCCCTGCTGGCCTGGAACAGGAGGTGCTGTATTGTAATTGTTCCTAACCAGGGGACCTCCCTCCTGCTTTCAGAAACAGATTATTGTTTGTGGCATCCAGGCCTGGGGTGACACACACACACTGCTCTATATTTAGTATGATGCCCCCACTCCTCCATATATATAGCATGATGGTCCCACTGCTCCATATACAGGTGCATCTCACTAAATTAGAATAGCATCAAAAAGTTAATTTATTTCAGTTCTTCAATACAAAAAGCTGTCTTTCAGCTCATCTGCATTGTTGGGTCTGGTGTCTCTCATCTTTCTCTTGACAATACCCCATAGATTCTCTATAATAGATTCTCTATGGCAGGGGTCTCAAACACGCGGCCCGCGGACCGCATGCGGCCCCTGAGGCTGCTTTATGCGGCCCGCAGGCACAGACCCCTTGATGATCCTGACCAGGTCCAGGAGGAGCCGCCGACAGCAGCGCTGAATTGCCACACAGAGACTGTTTCCCAGCACAGCATTTCCAATGACAGCCGCTGACCAATCAGAGGCCAGCAGCTGATATCTGCGTGTCGGCGCAGTGAGTATGACGTCATTGCCGTACGCTGATGTCAGCTGCTGGCCTCTGATTGGCCGGCGGCTGGCATTGGAAATGCTGTGCTGGGAGACAGTCTGTGTGCGGCAATGCAGCGCTGCTGTCGGCGGCTCCTCCTGGACCAGGTCGGGATCGTCAAGGGGTCTGACTCTGTGGTGCCTGCGGCCACATCTGCAGGAAGGACGCCGAGGGAACGGAGGACAGGTGAGAATCATCTTCTTTTTTTTTTATGTGTGTGAAGAACAGCACAGGGGGCACATAGCCACAAGAGGGGACCTGGATGGGGCACATAGCCAAAAGATGGGGACCTGGATGGGGCACATAGCCACAAGATGGGGACCTGGATGGGGCACATAGCCTCAAGATGTGGACCTGGATGGGGCACAGAGCCACTAGATGGGGACCTGGATGTGGCACATAGCCACAAGATGGGGACCTGGATGGGGCACATAGCCAAAAGATGGGGACCTGGATGGGGCACATAGCCACAAGATGGAGACCTGGATGGGGAACATAGCCACAGGATGGGGACCTGGATGGGGCACATAGCCACAAGATGGAGACCTGGATGGGACACAGAGCCACTAGATGGGGACCTGGATGTGGCACATAGCCACAAGATGGGGACCTGGATGGGGCACGTAGCCACAAGATGGGGACCTGGATGGGGCACAGAGCCACTAGATGGGGACCTGGATGTGGCACATAGCCACAAGATGGGGACCTGGATGGGGCACAGAGCCACTAGATGGGGA
Source organism: Phyllobates terribilis (assembly GCF_046119375.1). Classification (NCBI taxonomy): domain Eukaryota; kingdom Metazoa; phylum Chordata; class Amphibia; order Anura; family Dendrobatidae; genus Phyllobates; species Phyllobates terribilis. Next base: position 1,180,885 of record NW_027363189.1, read on the forward strand.
CCTGGATGTGGCACATAGCCACAAGATGGAGACCTGGATGGGGAACATAGCCACAGGATGGGGACCTGGATGGGGCACATAGCCACAAGATGGAGACCTGGATGGGACACAGAGCCACAAGATGGGGACCTGGATGGGGCACATAGCCACTAGATGGGGACCTGGATGTGGCACATAGCCACAAGATGGGGACCTGGGTGGGGCACATAGCCAAAAGATGGGGACCTGGATGGGGCACATAGCCACAAGATGGGGACCTGGATGGGGAACATAGCCACAGGATGGGGACCTGGATGGGGCACATAGCCACAAGATGGAGACCTGGATGGGACACATAGCCACTAGATGGGGACCTGGATCGGGAACATTGCCACAGGATGGGGATCTGGATGGGGCACATAGCCACAGGATGGGAACCTGGATGGGGCACATAGCCACAGGATGGGGACCTGGTTGGGGCACATTAGTACAAGATGGGGACATTACTACAAGATGTTTGCCATTATTACTATATGATGCTAATTGTAAGACAATTTTACTGTATGTGGCCAATTGGGGGAAACAAAATTGTAAAAATCAAAAAAATAAAAATAAAGCATGAAAAAATATTGGGCGCTAAAAATGCTGTTTTATATGTAAACTAAAGTAAACACAAAAAAGTACACGTTTATTATCGCCACATCCATAAGGACCCAAGCTATAAAAAAATAAACAGGGCAAAAATGTTCAAAAGGTGTATACAAAAAAAAATGGTATCACTAAAAATGTCACATTGAACAAAAAATGCGGCCCCCCAAATTCAAATTTTTTCCATTTGCGGCCCATATACCCAGCCGAGTTTGAGACCCCTGCTCTATGGGGTTAAGGTCAGGCGAGTTTGCTGCCAATCAAGCACAGTGATACTGTTGTGTGTAAACCAGGTATTGGTACTTTTGGCCGTGTGGACAGGGGCCAAGTCCTGCTGGAGAATGACATTTCCATCTCCAAAAAGCTTGTGGGCAGAGGGAAGCATGAAGTGCTGTAAAATGTCCTGGTAGACGGCTGTGCTGACTTTGGTCTTGATAAAACACAGTGGACCTACACCAGCAGATGACATGGCCCCCCAAACCATCACTGATTGTGGAGCCTTCACACTAGACCTCAAGCAGCTTGGATTGTGGACTCTCCACTCTTCCTCCAGACTCTGGGACCTTGATTTCCAAATGAAAATTGGAACTCTAGGACCTTGTGGAGTGTGTCAATGACTGCCTTCTGGACATCTGTCAAGTCAGCAGTCTTCCTCATGATTGTGGAGCATACTGAAACAGTATTGAAGAACTGGAATAAATTAACTTTTTGAAGATATTCTAATTTAGTGAGATGCACCTGTATATACTATGATGGTCCCACTGCCCCACATACATATAGTATAATGGCCCCACTACTCCATATGTAGTATGATGGACCCACTACTCCAGATATATAGTAGGATGGCTCCACTGCCCGATCATTTAAAAAAATAACGTTTATTCTCACTTAATCCTGATTCCCTACATCACGGCCTCTGTCTCCTCTTCCATGGCGGGACTGCAGAGCAGAGCGATGCAATGATGTCACCGAGCCACCTGCGTGAGTATGCTGACATCTCGTTAACCGCAGGCCTATGGCGATCTGTGGCATATGAAAGAGATAGTGATAGGGCAGGGAGCTTGTGTCTCACTGCTTTATCATGCGACGCCTCTGCATAAGAGACATTAGGGCTACATTAGCTACGTCACAGAAGACACTGGAGCTGGAGTATATAGAATAGGAGACACTGGGGCTGGCGTATATTCATCACAGGATACATTAGGGCTAGAGCATATACATCACAGAAGAAGCTGGAGTATATAGAATAGGAGACACTGGGGCTGGAGTATATAGAATAGGAGACACTGGGGCTGGCGTATATTCATCACAGGATACATTGGGGCTAGAGCATATACATCACAGAAGAAGCTGGAGTATATAGAATAGGAGACACTGGGGCTGGAGTACATAGAATAGGAGACACTGGGGCTGGAGTACATAGAATAGGAGACACTGGGGCTGGAGTACATAGAATAGGAGACACTGGGGCTGGCGCATATACAGTTCTGCTCAAAAGTTTACATACCCCGGCAGAATTTTTGCTTTCTTGGCCTTGTTTCAGAGAAAATGAATGATAACAAAAACACTTTTTCTCCACTCATGGTTATTGGTTGGGTGAAGCCATTTACTGTCACATTTCTGTGTTTTCTCTTTTTAAATCTTAATGACAACTAGTGATGAGCGAGCATGCTCGCTACTGCTCGGTGCTCGCCCGAGTATCTCACTGCTCGAGATGCTCTGCGCTCACCGAGTATTTCCGGGTTGGTCGGGCGGGAAGTCGGGTCCCCTCCCTGCATGTTTGGCGCTCTTTACAGAGCCAATGAACATGCAGGGATTGCCTGCCATGCACTGTAATGCCATAGCCATGTTGGTTGTGGGCATTACAGTGATTGGCTGGCCGCACAGCGTCATCAGGTGTATATCAGACCTGGCGCCGCCATGCTCATCACAGTCACTCCGGATCAGACAGTGTAGGGAGAGCTGCTGCTGCGTTAGGAAGAGATTTGATTGTGTATTAGGTAGTGTAGGGAGAAAAACCGCATATTACACATATCCATCTCAACAAACAGTCCTTTTGAGGACTAATCCATCTGCAGAGATATCAGGCAGGCAGTGTATATAGGCAGGCAGGCAGGGTATATAGCAGACTGCAGTGCATATAGCACAAGAGGTTCCATTCCAATTCTGCCTTCTGCTGCTGTTAGATATTTCTATACAAAGGCCCAGGTCTCAGGGGCGAGGAATACTTTTCTTTGGATCTTAATCCTCATTATTTGCTTATAAAGCAATCCAGAGAACACCGTTTTTCTGCGCCATTTGCTTGTTGGCACTGCAGAATATAGCCAGGTCCTTTCCATATTAGAGCGCTAGAAATCCAGCTATTTAAAACTGTGTTTTCTCCGTCACACGGATCACATATACGTTGTCAGAAAATACTGCCATTTCTGGCCTCCATTTTTTCAGTGTGTCAGTGAAGCAATTCACAGCAGTTTGCTGTTCACACTACTTACTTACAGGCCAGGTTTTTAAAACTCTGTTTTCTCCATCACCCCGATCACATATAACTTCGCTTCTAACTCAGTCATTTGTAGTGAGCGTGGAAGATACTATCCTCCATTTAAAATGGGCAAGGCACGTGGCAAGGGACGGGGAACTGGACGTGATGGTAATGGTGCATGCAGAGGCCGAGGACAAGGCCGTGGGCAAGCCGAAATTGTGCCACAACAAACACCCACATCTTCTCGCCTGACCTTCCTGTCCCAATTTCTAGGGGACTGCAGCACACCACTATTGAACCCAGATCAGTGTCAAAAGGTTGTTGGTTGGATAGCGGATAATGCTTCCAGTCACTTAGCCACCACCAGCACCACCCTGTCTTCCACACGGTCAAGTCTCAGTAGCCGTGAGTCTGGACCGCATATTCCTCACCCTGATCCTCCTTCCTCCCACCATGCCGAGTACCCAGAGACAACTTATCCCACACTTGGACAATCTGAAGAGCTGTTCACTTTTCCATTTATGGATTCGGGCCTCTCGCCCGGTCCACTTGAAGCGGGGCAAGAGGAGATCACGTGTAGCGATGCCCAAATATTTGAGCAGCCACGGTCACACGAAGGCGCCGGTGGGAAACTGTGACAAGAGGTGGACGATGTGAGACACAATTGGCAGAAAGTCAGGAATAGTACCAGGGTGCAGAAGTGGGAGACGAGGTGGTGGATGATATAGTAACTGACCCAACCTGGCAGGAGGACATGCAGAGCAAGGACAGCAGCACACAGGGGGAGGGAGGCAGAGCACCCCAACAGGCAGGAAGAAGCAGTGTGGTGGCCGCAGACAGAAGGCAGGCTACCGTTTCCCGTAACACCAACACGAAGGAAGTTGCCACTGCAACTGTTAGGTCTTCCCGAGTCTGGTTGTTTTTTAAAGACTCTGCCGATAGCTCCAAAAAGGCCATTTGCATCACGAGCCAGACCAGCATCAGCAGGGGTGTCAAAACGACCAGCCTGACCACCACCAGCATGATCAGGCACATGGCAGCAAAGCACTCGACTTTGTGGGCCGAACACCAGGGTCCAGGAACAGTGTCTACAGGTGGCACCATTGCTTCTTCTGCTGTTGTGCATGCAAGCCAATCCCCTGTCCATAGTGCATGCAAAGATACCTCCTGCCCTGCACCTGTCATTGCACACTCTCAAGTAGCAGCATCAGGAAGCACGTCCATGTCCTTGTCCCAGCGCAGCGTTCAGTTGTTCATACTCCAGTCCTTGGAATGCAAGCGCAAATATGCAGCCAACGTCCCACAGGCCACACTACTAAATTCTCACAATTCACGACTGCTTGGCTCGAAATGTTGCCTTTTAGGCTTGTGGAGACAGAAGCATTCCGCAACCTGATGGTGGCGGCCGTCCCTCGGTACTCTGTCCCCAGCCGCCACTATTTCTCCCAGTGTGCCGTCCCCACATTACACAAGCACGTGTCCCAAAACATTAGCCGTGACCTCAACAACGCAGTTACCGGTAAAGTCCACCTAACCACGGACACGTGGACAAGTGCTTGTGGGCAGGGACGGTACATCTCGCTGATAGCACACTGGGTTAAAATAGTGGAAACCGGGACCCAGTCGGACCTTGGGACGGAACACGTCCTCCCGACGCCAAGGATTGCAGGCCCTAGGTCAATCAGGGTTGCCCCCACGGTCTACAGCTCCTGCACCTCATGCTCCTCAGCCTCCTCCTCCTCCTCAGCCTCCATCTCCGCATCAGTCACAAGCTGGAAGCACTGCAGCACTGCCTCGGCCAAGAGGCAACAGGCTGTGCTGAAGCTAATATGCTTAGGTGAAAAAACACACAATGCTGAAGAGTTATGGACAGCTCTGAAAGAGCAGGCAGATCTGTGGCTCAAACCGCTGAACCTACAGCCAGGCATGGTCGTGTGTGACAATGGCCGGAACCTGGTGGCGGCTCTGAGGCGAGGCGGAGCACGATAAGATGGAGCAATTAACCATACAGGGTGATTACACACAGCCAAGCCTCATCTCATCCCAACGTGGATTGGGTGACAATGAGGAAGAGGAGGAGGAGGAAGGACAGGAACTAGTTTCATGCACTATAGACGGTGCTATCTGCACAGCTGTCATACCGTCTGTTCAGCGTGGATGGCCAGAGGACAGAGAGGAGGAGGAGGAGAGCATGGTCAGTCATCCTCTTGGTGAGGACACGGAAGTCTTGCCTGTTAGTAGTCTGGCACGCATGGCTGAGTTTATGTTATGCTGCCTTTCCCATGACCCTCGCATTCTCAAAATTTTAGGTCATTACTGGTTGGTGACACTTTTAGACCCACTCTACAAGGAGAACTTTATATCTCTTATTCCTGAGGCGGACAGGTGTACAAAAATGAGGCAGTACCAGAAGGCCCTTGTTGCGGAACTATTAAAAAAATTCCCATCTGAAAACGCTGGAGGCAGAGGGCACACTTCGTTCGACAACCAAGGCCCCCACTCTGTCACTTCTTCTCTCTGACTGAACACTGTTCTAAGATGGTGCCCTCTAGAACATGAGCCCAGGTGACCAGCAAACAATGGGCTCCTATCTACGCTCAGGAACCAACCCCTATCTGCTCCTACATCACTGGGTATTCCTACCCCCTCCCCACTCCAGCCAGGGACATGGTCTGTCGTGCCTGCATTTCTGTCTAATGGGAGCACCGTTGAGCTGTCCCTCGGAAATGGGGTGAGTGTGCTGTATGCAGCTAACTGAACCCTGGTCCATACTCCATCCTTACCCGGGAGTGGATTATCACACCTCTGGCAGAGGTGCAATACCCCTGTAGCGGCCGAGCCCTCGGGGCGCTACATTTTTATGATGCCCGAAAAAAAAAATTTTTATACAGTATGTTCATGTATACCCCCCAGGAGTAAATGTTTGTCAGCCCATACACTTAGTGCATGGCATTACAAGTATAGGAGGCCCGCTCCTTTCTAATGGTAAAAAAAATTTATGATGCGCTCCTCCACGTCTCTTCCAAGGGCCATTGAAGTGCCTCCAAATTTTTGGCAGCCCTTGCAGTCACTGCATAGTCCAACACTATGGGAGACTCTCTCCTTTCTAATGGGAATTTGTCATTACTGTGGCCTGGTCTATGTGTCTTTAAATTCTTAGTGGGTTTTTCCTAAACTTGGTCAGCCGTTGGACTCACTGCATACCCTATAACTGTATAGCAGACCCTCTCCTTTCTAATGGGAACATGTCATATCTTGTTACTGTGGCCCTGCTCTGTGTGTCTTTAAATTCTTAGTGGGGATTTTCCTAAAATCTGTCAGCCGTTGGACTCACTGCATACCCTATAACAGTATAGCCGACCCTAGAATTTCTAATGGGAATTTGTCGTTACTGTGACCCTGCTCTATGTGTCTTTAAATTCTTAGTCGTTTTTTTCCTAAAATTGGTCAGCCGTTGGACTCACTGCATACCCTATAACTGTATAGCAGATCCTGTCCTTTCTAATGGGAGCATGTCGTACCTTGTTACTGTGGCCCTGCTCTGTGTGTCTTTAAATTCTTATTGAGGTTTTTCATTAAAATTTGTCAGCCGTTGGATTCACTGCATACCCTATAACTGTATAGCAGACCCTCTACTTTCTAATGGGAACATGTCGTACCTTGTTACTGTGGCCCTGCTCTGTGTGTCCTTAAATTCTTAGTGGGGTTTTTCCTAAAATTTGTCAGCCGTTGGATTCACTGCATACCCTATAACTGTATAGCAGACCCTCTCCTTTCTAACGGGAACATGTCGTACCTTGTTACTGTGGCCATGCTCTTTGTGTCTTTAAATTGTTAGTGTTTTTTTTCAAAAATTTTGGCCACCCTTGCAGTCACAGCATGGGCATTACCACTATAGCAGACCCGCTCCTTTATAATGGGAACATTTTTTTTACTGAGACCCTCCTCTATGTCTCTTCAAAGGGGTATTAGGTTGCGTCCAAATTTTTGACAACCCTTGCAGTCACTGGATGCGCAATAACAGTATAGGAAACCCACTTGTTAATAATGGGAACAACAAAGCATAGCCCTCTGATGGCTCTCTAACAATAGCTAGGGCCGACTGCTGGCCTTTTAAGAATAGTAAGGGCCGTCTGATGTCCCTATAAAAATAGGCTTTATGACTTTCAGAGTCCCTCCATCATAAATAAAACAGGATGTGTCTGATGACACAACATTGCCAGATGAGGTTGTAAAATGTTAAAGTGACATTTCCCGGTGAATGCATTTTTCATAAAAAATAACATAAAAAAACATAACAATAGGATCTTTCTTTAGTATAAAAAACAGCATCACCAATTTAACCTCAATGTAATCACATTGTTCAGCTTATGTACCTCCTCCTCCATCTCCGAAATGACCACATCAGTCACAAGCTGACAGCACTGCAGCACTGCCTTGGCCAAACAGCAACAGGCTGTGCTGAAGATAACATGCTTAATGCTTAATTGACAAACCGCCCAGCGCTGCATAGTTGTTGAAAGCTGTAACACAGCAGCTTGATCTGTGGCTCTCACCGCTGAACATACAGCCAGGCATGGTCATGTGTTACAATGGGCGGAACCTGGTGACAGAGAAATGACAACCGGGGTAGATAAGGTTTCCCTCTATGCCAGTCCTTTCACAGAGCTAAAGAATATGGCTGTGGTGAAATACAACTCCCACTAAGAAGCTGTTTCAGATTGAAAAACATTGTGCCCAACAGAGGATTTGTTTCTGAGAGCTAACCTTTCTCACCCGCTCAAGAGCCCCATAGCAGCTGCAAAGTTAGCGCTATCATGAACTCTCCTGAGGTAGAAGCCAAGGCACACCAGAGAATTCTCTGGTGGGACTGTCCAACCCTGCTGAGAAGCAGTCCTGGCTAAGAAAAGTGTGTGGGAAGATTCCAGGACACTCTATTTTTACTGAGGAGGAAACACATGCAAACATGGGGAGAACATACAAATTTCTTGCAGATGTTGTCCTTGCTGGGATTTGAACCCAGGATCCCAGTGCTGCAAGACTTCAGTGCTAACCACTGATCCAATGTGCTGCCGTTCACCCTCTAATATCTAACAAGCTGGAGAAACTTGAACCTACTGCCACTCTATCATCAGCTCCTTTGTGAGAAAATTTATTTGGGCAGCCACTCAGTCTACCAAATAAAATTCCAGAGAAGGAAATTGAGGATGGCTTCGCTACTGGTACTGGGGGCAGTGCTAATACCATGGTGTTGTACCATAGTTTGCTGGAAATATTCCAGGCTGGTAGGAGGCAAGAAAATTCCCACAGAAAAGTACCAGCAGTAATGTTCAGACCACATTTCAAGTGCAAGCAGCTTTAGAGGACTTCCTGGGAGAAATGACACGCAGGGTAGATACGGTTTCCCTCTATGCCAGTCCTTTCACTGAGCTAAATACAACTCTTATCAAAAAAAGTTGTGGACTGGCTCCGTACCGTCCCTGGCCACATTCACCTGTCCACGTGTTTGTGGTTAGGCAGTCCTTCTTAGTAAGTGCACTGGGTAGGGCATGGGTACTGTTGTGGGACCCGTGCTTGTGGAAGGCGAAGGCGATACCGGGAAAATTACTGGCGGCTGGGGACCGAGTATGGACACCCGGCCGCCGCCTGCATGAGGTTGTGAAAAGCTTCCACCTCCACAAGCTTAAAAGGCCATATTTCAAGTGCAAAGAGCTGCCCAGAAATCTGTCAGTTTAGTGTTGCGGTCTGTGGGTGGGTGGGTGGCTGGCTGCATACTTGCAATTGCATTCCAAGTAAAAGAAAGCTAAGCAGATGATGGCCTCTATCATCATCATGGCCTCACCTCGGCACTATGAACTCTCCTGAAGGAGAAGCCAGGGCCCGCCGGAGGAGTCTCCGGTTCTCTGGTGGGCCCGTCCAACTCTGCCGAAAAGCAGCCCTGGCTAAGAAAAGTGTGGGGGAAGGTTCCTGGACACTCTATGGCTGCTTTTTTAATGCGGATCGGCCATGCTTATGCATGTTATTTCTCAAAACGCATTACGGATCAGGCCATTTTCCAACTCTGTATTCAAGAAATTAAATGCGCAAAGAAAGATGTGTGTGTGTCAAAGCACCATTGACAAGTGCAAGTTGATGTTGGATGGGCTGCCATTGCTTCTGCAACAAGCTCATTTACAGGATTTTCTGGGAGAAATGACACGCAGGGTAGATACGGTTTCCCTCTATGCCAGTCCTTTCACCGAGCTAAATACAACTCTTAGCAAAAAAAGTTGTGGACTGGCTCCGTACCGTCCCTGGCCACATTCACCTGTCCACGTGTTTGTGGTTAGGCAGTCCTTCCCAGTAAGTGCACTGGGGCGGGCACGGGTAATGTTATGGGACCCGTGATTGTGGAAGGCGGAGGCGATACCGGGAAATATAGTGGCGGCTGGGGACCGAGTATGGACACCCGGCCGCCGCCGGCATGAGGTTATGAAAAGCTTCCGCCTCCACGAGCCTAAAAGGCCACATTTCAAGTGCAAGCAGCTGTCAGAAATTTGGCAGTATAGTATTGCAGCCTGTGGGTGGGTGGCTGCCGGCATTCTTGTGCTTGCATTCCAAGGAATGGGGTAGGGACAACTGAACACTGCAGTGGGACAAGGACGTGGACGGTGATTGTTTCAAGTCTGCAACGACAGGTGCATGGCGGGAGGCATCTTCGCATGTGCCAAGGATCACTTATGATGGGCACACATTTAGGCAGTGACCTGGGAGTCAGAGATGTTTCCAGAGGTCTTCCCCTTGCTGCTCCCATGTCTTTTCAGCACTGTATGCATGTGTCTGATGATGTGTCACACACCACATGGCCAGATAAGGTTGTAAAATGTTAAAATGACATTTCCTGGTGAATGCATTTGTCTTGGTTGAAAGCAATGCAAAAGTGCAAAAACGTGTCAAAAATGCTACGTGTGTAGGAGTATTTTTGTTTTTGTTTATTTATTTTGCCTTATATACAAGTCATCACCCTGGAAAGGATGTTCCTTACGCCGTAAAAGTGGCGTAATACTCTGACGACGTTGTTGACAGCAGTGTTCTGGGAGTCAGAGATGCTTCCATGGGTCTTCCCCATGTTGTTCCCATGTCATTTGAGCACAGTTCCCATCGATTTGGGTAATTTTTAGGCCCTCTGCAGACCGCCGTGGGGAGCCACCTGAAAAATGCTCAAGTTTCCCCTAGACTTATATTGGGCTCATTGCTCGGGTTGAGCACCCGAGTATTTCAATTTGCTCGACCCGAGCAACGAGTACTCGAGCATTTTAGTGCTCGCTCATCACTAATGACAACCAAAAACATCCAAATAATCCTGATCAAAAAGTTCACATACCCTGGTGATTTTGGCCTGATAACATGCACAGAATTTGACACAAATGGGTTTGAATGGCTACTAAAGGTAACATCCTCACCTATGACCTGTTTGCTTGTAATCAGTGTGTGTGCATAAAGCTGAGTGAGTTTCTGGGATCCAGCCACTGACTTTTCTGGATTTTGAGATGGGGAAAGCAAAAGAATTATCAACGGATCTACGGGAAAAGGTAGTTGAACTGTATAACACAGGAAAGGGAGGCAAAAAGAGTATAACACAGGAAAGGGATACAAAAAGATATCCCAGGAATTGATAATGCCAGTCTGCAGTGTTCAAACTGTGATTAACAAATGGAAAATCAGATGCTCTGTAAAAACCAAACCACAGTCAGGTAGACCAACAAAAATTTCAGCCACAACTGCCAAGAAAATTGTTCGGGATGCAAAGAAAAACCAACAAATAACATCAGCTGAGAACACACTTAGGGGTGTACTCACTTTTGTTGCCAGCGGTTTAGACATTAATGGCTGTGTGTTGAGTTATTTTGCAGGCACACCAAATTTACAGTTAAACAAGCTGTACACTGACTACTGTACATTGTATCAAAGTGTCGCATCTTCAGTGTTGTCCCATCAAAAATATATATATGTATTCCGGCCCATTTTTGGAGTTTTGTGTGAAATTATGTCCAATTTGCCTTTTTTTTCTCAGTTTTTTTGTGTTGTTCCAATAAACACAAAGGAAATAAACATGCGTGTAATAAAACATGTGTAATTTTCTGAAACAATTTCAAGGGTGCCAGCACTTTCCGCCATGACTGTATATGCAAGTAGAGTCCTTAACCCCTTTACAACCCAAAGTGGTTTGCACGTTAATGAGAAGGCCAATTTTTACAATTCTGACCACTGTCACTTTATGAGGTAATTACTCTGGAACGCTTCAACGGATCCCCCTGGTTCTGAGAATATTTTTTCATGACATATTGTACTTTATGATTGTGGTAGAATTTCTTCGATATCACTTGTGTTTATTTGTGAAAAAACAGATATTTGGCGAAAATGTTGAAAATTTTGCAATTTTCAAAATTTGAATTTTTATGCCCTTAAATCGGAGAGATATGTCACACAAAAAAAGTTAATAAATAACATTTCCCATATGTCTACTTTACATCAGCACAATTTTGGAACCCAAATTTATTTTTATTAGGGAGCTATAAGGGTTAAAATTGACCAGCGATTTCTCATTTTTCCAACAAAATTTACAAAACCATTTTATTAGGGACCGCATCACATTTGAAGTCACTTTGAGGGGTCTTTATGACTGAAAATACCCAAAAGTGACACCATTTTTAAAACTGCACCCCTCAGTGAATCGGGTCATCATGGCAACATCCGGGAAGCTGCGGCACACATTGCTGGAAACCGGCAGGAGAGGTGACTATCCCGATCACCTCCCCTTGCCCCCGCAATGCTGCGAACGACTTCGATCGCAGCATTGCGGGGGTTAATGTGCGGGACCTCTCCCAGCACATAGCACCGGGTGTCAGCTGTGACAATCAGTTGACACCCGGCGGCGATCACGCCCGCACAGCCTGTGTGCGGGCGCGATCGCAAAGATGTACTAATACATATCAGGCTCTTAAGTCCCAGGGCGCAGATACGTATCAGTACGTCTTGGGCTTTAACCCCTTAATAACATCTGACGTACTAATACGCGTCTGTGCCCTGGGACTTAAGAGCCAGACTCGTATTAGTACGTCATCGCGATCGCGCGCGCACATAGGCTGTGCGGGCGCGATCGCCGCCGGGTGTCAGCTGATTGTCACAGCTGACACCCGGTACTATGTGCAGGGAGCGGTCCTGCACCGCTCCCAGCACATTAACCCCGCGATGCTGCGATCGAAGTCGATCGCGGCATTGCGGGGGCAAGGGGAGGTGATCGGCGATACTCACCTCCTCTTCCGGCTTCCAGCGCAGTCTGCAAAGGCTTCCCGGGTGTTGCCATGACGACCCGATGTCGTCATGACAACATCCGGGTCACCAGAGAGCAGGAAGATTGCTTGGACATGCGCAGTGCATCTCCAAGCAATCTTCACACTGTGCATTTCTGACAGCCTTCATGGCATAGGGATGGTGCTCCATTCCTGTGCCATGCAGGCGATCAGAAAAAAAAAAAGTGAAAGTCCCAGAGTGGGACAAAGTAATAAAGTGTATAAACTGTGTGAAAGTGGAAAAAAAAAAAAAAAATGTGCAAAAATATTATAAAAAAATAAAAAAAATAATACACCAAAAATAAAAATATAATGTACCCATCAATAAATATTATTATAAAAAAAATATTTGGTATCGCCGCGTCCGGAAAAACCTGACCTATAAAACTGTCCCACTAGTTAACCCCTTCAGTGAACACGGTAAAAAAAAAAAAAACGAAGCAAAAAGCAATGCTTTATCACCATACCGCCAAACAAAAAGTGGAATAACACGCGATCAAAAAGACGCATATAAATAAAAATGATACTGCTGAAAACGTCATCTCGTCCCGCAAAAAGCAAGCCGCCATACAGCTCCATCAGCCGAAAAATAAAAGTTATAGCTCTCAGAATAAAGCGATACTAAAAAATATTTTTTTCTATAAAATAGCTTTTATTGTGTATAAGCGCCAAAACATAGAAAAATGATACAAATGTGGTACCGCTGTAAACGTACTGACCCGAAGAATAAAGCTACCTCATCAATTTTACCACACGCGGAACAGAATAAAAAAAAAAAAAACAATTCCTGAATTGTTGGTTTTTGTTTATTCTGCCTCCCAAAAATCGGAATAGAAAGCGATCAAAAAATGTCACGTGCCTGAAAATGGCACCAATAACAACGTCAAGTCATCCCGCAAAAAACGAGCCGTCACATGACTGTCTGCCAAAATCTGGAAAAATTATAGCTCTCAAAATATGGCGATGCAAAAACTAGATTTAAAAAAAAATGCGTCTTTTAGTGTGTGACAGCTGTCAGTCATAAAAACCCCATATGATTCTGGCATTGCTGTAATCACACCGACCTGAAGAATAAAGTCGTCTAATCACTTATACCGCACAAGGAACGGCGTCAAAAATAAACTCTTGGGTTAGGATTGGGCTAGGGTTAGGGCTGGGTTTGGGGCTAGGGTTGTGCTGGGGCTAGGGTTGTGCTGGGGCTAGGGTTGTGCTAGGGTTAGGGCTGGGGTTGGGATTTTTTTCAAAAGTAAGAAAAAAAGATGACGATATGGCGACTAGTGTTGAGAGCAAGTGCTCGCTACTTGAGTTTGCATCGGGTGCTATGGTATGCATTGAGTATCGTGGGTATTTGAGTGACATGCTCGAGTCTCTGCCCCATATGCTTCGCGGCCAAAAAACTTTACGGGGATTGCCTGCCATGCACGAGCGATCCCCACATGTTTTTTTTGGGGTGTCTAATAACCGTGAAACATGCGGAGCAGGGACTCGAGCATGTCACTCGAGCACACGCTGTACATGGTGCATACCTGAGTACCCGATGCAAACTCAAGTAGCGAGCACTTGCGCTCAAGAATAATGACAACTTATTCAATATGATGACCTAATGTAAACAAATTCTGTGCCGTACCTCTGGGTTCAAAATGTTCACTATACACCTTAATAAAATCCTTGAGGGGTATAGTTTCCAAAATGGGGACACTTGTGGGGGAGCTCCACTGTTTAGGCACATCACGGGCTCTCCAAACGCGACATGGTGTCCGCTAACAAATTGAATGGAAAATCGGCTCAAATTGTTAGCGGACGTCATGTTGCGTTTGGAGAGCCCCTGTGTGCCCAAACATTGGAGCTCCCCCACAAGTGACCCCATTTTGGAAACTAGACCCCCGAAGGCACCTATCTAGATGCATAGTGAGCACTTGGAATCCCCAGGTGCTTCACAAATTGATTCGTAAAAATGAAAAAGTGAAAAAAAAAAACACTTTTTCATTTTTATGAATCAATTTGTGAAGCACCTGGGGTTCCAAGTGCTCACTATGAATCTAGATAGGTGCCTTGGGGGGTCTAGTTTCCAAAATGGGGTCACTTGTGGGGGAGCTCCAATGTTTGGGCACGCAGGGACTCTCTAAATGCAACATGGTATCCGCTAACAAATTGAATGGAAAATCGGCTCAAATTGTTAGCGGATACCATGTAAAGTAGACATGTGGGAAATGTTATTTAGTAACTCTTTTGTGTGACATATCGCTCTGATTTCAGGGCTTAAAAATTCAAATTTTGAAAATTGCAAAATTTTCTAAATTTTCGCCAAATTTCCGTTTTTTTCACAAATAAACGCAAGTGATATCGAAGAAATTTTTCCACAATCATGAAGTACAATATGTCACGAAAAAACAATCTCAGAATCAGGGGGATCCGTTGAAGCGTTCCAGAGTAATTACCTCATAAAGTGACAGTGGTCAGAATTGTAAAAATTGGCCCGGTCATTAACGTGCAAACCACCCGCGGGGCTTAAGGGGTTAAAGAAGTTAAAATTATGTGAAAATGGGAAAAGTCACAAAACTTTGCAACTTTTCAAGAGCTTTATGCCAGTTTTCTGGCAAAAACACTGGTGAATCGGGTTCATAATCTCTAATCCTTTCAGCTCCCTTTAATTAGACTACTTTCAACAAACTAATTATAAGTATTGGGTCTGTTTTTTTTTAATGCTTTTAAAATAATTGTAAATATTTTCAATCCCCTTTTGTTATAAGGATTTCCCAAAAATTAGCTAATCATAGGTTGTCCTGCATTCGTGACAGTGATTGACTGCGCGGTCACTTGGAAGTTTACATTGGCATCACTACAGGGCCGGTAAAGAAGGACTGTCAGGGACCCCCAGAGTGTGGTAAAATGCGCCAACTAATTCATAATTCATTTAATTCTCACACAATATACTAAGTTAGTGTAAGTCTACCAAAAAGCAACAAAACTTGGTGCTAAAAAAATTGAGCATAACTTTTTGAAAAATGAACCAGGTTATGCCAAATCTTACATATTTTGTGACTTTGTGATCAGTTATCAACACAAATATTTTACTCAAATTACCAGATCGATGGATAAGAATTGGGACTTTTCCCTAAATCTCTCCAAAACATCACCGCTTATAGAAGACCACCCTCATATCCAGATCAGATTTTCTGTGAGAGATGCCCAGATTCACAATATAGTATGCATACTGGCCATCTATGAGAAGTCCACCCCAATGGAAGTCCAGTTATTAAAGAGGATTTTACTGTTTATATAAGGGGCAGACAATGACAGTGAAGGGCCCTTAATCAGGACTTCTGATCTGGGTCCCCCACCCTCCATCAGGCACCACCTACATATACATTTCCATGTATATTTATATTAGGCACACATATAAAATTTGCACATGCTAATACTCTATACACATTTTAACGTATGCATATACATAGTGCACACAAACATAAAATACAGACATACACATAAGATGCACATACACAGTATACAGTCCCGGTAGTCCTCATAGTTTTAAGCATGGACCCTGGCAAATTGTAGACGGACTTTTATTGTTCATGGGCTTTAAGGGAGAGAGGCTTCCTTTGTGGAGGACACTCATGAATGCCATTCATTTGCAGTGTACACCGTGTCGTGTTATGGAAAACACTCACCCTAGTTTGGCTTTCTACTTCTTCAGCTAATAGCAATGAATTTGCCTGTCGATTTTCTTCTCATCAGAAGATGCTTTTGTTTAGATGTTAGCTTCCATCTGACTGATAAGAAAAGCTTTGCTGATCTTCTTGTAGACTTCACATTTTTTGTAAAGAAATTATTTTCTTTCTCAGAAATGTCTTGTGACATTTCTCTTCTATGTGGTGCCACTTACCCTTCTCATCAGAGGACGCTTTTGTTTAGGTGTTAACTTCCATAGTCGGCCTGGACGTCTCTGTAAGATGGTTGCAGTTCCATCTTTGTTATAGTTTTGCATCACTTTTGCTACAGTATTCTGACTGATAAGTAAAGTTTTGCTGATCTTCTTGTAGACTTCACATTTATTGCAAAGAAATTATTTTCTTTCTCAGGTTTTGTGACATTTCCCTTCTATGTGGTGCCATTGCTGATAGCATGAAATGGGAAGGAGTTTTCTTTATTAAGTAACTTCCTTTTACAGACACCTGTCTGCTGGACATCTGTTTAATGAATAATTACACTTACCTGTGGTTCAGTTCTTGTTAATTAGAATTTTGTTGTCTAAACTTAGCTTTTCTCTTAAGACTGTTACTGGGATGTTCTCATTTTTGAAACATGATCTTGAATGAGTTTGTTAAGAAAATTACTTTTTTGGGGTCTGCAAAATACCAAATCTTGTTTGCATTCAATGGCTCAAATTTGCGAGAGTATTTTGTAGTATGGTATCCCATATAAAATGATGATTCTGAAAGGAAACTACAGGTTTGCTGACAAATCTATTTGGGTGTACTGATTTATGCTAAACACTGTATATATATATATATATATATATATATATATATTTATATATATAAACCTTATAAGTTTGGTATCACAGTAATCGTACTACTGACTCTGAATCATTTTGCCAGTTTGTTTTTACAACACAATACACACTGTAAAATGAAGGAGCCCAAACCTGGCATTTTTTCTCATTTTTCAACACATTATATGATAAAATGAATGGTGTTGTTCAAAACTACAACATTAAGCGTCAGCACACTGTGATTTGCTGATCTGTAAGATGCGTTCTTTGTGCTGTGAAAATACACAGCTGTGATATCTCACCAAATATTCATAGTGGGAACTTAAAATTATGTTTTTCTGCCATGATTAAGGATGGTTTGGATGTATGAAACATGTTGACCTTTTATTTCTATCTTTGTGGAATTAAGGCTGCATGAACCAGTCACCAACCATTATCTGTATATGTACAAATATTAAGTGCTACTGAGTGCTGTAGGAAAAACTTAGAATAGTGAGGTGATTTGATAGTCCTGCCACAAATAATCTGTTTCTACTGCACACTTAAAATCTCTGATAGTGGGAATGAACATGATTGCCTGCAGTAGTGCACTCCTGAGAGCTGGTGCAGCAGAGAAAATGTCTTGGACATGAGAGTGGGAGGTCCTGATTATGGAGGATGTTAATCTTAGCTCATTGGAGTATAGATATGGTAGAGATGCAGGACTGTGCAGCAGGGTGCAGAGGTTTGTGGATGAGTGTAATGACTGGTACAGGGTGGAGGCACCAGTGTAACTGCTGGACAGAAATATGAGACTGACTGCTGCATTAAGGATAATGAGAAATACATTTAGTGAGAAGAAGAGCAATTAGTGAGTTACAAGTATTTGTGAATTCAAGACAAAAAGGAATCAGAGCAACAGTAACAGATTTTACTTTTTTTTAATTAATAATGGGATGAATAAAATCGTGAACATTATCAAAAGACTAAATCAAAGTCAGGAAGATAGCCGAGGTCAGATACCAGGTGATCAGTAAATGACAAGTTAGACGAGCAGTATGAATACCGCGGAGCCCGATGACAGAGGCGTTACTGAAACTTGTCCAGGTTGACCAGTCAGAAGGCCACAGGTAGATGGTGAAGGTCCTTCTATACAGCTCCAGCAGTGATGATGGATCTGCTGGACTTCAGGGCGCTAGATGCTTAGGTGTCCCGTCTTTTAGATGGTTTTAGGGCAACAGTGACAGCATGCAAATGCGCGAGCAGCCCTGGATAATCCACGCCGGCAGGATGATAAGATCCGGCGGAAGATGGAACCTATGACAAGAGAAATAAATATAATGTAAGTGATGGGACTCCATATTACATGATAATGCTGTGCAGTCACTGTGGCCGGACGGCAGAGGAATATTATCATACAGAGGTCAGGGGTCATTGTCAGCAATCATACATGTGACAATCCCATCACTGACAGATGACATCTACTCCACATGAATTATTCTCACTGACATCACACAACATGGAGTTGATTCTCACACTTACCTCGTCTCTTTTTCCCATTTTTTCCATTTTCTGAGTTTTGTTGCTCCATACTCAGATTTATTGCCGATTTTCTTTCTTCATGAGATGGAAATTCTGATGAAAAATTAAAAAAAAAAATCAATAACAATATCTTCTTATAGGATCTGCTTTGTCATAATATGGATAACATAAGAGACCTATAGTATTGTATAAAACCATGTGGGAATATTTGAGCCTTGAAGTCAACATTCACATTGCTGGTGCTGTAGACATGTACATACCTGGCAATGGGGACGAGGGTGGCAAGATGGTAACAGCATCGTCTGTATTACATACAGGAACAGATACTTTCTGCCTGTTTGAAGAAGAAAAACATGTAAATCTCAAGTAAACTCCATATAAAAGGGGTTGTCTCACTAGAAGAACACCGACTATAAGGACTAGTAGGACATATGACTGTCATAGTGGGGAAGGTCTTCTGCTCAAGACTACCTTTTATAGAGAGCTGAGAGGAAAACAACTACCAAGAATGGCCGGCATTTCATACTACATCTCTCCTACAGTGAGGGCAGCACTAAAAGTGCATGACCGGCCACAATTATGGGCTGTTATATCCAACAATTCCGAAAGCTGAAAGCACAATGACCCATAACCATGGGGCAGTGGATGCTGCATTTGATATTATGGTATTTATGTCCTATATTTGATGTTGTGCACATATATCAGCCTGGAGCTCCCAGTAATGACCCCATAATCTACTCACATTTCTGAGATGTTTGTGTTCGATTCTGGTGTACACTCTGGAGGGGCCTTGGGATCCTCGTTGTTCACCATCCCGTTAGTGGTGGTAGAGTGCTAAATGTGGATAACAATAAGTTATTAAATATATATACTTTTTAATTTTATAGATCCTTTTTTGTACATATTTTGGATTTATCGATCACATACTTACTTTAGAAAGCCTCTCAGAAGATGATGATGCAAATATTCGGAAGATAAAGTTCTCATCGTCCTCACTTGTGCCCTCCGTATCCTCTGAGATCAGATGGTTGTTTTCATCAGAGTGATCTACAAGACATAGGTAAGGAAGGATTGTTAGAGGGTGTCAGTATAACACAGTCGCTATATCTCACTAGGTTAATAGATGATGCAACGTAATAAACAGAATACATGAAAAAAAACTCCTGTACAAAATTAGGGAAATAGGGATACAGTACGAACCCATGGTCAACATAGCTGAGATCCATGAAACATGGATAACATAGTAGACCAGAAAAACCATGTGGAAATATTTGAGCCTTGAAGTCAACATTCACATTGTTGGTGCTGTAGACATGTACATACCTAGCAATGGAGACGAGGGTGGCAAGATGGTAACAGCATAGTCTGTATTACATACAGGAACAGATTCTTTCTGCCTGTTTGAAGAAGAAAAACATGTAAATCGTAAGTAAACACAGTATAAAATGGGTTGTCTCACTATAAGAACACTGACTATAAGGCCTAATAGGACATATGACTGTCATAGTGGGGAAGGTTTTCTGCTCCAAACTACCTTCCATGGATCAGAACACAACTACCAAGAATGTCTGGCAAGTAATACTACAGCTCTCCTACAGAGTAGGCAGTGCTAAAAATGCATGACATGCCACAATTATGGGCTGTTATCTTCTGCATTTTCTGAAGCCAAAAGTACAATGACCGTTAACCATGAAACGGTGAATGCTGCATTTGATATTCTGTTATTTATGTCCTATATTTGGTGTTGTGTACATAGATCAGCCTGGAACTCCCAGTAATGAAGTAATGACCCTTTCTAATCTACTCACATTTCTGAGATGTTTGTGTTGGTTTCTTGTGTATACTCTGGAGGGGCATTGGGATCCTCATTGTTCACCATCCTGGTAGCGATGGTACAGAGCTAAATACGGATAAAAATAAGATATAAAATATTTTTTTATGTACTTTTAGAGTTTTTTTTCTTTTTTTTTACATATTTTGGATTTATTAATCACATACTTACTTTACAAAGCTTTTCAGAAGATGACGTAAAATTTTGGAAGTCAAGGCTCTCATTGTTCTCACTTGTGCCTTCCTCATCCTTTGAGACCAGATGTTTGTTTATATCAGAATGATCTACAAGAAATAGGTAATGAAGTATTATTAGAGGTTGTCAGTATAACACAGTCACTATTTATCACTAATATTAATGGGAACAGATGATCACATATTAGGGAAGATGAGACAAACAGTCGCTTAGTCTAGATGACGTCTCCTTCTACTTACTGATAAATAAGCTGGTGTCTGCGTCTGAAACAAGCTGAGGAACATACTCCAGCTCCTGGCTCAGAATGTTGTCAAAGTCCAAGTCACTCAGGAATGGATGAACCTTGATCTCAAATGCTCCTCCTAGAAAAAGAAAAACAAAAGTGATGCGGACATAGTCAGGGATGGCTCCATATCTGAACAGTTTATCGTAATCTGAACTAATGACAAAACTGAGCCGACATGAAGGAAATAAACTGGAAGTCTTAGTGTGGAGAACTAGAAATACAGTAGATGAGCTGATAGAGAAATGCTGATCTTCATGGACATGAGCGATATGTCCTTGGTCTAATAAGGGAATATTAATACTAGTATATCTGTTACCTGTCCCAAGTCTACGCACAGGATTTCTTTTGAGCAGCTCAGTGATGAGATTCTGAGCATCCAGGGGTGGAGCGCGATCACAATTCCAAATTAGTTCTCCTGTTACATAGAAAATTACAGAAAATAAAACCTCTTTACTGGACTGTAACTTAGAGCAAAGGAAATAACTAAACAAATGTAACCAATCAACGCAATGATCGGATTATTCTACTCACCAATGACAACCCTTTTATAAAGCTCAGTGAGGGAATCAGAATCAAATGGTACACATCCCAGCAGGAATTTATACAGGATGATCCCCAATGACCACCAGTCAACAGGTCTTCCATAGCCTTCTTTCAGGATGATCTCTGGGGCTATGTAACATGGGGTGCCACAGAACTGGAAACCAACAGAACATAGAGATGAGAATCGATGAAACAATTATTATGACAAGATATCATCGTTAAAACACAATGCAGAAGATAAAATATTAGTGGAAAAGTTCTCTAGAAAGGAAGAACGTAGAGAAGAGACAATAGTGTGATGAGATTTGCAAATAACAAGCTAAGTTCTTGTAGGTGATGCTGACCTCACGGTCCTGGAACTCTCTGGAGATGTCCACTGCTAATTCCTTGTAGGTGTTGGTTTTCGGTATCATTAGACCAAGTTTTGAAATCCCAAAATCGGTAACTTTAATATGTCCAGTAGATGTAATCAGGAGGCTGCAAAAGAGAAGATGGTTTTAGCCTCACAGACTGAATGATAATAAATGACAACTTTCCCCACTTTATTATACTTCGGGGGCACTTACTTTTCCGGCTTCAGGTCTCTGTGCACCACACCGTAACTATGCAGGTATTCCACGGCAAGTACCGCCTCTGCAAAGTACAAGCGGGCCATGGGGACAGAGAAAGGACCCCTGGTGCTTAGAAGGGTCCCACAGTCTCCACCTATAGAAGAAAGGAAATATGACCGGTGAGGGGTTTATACAGAAGATAACCATGATATACCACGAGCAGATAACCATGATGTATAATGAGCAGTGAGCGGAAACATCCTGGGGAGATCACACAGATAGTGGCGTACATAGAAATCACAAGACCCCATATCAAAAGTTGTAATTGCCCCCAACCCTAAAAAATAAAAAAGAAATATATTTATATCCCTGTTGAAGCAGCTTGGTGTTCTCACCAGCAATACAACTTTTATGGCCATTTTAGAGTATGATGCTCCCAAAAATGCCCACACCCACACTCAATGAGTATGGTATCCCCACAGTGAATCCTCCTAAGGAGGCCACCACTTAGAAGGAGGCCAGCCACAACCCCCTACTCGGTGTGATGGCACCCACAGCAACCCTCCCACTCAGGATAATGGTTCCCACAGTCCCTCACACAATATAATGGTCCGCATAACTCCCCACTCAGTATGATGTCCCCACACAGAATGGGGGCCTCCATATAGAGTGAGGACCCCCACAGCACCCCACTTAATATGATGACCTCCACTCATCATTCACAGTCCCCCCATATCTAGTCATACGGCCCCCTTTCAGTATTTTGGCCCCTACTAGCCACCTACTCAGTATTTTTGCCCCCACCAACCCCACCTCCTTGAAGAAGCAAATACCGCTGAAATTGTGATGACAGGTGGAGGGATGCTGCCCACTGCCGAGCGTCGACAGACCCCCTCCGACTGATGAGCCCCATAGCGCCCCTGCACCAAGATCAATGAATTTACGAGCATCTTGGTAATAGATAACCTATAGTAAATGCTCTGTGGGGAAGTAACCAACAATGTCCTAATGATATGAGCAGTGATAAGATGAAAGCAGACATGGGCTGAATATAATACAATAGATGTGTCTTACCTCCTACATACTCCATGACCATACACAGGTGAGATCTAGTTGGAAAGGAGCAGAGCATGGAGACCACAAAGGGACAATCAGCAAATGTTAAGATGTCCCTCTCCAGAAAGGCCCATTCCAATCTCTGTGCAGTATTTAGGTTCCGCTTAGCCATTTTCTTCATAGCAAAGGTCTGGTGTGAGTCTTTATGATGCACTAAGTAGACGGCCCTGGAGAGAAGGAGAATCCATCGGTTATAATAAATCCTTATTAATAATCCATCTATAGAAATCATTATATGTTTAATACTGGTATCCAAGGGGTAACATTTCTCCTTGCGGAGAGTGAAATGTTAAGCTTGTCAAGGTGAGGAGACTTTTAAGCCTCAATGATCCTCTGGGAAATATGCAAATTGTCTCTTCAGAGAGGAAGAGAACTAGAACACTAGTGCCCCTTATAGGAAGTAGTAATCCTAAAAGTCAATATCGACCCTTTAACGAGCCTTATCATATGACATGGAATAATAGCCATAACCAAAAACTCAATTTTCGGACACTATGTTTTGGGGTACAAGCACTCATCAGTGCAAAGTGTGAGATATGGTTTGGCTGGGTGAGAGGCATCTGACCGGGATCCAAGCGGTAACGTTTCTCCTTGCGGAAAAAGCCATGTTAAGCATGTCAAGGTGAGGAGACTTTTAAGCTGCAATGCTCTTCTGGGAAATATGCAAATTGTCTCTTTTCAGAGAGGAAGAGAACTAGCACCCTAGTGCCACCTATAGGAAGTAGCAATCCTATTTCCCAGAGGAGCATTGTGGCTTAAAAGTCTCCTCATGTCCGCAAGGAGAAACGTCAACCCCTTGGATACCGGTCAGACACCTCTCACCCAGTCAAACCATATCTCACACTTTGCACTGAAGAGGGGCAGTACCCCAGAACGCAGTTCCTGCAAATTGAGATTTTGGTTTTGGCTATTATCCTAAGTCATGTGACAAGGCTTGTTAAAGGGTCGATATTGACTTTTAGGATTGCTACTTCCTATAGGTGGAGTTCTAGTTTGCTTCCTCTCTGAAGAGACAATTTGCATATGTATAATACTAAAAGTCTGGCCGCCACTATAAATGCACATCTAGAAATACATAAAATAGCACTACATAGATCACCTATTGGAGGTCTCCACAATGCCACTTCTGCCGGAGCCATCACCCAGGTCACATTATAGATACGAGAATCTATCGAAATTCTCTTTGGGCAGATTCGCTATAACTGACCAAATACAATTTAGTGCAAATAAAATTGGTCCAAAATGAATGTGCTCCAGGGCTCTCTTCTGCTGCTGAGGCCAGTGATTGGGCCCACATGGTCATGGTGGAGGGTGTAGATGTCATTGACGTCAATATGGTGTCACCCTTCATGTGACCATGTGTAGCCAACTTCTCTGATCAGCTTCATAATGGAGCCCCCCCCATCAAAACAAAGATCAGAGTGGAGAGCAGAAAAGCTCAGGTGGAGGAGGCAGCATAAGAACAGATGAGGGTCTAGCACAGGCGAATGTAATAATATTATATTATTATATATTATATTATATGTAATTATATTATTTAAATCGCTTTCCTTACAGTTTGATTTGCTACAGATCACATAATTTCCCTATGATAACACTGAATGGCAGAGTGCAGGGGCAGAAGCATTGTCATAGGGAACCCTGAGAAATGTGGCTTATGGCAACAGAAATCTCACCCAAAATTTCCACTGCTGATGAGTTTGGAAGTTTCATAGTCGCTCATATGCGGCTTTCTCGCCGGAACCAATGAATCGATCACGCTCTATAAAAGAATAAGAAATAATACTGATTTATTGAAGATGCAGGAAAAAAGTTACAGATGCAAAAACTTCTCCCCCCATATTATGTCCCAGATGATTTACACTGATATGATGTTGGGAGGATACAAACCGGACGCTGGGCAGACCTGGCGCTAGCACCCAGCACACCCAGGCAAGTGCCGGGGCCCTGAGTAGGCGAGGGGCCCACTTGCTGTCGGGCACCCTGGCGCGGTATGGGACCGGTGAGCAGAGGAGAGTGGTGCCAGCACCAGCTAGTGGGCCTTGCTCCCCCCCCCAATGCTTGCTCAGGACCACGGCCGGCACAATACTTACCTCTCCACAGCTGGTGAGCAGTGAGGTGAGCATTTGATTTTTTTTTTTTATGTATGGAGGTATGGGGCATTATATGGGGGGAGAAGTGACATCCTGCATGGGGCATTGTATGGGGGGGAGGTAGGGACATCCTGCGTGGGGTATTATATGGGGGGGGAGAAGTGACATCCTGCATGGGGCATTATATGGGGGGAGTGACATCCTGCATGGGGCATTATATGGGGTGAGAGGTGACATCCTACATGAGGCATTATATGGGGGGGACATCCTGCATGGGGCATTATATAGGGGGGTGACATCCTGCATGGGGTATTATATGAGGGGGAGAAGTGACATCCTGCATGGGTCATTATATGGGGGGGGGAAGTGACATCCAGCATAGGGCTTTATATGGGGTGAGAGGTGACATTCTGCATGGGGCATTATATGGGGGGTGACATCCTGCATGGGGCATTATATGGGGGGAGTGACATTCTGCATGGGGTATTATATGGGGGGAGAAGTGACATCCTGCATGGGGCATTATATGGGGTGAGAGGTGACATCCTGCATGGGGCAATATATGGGGTGAGAGGTGACATCCTACATGGGGCAGTATGTGTTGGGGGGACATCCTGCATGGGGCATTATATGGGGGGGGGGTGATATTCTTCATGGGCATTATATGGGGGGTGACATCCTGTATGGGCCATTATGTGGGGTGGGACATCCTGCATGGAGCATTATGTGGGGGGGACATCCTGCATGGGGAATTATATGGGGGGTGACATCCTGCATGGGGCATTATGTGGGGGGGATATACTGCATGGGGCATTATGTGTGGGGGACATCCTGCATGGGGCATTATGTGGGGTGGGACATCCTGCATGGGGCATTATGTGGAGGGGACATCCTGCATGGGGAATTATATGGGGGGTGACATCCTGCATGGGCCATTATGTGGGGGGGCACAGCCTACATGGGGCATTATGTGGTGGGCACAGCCTGCATGGGACATTATGTGGGAGGGACATTCTGCATGGGGAATTATATGGGGGGTGACATCCTGCATGGGCCATTATGTGGGAGGGGGACATCCTGCATGGGGCATTATGTGGGGGGGGGCACAGCCTGCATGGGGCATTATGTGGGGGGTCAAAGCCTGCATGGGGCATTATGTGGGGGTCACAGCCTGCATGGAGCATTATGTGGGGGGTCAAAGCCTGCATGGGGCATTATGTGGGGGGCCAGCCTGCATGGGGCATTATGTGTGGGGTCACAGCCTGCATGGGGCATTATATGGGGGCACAGCCTGCGTGGAGCATTTTATGGGGTCCATTATTCTATATGGAGCAATATATGGAGCTCATAATACGGTATAGAGGACTATGTGGTGCCATTATACTGTGTGGAGGACATTACTGTCCGGTCTGCACTGTGAGCTGTGAGGATTCGCCGCTTTCTGAGTTATTGTGGAATTTACAATAGATATCGCTCATGTAATGTAAGAAGTGAAATCTTCGGCCTTGTACTATATATATATATATATATATATATATATATATATATATTTATCTGCGGTATCTGTGCATCATGAATCGTGGTATGTGTTAAAGGGGCCACTGAGACTCTTTCGCCCAGGGCCCACGAAATCCTGGAGCCGCCCTGCAACGGTCATCATACATTACTATAACATTCTGGATAATGTGGGAGATCACACAGAGGAGGACTTACAGGTAATCTGTCACCAGGTGTTTGCTATGTATTCTGAAAGCACCATGATGTAGGGGCAGAGACCCTGATTCCAGTGATGTGTTACTTACTAGGCTGTGTGTGGCTGTTTCAATAAAATCAGTAGATTATCACTAGAAGACTATCTGTCTAGCCAGGTAGTCCTATTGCTCTGTACCCCTGCCTCCACCACTGATTAGCAGCTTTCTGCCTATGCACAGTGTACACAGAAAGCTGCCAATCAATGGTGTGGGCGGGGTTATACAAGACTCAGCATTCAGAGCTCTGCAGCAGAAATAAATAGTGATTTTATCACAACTACTCCACCGAGTAAAGTAATCAACACATGGAATCAGGGTCTCTGTCCCTGCATCATGCTTCTCTCAGACCAAATAGCATAAACCTGGTGACAGATTCCCTGTAATTCAAATGTAATTAACACCATAGGGTCATCTACACTTAGAATAGAGACGTCCCATGGTTGTATGGGGGATAATACTGGACGAGTCATTCACACCCCATGATCTGATGACACACACGCATCCCCCTCTATGATACTTACGGATTCTTGGATCTCCGGGATCTCACTAATTCCATTGTTAGGATTCGACAGCTCAGTTGTTTCTAAAATAATGATGAAGAAATGAAATGTATTAGAGGATATTATTCCTACATAGATAATACAGCAATATAACGGAGAAATGACAAGATGTCTGTAAATGGGATTAATACTCGTTATATGGGGATTCTAAATATGAGAATATACGGGGAATCCATAGATAAATGTAATGTAAATGATGGAGGAACCCCTTCATAAATAACAAAAGACTGACCATCACTTCCGAAAAGAAAATGGGTGTGAACAGGTGCGTACTAAGAGTAGCCATCCAAATATATAACTAACAAAGTTGCACTCTGTAACGCTATAGCATGTAAACATGAAATAAATTAAATTTGAATTGCATTACTGCTGTAGAAAATAGGATAAAAGGAAGATACTTAGCACATAATTTGGCCAATTCATGCATGGCCAGCAGCCACGGCAAGGCGACCTTCTTTTTCTGGGTGCATGCCAAGTAGCCACGGCAAGGTGACCCTTTTTTTTGCTGGGTGCATGCCCAGCAGTCACGGCAAGACGACCTTCTTTTGCTGGGTGCATGCCTAGCAGTCACGGCAAGGCGACCTTTTTTGCTGGGAACCTATCTCCACACATCAGCCCGGGGTGGTTTTAATTACAACAGGATCCTACCTACCCATATAAATGTAGGCTTCAGCCTAGGAGAGGATTCACATTAGGAGAGGATTCCAACAAAAAGATCGCCTTGTCATTGGCTGCTGGGCATTCATGAATTGGCCAAATTATGTGCTCAGTATCTTAGTTTTTTCCCATTTTCTAGAGCAGTAATGCAATTTAAATTTAATTTATTTCATGTTACTTGCTATAGCACTGCAGAATGGACCCTCCATCACATGAATGAGGAAGCCCCCACCCACGCTGCACATACGAGTGATGGTAAGAGAGCTGAAACATAGGAGAGATTTGCAAATTAGCCTGGAAGTGCACTGGGGGCGTGTCACTGCACTTGGATTTCTTCTTTCACGCCCCCAGCGCACTTCCATTCTGATTTGTATATGGTGTCTACTTTACATTTCTCCTGACTGGCACATTGGATTTCTACAAACAATTATTATTAGGGGACAATGGCCTATACCGTCACACCACTACTTCTATATGTAACAATGTGCTGCCAGGTTCCCATTACACAGAGTAGAGAGTAAATCTAACATTATCCTCCGTCCTCTGTAATATCTGGATATTCCTTGTAGAAGGTCGGGTGATCGCTCACCTGTAATCAGATCGCTGTTCAGCTCCGGCTGACTCCTATTAGGGTCAGGGATTTTCGGGCTCACATTTTGCCCATATTTGGCGTCGCCTCCTGTTGTTTCCTGATAGATATAATATATATAATTAATATGTGGAAGATTTTACTAAATCACCAAATACATAAATCATGAAGGACTAAACCAACATTTACAGATGCACCAATTGTAACGATACAAATCCCGCGCCATCTTCAGACCTTTTCTCAGAAAGTCTCCTCAGATACGGTGGATTAAGATACGTCTATTAATATTGATCCTTACCGGGCGTTCCAATGAGCGTTCTAGTATAGACAGGACTTTTTCGGCCAGTTCTTTAAAGACAGCCAAATCTTCAGTCTGAGATCTTTCTTCAGCCTATAAAGAAGGAAAAATGGAAAAGAGAATTTTCAGATGAGAGCGGTCAGAATGGAGGCGGAAATTGTATGTGACATCGGTTCTCTGTCTGCAGATACAATGACTACATACTGTATTTGGGGACTCGTGTTTTACCGTATTTTATGGACTATAAGATGCTTTTTTTTCCAAAATTTTTGACCTCCCTTCTAACACTCTCGCACCCCTCCAATCTATCCTAAACTCTGCTGTCTGACTAATCCACCTGTCCCCCCGCTATTCCCTGGCTTTTCCCCTCGCTCCGCCAATCCCTTCACTGGCTCCACATTACCCAGAGACTCCAGTTCAAGACCCTAACCTTGGCATGCAAAGCCACCCACAACCTGTCTCCTCCATATATCTGTGACCTAGTCTCCCGGTACTTACCTGCACGCAACCTCCGATCCTCACAAGATCTTCTTCTCTACTCCCCTCTTATCTCCTCTTCCCACAATCGCATACAAGATTTCTCCCGTGCATCCCCCCTACTCTGGAGCTCTCCACCCCAGCATATCAGACAGATTATTAATAATAATAATTGTCTGAATGTAGCTTACCAGGGGGGTGGCTGTGGTGGAGTGAGGTCACAGGAGGTGGGGTCACTGCTGCAGGAAGCCGGCAGTAGAAATGGGGCGCTCCTGCGGGCCAGCGGGGTGTCCAGGACGTGCGAGGCTGCGGGCCCTGGGCTTCAAGGAAATGTTAGCGGTGATTTAGGAGGGGAGTCCCCGCTCTGCCCATTGATTTTCTGGCGGTGGGCTTCAGGCAAATGGCCGCTGGAGGCAGTGCATGTGCAGATTTAGATCTCGGCTCAATGACGAGCTGAGATCTCAATTTGTGTATTGGCCATCTCCAGCAGCCTACTTCTTGAAGCCCACTGCAGAGAAATCAATAAGCAGAGCAGGGCCTCCCCTCCTGAATTACCGCTAACATTTCCTTGAAGCCCAGGGCCCGCAGCCTCGCACCTTCTGGACACCCCGCTCCTCCCAGCTTGGGGCCCACAGCAGCGCCCCACTCCTACTGCCGACTTCCTGCAGCAGCGACTCTGCCTCCTGTGACCTCGCTCCACTGCCACCACCCCCCTCAGTAAGAAACCGAAAATTCGGACTATAAGACAGGACTATAAGACAGACCCCCATTTTATTATAATAAATGTTTTTCCTATTTACCTCCCAAAAATTTTTGGTACGTCTTATGGTCTGCAAAATACGATATATTAGAAGAAAAAGCTTCTATCCCTCCATTATTATCTATTAATATTGAGATGTTCTGTGCAGAGTGTCCGCCACTTACCTGGTGTAGTAATGTCCTGATGTTCTGAAGTAAATCCGTCAGATAGTCTGACGTTAGACGACGTTGTCGGTGTTTGGTCACGCAATCCTTTACTAGCTCCATCACCAGCCGGTGAGTGAAGCTGAGGACGCCATCGGGTGGTAGAAGCACACTGTTAGGACGATTGATCATAAGGATCAACAATAGTGCTTTTACCTGAGAAATGTCCAAAACAATTCCAGCCATAGTGAAAAACTGCAAGTGCTATCAGTCACTATAGAGCCAAGAAAGGCACGGGTGAGCCTATGTGCATTGTATATATAGCGACTGTGAGCAGTGATGTCACCATCACCTGTGATGTCATCACGGAATCTTGTGATAGAATCTTCACGGAGCAGCTCTGCGCAAATAGAATGCGGCCTGGTAATATATAAAGTGAAAACACCATACAATTAACTACCCATGTTATCATGGCCGTTCTATTTTATATCCAATTAGAACACAACCAGGATAAAGGTGTGTTCACAAGTTGGATTTTGGCAGCATTTTTTTTCTACCTCAAAAATCAAAGGAGGCAGGAAAAACGCTGCTTAAAATTCAGGTGTTTTTACTTGTGTTTATTTTTCCATTCATTTGAATGGGTGAAAAATGCTGCAAAACCTCTGAAAGACTTGACAAGCTGCAGATTTAAAAAAAATGCAAAAAAAACAGCATGTGAATGAGATTTCAGAAATGTCATTCACTAAGATGGTGCTGTAAAACACAGCATTTATTGCTGCAGAAGAAAAAACAGTGAATACACCCTAAAGATATCCTCAGTCATATTATGGGAAATATTGTATATTTCGCATTTATTATCTCACGTGTTTTTCTTCACCATAGAACTTTTAAGGCTGTGTGCCCACTATGCGTTTCTTAGGCGTTTCTGCAGCGTAACTTCCGCCGCGGAAACACTTAAAAAACGCTTGGTGATAGGTCTGCAATGGTTCCCAATGATAATCCGCATGTGCTGTGCACATGCTGCAGAGATTTCCGCTGCAGATTATCATTGCGGAAAAATCCGCAGCACGTCCTTTAATTTTGCAGAGTCGCTGCGATTTAGCCGCCATTGACTTGCATTGGAACGCATAACATCCGAATGACTAAAAATACACATGTGGATACTATACGACTCAATGCATGGATGGTACCCGGGTCAGGAGATGAAGAGACTCTCCTCCAGACCCGGGTACCATAGTACCTGTAGTTAAAATAGAATTAAAATAAAAAATAAACATATACTTACCTTCTGATGGCCCCTGTCTGCTCCCGGCGGTGCTGCTGGCTCTTCGGCTGCTCGCGGTGGTAAAATGACCTTCCATGATGCCATTTAGTCATGTGACAGGTCACGCGACCGCTGACATCGGCGGTCGCGTGACCTGTCACATGACTAAATGACGTCATGGAAGGTCCTTTTACAGCACCGTGATCCGCCGAAGACACCGGACGCACCGGAGAAGAAGATCGAGGACCATCGGAAGATGAGTATAATGGTTTTTTTTTATTTTTCACCATTATTATTCTTTTTTTTTATTATTGATGCTGCATTTGCAGCATTGTAACTTGGTCACACTATATAAATCCATGCCGGTTGCATGGAATTATATAGTGTGACCAAGTTGTCAAGCACTTTTCCAAGTGATGCTAAAATCACTTGGCAAAGCGCTTGACAATCCAGGGAGATGCAGAAACGCTTAGGAAAAATCCGCAGCATTTCTGCATCGTGGTCATATATCCTAACTCATTGGCGAACTGTTATACAAGGCTATATTCACACTAGACGTTTTTTTAGCGGGCTTTTTTATGCAAATTTTCAGCTGCGTTTTACAGTACCAACAAAGTCTATGAGATTTCCGAAATCTCATGCACAAAGCTTGCTTATTTGTCCTCAGTATTTTGTGCTTTCCATGGCTTTTTGCAATAGAGTATGTCACTTGTTTCAGCGTTTTTCACCCATTAAAAAAAAGGGTGGTGGAAAAAAATGCTGAAAAAAAGCCTAGTGTGAACATTTTGCTGCGTTTTTAGTGAAAAAAGCAAGTATGTGACACACATTTACTTTTGTGATTTTCCCAAGTTTAAACCATCTTGTCTTGGTCACCTGATATAGCAGCTTGGATTATTACAGTTTAATTAAATTAGTGATGCCTACAAAGTAAACATTGGTTGAGCTAGGTGTGAGATTGAACAACACGTGTGGCCCAGGGAGGTGTGAAAATGAACAATGCCTGAGCAACTCAATGGCAAACCATAATGTGAAAGTAAATAGTGTCCTACAAATTCAATGCACTGCCAGGGTCTTAGATAAACTATTCCAGACCAATTCACCCCCCCCTATTACATTTGTAATGTGTACTTTTTCATGAACATATGTCTTGCAATGGTGACCTGTTTTCATGTGTCTATGGTGGAAGCAAAGCTGAACTTTGGGATCCTGAAAAACGCACCAAAAATGCACCAAGAACCACTGCAAAAAAACACACCAAAACCTGCGTTTTTGACGCTACTTCTTTCCTGCCAAGAGATTATGTTTTGCTGCAGAAAAAAAACACCTAGTGTGAATATAGCCTAAGACTTACTCTGCCAGCATTAATAGTCAATATTCTGTATACAAATAGGACTCCAATCCATGTATTCAGTTTATCATAAACAAGCCTGAGTTAATCTGCCAAATACACATAGTATGCTTTCTCATAGGTGAAATATAAATCCTGTTAAAGGTCCAAGTTGCAGCAGTTAAGTAGAACAAAACAGACCTCTTCATTCTTTGTAGGTGGAAAAACTTTCGAAATTTTCAGTGTATCAAGTACTTATACTCCTGACTGTATATAGTATAATTGCCGCACTGCTACATACAGGTGCTTCTCAGAAAATTAGAATATCATCAAAAAGTGAATTTATTTCAGTTCTTCAATCCCAAAAAATGAAACTCATATATTATACAGAGTCATTACAAACAGAGTGATCTGTTTTAAGTGTTTATTTCTGCTAATGTTGATGATTATGGCTTACAGCCAATGAAAACACAAAAGTCATTATCTCAGTAAATTAGAATTAACAAGAAACACCTGCAAAGGCTTCCTAAGCATTTAAAAAGGTCCCTTAGTCAGTTTCAGTAGGCTCCACAATCATGGGCAAGACTGCTGACTTGACAGATGTCCAGAAGGCAGTCATTGACACACTCCTCAAGGAGGGTAAGCCACAAAAGGTCATTGCTAAAGAAGCAGCTGTTCACAGAGTGCTGTATCTGAGCATAGTAATGGACTTGGAAGGAAAAAGTGTGGTAGAAAAAGGTGCACAAGCAACTGGGATAACCGCAGCCTTGAAAGGATTGCTAAGAAAAGGCCATTCAAAAATTTGGGGGAGATTCACAAGGAGTGGACTGCTGCTGGAGTCACTGCTTCAAGAACCACCACACACAGACGTATCCAGGACATGGGCTACAAGTGTCGCATTGCTTGTGTCAAGCCCCTCATGACCAATAGACAACGCCAGAAGCGTCTTACCTGGGCCAAAGAGAAAAAGACCTGGACTGATGCTCAGTGGCCCAAGGTGTTGTTTTCAGATGAAAAGTAAATTTTGCATTTCATTTGGAAATCAAGGTCCCAGAGTCTGGAGGAAGAGTGGAGAGGCCACAATCCAAGCTGCTGGAGGTCTAGTGTGAAGTCTCCACAATCAGTGATGGTTTGGGGAGCTATGTCATCTGCTGGTGGAGGTCCACTGTGTTTTATCAAGACCAAAGTCAGCGCAGCCGTCTACCAGGACATTTTACAGCACTTCATGCTTCCCTCTGCCCACAAGCTTTATGGAGATGGAAATGTCATTCTCCAGCAGGACTTGGCCCCTGTCCACACTGCCAAAAGTACCAATACCTGGTTTACACACAACAGTATCACTGTGCTTGATTGGCAGCAAACTCGCCTGACCTTTACCCCATAGAGAATCTATTATAGAGAATCTATGGGGTATTGTCAAGAGGAAGATGAGACCCCAGACCCCACAATACAGATGAGCTGAAGGCTGCTATCAAAGCCACCTGGGCTTCCATAACACCTCAGCAGTGCCACAGGCTGATCCCTCCATGCCACATTGCCGCATTGATGCAGTAATTGATGCACAAGGAGCCCGAACAACTATTGAGGGCATTTACTAAACATACATTTCAGTAGGCCACCTTTTCGGATTTTAAAAACATTTTTCAAGCTGTTGTTATGAAGTATTCTAATTTACTGAGATAATGACGTTTGTGTTTTCATTGGCTGTAAGCTATAATCATCAACATTAACAGAAATAAACACTTAAAATAGATCCCTCTGTGTGTAATGACTCTATATAATAGATCCCTCTGTGTGTAATGACTCTATATAATAGATCCCTCTGTGTGTAATGACTCTATATAATAGATCCCTCTGTGTGTAATGACTATATAATAGATCCCTCTGTGTGTAATGACTCTATATAATAGATCCCTCTGTGTGTAATGACTGTATATAATAGATCCCTCTGTGTGTAATGACTCTATATAATAGATCACTCTGTGTGTAATGACTCTGTATAATAGATCCCTCTTTGTGTAATGACTCTATATAATAGATCCCTCTGTGTGTAATTACTCTATATAATAGATCCCTCTGTGTAATGACTCAATATAATAGATCCCTCTGTGTGTAATGACTCTATATAATAGATCCCTCTGTGTAATGACTCTATATAATAGATCACTCTGTGTGTAATGACTCTATATAATATAGGAGTTTCACTTTTTGCATTGAAGAAATGAAATAAACTAACTTTTGATGATATTCTAATTTTGTGAGAAGCACCTGTATATAGTATGAAGCCCCACTGCCCCATATCTGTATGTATAATTTGATGCACATGACTCGCCCCCTGGGCCGTGGGGTACACGGAACCGGGCCTTCTAGTGTACGGTGCTGATGGGGGTAGTAGTGGTAACCCGATCCCGTGGCTCAGGGTGGTCAGACCAAATGGTGGCAGTCTATTTATCAGTGTTTTGAATGTCCGACTACGCCACCCGTGGATTGCGGTCAGGGATAACCGCCGCTGCGAGGCAGACTGCTGAGGCTGGTGTTGGTGTGCAGCACAGGTGTAGGATAACTCCCCACGGGAAGAGTGTAGCCTCAGGGCAGTGTAGGTGGATGTTGGGGGTGATAGTGCAGGCCGCAATAGTAAGAGTTCAGAGTCCGCTTCAAACAGTTCAGGGTCTTTATTGTAGATATTATTAATGACCCAACAGTACCGGTTAGGAATGGGCCTGGGTGTCTGAGAGCATTCGGGCGAGCCCCACTGGTCAGGGTGAGTGTGTAGGCCTACCGTTCTCTCTATGCTCTTTCTGACTATCCCCCTTTTCGTGGTGTAATAGCCCACGTCCCTGAACTGGCCGTGTACTTCTCGCCTGTATGGCATGCGACTAGGGCCTTGGGTACCTGTTGCTTGCTCCTCGCTGTACTGGTCCCTCTGTGTGGCGGAGCCTCCAGGATTCTTAGGCCAAGGGACCTGAAATCCCTCGCAGGTTGGTTCTCTGCTGCTGGGCTTGTAACCCTGACAGCCCCGGACCCCAATGCCCGGTAGATTGGTTCTCTTCCAGGACCGGCTCTCGTCGCCTCTGTCCCTGGCTTGCAGTTTCTCCTCTGCCTCACGGACTCCTCAGCTACAGCTGAACTGTCCCTCCTTCTCTGGGACTAGTCTCACTCCTGAGCTAGGTCTTCCAGTTCTCTCTAACCCTGCCCCCAGTTCCAGCTTTTATAGGGGCAGCCAGCTCCCCCTGCTGGCCTGGGACAGGAGGTGCTGTATGCTAATTGTCCCTAACCAGTGGACCTCCCTCCTGCTCTCAGACACAGATTATTGTTTGTGGCATCCAGGCCTGGGGTGACACATTCTCCCCTAGTAAAATTTAGTACTTCGGACTAAACAGGAACCACAAATACAGGGTATAAATGACAACATAACATATACACAAGTATATTTTGTCCTTGAGGTCACAGCGCTTCCGTGACCGGGTGTCCATGTCACCCAACAAGGTGAAGTTTTCCACGGTGTGGGGACCTGTTTCCATAAACCCCAAGTTCCTGGCCTTGGGCGTGGCGACAAGGCTGAGCTCTCTACTTTGGGCCACAAGGAGGCCACACCGGACAGATTTTTCTTCCGTGGCCATCTTCGAAAGAGGGCACCAAGTGCAACTATCTACAAGACAGTTCCGGTTATTCAGCGTCCATAACCTGTTAGTCCATGAACTAGAAAGACTGGAAAAACATAATTAGCAACCAGGCAACAAACATAAAACATTTACAATATACAGCATTTAGATCTTCCAGCGAGCTGGTATTTGCCCCCTAGTGCTCCGGGTTGACCTGCGTAACCCACTGTCTGGTGGTGGTCTAACCTGACTTTCCCCACTAGCATTCAGGGTACAGCTTCTTGCTGGGTTTACAGGCAGTGCAGGCAGCTATCTGCGGGTCCTTTGGCTTACCGCAGGTATGGCAGGCTCACTGTCAGCAGAGGGTTGACTCTCTTGGGCTGCTGGCATGGGTTCTTCTGCCTCTAGGGCTGCTTGGTCTTCTAATTCCTCCTGCTCTCCTGTAGGTTCCTGCTGGGTTGGTTGAAGGAAGTGTAGGACGGGTACCACTATTGCATCATTTATCCGAGTCCAGGACCGGGGGAACTCTCCAAGAGCTGTGCTGATCATTTCTTTCTTGTCTTCTGCGGGTTCAAGGTCATCTTGATCTTCTCCTGCACTCTGTAGTTGCTTGGGGCACCTTTTTAGGTGGTCTCTGGAGACGGTGCTAGTGGTTTCTCCTCCATCCTTGGTAATTACACATACCTTCGGGTTGTTGTGGTTGGACTGCAGTACTGTGTACGGGTCGCTCTCCCACTGGTCATCTAGCTTGTGAAGCCTTCTCTTCCGCTTCAGGACCTGCTCACCAGGTTCCAGGGGACCAGCAGGGGCGTGTTGGTTGAAGAGCCTCTCTTGCTTTTCTCTCGCTTGAGCCAGACTCCTCTCCACACTCTCCTGTACATTCTTGTACTGTAGCCGCCGTTCCGTATCCCAGTCCGCGTCTGGGGAGGTGTCCTCGGGGGTCAGGACTCCCATCTCCAGGTCTATCGGCAGCTTACCTGGTCTTGCCCTCATCAGGTAAGCCGGGGTGCAATTTGTAGCATTCACCAGGATATGGTTGTATAAGTCTATCAGGTCTGGCAGCTTCTCCGGCCACAGGCTGCGTTCTTCCAGGCGCAACGTTTTGAGGAGATCAATGACGATATTATTCATTTTCTCACATAGCCCGTTGGTTTGTGGGTGGTAAGACGTTGTCCGAATCTTCTTACAGCCGTAGAGGTTGCAGAACTCCTGGAAGATTTCAGCCTCAAACCCTGGACCTTGATCTGTCAAGACCTGTTCCGGATACCCGTGTGGACGGCAGAAGTGTTGTTGGAAGGCTCTGGCCGCTGTTTGGGCTGTCAAGTCTTTAACAGGAACCACCACCAGGAACCGGGAATAGTGGTCCACTATTGTCAGGGCATAGACGTAGCCCAACCGGCTTGGAGCCAGTTTCACATGGTCCAGAGCTACCAGCTCAAGAGGCTGCCTGGTGATGATGGGCATCAAGGGCATCTTCTGGCTGGTACCGTCCTTCCTTCTGAGGTTACATGGGCCGCAGTCCCTGCACCACTTCTCTATGGCCCCTCTCATTCCGACCCAGTAGAACCGCTCTCTCAGTAGGAACTCCAGTTTCTTCCACCCGAAGTGTCCCGCTCTGTCATGGTAGGCCTCCAGGACCATTGCTGCATCTCGTCTCGGGACCACTACCTGCCAGGTCAGCTCGTGCGTCCGGTGGTTGACAAGCCTTCTGCACAGCTTACCTTCGTAGAGGAATAGCCTGCTTTTCTCCTTCCATAACTGCTTGGCTTCCTCTGGAGCGTCCGAGCCAGGGCTAGCGTCTGCCTGGGTCAACAGGTCTTTCACCAGGCGAATTGCAGGGTCACTATCTTGCGTTTCAGCCCAGCCGTGGTGAGGTAAGGGATTGAACATGACAGTGGTCAAGTCTTTGTCTCTTACACGGTGGGAGTACTGAGTGGCCCCGTACCGGTGGAATGCAGGGAGCTCTATTTCCTCCAACTCGTCTGGATCTTCTCCCTCATCAGGCAAGTGGGGAATTCTCGATAGGGCATCTGCATTGGCATTGTCTCGGCCTGCCCGGTACTTGATGGTGAAGTCATAGTTTGCTAGCCGGGCCATCCACCGCTGCTCTAGGGCACCAAGTCTCGCATTGTCCAGATGTGTCTACGGATTGTTGTCCGTGTACACAGTGAACTTCACAGAGGCCAGGTAATGCTTGAAACGTTCTGTTACGGCCCACACCACTGCCAAGGACTCCAGCTTAAAGGAGCTGTAATTCTCCGGGTTTCTCTCGGTGGGCCTCAGCTTCCGGCTGGCGTACGCGATCACCCTTTCTCTGCCCTGTTGGTTCTGTGACAGTACGGCTCCCAGCCCCACATTACTGGCGTCTGTGTGGAGGATAAAAGGCTGGCCATAATCAGGGTAGGCCAGGATCTCAATCCCCGTGAGGGCCATCTTCAGCTGGCGGAAGGACTCCTCTTCCGGCTTGTCTCACTTGAAGGGTGGCTTTTGGCTTCTGGTCTTAGATTGTCCTATAAGGAGGTCCTGCATAGGGGCTGCCATCTTGGTGAACCTGGGGATGAACCTTTGGTAGTAGCCTACCAACCCGAGGAACTGCCTCACTTCTTTTATGTTAGAGGGGCTTGGCCAGTTCTTTATTGCCATGATTTTGTCAGGGTCGGGGGCTACTCCTTCTGCACTCACCACATGTCCCAGGTACTGTACCTTCGGCTTTAACAGATGGCACTTGGAGGGTTTCACTTTCATGCCAAAGCCTGCCAGGGCATCGAACACCTCGGCCAGGTGCTTTAGATGGTCCTCGTAAGTCTTCGAATAGACAATCACGTCGTCCAGGTAAAGTAGGACCGTCTCAAAGTTTCGGTGCCCTAGACAGCATTCCATCAGCCTCTGGAAGGTCCCGGGTGCGTTGCAGAGCCCGAACGGCATATAGTTGAATTCACTTAATCCCATCGGGGTGGTGAAGGCGGTCTTCTCCTTATCAGCCTCTGCCACAGGAACCTGCCAGTACCCACTAGTAAGGTCCAAAGTAGAGAAGAAATTAGCTGATTTTAGTGCGACCAAAGACTCCTCTATTCTAGGCAACGGGTATGCGTCTTTATGGGTGATACGATTGACTTCTCTATAGTCCACGCACATTCTCATAGTACAGTCTTTCTTTTTAACCAGAACCAAGGGGGCTGCCCAGGGGCTACAACTGTCTCTAATGACCCCGGCTTCCTTCATTTCTCTCAGCATGCCCTTTGCGTTCTGATAGTGTGCGGGGTGGTACAGATCTGTATCTTTCTTTTATTGGTGGGTGGCTCCCCATGGGGATGTGGTGTTCTACCCCTTTCACTCTGCCGAAGTCTAGCGGGTGCTTACTAAAGATTCTCTCGTACTCTTGAACCACCCGGTAGACTCCTTGTTTTTGGTGCAAGGGAGTGGAGTCAGCACCCACGTGGAGTTTCTGGCACCAGTCCTCCTTGGGTTTCTGGGAACCATTACCCTCTGCTTGGGGAGATGGAGGCAAGGGTTCCATGGCCCTGACAGCATTGTGTTCAACAGTATACAATTTGGCTAGTGTAGCGTACCAAGGCAAGTGTACTTCCCTTTCCCCAATGTTTAAGATCCAGACGGGCACCCTTCCATGGCGGACATCGACCACCCCCTGGGCTGTCAAAATGGTGGGCCTGCTGTCTGAGTACACGGGTTCTACCATGGCTTGGTAGTCTCTCCCTCTTAACCCGATTGCATTCCGACACCAGATCATTTCACTTTTGGGGGGCATGGCAATGGGGAACGGGTCGCTCATCCATTCCTCACGCTACCGATCTCACCACCAGACAGTTCTACCTGTTGCCATCTCATCAGGGCTCTTATCTCCTTCTGGAGGACCCTCTGCTGGCTGGAGCTCACATTCATCGCCACCTGCTGCAAAATTACAATTGCTTCTGAAAGACAATTTTCAATCACATTAGTACCCAAGGTTATTTTAGGGTGACTTTCTCGACGGTCAATGTCCACAATGATCACTCCCTGTGCCGGCAGTTCAACTTTACCAATCTTAATGGTCATCTCTCTGAACCCCACCTGCGGCACGGGTTGACCATTGCTGGCGATGATGCTCAAGTCATCATCTGGATAACGAGTTATATCAGTGTCACTCCAGTACTGCTTGAAAAGTACATATTGGATGGTAGTCACTTGGGACCCGGTGTCCAGCAGTGCACTCATGGGGATACCGTCCAGCACTACGGGTAAAACCGGGCGTTCCCCTGCCTACTTACCACGCCAATTAGATGGGCCTGATGACCTTATACCTGGGGGTTGGCCCTTTGCCCCAGGTCGGACCCATTTAAAGTACAGTACCTGGCTACGTGTCCCGGCTGGCTGCAACGGCGGCAAATCGGCTGTCCATCCTCAGTGTAATGATCGGCGGGCCTCCCTCTGAACGACGGGATCCTCCTCCGTCGACGCCACGGGACATCCTCCGGACTGGAAGCCAGCTTGATTGGTCCTGACGGGTCCATCTGTAACGACTGTACGGTCCTGGACAATGCAGCAACACTCTTTGTTAGTTCTTGGACCTTATGGTGCAGGTTTGCAGGCGGGGATGGATTTAGGGCCTGCGCATCAGCCCCCACAAGGTCTGCGGGATAGGGTGCCGCCCCCTGGTGGTAAGGGATGGCAGGGCGCCGGGAAGCTACAGCGCCACCCGGTGCAGGTTCTCGGAGCACCCGGATGGCCCTATCGTTGAACTGTGCAAAAGTCAAATCGGGGTTCTGTAGGGCCATGAGGCGCAGCTGGGTTCTGTGGGCGCTGGACAGCAGACCTTCTATGAACTGGTCAGTCAATAGTTTATCTGTATCCTGCACGCTGCCAGGGTCAGCTTGCTTA
This sequence comes from Phyllobates terribilis, assembly GCF_046119375.1. Lineage (NCBI taxonomy): Eukaryota > Metazoa > Chordata > Amphibia > Anura > Dendrobatidae > Phyllobates > Phyllobates terribilis. The sequence continues at coordinate 1,222,257 of NW_027363189.1, forward strand.
ATTGCCCCCAAGGCTTCCTGTAAATTTAGGGCATAATCTCGGATGCTATCTTGAGCTCGCTGCTTACATCCATAGAACCGCATTTTGATTTCTGCTGAGGTACGGGTATCAAAGGTGTCCCGTAGACGGGTCAGAACCCCCCTTACGGTCCTTTTCTCCTCAGCTGTCCAAGACTTTACCTCCCGCTGGGCCGCACCAGTTAACTGCCCTATCAGTATGCTTACCTTCTGTTCTTCTGTCAGGGGATAAACTTTGAACAGGCTATACAGCCTTTCTTTAAAGTCACCCAAGGTATGCGACTCGCCAGCATACTGGGCATCCAGGCCGCTCCGGGGATATAGGCAGGGGTGGATTAAGAGTAGCAAGGGCCCCGGGCAGTTTAGAAGGCGCGGGCCCCCTCCACACACCTGATTTATCACGTGACATGTCACATGATCCCCTGTGATAGATCATGTGATAGTTCATGGGAAATTAATTTGGCATAATATTAATTGTGCTGCCTCATCTGAGAGCAGCACAATATTGGGGCAGATACCCTGATTCCAGCGATGTGTCACTTTTTCAGCTGCTTGTTGCCATTTTGAGAAAATCACAGTTTTATCTGCTGCAGATCTAGCAGCTCTCTGAATGCTGCGCTCTGTATAGCCCCACCCACACCACTGATTGGCAGCTTTCTGCCCATGCTCAGTGTACACAGAAATCTACTGATCAGTGATGGGGGTGGGGTCCTACAGAACTTACTAGTCATCTAGTGATAATTACCTTCTGACAAATCAATGATTTTATCAAAACAACACTAAACAGCCCAGTAAGTGACACATTACTGGAATCAGTGCCTCTAACCCTACATTATGCTGCTCTCAGATTAGGTGGCAAAAACCTGATGACAGATTCCCTTTAAAAGAGCTGTAAAGACAAAAAAGTTTGTATTAAAAAAATACAAGCCATTTGTTAAATTAACTTTTTTTCATTGTTAATTCACATTAGACTGTATCTTCAACACTTTTGTCAGCAGGTCCTATTACAGACTCTGAATAGGGCAGCTCTCTCCCTCTCCCTCAGCAGAAAGTCACAGCATGGTTAAAAAACTGGATCTTTTATGATTTTCTCATAATAAATAAAAAGGACATGCAAGTCCTCCAAACTATTTTTCGTTTCTCTATAGGGGAGGTCCTAAATCTTTCTTGCTCTTTAGTTGATCACATGTCAAAAATGCAAAGCATTTACTATGAACTCGCCTAAAAAAATATACACTTGGAGAGTAATATCATCATCTGCATGTAAATATTCCTTGACTCTAAGGGCTCGCTCACACTGTCGTATAACACGGCCGAATGCTATGTGATGTTTTATCGGATAGGACTCGGCTCTATGTTATACTATGGGACAGTGCGATTATTGGCATGAGAAAATAATCTCATTCGATATTCGGACCATGTGCACCCATACAAGTCTATGGGTGCACGTAAAACATTGGACTGCACTCGGATGTCATCCAAGTGCAGTCCGATGAACACTCACAGAGACTATGGAGAAAGTAAGTTCTCCATCTTCTCCATATCTGTGCTGCGAGAGAATCGGATCACACTCAGTTGAAGCTCTGACAGAGTTTGAGCCGAGTGTCATTAGCTTAATTGGCCCTATTCTCTTGCATGAGAGAATATATGGCTTAGTGAGTGGACCCTAAAACTGAATAGTAGTGACGGACAGGCACCTCACAAGCGGGATCCATGTAGCTCTCAGATGTCATGTAGGTAGGGCTTCATTCCATGGGGTAGAGCTTAATTTCAAGGTATATAAAAAAATGGACTTCAAATAAAAATTAAATAAACACAAAAATCACTAATTGAATTATTTTTTTCATATTTATGTTTGCAGCCCCTTTAAAAACCCTTTGAGGACCAAGGCACATATATGTCCCATAGTTTTAAACTGGAAAAAAAATTGATTGAATAAAATTTAAGGTCCTCCAAGGTTTAAGTAGGTCATAAATTCATATGAATACTTGCTCATACAATTGCACATGCCAAAAGATGAAGAAGAACAGAATCAAAAATATGACATTAAGTGGAACACTTACAGGTATTCAAGGTGAAAGAGACCAGCAAAGGCATCGTCTCGAATGACAGTAAATGAGTTAGAATTCAGCAAGCTGAAAATGAAGACAGCAGGTTAGAAGCGAACCAGACTTTATGGTGCTCAGAATTAGTCAAGCAGAATTTATTGACTGCTCTTGCAAAACACTGAGACTCCCGCTGTGTATAGATGGCTCCGTGCGGCCTCCCGCTGTGTATAGATGGCGCCGTGCGACCTCCCACTGTGTATAGATGGCGCCGTGCGGCCTCCCGCTGTGTATAGATGGCACCGTATAGATGGCTACGTGCGGCCTCCTGCTGAGTATACGTGTATAGCTGGCTACGGTCGGCCTCCTGCTGAGTATAGATGCCGCACGGCGCTCCCCCCAGAGACAGCAGGAGGCCGCACAGCGCCATCTATACTCAGCGGGAGACCGCACGTAGCGATCTATACACAGCAGGAGGCCGCACGGCGACATCTATACTCAGCGGGGGGCCGCACGTAGCCATCTATACACAGCGGGGGGCGCACGTAGCCATCTATACACAGCGGGGGGGCGCACGGCGCCGTCTATAAACAGCAAGGGGCCGCACGTAGCCATCTATACACAGCGGGAGGCTGCACGGAGCCCCCCCAGAGACATCAGGAGGCCGCACGGCGCCAACTATACTCAGCAGGAGGCCGCATGCAGTCATACACACACACAAACATATACAGACACGCATAAACACATTTGAAACACAAAAATACATACAAACAGGCATCACACAATGACATCTGCCCACACACACACACACACACACAAACAGACAGACATCACACACACACACACCTGCCCACACACACACCTGCCCACACACACACACCTGCCCACATACACATCTGTGTGTGTGTATGTATAGTGTGTGTGTGTGTGTGTATAATGTGTGTGTATGTATACTGTGTGTGTATGTATAGTGTGTGTGTGTGTGTGTGTATAATTTGTGTGTGTGTATTTTTTTTTTAAGTTAAAAACAAGTAAAATGCTTGTGGCATCAATATCAAGACTCCAGATATAAGGGCCTATTCACACTGAATTTTGCAATGCATTCATCTCCTCTTTCCAGGCTTCTATCTAAATCCCTGAAAAATGGCATTCAGATGTGCCTTGACATAGCCATTGATTTGAACAAAGGCAAACCGAGGCTAAAGTCTGAATCTTTAGGCTCCATTTTCTCTGCTTTCAGATGTCTCATTTCAGACAGCACAATCCTGAATTTCAGGGATTCAGTTGTAAGCCTTGTGTAAAGACCTGAATGCAGCGCTGAATGTAGTGTGAATAGGTCCTTACATCCTACACCACCTCAGGGGTTTGTTGTTATGGAGTATTGCCCCTGGGTGGCCGCAGTTATGACCACCACCAGGGCTCGCGGTCACCCACCATAACTTTGGTATTCTGGGGAGCTGGTATAATGAATATCTGAGAAGAGCCCTAGAGAAGCAAGAACATTGGACAACCAAGAGGTGGTGGCCTCAAGTCAGGTGTAGTGTTCAACAGGGCAAGAATTTCTAACCTGCCCCCACACACACACACACACACATATACACACACACACCTGCCCACACAGACACACACACACACCTGCCCACACAGACACACACACACCTGCCCACACACACACACCTGCCCACACACACATCTGCCCACACAGACACACACACACACCTGCCCACACACACACACACCTGCCCACACACAAACACACCTGCCCACACACAAACACACCTGCCCACACACACACACCTGCCCACACATACACACCTGTCCACACACACACACCAACACCTGCCCACACACACACACACCTGCCCACACACACACACCTGCCCACACACACACACACCTGCCCACACACACACACACACCTGCCCACACACACATCTGCCCACACAGACACCTGCCCGCAAACACACACACACACACCTATATACACACACCTGCCCACACACACACCTGCCCACACACACACACACACCTGCCCACACACACACACACACCTGCCCACACAGACACCTGCCCACACACACACACACACATATACACACACACACACCTGCCCACACAGACACACACACATATACACACACACACATATACACACACACACACACCTGCCCACACAGACACCTGCCCCCACAGACACCTGCCCACAAACAAACACACACCTGCCCACACACACATCTGCTCACACACACACTCACCATCCCCCGGCTCAATTCCTCCTGCCTGCTCTCTCTCTTTTCCGGTGCAGCACTGCAGGCCGGGGCGCACTGTGTGACGTCACAGCTAGGAGACACAGCCGCGCACAGGGCCATGTCTCCTAGCAGTGACGCGGCCGGGCCAGCACAGGGAAGTTAACTGCTGCAGTGCTGGCCCGGCCGATGAAGAAGTAGCGGTGGCCGCTGCTGGGGGAGCAGTCCAGGCCCCCCCCTCCCGCCACTGCTACCGCTATGTGCCGCGGCGGCCCGCACATATAATGAGGGCAATCCGGCATTAGACACCCCGCCTGGAGCCGCGGACCCCCTGCAGGCTCGGGGCCCTGGGCGGTCGCCCGGATTGCCCTCATTATAATCCGCCTATGGATATAGGGCATGGAAAACGGCATCACAGCTGCAGCGGCTACGCTGGTGGTAGAGGGTCCCTCCGCGTCCGACATCTTCCTCCCTCCTAATTAACCGTGGCCTACCTTCTGGCGATCCTCTTCTGTAGGCCGCGGCTTCCCTCGCGATGCTCTGGGAGAGCACCTTGCGTTGCTCGGTGATGACGTCGGCATCCGCTGGATCTCCATCCAGGACCTTGAGCAGCGTCTCAGCGTAGGGCGGGGCTTCAGGTCTCACGCGTTTTTGGACGTCCACGCCCCTCTTCTTCCCGCGCGTCGTCCCGAAGATGGCGCCCGATGGCGGGAAACGGCTCCGATTGGCGGGAAATGGCCCCAAATGGCGGGAAACTTCACTCAGATATGTATAGAGTCTTTTCCAGGCACGCAATACCCGTTTGTGGCGGGTTGGTCACAATTCTGCCGACTACGCCAAAGCTGACTCCCCCCCTGGGCCGTGGGGTACCCGGAACCGGGCCTTCTAGTGTACGGTGCTGATGGGGGTAGTAGTGGCAACCCGATCCCGTGGCTCAGGGTGGTCAGACCAAATGGTGGCAGTCTATTTATCAGTGTTTTGAATGTCCGACTACGCCACCCGTGGATTGCGGTTGGAGATAACCGCCGCTGCAAGGCAGACCGCTGAGGCTGGTGTTGGTGTGCAGCACAGGGGTAGGATAACTCCCCATGGGAAGAGTGTAGCCTCAGGGCAGTGTAGGTGGATGTTGGGGGTGATAGTGCAGGCCGCAATAGTAAGAGTTCAGAGTCCGCTTCAAACAGTTCAGGGTCTTTATTGTAGATATTATTAATGGCCCAACAGTACCGGTTAGGAATGGGCCTGGGTGTCTGAGAGCAATCGGGCGAGCCCCACTGGTCAGGGTGAGTGTGTAGGCCTACCGTTCTCTCTATGCTCTTTCTGACTATCCCCCTTTTCGTGGTGTAATAGCCCACGTCCCTGAGCTGGCCGTGTACTTCTCTCCTGTATGGCTTGCGACTCAGGCCTTGGGTACCTGTTGCTTGCTCCTCGATGTACTGGTCCCTCTGTGTGGCGGAGCCTCCAGGCTTCTTAGGCCAAGGGACCTGAAATCCCTCGCAGCTTGATTCTCTGCTGCTGGGCTTGTAACCCTGACAGCCTCGGACCCCAATGTCCAGTAGATTGGTTCTCTGCCAGGACCGGCTCTCGTCGCCTCTGTCCCTGGCTTGCAGTTTCTCCTCTGCCTCACGGACTCCTCAGCTACAGCTGAACTGTCCCTCCTTCTCTGGGACTAGTCTCACTCCTGAGCTAGGTCTTCCAGTTCTCTCTAACCCTGCCCCCAGTTCCAGCTTTTATAGGGGCAGCCAGCTCCCCCTGCTGGCCTGGGACAGGAGGTGCTGTATGCTAATTGTCCCTAACCAGGGGACCTCCCTCCTGCTTTCAGAAACAGATTATTGTTTGTGGCATCCAGGCCTGGGGTGACACACACACACTGCTCTATATTTAGTATGATGCCCCCACTCCTCCATATATATAGCATGATAGTCCCACTGCTCCATATATAGGTGCATCTCACTAAATTAGAATATCATCAAAAAGTTAATTTATTTCAGTTCTTCAATACAAAAAGCTGTCTTTCAGCTCATCTGCACTGTTGGGTCTGGTGTCTCTCATCTTCCTCTTGACAATACCCCATAGATTCTCTATAATAGATTCTCTATGGGGTTAAGGTCAGGCGAGTTTGCTGCCAATCAAGCACAGTGATACTGTTGTGTGTAAACCAGGTATTGGTACTTTTGGCCGTGTGGACAGGGGCCAAGTCCTGCTGGAGAATGACATTTCTATCTCCAAAAAGCTTGTCGGCAGAGGGAAGCATGAAGTGCTGTAAAATGTCCTGGTAGCCGGCTGTGCTGACTTTGGTCTTGATAAAACACAGTGGACCTACACCAGCAGATGACATGGCCTCCCAAACCATCACTGATTGTGGAGCCTTCACACTAGACCTCAAGCAGCTTGGATTGTGGACTCTCCACTCTTCCTCCAGACTCTGGGACTTTGATTTCCAAATGAAAATTGGAACTCTAGGACCTTGTGGAGTGTGTCAATGACTGCCTTCTGGACATCTGTCAAGTCAGCAGTCTTCCTCATGATTGTGGAGCATACTGAAACAATATTGAAGAACTGGAATAAATTAACTTTTTGAAGATATTCTAATTTAGTGAGATGCACCTGTATATACTATGATGGTCCCACTGCCCCACATACATATAGTATAATGGCCCCACTACTCCATATGTAGTATGATGGACCCACTACTCCAGATATATAGTAGGATGGCTCCACTGCCCGATCATTTAAAAAAATATCTCACTTAATCCTGATTCCCTACATCACGGCCTCTGTCTCCTCTTCCATGGCGCGACAGCAGAGCAGAGCGATGCAATGATGTCACCGAGCCACCTGCGTGAGGATGCTGACATCTCGTTAACCGCAGGCCTATGGCGATCTGTGGCATATGAAAGAGATAGTGATAGGGCAGGGAGCTTGTGTCCCACTGCTTTATCATGCGACGCCTCTGCATAAGAGATATTAGGGCTACATTAGCTACGTCACAGAAGACACTGGAGCTGGAGTATATAGAATAGGAGACACTGGGGCTGGCGTATATTCATCACAGGATACATTGGGGCTAGAGCATATACATCACAGAAGAAGCTGGAGTATATAGAATAGGAGACACTGGGGCTGGAGTATATAGAATAGGAGACACTGGGGCTGGCGTATATTCATCACAGGATACATTGGGGCTAGAGCATATACATCACAGAAGAAGCTGGAGTATATAGAATAGGAGACACTGGGGCTGGAGTATATAGAATAGGAGACACTGGGGCTGGCGTATATTCATCACAGGATACATTGGGGCTAGAGCATATACATCACAGAAGAAGCTGGAGTATATAGAATAGGAGACACTGGGGCTGGAGTATATAGAATAGGAGACACTGGGGCTGGCGTATATTCATCACAGGATACATTTTGGCTAGAGCATATACATCACAGAAGAAGCTGGAGTATATAGAATAGGAGACACTGGGGCTGGAGTATATAGAATAGGAGACACTGGGGCTGGCGCATATACAGTTCTGCTCAAAAGTTTACATACCCCGGCAGAATTTTTCCTTTCTTGGCCTTGTTTCAGAAAAAATGAATGATAACAAAAACACTTTTTCTCCACTCATGGTTATTGGTTGGGTGAAGCCATTTACTGTCACATTTCTGTGTTTTCTCTTTTTAAATCTTAATGACAACTAGTGATGAGCGAGCATGCTCGCTACTGCTCGGTGCTCGCCCGAGTATCTCACTGCTCGAGATGCTCTGCGCTCACCGAGTATTTCCGGGTTGGTCGGGTGGGAAGTCGGGACCCATCCCTGCATGTTTGGTGCTCTTTACAGAGCCAATGAACATGCAGGGATTGCCTGCCATGCACTGTAATGCCATAGCCATGTTGGTTGTGGGCATTACAGTGATTGGCTGGCCGCACAGCGTCATCAGGTCTATATCTGACCTGGCGCCGCCATGCTCATCACAGTCACTCTGGATCAGACAGTGTAGGGAGAGCTGATGCTGCGTTAGGGAGAGATTTGATCGTGCATTAGGTAGTGTAGTGAGAAAAACCGCACATTACACATATACATCTCAACAAACAGTCCTTCTGAGGACTAATCCATCTGCAGATATATCAGGCAGGCAGTGTAAATAGGCAGGCAGGCAGTGTATATAGCAGACTGCAGTGCATATAGCACAAGAGGCTCCATTCCAAATCTGCCTTCTGCTGCTGTTAGATATTTCTATACAAAGGCCCAGGTCTCAGGGGCGAGGAATACTTTTCTTTGGATCTTAATCCTCATTATTTGCTTATAAAGCAATCCAGAGAACAACGTTTTTCTGCACCATTTGCTTGTTGGCACTGCAGAATACAGCCAGGTCCTTTCCATATTAGAGCGCTAGAAATCCAGCTATTTAAAACTGTGTTTTCTCCGTCACACAGATCACATATACGTTGTCAGAAAATACTGCCATTTCTGGCCTCCATTTTTTCAGTGTGTCAGTGAAGCAATTCACAGCAGTTTGCTGTTCACACTACTTACCTACAGGCCAGGTATTTAAAACTCTGTTTTCTCCATCACACCGATCACATATAACTTCGCTTCAAACTCAATCATTTGTAGTGAGCGTGGAAGATACTATCCTCCATTTAAAATGGGCAAGGCACGTGGCAAGGGACGGGGAACTGGACGTGATGGTAATGGTGCATGCAGAGGCCGAGTACAAGGCCGTGGGCAAGCCGAAATTGTGCCACAACAAACACCCACATCTTCTCGCCTGACCTTCCTGTCCCAATTTCTAGGGGACCGCAGCACACCACTATTGAACCCAGATCAGTGTCAAAAGGTTGTTGGTTGGATAGCGGATAATGCTTCCAGTCACTTAGCCACCACCACCACCACCACCCTGTCTTCCACACGGTCAAGTCTCAGTAGCCATGAGTCTGGACCTCATATTCCTCACCCTGATCCTCCTTCCTCCCACCATGCCGAGTACCCAGAGACAATTGGTCCCACACTTGGACAATCTGAAGAGCTGTTCACTTTTCCATTTATAGATTCGGGCCTCTCGCCCGGTCCACTTGAAGCGGGGCAAGAGGAGATCACGTGTAGCGATGCCCAAATATTTGAGCAGCCACGGTCACACGAAGGCGACGGTGGGAAACTGTCATAAGAGGTGGACGATGATGAGACACAATTGACAGAAAGTCAGGAATAGTACCAGGGTGCAGAAGTGGGAGACGAGGTGGTGGATGATATAGTAACTGACCCAACCTGGCAGGAGGACATGCAGAGCAAGGACAGCAGCACACAGGGGGAGGGAGGCAGAGCACCCCAACAGGCAGGAAGAAGCAGTGTGGTGGCCGCAGACAGAAGGCAGGCTACCATTTCCCGTAACACCAACATGAAGGAAGTTGCCACTACAACTGTTAGGTCTTCCCGAGTCTGGTTGTTTTTTAAAGACTCTGCCGATAACTCCAAAAAGGCCATTTGCATCACGAGCCAGACCAGCATCAGCAGGGGTGGCAAAACGACCAGCCTGACCACCACCAGCATGATGAGGCACATGGCAGCAAAGCACTCGACTTTGTGGGCCGAACACCAGGGTCCAGGAACAGTGTCTACAGGTGGCACCATTGCTTCTTCTGCTGTTGTGCATGCAAGTCAATCCCCTGTCCATAGTACAAAGATGCCTCCTGCCCTGCTCCTGTCATTGCACACTCTCAAGTAGCAGCATCAGGAAGCACGTCCATGTCCTTGTCCCAGCGCAGCGTTCAGTTGTTCATACTCCAGTCCTTGGAATGCAAGCGCAAATATGCAGCCAACGTCCCACAGGCCACACTACTAAATTCTCACAATTCACGACTGCTTGGCTCGAAATGTTGCCTTTTAGGCTTGTGGAAACAGAAGCATTCCGCAACCTGATGGCGGCGGCCGTCCCTCGGTACTCTGTCCCCAGCCGCCACTATTTCTCCCAGTGTGCCGTCCCCACATTACACAAGCAAGTGTCCCAAAACATTAGCCGTGCCCTCAACAACGCAGTTACCGGTAAAGTCCACCTAAACACGGACACGTGGACAAGTGCTTGTGGGCAGGGACGGTACATCTCGCTGATGGCACACTGGGTTAACATAGTGGAAGCCGGGACCCAGTCGGACCTTGGGACGGAACACGTCCTCCCGACGCCAAGGATTGCAGGCCCTAGGTCAATCAGGGTTGCCCCCACGGTCTACAGCTCCTGAACCTCATGCTCCTCAGCCTGCTCCTCCTCCTCAGCCTCCATCTCCGAAATGACCACATCAGTCACAAGCTGGAAGCACTGCAGCACTGCCTCGGCCAAGCGGCAACAGGCTGTGCTGAAGCTAATATGCTTAGGTGAAAAAACACACAATGCTGAAGAGTTATGGACAGCTCTGAAAGAGCAGGCAGATCTGTGGCTCAAACCGCTGAACCTACAGCCAGGCATGGTCGCGTGTGACAATGGCTGGAACCTGGTGGCGGCTCAGAGGCGAGGCGAGCTCACACACGTACCATGCCTGGCCCATGTGCTTAACCTCGTGGTTCAGCGGTTACTCAAATCCTACCCGGAGCTGCCGGATCTGCTTGTTAAAGTATGCCGCCTGTGTGCCCATTTTAGAAAGTCAGCTACAGCTTCCGCTGCCCTTGCAGTGTTTCAGCAGCGTTTGCAGCTTCTGGCTCACAGACTGGTGTGTGATGTCCCCACACGTTGGAACTCTACATTGCAGATGTTGGGAAGGATTTGTGAGCAGAAGAGGGCAGTTGTTGAGTACCAGCATCAAAAAGGCTATCGGTATTCAGTTCAGACTCCACACATAAGACCTCAGTAGTGGACGTGGATGTCAGACATATGTACCATCCTCCAAAACTTTGAGGACTCCACCAAGATGGTGAGCGGCGATGACGCCATAATTAGCGTCACCATCCCGCTTCTCTGTCTTCTGAAACGCTCTCTGCTCACAATCAAAGATGATGCATTGCAGGCGAAGCATGATAAGATGGAGCAATTAACCATACAGGGTGATTACACACTGCCAAGCCTCATCTCATCCCAACGTGGATTGGGTGACAATGAGGAAGAGGAGGAGGAGGAAGGACAGGAACTAGTTTCATGCACTATAGACGGTGCTATCTGCACAGCTGTCATACCGTCTGTTCAGCGTGGATGGCCAGAGGACAGAGAGGAGGAGGAGGAGAGCATGGTCAGTCATCCTCTTGGTGAGGACACGGAAGTCTTGCCTGTTAGTAGTCTGGCACGCATGGCTGAGTTTATGTTATGCTGCCTTTCCCATGACCCTCGCATTCTCAAAATTTTAGGTCATTACTGGTTGGTGACACTTCTAGACCCACTCTACAAGGAGAACTTTATATCTCTTATTCCTGAGGCGGACAGGTGTACAAAAATGAGGCAGTACCAGAAGGCCCTTGTTGCGGACCTATTAAAAAAATTCCCATCTGAAAACGCTGGAGGCAGAGGGCACACTTCGTTCGACAACCAAGGAGTACAGGCGAGAGAGACACAACTTCAATCCAGCAGAGGCAGGGGAACACTGTCAAAGTTCTGGGAGAGTTTTCTCAGACCCTCCCATCGCACAGGCCCTGAGGCGCAGGGTACTCTCACAAGGAGTGCAAAGTTTGGGAAGATGCTGAGGGAGTACCTTGCCGTACCGTACCAACGTCCTCCGTGATTCCTCTGTGCCTTATAAATATTGGGTATCCAAGCTAGATATGTGGAATGAACTGGCTCTCTATGCCTTGGAGGTCCTGGCCTACCCTGCCGCCAGCGTTTTATCAGATCGGGTTTTTAGTGCCGCTGGTGGAATTATAACTGATAAGCGCATCCTCCTGTCAACTGAAAATGCTGACAGGCTGACTCTTATAAAAATGAACAAGGGCTGGATTGGGCCAGACTTCTCAACACCACCGAATGATAGCAGCGTAACATAAACTCAAATCCAGTGTCTTTTCTTGGGAGGTGTATTCCCATGCACCTTTTCACACCCACACATGGGTATACGCTTCCTGATTTTGGCTATTTGCTCTTGTCCTCCTCGTTCTCCTCATCCTCCACCACCATATCACCAGGGTGACCGTGGTCCATGATGCAACACCCACATAATTTTTTTTAAGGGTGTTTGACTCGCCCCTGGGCCGTGGGGCACTCGGAGCCGGGCAATAGGGAGACGGTGGGGGTAGTAGTGGCGACCCGGTTCCGTGGCTCAGGGTGGTCAGACCAGTGGTAGTCCTTTAGCCGTCCTAAGTGATGTCCGACTGCGCCACCCGTGGATTGCGGTTATTATGAACCGCCGCTGCAAGGCAGATCGCTGGGGCTGATGATGTATGCAGCTGAGGTAGTGTGACTCCCCACGGGAAGAGTGCAGCCCCAGGGCAGTGTAGTGGATGGTGGGGGTGATGGTGCAGAGAGTCCCAGTGCCGTTAGTGCTGGAGGAGCGAAAGAGTACACAGACAACGTACTGCAGTCCAATGTCTTTTACTCACAGTTCATGTACTCCGGGTCACTTCTGTCAGCAATGACCGCCCGAGCCGTGCTGCGTCCACCAGGTGAGGGGCTCGGTCAACCCCAGGCAGTTCAGGAGCATGACACAGGACCCCTTCAATCCTTTCTCTGGCCTGCCTCACCAGTGACCCACTTTTGTCCAGCTGCCGCAGACTTGTGCGGGTAAATGTGGTTCCCGTTCCCCGCTGTCCTATATGGTGCCTTCCTAGCAGGTTTGATGAGGTGTCGCACCAATAAATGATCACGACCTCCGGTCTTTGGCTGAGGGCTGTTTCTCCTCCACCAACTTGGGATCCGGTACCCTTAATCTGCCTGACCCTTCACCCTGTATTCTCGTTGGTTCTTAGGGTCCCTTCTGCCGTCTTGTTCCTGAGCCCTTCTGTTTCTCTCTTTCTCTTTCTCTTCTGTTCCTTTCTGTTCTTGTTCCTTTCTGTTCTTGTTCCTTTCTGTTCCTGGCCTTCACCCTAGGCCTGCCTCGTGGAGCTGGGCCCAGACTGAGCCACAGCTCCCTGTCAGCCCTCTCTGGCTGAACTCCTTCTCTTACTCCACTCACTGAACTTCTCTTCTTCTCTTCTCTCTGTGCTGGCTGGGCCTCAGAGGCTAGGCCCGCCTACGGAGAAGAGCCCCTTGCAGAGGCCCCCACTCTGTCACTTCTTCTCTCTGACTGAACACTGTTCTAAGATGGTGCCTACCTTTTATACCTCCCTCTAGAACATGAGCCCAGGTGACCAGCAAACAATGGGCTCCTATCTACGCTCAGGAACCAACCCCTATCTGCTCCTACATCACTGGGTATTCCTACCCCCTCCCCACTCCAGCCAGGGACATGGTCTGTCGTGCCTGCATTTCTGTCTAATGGGAGCACCGTTGAGCTGTCCCTCGGAAATGGGGTGAGTGTGCTGTATGCAGCTAACTGAACCCTGGTCCATACTCCATCCTTACCCAGGAGTGGAATATCACACCTCTGGCAGAGGTGCAATACCCCTGTAGCGGTCGAGCCCTCGGGGCGCTACATTTTTATGATGCCCGTAAAAAAAATTTTTTATACAGTATGTTCATGTATACCCCCCAGGAGTAAATGTTTGTCAGCCCATACACTTAGTGCATGGCATTACAAGTATAGGAGGCCCGCTCCTTTCTAATGGTAACAATTTTTTATGATGCGCTCCTCCACGTCTCTTCCAAGGGCCATTGAAGTGCCTCCAAATTTTTGGCAGCTCTTGCAGTCACTGCATAGTCCAACACTATGGGAGACTCTCTCCTTTCTAATGGGAATTTGTCATTACTGTGGCCTGGTCTATGTGTCTTTAAATTCTTAGTGGGTTTTTTCCTAAACTTGGTCAGCCGGTGGACTCACTGCATACCCTATAACTGTATAGCAGACCCTCTCCTTTCTAATGGGAACATGTCGTACCTTGTTAATGTGGCCCTGCTCTGTGTGTCCTTAAATTCTTAGTGGGGTTTTTCCTAAAATTTGTCAGCCGTTGGATTCACTGCATACCCTATAACTGTATAGCAGACCCTCTCCTTTCTAACGGGAACATGTCGTACCTTGTTACTGTGGCCATGCTCTTTGTGTCTTTAAATTGTTAGTGTTTTATTCAAAAATTTTGGCCACCCTTGCAGTCACAGCATGGGCATTACCACTATAGAAGACCCGCTCCTTTATAATGGGAACATTTTTTTTACTGAGACCCTCCTCTATGTCTCTTCAAAGGGGTATTAGGTTGCGTCCAAATTTTTGACAACCCTTGCAGTCACTGGATGCGCAATAACAGTATAGGAGACCCACTTGTTAATAATGGGAACAACAAAGCATAGCCCTCTGATGGCTCTCTAACAATAGCTAGGGCCGACTGCTGGCCTTTTAAGAATAGTAAGGGCCGTCTGATGTTCCTATAAAAATAGGCTTTATGACTTTCAGAGTCCCTCCATCATAAATAAAACAGGATGTGTCTGATGACACCACATTGCCAGATTAGGTTGTAAAATGTTAAAATGACTTTTCCCGGTGAATGCATTTGTCATAAAAAATAACATAAAAAAACATAACAATAGGATCTTTCTTTAGTATAAAAAATAGCATCACCAATTTAACCTCAATGTAATCACATTGTTCAGCTCATGCACCTCCTCCTCCATCTCCGAAATGACCACATCAGTCACAAGCTGACAGCACTGCTGCACTGCCTTGGCCAAACAGCAGCAGGCTGTGCTGAAGATAACATGCTTAATGCTTAATTAACAAACCGCCCAGCGCTGCATAGTTGTTGAAAGCTGTAACACAGCAGCTTGATCTGTGGCTCTCACCGCTGAACATACAGCCAGGCATGGTCGTGTGTTACAATGGGCGGAACCTGGTGACGGAGAAATGACAACCGGGGTAAATAAGGTTTCCCTATATGCCAGTCCTTTCACAGAGCTAAAGAATATGGCATGCTGTGAAATACAACTCCCACTGAGAAGCTGTTTCAGATTGAAAAACATTCTGCCCACCAGAGGATTTGTTTCTGAGGGCTAACCTTTCTCACCCGCTCAAGAGCCCCATAGCAGCTGCAAAGTTAGCGCTATCATGAACTCTCCTGAGGTAGAAGCCAAGGCACACCAGAGAATTCTCTGGTGGGACTGTCCAACCCTGTGGGAGAACATACAAATTTCTTGCAGATGTTGTCCTTGCTGGGATTTGAACCCAGGATCCCAGTGCTGCAAGACTTCAGTGCTAACCACTGATCCAATGTGCTGCCGTTCACCCTCTAATATCTAACAGGCTGGAGAAACTTGAACCTACTGCCACTCTATCATCAGCTCCTTTGTGAGAAAATTTATTTTGGCAGCCACTCAGTCTACCAAATAAAATTCCAGAGAAGGAAATTGAGGATGGCTTCGCTGCTGGTACTGGGGGCAGTGCTATTACCATGGTGTTGTACCATAGTTTGCTGGAAATATTCCAGGCTGGTAGGAGGCAAGAAAATTGCCACAGAAAAGTACCAGCAGTAATGTTCAGGCCACATTTCAAGTGCAAGCAGCTTTAGAGGGCTTCCTGGGAGAAATGACACTCAGGGTAGATACGGTTTCCCTCTATGCCAGTCCTTTCACTGAGCTAAATACAACTCTTATCAAAAAAAGTTGTGGACTGGCTCCGTACCGTCCCTGGCCACATTCACCTGTCCACGTGTTTGTGGTTAGGCAGTCCTTCTTAGTAAGTGCACTGGGTAGGGCATGGGTAATGTTGTGGGACCCGTGCTTGTGGAAGGCGAAGGCGATACCGGGAAAAATACTGGCGGCTGGGGACCGAGTATGGACACCCGGCCGCCGCCTGCATGAGGTTGTGAAAAGCTTCCACCTCCACAAGCTTAAAAGGCCATATTTCAAGTGCAAAGAGCTGCCCAGAAATCTGTCAGTTTAGTGTTGCGGCCTGTGGGTGGGTGGGTGGCTGGCTGCATACTTGTGTAGCACCCTGAGGATTCGGCTGCTACAGGGGTATTGCACCTCAGCCAGAGGTGTGATATTCCACTCCCGGGTAAGGAAGGAGTGTGGAACTGAGCTCGGTAGGCTGCATGCACTACACACATCCCATTTCCGGAGGGCAGACCAACGGTACTCCCACTTAGAAATGTGCAGGTACGACCGAGTCTGTCCTTGGCTGGAGTGGGAGGGGGGTGGAATATCCCAAGTAGTGTAGGGGCAGATAGGGGGAGCAGCCTGGGTAAAGTTAGGAGCTCATTGGGTGCTGGTCACCTGAGCTCACACATAGAGGGATATATAAGGTGGGCACCAACTAAGAACAGGGTCAGTTGCAGAGAACAAGTCAGCGAGCAGAGGAGAAGAGAGACCCAGAGTGAGAGAGGAGAAAGAGAAGGAAAGACCCAGAGGGGGAAACAGAAAAGAGGACTCCAAGAACCCAAATTAAATCCCCGGGTGAAGAGTCGGCACAGGGTACCGGATCCCAAACTGGTGGGGGCAGAAGCACACCCTAGCCAGAGACCGGAGGCCGTGGGCAGCATCTGCCACGGCCACCCACCACATCCACCCCGAAGGCATACCACGTGGAGGGTCAGGGAACCCAAGGCCAAGGGCCTCCCAACAGAAGGCCCGAGGGAGCTGGACCTAGGTGGATCACTGGTGGGGACGGCCAGAGGAAAGGACAGAAGGAGAGCTCAGGGTCACGCTCCGGACTTACTTGGGGGTTGGCCGAGTCCAGGACCTGGTGGACGCAGCACGGCTCGGGTGGTCACTAGAAGCTGGAGTGACCGGAACATCAGCAGTGAGTAAATACCCTAAACTGCATAACCCGACTCTGTCTCTGATTGCCGTCTACACTGCACCACCACAACCCCCATCCTCTGCACCTGATCCCCCTGAGGCTATACCCCTCCCGTTGGGGGTTATCCTATCAAGCTGCACCAACACCATCAGCCTCAGCGGACCCTGCTGCAGCGGCGGCCACAGTGACCGCAACACAACGGGTGGCGTAGTCGACAATAAAGAACTTAATAACATCTGTAGGACTGCCACATACAACTGAGTTTGACACCCTGGGCACGGACCGGGTCACAGCCACTCGGAGACTACAACCCCCATCTGATCCGGCTCCGGGTATTCCCCTGAAAGAAAGGAATATGTCCCAGGGGGCGCGTCAACTTTGGCGTAGTCGGCAGGATTACGTGCCCGCAACAACCGGGTACTGCGTGCCTGAAGAAAAGTACAAGTTTACCTCAGAAAGAAGTCTCCTGCCGGTTCCGGAGGGTCCTCGCCATCGGACCCCATCACCAGTCGATTCCCGCCGGTTGTCCGCCATTTCCAGCTTTTTCCCGCCATCTGCAGAGTTTCCCGCCACTGGGAAGCGATTCCCGCCATTTCCGAAAATTTCCCGCCTTGGAAGAGCGGACGCCATTATGGGCGTGCCAGAAGATGGTAAGAGGCCACCTCCCATCGTGGGCCGGGACCGAAAATGGCGCCAAAAGTGGAAACCGCCCCCACCAACAGAGACTGTGATGCTAGAGGTGTCTGTCAGCGTGAAAGAACTGCCCCTGGAGCTGACGGTCACCGAGTTGCCCCGGGACCGCCCTCGAAGTGGGAGGAGACGAAAGAAAAGAACGAAGATGGGTGCCGCCTGGAGCAGTCTGGAGCGAGCGCACCCGGAGGCAAGAAGCCTGGAGAAGAGTAGCGGAGGAGCTTACCCGGAGATGGCGAGAAAGCAGAGCAGCACCGGCCCACTGGCCAGGAGCCTGCTAGAGACTGAGGAAGGAGAGCAGAGCAGCACCGGCCCGCTGGCCAGGAGCCTGCTGGAAGAAGAGCAGAGCAGCACCGACCCGTTGGTCAGGAGCCTGCTGGAAACTACGACCCCACTAGGCCTAGTGGAGGTCCTCGCACAGCTCCCCCGAGACCGGGAGTGTGCACAGACTGCCCTGGAGGGCCTCGCACGGAGGATGGCCCGGGTACAGCGAGAGACATTGGCGGAGTGGAGCCGAGAGATGGCCCAGCAAACCAAGACCCGGAGCACGCCAGCCAAGATGAGGAGACAGACCGCCTCTGAGGATGGCGCGGGAGGACCCAAGGCCGGAGACGGCGTCGAGAAGGGAGCCGAACGCATGGAGGCAGGTAAAGGGGACGTCTATACCCCAAACCGGGAAACCGCTTACCTGCCCCAGCTCCCCGTCGCAGAGCCCGAAAGTCCCCCTGCTGTGCCCGAAAACGCCATGTCACCGACGCAGACTAGGCCCCAACTGGAAGCCGCCGCCGCGACCCCTGTGACGCCATGCGCAACGACCCCGAGCGTGGCAAAACAGGAAGCAACACCAGCCTGGTCGCAGGGCCTAGAATTCCCGGGCGTCGCATCACCAACAGCGCCCCCTACCTCCGCGGAGCCTCCGGCCTGGCCGCAAGGCCAGGTAGCCCAGGGCGCCGCCGTCCTAACGGTGCCCTTCACCTTCCAGGTGCCCCAGGCCTGGCCGCAAGGCCTGGGCAACCCGGGCGCCACCATCACCGCGCCCGCGCCCGTAAAACCAAGGGTGCCGCGTCTGGGAGAGGACTTGTTTGCCCAGCACACGTGGCCGGACGGGCAGCCTTTCATCTGGCCCCAGGAATATTATGAACTGGAGCACCAGAGGAGGGTTGGGGCCATGTGTGCACCCCTGATTCCGGCTCCGAAGCCCGTGATAAGGATCTCGCCCCCGCTTGAAGAGACCCAATTTGAGTGGGACCCCACCGGAGAAGATCTAATGGGGTTCACTCAAGAAACCCGGGCAGCTGCAGCGGAGCGTGCTGAGTGCTGCCGGCAGCAGCTCGAGGAGTTTGCGAGGGAGCGGAGAGAGAGGCGGGTCCGGGAACAACAGGCCCAAATAAGGAGCGCCGAGCAGAAGAGCCGGACCAGGAGGGACCCCCGTGCAGCGCACAGTCCCCGCACCACCGGGACTGTAATCAAGTTCAACATGCAGCACGGGTGGGGCTTCATCCGAGACCACAACACCCCCGGCGACGTCTTTGTCACGCGCAGAGACGTGGAGTCCCATCTGCCGGAGGGGCACAGAGGTCGTGACCTTTATATCGGGGACGAGGTCACCTTTACCCGGCACAAGTGTGCCAAAGGACCCTACGCCCTCCACGTGCATCGCCTGACGGAGGAGGAGTTGCGGTGTGAGGAGGAGGAGCAAGAAGACCCGGACGGGTCTAAAGCAACAGCTGACTACAAGAAAAGAGCAGGAGGACGCCGTCGTTGAGGACGGTAGTGAAGGAGACTGTATATAGTTACCCGTAGGGGTACAAAGAAACTGTTACTGCAAATATAGTCCCCGTTGGGACCAGCTGATGTGAACTGTTCACCCGTTTTACCTTTAATCCCACAGGCTGAGGACTGTGAGCAGCCATTCCTTTCCCTTCCCTTTACCTGGCCGAGGACTGAGAGCGGCCAACTACCCTTGTACATAGTTGCGCTTCCTAAAGCGCCCCCTACTGGTTTTACTGTCAAACCACCTTAAGAAAAGGAACTGTCGCACTTTGCCCGGTCAACAGTTGCCCAGTGACCGGAGGAGGAGGAGAGACGACGAGAATGTTTTATATAAAAAGTTCTATTGATGCTGCTAATTTATATGATGTTTTATATGTTTTATATGTTGATGGTTATGAAAAAAAAAATTGTATGTTTTTGTGGTTTTATCTTTTGCAGCCCGAGGACGTGCTGTGATTTACCAGGGGGGAATGTAGCACCCTGAGGATTCGGCTGCTACAGGGGTATTGCACCTCAGCCAGAGGTGTGATATTCCACTCCCGGGTAAGGAAGGAGTGTGGAACTGAGCTCGGTAGGCTGCATGCACTACACACATCCCATTTCCGGAGGGCAGACCAACGGTACTCCCACTTAGAAATGTGCAGGTACGACCGAGTCTGTCCTTGGCTGGAGTGGGAGGGGGGTGGAATATCCCAAGTAGTGTAGGGGCAGATAGGGGGAGCAGCCTGGGTAAAGTTAGGAGCTCATTGGGTGCTGGTCACCTGAGCTCACACATAGAGGGATATATAAGGTGGGCACCAACTAAGAACAGGGTCAGTTGCAGAGAACAAGTCAGCGAGCAGAGGAGAAGAGAGACCCAGAGTGAGAGAGGAGAAAGAGAAGGAAAGACCCAGAGGGGGAAACAGAAAAGAGGACTCCAAGAACCCAAATTAAATCCCCGGGTGAAGAGTCGGCACAGGGTACCGGATCCCAAACTGGTGGGGGCAGAAGCACACCCTAGCCAGAGACCGGAGGCCGTGGGCAGCATCTGCCACGGCCACCCACCACATCCACCCCGAAGGCATACCACGTGGAGGGTCAGGGAACCCAAGGCCAAGGGCCTCCCAACAGAAGGCCCGAGGGAGCTGGACCTAGGTGGATCACTGGTGGGGACGGCCAGAGGAAAGGACAGAAGGAGAGCTCAGGGTCACGCTCCGGACTTACTTGGGGGTTGGCCGAGTCCAGGACCTGGTGGACGCAGCACGGCTCGGGTGGTCACTAGAAGCTGGAGTGACCGGAACATCAGCAGTGAGTAAATACCCTAAACTGCATAACCCGACTCTGTCTCTGATTGCCGTCTACACTGCACCACCACAACCCCCATCCTCTGCACCTGATCCCCCTGAGGCTATACCCCTCCCGTTGGGGGTTATCCTATCAAGCTGCACCAACACCATCAGCCTCAGCGGACCCTGCTGCAGCGGCGGCCACAGTGACCGCAACACAACGGGTGGCGTAGTCGACAATAAAGAACTTAATAACATCTGTAGGACTGCCACATACAACTGAGTTTGACACCCTGGGCACGGACCGGGTCACAGCCACTCGGAGACTACAACCCCCATCTGATCCGGCTCCGGGTATTCCCCTGAAAGAAAGGAATATGTCCCAGGGGGCGCGTCACTTGCAATTGCATTCCAAGTAACAGAAAACTAAGCAGATGATGGCCTCTATCATCATCATGGCCTCACCTCGGCACTATGAACTCTCCTGAAGGAGAAGCCAGGGCCCGCCGGAGGAGTCTCTGGTTCTCTGGTGGGCCCGTGCAACCCTGCCGAAAAGCAGCCCTGGCTAAGAAAAGTGTGGGGGAAGGTTCCTGGACACTCTATGGCTGCTTTTTTAATGCGGATCAGCCATGCTTATGCATGTTATTTCTCAAAACGCATTACGGATCAGGCCATTTTCCAACTCTGTATTCAAGAAATTAAATGCGCAAAGAAAGATGTGTGTGTGTCAAAGCACCATTGACAAGTGCGAGTTGATGTTGGATGGGCTGCCATTGCTTCTGCAACAAGCTCAATTACAGGATTTTCTGGGAGAAATGACGCGCAGGGTAGATACGGTTTCCCTCTATGCCAGTCCTTTCACCGAGCTAAATACAACTCTTAGCAAAAAAAGTTGTGGACTGGCTCCGTACCGTCCCTGGCCACATTCACCTGTCCACGTGTTTGTGGTTAGGCGGTCCTTCCCAGTAAGTGCACTGGGGAGGGCACGGGTAATGTTATTGGACCCGTGGTTGTGGAAGGCGGAGGCGATACCGGGAAATATAGTGGTGACTGGGGACCGAGTATGGACACCCGGCCGCCGCCGGCATGAGGTTATGAAAAGCTTCCGCCTCCACGAGCCTAAAAGGCCACATTTCAAGTGCAAGCAGCTGTCAAAAATTTGGCAGTATAGTATTGCAGCCTGTGGGTGGGTGGCTGCCGGCATTCTTGTGCTTGCATTCCAAGGAATGGGGTAGGGACAACTGAACACTGCAGTGGGACAAGGACGTGGACGGTGATTGTTGCAAGTCTGCAACGACAGGTGCATGGCGGGAGGCATCTTCGCATGTGCCAAGGATCACTTATGATGGGCACACATTTAGGCAGTGACCTGGGATTCAGAGATGTTTACAGAGGTCTTCCCCTTGCTGTTCCCATGTCTTTTCAGCACTGTATGCATGTGTCTGATGATGTGTCACACACCACATGGCCAGATAAGGTTGTAAAATGTTAAAATGACATTTCCTGGTGAATGCATTTGTCTTGGTTGAAAGCAATACAAAAGTGCAAAAACGTGTCAAAAATGCTACGTGTGAACATAGCCCAAGGTGTGTAGGAGTATTTGTGTTTTTGTTTATTTATTTTGCCTTATATACAAGTCATCACCCTGGAAAGGATGTTCCTTACGCCGTAAAAGTGGCGTAATACTCTGACGACGTTGTTGACAGCAGTGATCTGGGAGTCAGAGATGCTTCCAGGGGTCTTCCCCATGCTGTTCACATGTCATTTGAGCACAGTTCCCATCGATTTGGGCAATTTTTAGGCCCTCTGCAGACCGCCGTGGGGAGCCACCTGAAAAATGCTCAAGTTTCCCCTAGACTTATATTGGGCTCATTGCTCGGGTTGAGCACCCGAGTATTTCAATTTGCTCAACCCGAGCAACGAGTACTCGAGCATTTTAGTGCTCGCTCATCACTAATGACAACCAAAAACATCCAAATAATCCTGATCAAAAAGTTTACATACCCTGATGATTTTGGCCTGATAACATGCACAGAATTTGACACAAATGGGTTTGAATGGCTACTAAAGGTAACATCCTCACGTATGACCTGTTTGCTTGTAATCAGTGTGTGTGCATAAAGCTGAGTGAGTTTCTGGGATCCAGCCACTGACGTTTCTGGATTTTGAGATGGGGAAAGCAAAAGAATTATCAACGGATCTACGGGAAAAGGTAGTTGAACTGTATAACACAGGAAAGGGAGGCAAAAAGAGTATAACACAGGAAAGGGATACAAAAAGATATCCCAGGAATTGATAATGCCAGTCTGCAGTGTTCAAACTGTGATTAACAAATGGAAAATCAGATGCTCTGTAAAAACCAAACCACAGTCAGGTAGACCAACAAAAATTTCAGCCACAACTGCCAAGAAAATTGTTCGGGATGCAAAGAAAAACCAACAAATAACATCAGCTGAGAACACACTTAGGGGTGTACTCACTTTTGTTGCCAGCTGTTTAGACATTAATGGCTGTGTGTTGAGTTATTTTGCAGGCACACCAAATTTACAGTTAAACAAGCTGTACACTGACTACTGTACATTGTATCAAAGTGTCGCATCTTCAGTGTTGTCCCATCAAAAATATATATATGTATTCCGGCCCATTTTTGGAGTTTTGTGTGAAATTATGTCCAATTTGCCTTTTTTTTCTCAGTTTTTTTGTGTTGTTCCAATAAACACAAAGGAAATAAACATGCGTGTAATAAAACATGTGTAATTTTCTGAAACAATTTCAAGGGTGCCAGCACTTTCCTCCATGACTGTATATGCAGGTAGAGTCCTTAACCCCTTTACAACCCAAAGTGGTTTGCACGTTAATGAGAAGGCCAATTTTTACAATTCTGACCACTGTCACTTTATGAGGTAATTACTCTGGAACGCTTCAACGGATCCCCCTGGTTCTGAGAATATTTTTTCATGACATATTGTACTTTATGATTGTGGTAAAATTTCTTCGATATCACTTGTGTTTATTTGTGAAAAAAACAGATATTTGGCGAAAATTTAGAAAATTTTGCAATTTTCAAAATTTGAATTTTTATGCCCTTAAATCGGAGAGATATGTCACACAAAAAAAGTTAATAAATAACATTTCCCATATGTCTACTTTACATCAGCACAATTTTGGAACCCAAATTTATTTTTATTAGGGAGCTATAAGGGTTAAAATTGACCAGCGATTTCTCATTTTTCCAACAAAATTTACAAAACCATTTTATTAGGGACCGCATCACATTTGAAGTCACTTTGAGGGGTCTTTATGACTGAAAATACCCAAAAGTGACACCATTCTTAAAACTGCACCCCTCAGTGAATCGGGTCATCATGACAACATCCGGGAAGCCGCGGCACACATTGCTGGACGCCGGCAGGAGAGGTGACAATCCCGATCACCTCCCCTTGCCCCCGCAATGCTGCGAACGACTTAGATCCCAGCATTGCGGGGGTTAATGTGCGGGACCTCTCCCAGCACATAGCACCGGGTGTCAGTTGTGACAATCAGTTGACACCCGGCGGCGATCACGCCCACACAGCCTGTGTGCGGGCGCGATCGCAAAGATGTACTAATACGTATCAGGCTCTTAAGTCCCAGGGCGCAGATACGTATCAGTACGTCTTGGGCTTTAAAGAAGTTAAAATTATGTGAAAATGGGAAAAGTCACAAAACTTTGCAACTTTTCAAGAGCTTTATGCCAGTTTTCTGGCAAAAACACTGGTGAATCGGGTTCATAATCTCTAATCCTTTCAGCTCCCTTTAATTAGACTACTTTCAACAAACTAATTATAAGTATTGGGTCTGTTTTTTTTTAATGCTTTTAAAATAATTGTAAATATTTTCAATCCCCTTTTGTTATAAGGATTTCCCAAAAATTAGCTAATCATAGGTTGTCCTGCATTCGTGACAGTGATTGACTGCGCGGTCACTTGGAAGTTTACATTGGCATCACTACAGGGCCGGTAAAGAAGGACTGTCAGGGACCCCCAGAGTGTGGTAAAATGCGCCAACTAATTCATAATTCATTTAATTCTCACACAATATACTAAGTTAGTGTAAGTCTACAAAAAAGCAACAAAACTTGGTGCTAAAAAAATTGAGCATAACTTTTTGAAAAATGAACCAGGTTATGCCAAATCTTACATATTTTGTGACTTTGTGATCAGTTATCAACACAAATATTTTACTCAAATTACCAGATCGATGGATAAGAATTGGGACTTTTCCCTAAATCTCTCCAAAACATCACCGCTTATAGAAGACCACCCTCATATCCAGATCAGATTTTCTGTGAGAGATGCCCAGATTCACAATATAGTATGCATACTGGCCATCTATGAGAAGTCCACCCCAATGGAAGTCCAGTTATTAAAGAGGATTTTACTGTTTATATAAGGGGCAGACAATGACAGTGAAGGGCCCTTAATCAGGACTTCTGATCTGGGCCCCCCACCCTCCATCAGGCACCACCTACATATACATTTCCATGTATATTTATATTAGGCACACATATAAAATTTGCACATGCTAATACTCTATACACATTTTAACGTATGCATATGTGGCACCCCAGGGGTCTGGTTTCCACAGTAACAGCAATGTTATGTCTGAGAGCAGGTGGGAGGTCTCTTGGTCAGGAATCCTATGCATGCCACACCTCCTGCCCAGTCCTGGGAGGGGAAGGACTTCCCCTATATAAACCTGGGGCTGAGGCAGGGTTAGAGAGTTCAAAGGGAGAGTTGAGCCAGGAGGGCGGACAGGGAGCTGTGGCTCCGGCTGGGCCCAGCTCCCGGGCCATGCCAGAAGTAGAGACAGAGAAGAGAAGCGGCATAGGAAGAAACAACAGGAGCTCTGTGGGAGCAGTGCTACAAGGAGTCAGGGGCTGGCAGCTGCAGAGCTCGCCCTGACTGAGAAGTTATCACCGGACCCGGAGTCCGAGGCTGTGGGGACTAACCCTTACCCAGCAGCAGAAACCGTCCGGCAGGGGATTTCAAGTCCTCTGGCCCAGAAACCCGAAGGCACGGTCACACGCGTGGGACCAGCACCGCCGTCGTGGAGCGGAAGGCACTAGAAGGCCCCGAGTCACCGGCCATACGGGTGAGCACCACACGGTACACTCAGGGACGTGGGCTACTTTTACCCGCCTCTAGCAAGGTAGCCAGAAGAGTACAGTTAGTTGGGAAGGCCTACAACTCCACCTGGCCAGGGGAGATCCCATCTGCTCAAGGACTGACCAGGCCCCGATCGCTAGCAAGTACTCCGGGAGGGTCTGTCTTTGTCACCAGTAAAGACCCTGAACTACACCGCATCGTCTCTGAGTGGTTCCTGCTACCCCCATCTTCCACGTCGGCTGCCCTGAGGCCATACCCCTCCCGTTGGGGGTTATATCATCCACGCTGCACCATCCTTCCACCGGCCTCAGCGGTCTGCCCTGCAGCGGCAGCTCCATAGCTGCATTCAACGGGTGGCGTAGTCATCCTACATCTACTGCTAATATACCGCCACTTAGTCTGACTCCCTGGGCACGGACCGGGTCACCGCCACGAGACTACTACCCCTATCAGATCCGGCTCCGGGTAGTCCCTGCGTGCGCAACGCTACGTCACATAGGCCCAGGGCGCGTCACATATACATAGTGCACACAAACATAAAATACGGACATACACATAAGATGCACATACACAGTATAGAGTCCCGGTAGTCCTCATAGTTTTAAGCATGGACCCTGGCAAATTGTAGACGGACTTTTATTGTTCATGGGCTTTAAGGGAGAGAGGCTTCCTTTGTGGAGGACACTCATGAATGCCATTCATTTGCAGTGTACACCGTGTCGTGTCATGGAAAACACTCACCCTAGTTTGGCTTTCTACTTCTTCAGCTAATAGCAATGAATTTGCCTGTCGATTTTCTTCTCATCAGAAGATGCTTTTGTCTAGATGTTAACTTCCATCTGACTGATAAGAAAAGCTTTGCTGATCTTCTTGTAGACTTCACATTTTTTGTAAAGAAATTATTTTCTTTCTCAGAAATGTCTTGTGACATTTCTCTTCTATGTGGTACCACTTACCCTTCTCATCAGAGGACGCTTTTGTTTAGGTGTTAACTTCCATAGTCGGCCTGGACGTCTCTGTAAGATGGTTGCAGTTCCATCTTTGTTATAGTTTTGCATCACTTTTCCTACAGTATTCTGACTGATAAGTAAAGTTTTGCTGATCTTCTTGTAGACTTTACATTTATTGCAAAGAAATTATTTTCTTTCTCAGGTTTTGTGACATTTCCCTTCTATGTGGTGCCATTGCTGATAGCATGAAATGGGAAGGAGTTTTCTTTATTAAGTAACTTCCTTTTACAGACACCTGTCTGCTGGACATCTGTTTAATGAATAATTACACTTACCTGTGGTTCAGTTCTTGTTAATTAGAATTTTGTTGTCTAAACTTAGCTTTTCTCTTAAGACTGTTACTGGGATGTTCTCATTTTTGAAACATGATCTTGAATGAGTTTGTTAAGAAAATTACTTTTTTGGGGTCTGCAAAATACCAAATCTTGTTTGCATTCAATGACTCAAATTTGCGAGAGTATTTTGTAGTATGGTATCCCATATAAAATGATGATTCTGAAAGGAAACTACAGGTTTGCTGACAAATCTATTTGGGTGTACTGATTTATGCTAAACACTGTATATATATATATATATATATATATATATATATATATATGTGGCACCCCAGGGGTCTGGTTTTCCACAGTAATGTAATGTTATGTCTGAGAGCAGGTGGGAGGTCCTTTGGTCAGGGATCCTGTGCATGCCACACCTCCTGCCCAGTCTTGGGAGGGGAAGAACTTCCCCTGTATAAACCCGGGGCTGAGGCAGGGTGAGTCAGACAAGGAGAGTGGAGAAGAGAAGCAGCATAGGAAACCACAGAGTTACAAGGAGTCAGGGGCTGGCAGCTACAGAGCTCGCCCTGACTAAGAAGATTCTTTACCGGACCCGGAGTCCGAGGCTGTGGGGACTAACTCCTACCCAGCAGCAGAATCCGTCGGGCAGGGGATTTCAGGTCCTCTGGCCCAGAAGCCCGAAGGCACGGTCACACGCGTGGGACCAGCACCGCCATCGTGGAGCGGAAGCCATTAGAAGGCCCCGAGTCACCGGCCATACGGGTGAGCACCACACGGTACACTCAGGGACGTGGGCTACTTACATCAGCTTCTAGCAAGGTAGCCAGAAGAGTACAGTCAGTTTGGGAGGCCTACAACTACGCCTGGCCAGGGGAGATCCCATCTGCTCAAAGACTGACCAGGCCCCGTTTGCTAGCAAGTACTCCGGGAGGGTCTGTCGTTGTTACCAGTAAAGACCCTGAACTACACCGTACCGTCTCTGAGTGGTTCCTGCTACCCCCATCATCCACGTCGGCTGCCCTGAGGCCATACCCCTCCCGTTGGGGGTTATACTATCACGCTGCACAATCCTACCACCGGCCTCAGCGGTCTGCCCTGCAGCAGCAGCTCCCTGGCTGCACTCAACGGGTGGCGTAGTCATCAACTATTTACTACTAATAGACTGCCGTCTAGATTGACTCCCTGGGCACGGACCGGGTCACCGCCACGAGATTACAACCGTCCACGGATCCGGCTCCGGGTAAGCTCCCGCGTGCGCACCGCAGCGCGACACAGGCCCAGGGGCGCGTCAACTTTGGCGTAGTCGGCAGGATTTCGTGCCCGCAACCACCGGGTACTGCGTGCCTGAAAAGCAAAGACTGTTCAAACTTACCAGTGGTGAAGGTTTCCCGCCATCCGGCGCCATCTTCTACCTTCTTCCCGCCATCCGCGAAGTTTTCCCGCCATCCGGCGCCATCTTCGACCTTCTTCCCGCCATCCGTGGAGTTTTCCCGCCATTGGACGCCATCTTGAGGACGCCGCGCGGGAAGAAGAGGGGCGTGGACTCCGAAAGCGCGCGAGAACTGAAGCCCCGCCTCACGTCCGGACGTTGCGTAAGGTCCTGGAAGGAGCCCAGCAGACGCCGACGTCACAGGAGCGCGACGGAAGGTCCTCAACCCTGACGATCCACTGCGGAGCCGCGGCCTACGGAAGAGGATCATCGCAAGGTAGGCCACGGTCCACTAGGGGGGAGGAAGATGTCGGATACGGAGGAGAGCTTCACTGCCTCAACCCCCGCCAGCGCTACCGCTGCTGCAGTTATGCCCTTCACCATGCCCTATATCCCGGGAGCAGCTTGGCTACCCCAGTACTCAGGGGAGTCACATACCCTGCATGACTTTAGAGAAAAGCTGGATAGCCTCTTCCAGGTGTACCCCCTCACAGAAGAGCAAAAAGTGAGCATCCTGGTGGCCCAACTAACCGGGGCAGCCAAAAGGGAAGTAAAATCCTGGCCACCTGGGAGGAAGACTGTCGCAGGGATACTAACCCGGCTGAAGGACACCTTTGATACCCGCACCTCAGCCGAGATTAAGCTTAGATTCTACGGGTGCAAGCAGCGAGCGCATGAGAGTATAAGGGACTATGCACTAAACCTACAAGAGGCCCTGAGGGCCATAAAGCAGACCGACCCTGATGGGGTGGGAAACGAGGACAGGCTGTTGACTGAACAATTTATAGAGGGTTTATATTGCAATGCCCACCGAACCCAGTTGCGGGCAATGGCCTTACAGGATCCCCATCTGGACTTTGCACAGTTCAAGGACAGAGCCATCCGGGTGCTCCGAGAACCGGCACCAGGTGGCGTTGTGACCCACAGACGCCCCACTACCACTTACTACCAGGAGGCGGCGCCCTTGTCAGCAGGGCCTGTGGGAGCTGATGCGCAGGCTTTGGACAATGACCCGGCTCCAGACCTACACCATCAGGTCCAAGAGCTAGCTAAGAGCGTTGCTGCGCTAACCCGAACTGTGCAGTCTTTACAGGTTTCCACCCCAGGGAAGATCCAGCTGGCATCCGGACCGGAGGACATCCCGTGGCGTCGACCAAGGAGGACCCCACCGGCCAGAGGAAGACCCAGTGACCGATACAGTGAGGACGGACGACCCATCTGCCGCCGCTGCAATCAACCCGGACATATGGCAAGGTACTGTTCTTTAAACGGGCACAACCTGGGGTAGAGGGCCAACCCCCAGGAAAAAGATCACCAGGCCCATCGAACTGGCGCGACAGATATGTGGGAGGACGTCCAGTCTTGCCTGTGGTACTGGATGGCATTCCCATGAGTGCCCTACTGGACACCGGGTCACAGGTCACCACCATCCCGTACGTGCTCTTCAAGCAGTACTGGAATGACTCGGATATTACCCGCTACCCCGACGACGACTTGAGTATCATCGCCAGCAATGGTCAGCCCGTGCCACAGATCGGATTTAAAGAGGTGACCATCAAAATTGGTAGAGTCGAACTGGCCGCACAGGGACTGATCATTGTAGATATCGATAAACATGAGAGTCACCCAAAAATAACTCTAGGAACTAATGTAATTGAAAATTGTCTTGCAGAGGTGATTTTCCTTTTACAGCAGGTTGCCAAGAATGCCAGCTCCGGCGAGCAGCGGGTGCTCCAGAAAGAGATCCGGGCACTGATGCAACGGCAACAAGTGGAACTCTCCGGCGGTGAGATTGGTAGCGTAAGAATGTGTGACCCTTTTCCTATTGCCATGCCCCCAAAAAGTGAAATGATGATTTGGTGCCGGGCAGCTATTGGTCTGAGAGGAAGAGATTACCAGGCAATGGTAGAACCAGTTTACTCAGACAGTAGGCCCACCATTTTGACAGCACGGGGGGTGGTCAATGTACGCCATGGGAGGGTGCCCATTCGCATAATAAATATCGGGGAGAGGGAAGTGTACCTGCCCCGGTATGCCACACTAGCCAAATTATATACCACTAATCAAAATTCTATACAATCTGTGGAACCCTTGCCTCCATCTCACCCGGAGGAAGGTAACGGCTCTAAGAAAGACATGGAGGACTGGTGTCAGCAACTACATTTGGGTACTGATTCCACTCCCTCACATCAGAAACAAGGAGTCTATCGGGTGGTTCAAGAGTATGAGAGAGTGTTTAGTAAACACCCGTTAGACTTCGGGCGAGTCAAGGGGGTAGAACACCGCATCCCCACGGGAGATCATCCTCCCATAAAAGAGAGGTATCGACCCGTACCCCCTGCACATTACCAACACGCCAAGGGGATGCTTAGAGACATGAAGGAGGCTGGGGTAATCCGGGATAGCTGTAGCCCCTGGGCAGCCCCACTAGTTTTAGTCAAAAAGAAAGACAACACCATGAGGATGTGTGTAGATTACCGGAAAATCAACCGTATCACACACAAGGATGCGTACCCCTTACCAAGGATAGAGGAGTCATTGGCTGCTTTAAGATCTGCTAACTTCTTCTCTACCTTGGATCTCACTAGCGGGTACTGGCAGGTTCCTGTAGCAGAGGCGGACCGGGAGAAGACCGCATTCACCACCCCGATGGGACTTAGCGAGTTCACCTGCATGCCGTTCGGACTCTGCAACGCCCCAGGAACCTTCCAACGATTAATGGAGTGCTGTCTGGGCCACAGAAACTTCGAGACGGTCCTGTTGTACCTGGACGATGTCATCGTATACTCCAAAACTTATGAGGACCACCTGAAACACCTGGCGGAGGTGTTCGAACCTCTGGCGAGTTACGGCCTAAAGGTGAAACCCTCCAAGTGTCACCTCCTGAAACCAAAGGTGCAATACCTGGGACACGTGGTGAGCGCTGACGGAGTGGCTCCCGACCCCGATAAGATCACCGCAATTAAGGGATGGCCAAGCCCCTCCAGCGTAAAAGAAGTGCGGCAGTTCCTAGGGTTGGTAGGCTACTACCGAAGGTTTATTCCCGGTTTCACCAAAAAGGCAGCGCCTATGCAGGACCTCCTGATAGGCCAGTCCCGGAAGGCCAAGAACCAGAAGCCGCCCTTCAAATGGGAAGAGCCAGAAGAAGAGTCCTTCCGCCAGCTGAAGATGGCCCTCACGGGGGATGAAATCTTGGCGTACCCAGACTATAGCCAGCCCTTCATCCTCTACACCGACGCCAGTAACATCGGGCTAGGAGCCGTACTATCCCAGATTCAGCAGGGGAGAGAACGAGTGATCTCCTATGCCAGCCGAAAACTGCGACCCACCGAAAGGAACCCCGAGAATTACAGCTCATTTAAGCTAGAGTTCCTGGCCGTGGTATGGGCAGTCACCGAGCGCTTTAGGCATTACCTCGCTTCTTCCCGGTTCACCGTATACACGGATAACAACCCGTTGATACACCTGGACACGGCAAGACTCGGTGCCCTGGAGCAGAGGTGGATGGCCCGTCTGTCCAACTACGAGTTCACAATCAAATACCGGGCAGGACGCTCCAATACTAACGCGGATGCCCTGTCCAGGATGCCCAACCTGCCGGACGAAGGAGAAGATCCGGAGGGACTGGAAGAAGTTGAACTCCCTGCGTTCCACCGTCATGGGACTATCCAGTATTCCCACCGGGTAAGGGGTAAGCAGGCTGCTACGTTGAACCCCTTACCCCACTACAACTGGGCGGAAACGCAAGACAGCGACCCTGCCGTCCGACTAGTGAAGGAAATGCTGACTCGGCCGGAGGCTCGCCTTGAACCAGACGCTCCGGAGGAAGCCAAACAACTATGGGCGGAGAAGAGTCGACTATTCCTTTACAAGGGGAAGTTGTGCCGCAGAATGGTCAACTCCCGGACGCATGAACTACTCTGGCAAGTAGTGGTGCCACGAAGAGACGCAGCCATGGTGATGGAGGCATACCACGACGGAGCTGGACACTTCGGGTGGAAAAAGCTGGAGTTCCTGCTGCGCGAGCGGTTCCACTGGGTAGGCATGAGGGGAACCATCGAGAAGTGGTGCAGAGATTGTGGCCCGTGCAACCTGAGAAGGAAGGACCGAGCCAGCCAGAAGACTTCCCTGCAGTCCATCGTCACCCGGCAACCGTTGGAACTGGTAGCCTTGGATCATGTAAAACTGACCCCAAGCAGAAGTGGCTACGTCTACGCGTTAACCATCGTGGATCATTACTCCCGGTTCTTGGTTGTCGTCCCCGTCAAGGTCTTAACGGCTCAAACAGCAGCTAGAGCCTTCCAGCAGCACTTCTGCCGTCCACACGGGTACCCGGACCAAGTGCTGACGGACCAGGGACCTGCCTTTGAAGCGGAGGTCTTTCAGGAATTCTGCAATCTGTATGGCTGCCGGAAGATAAGGACGACACCCTACCATCCGCAGACTAATGGACTTTGTGAAAAAATGAACCAGGTGGTAATGGATCTTCTAAAAACGTTGCCCCTGGAAGAACGCAGTCTGTGGCCTGAAAAGTTGCCCGACCTGGTGGACCTATACAACCACATCCCGGTAGGTTCCACCAACTGTACCCCGGCTTACCTAATGAGGGCAAGACCTGGTAAGTTACCTGTTGACCTGGAAATGGGAGTCCTGACCCCCGAGGACACTTCACCAGAAACAGACTGGGACACAGAGAGGCAGCAGCAGTACCGGAGAGTACAGGAGAGCGTGGAGCGAAGTCTCTGTCAGGCTAGGGAAAGACAAGAGAAAACTTACAACCAGTATGCTCCCGCTGTTCCCCTGGTACCCGGAGAGCAGGTCTTGAAGAGGAAGAGACGGCTCCACAAGTTGGACGACCAGTGGGAGAAGGACCCGTACACCGTACTGCCCTCAAGCCACGAGAACCCGAAGGTCTGTACCATCAGTAAAGACGGAGGGGAAACCACAGCCATTGTATCCCGGGACCACCTGAAGAAGTGTCCCGAACAACTGAGGAACCCTGAAGAGGAACAAGAAGACCATCGACCCGTGGAAGAAAGGGAAGATATGGTTAGTACCGTGCTCGGGGACTTCCCTCAGTCTTGGACTCAAGTCAATGGTGCAGTTGTGGTACCCGTACTCACCTTCCTCCAACCATCATCCCAAGAACCTACGGAGCAACGGGTAGAGCTGGAAGAACAGCCGGTCCAGGAGGCAGAAGACTCCACACAAGCAGAACAGGAGAATCAACCCTCTGCTTATAGTGAGCCTGCCGTACCCCTAGTGAGACAAAGAGCCGGTAGACAGCTGCCCAGTTTACCCTTGACAGTTCCTACACCCTGTAGTTCAGGGCCAGACAGTCAGCTCCGTAGGTCCACTCGGGCCACTAGAGGCCAGTTACCCGCACGCTGGAGAATTTGAAGTGTGTAAATTGTTTTATTTATGTTTTTCTGTGTCTTGTTGCTTGTATATAATTTTGTGTTTCTAGTTATTTTTAGGGAATCCTTGGTGGATTTACCGGGAATCCTTGTACATAGTTGGAGCGTAACCCAGGATGGACTAGAGACTGTTAAGGACTCGGGGTAGGACAGACCCCTACCTGGTTACGTCTCCCTGTGTTGGTGAAATGGACACCTTGCTTTCTTCAGAGACTGCACCCGGTTGCGGACACGCCGTAACCATCTTTATATGTTTTCTTATTGTATTATTAATGTTTTTGCCTTGTTATGATTTTCTAAATGTGTTTAGTCCCGGAGTACTAAATTTCACTAGGGGGGAATGTGGCACCCCAGGGGTCTGGTTTTCCACAGTAATGTAATGTTATGTCTGAGAGCAGGTGGGAGGTCCTTTGGTCAGGGATCCTGTGCATGCCACACCTCCTGCCCAGTCTTGGGAGGGGAAGAACTTCCCCTGTATAAACCCGGGGCTGAGGCAGGGTGAGTCAGACAAGGAGAGTGGAGAAGAGAAGCAGCATAGGAAACCACAGAGTTACAAGGAGTCAGGGGCTGGCAGCTACAGAGCTCGCCCTGACTAAGAAGATTCTTTACCGGACCCGGAGTCCGAGGCTGTGGGGACTAACTCCTACCCAGCAGCAGAATCCGTCGGGCAGGGGATTTCAGGTCCTCTGGCCCAGAAGCCCGAAGGCACGGTCACACGCGTGGGACCAGCACCGCCATCGTGGAGCGGAAGCCATTAGAAGGCCCCGAGTCACCGGCCATACGGGTGAGCACCACACGGTACACTCAGGGACGTGGGCTACTTACATCAGCTTCTAGCAAGGTAGCCAGAAGAGTACAGTCAGTTTGGGAGGCCTACAACTACGCCTGGCCAGGGGAGATCCCATCTGCTCAAAGACTGACCAGGCCCCGTTTGCTAGCAAGTACTCCGGGAGGGTCTGTCGTTGTTACCAGTAAAGACCCTGAACTACACCGTACCGTCTCTGAGTGGTTCCTGCTACCCCCATCATCCACGTCGGCTGCCCTGAGGCCATACCCCTCCCGTTGGGGGTTATACTATCACGCTGCACAATCCTACCACCGGCCTCAGCGGTCTGCCCTGCAGCAGCAGCTCCCTGGCTGCACTCAACGGGTGGCGTAGTCATCAACTATTTACTACTAATAGACTGCCGTCTAGTTTGACTCCCTGGGCACGGACCGGGTCACCGCCACGAGATTACAACCCTCCACGGATCCGGCTCCGGGTAAGCTCCCGCGTGCGCACCGCAGCGCGACACAGGCCCAGGGGCGCGTCATATATACAGTACAGACCAAAAGTTTGGACACACCTTCTCGGTTAAAGATTTTTCTGTATTTTCAAGACTATGAAAATTGTACATTCACACTGAAGGCATCAAAACTATGAATTAACACATGTGGAATAATATACTTAACAAAAAAGTATGAAACAACTGAAAATATGTCTTATATTCTAGGTTCTTCAAAGTAGCCACCTTTTGCTTTGATGACTGCTTTGCACACTCTTGGCATTCTCTTGATGAGCTTCAAGAGGTAGTCACCGAAAAAGGTTTTCACTTCACAGGTGTGCCCTGTCAGGTTTAATAAGTGGGATTTCTTGCCTTATAAATGGTGTTGGGACCATCAGTTGTGTTGTGCAGAAGTCTGGTCGATACTCTGCTGATAGTCCTACTGAATAGACTGTTAGAATTTGTATTATTGCAAGCAAAAAGCAGCTAAGTAAAGAAAAACGAGTGGCCATCATTACTTTAAGGAATGAAGGTCAGTCAGTGCGAAAAATTGGGAAAACTTTGAAAGTGTCCCCAAGTGCAGTTGCAAAAACCATCAATCGCTACAAAGAAACTGGCTCACATGAGGACCACCCCACGAAAGGAAGACCAAGAGTCAGCTCTGCTTCTGAGGATAAGTTTATCCGAGTCACCAACCTCAGAAATCGCAGGTTAACAGCAGCTCAGATTAGAGGCCGGGTCAATGCCACACAGAGTTCTAGCAGCAGACACATCTCTTCAACAACTGTTAAGAGGAGACTTTGTGCAGCAGGCCTTCATGGTAAAATAGCTGCTAGGAAACCACTGCTAAGGACAGGCAACAAGCAGAAGACACTTGTTTGGGTTAAAGAACACAAGGAATGGACATTAGACCAGTGGAAATCTGTGCTTTGGTCTGATGAGTTCAAATTTGAGATCTTTGGTTTCAACCACCGTGACTTTGTGCGATGCAGAAAAGGTGAACGGATGGCTCTACATGCCTGGTCCCCACCATGAAGCATGGAGGAGGAGGTGTGATGGTGTGGGGGTGCTTTGCTGGAGACACTGTTGGGAATTTATTCAAAATTGAAGGCATACTGAACCAGCATGGCTACCACAGCATCTTGCAGCGGCATGCTATTTCATCCGGTTTGCGTTTAGTTGGACCATCATTTGTTTTTCAACAGGACAATGACCCCAAACACACCTCCAGGCTGTGTAAGGGCTATTTGACCAAGGAGGAGAGTGATGGGGTGCTACGCCGGATGACCTGGCCTCCACAGTCACCAGACCTGAACCCAATCGAGATGGTTTGGGGTGAGCTGGACCACAGAGTGAAGGCAAAAGGGCCAACAAGTGCTAAGCATCTCTGGGAACTCCTTCAAGACTGTTGGAAGACCATTTCCGGTGACTACCTCTTGAAGCTCATCAAGAGAATGTCAAGAGTGTGCAAAGAAGTCATCAAAGCAAAAGGTGGCTACTTTGAAGAACCTAGAATATAAGACATATTTTCAGTTGTTTCACACTTTTTTGTTAAGTATATAATTCCACATGTGTTAATTCATAGTTTTGATGCCTTCAGTGTGAATGTACAATTTTCATAGTCATGAAAATACAGAAAAATCTTTAAATTAGAAGGTGTGTCCAAACTTTTGGTCTGTACTGTATATATATATATATATATATATATATATATATATATATATATATATACATATATATATATATATATATATATATATATATATATATATAAACCTTATAAGTTTGGTATCACAGTAATCGTACTACTGACTCTGAATCATTTTGTCAGTTTGTTTTTACAACACAATACACACTGTAAAATGAAGGAACCCAAACCTGGCATTTTTTCTCATTTTTCAACACATTATATGATAAAATGAATGGTGTTGTTCAAAACTACAACACTAAGCGTCAGCACACTGTGATTTGCTGATCTGTAAGATGCGTTCTTTGTGCTGTGAAAATACACAGCTGTGATATCTCACCAAATATTCATAGTGGGAACTTAAAATTATGTTTTTCTGCCATGATTAAGGATAGTTTGGATGTATGAAACATGTTGACCTTTTATTTCTATCTTTGTGGAATTAAGGCTGCATGAACCAGTCACCAACCATTATCTGTATATGTACAAATATTAAGTGCTACTGAGTGCTGTAGGAAAAACTTAGAATAGTGAGGTGATTTGACAGTCCTGCCACAAATAATCTGTTTCTACTGCACACTTAAAATCTCTGATAGTGGGAATGAACCTGATTGCCTGCAGTAGTGCACTCCTGAGAGCTGGTGCAGCAGAGAAAATGTCTTGGACATGAGAGTGGGAGGTCCTGATTATGGAGGATGTTAATCTTAGCTCATTGGAGTGTAGAGATGCAGGACTGTGCAGCAGTGTGGAGAGGTTTGTGGATGAGTGTAATGACTGGTACAGGGTGGATGCACCAGTGTAATTGCTGGACAGAAATATGAGACTGACTGCTGCATTAAGGATAATGAGAAATACATTTAGTGAGAAGAAGAGCAATTAGTGAGTTACAAGTATTTGTGAATTCAAGACAAAAAGGAATCAGAGCAACAGTAACAGATTTTACTTTTTTTTAATTAATAATGGGATGAATAAAATCGTGAACATTGTCAATAGAATAAATCAAAGTCAGGAAGATAGCCGAGGTCAGATACCAGGTGATCAGTAAATGACACGTCAGACGAGCAGTATGAATACCGCGGAGCCCGATGACAGAGGCATTACTGAAACTTGTCCAGGTTGACCAGTCAGAAGGCCACAGGTAGATGGTGAAGGTCCTTCTATACAGCTCCAGCAGTGATGATGGATCTGCTGGACTTCAGGGCGCTGGATGCTTAGGTGTCCCGTCTTTTAGATGGTTTTAGGGCAACAGTGACAGCATGCAAATGCGCGAGCAGCCCTGGATAATCCACGCCGGCAGGATGATAAGATCCGGCGGAAGATGGAACCTATGAGAAGAGAAATAAATATAATGTAAGTGATGGGACTCCATATTACATGATAATGCTGTGCAGTCACTGTGGCCGGACGGCAGAGTTATATTATCATACAGAGGTCAGGGGTCATTGTCAGCAATCATACATGTGACAATCCCATCACTGACAGATGACATCTACTCCACATGAATTATTCTCACTGACATCACACAACATGGAGTTGATTCTCACACTTACCTCGTCTCTTTTTCCCATTTTTTCCATTTTCTGAGTTTTGTTGCTCCATACTCAGATTTATTGCCGATTTTCTTTCTTCATGAGATGGAAATTCTGATGAAAAATTAAAAAAAAAATCAATAACAATATCTTCTTATAGGATCTGCTTTGTCATAATATGGATAACATAAGAGACCTATAGTATTGTATAAAACCATGTGGGAATATTTGAGCCTTGAAGTCAACATTCACATTGCTGGTGCTGTAGACATGTACATACCTGGCAATGGGGACGAGGGTGGCAAGATGGTAACAGCATCGTCTGTATTACATACAGGAACAGATA
The DNA here is from genome assembly GCF_046119375.1 of Phyllobates terribilis. Lineage (NCBI taxonomy): Eukaryota > Metazoa > Chordata > Amphibia > Anura > Dendrobatidae > Phyllobates > Phyllobates terribilis. Next base: position 1,261,185 of record NW_027363189.1, read on the forward strand.
CTTTCTGCCTGTTTGAAGAAGAAAAACATGTAAATCTCAAGTAAACTCCGTATAAAAGGGGTTGTCTCACTAGAAGAACACCGACTATAAGGCCTAGTAGGACATATGACTGTCATAGTGGGGAAGGTCTTCTGCTCAAGACTACCTTTTATAGAGAGCTGAGAGGAAAACAACTACCAAGAATGGCCGGCATTTCATACTACATCTCTCCTACAGTGAGGGCAGCACTAAAAGTGCATGACCGGCCACAATTATGGGCTGTTATCTCCAACAATTCCGAAAGCTGAAAGCACAATGACCCATAACCATGGGGCGGTGGATGCTACATTTGATATTATGGTATTTATGTCCTATATTTGGTGTTGTGCACATATATCAGCCTGGAGCTCCCAGTAATGACCCCATAATCTACTCACATTTCTGAGATGTTTGTGTTCGATTCTGGTGTACACTCTGGAGGGGCCTTGGGATCCTCGTTGTTCACCATCCCGTTAGTGGTGGTAGAGTGCTAAATGTGGATAACAATAAGTTATTAAATATACATACTTTTTAATTTTATAGATCCTTTTTTTGTACATATTTTGGATTTATCGATCACATACTTACTTTAGAAAGCCTCTCAGAAGATGATGATGCAAATATTCGGAAGATAAAGTTCTCATCGTCCTCACTTGTGCCCTCCTTATCCTCTGAGATCAGATGGTTGTTTTCATCAGAGTGATCTACAAGACATAGGTAATGAAGGATTGTTAGAGGGTGTCAGTATAACACAGTCGCTATATCTCACTAGGTTAATAGATGATGCAACGTAATATACAGAATACATGAAAAAAAACTCCTGTACAAAATTAGGGAAATAGGGATACAGTACGAACCCATGGTCAACATAGCTGAGATCCATGAAACATGGATAACATAGTAGACCAGAAAAACCATGTGGAAATATTTGAGCCTTGAAGTCAACATTCACATTGTTGGTGCTGTAGACATGTACATACCTGGCAATGGGGACGAGGGTGGCAAGATGGTAACAGCATCGTCTGTATTACATACAGGAACAGATTCTTTCTGCCTGTTTGAAGAAGAAAAACATGTAAATCGTAAGTAAACACAGTATAAAATGGGTTGTCTCACTATAAGAACACTGACTATAAGGCCTAATAGGACATATGACTGTCATAGTGGGGATGGTTTTCTGCTCAAAACTACCTTCCATGGATCAGAACACAACTACCAAGAATGGCTGGCAAGTAATACTACAGCTCTCCTACAGAGTAGGCAGTGCTAAAAATGCATGACCTGCCACAATTATGGGCTGTTATCTTCTGCATTTTCTGAAGCCAAAAGTACAATGACCGTTAACCATGAAGCGGTGAATGCTGCATTTGATATTCTGATATTTATGTCCTATATTTGGTGTTGTGTACATAGATCAGCCTGGAACTCCCAGTAATGAAGTAATGACCCTTTATAATCTACTCACATTTCTGAGATGTTTGTGTTGGTTTCTGGTGTATACTCTGGAGGGGCATTGGGATCCTCATTGTTCACCATCCTGGTAGCGATGATACAGAGCTAAATACGGATAAAAATAAGATATAAAATATTTTTTTTATGTACTTTTAGAGTTGTTTTACATTTTTTTTACATGTTTTGGATTTATTAATCACATACTTACTTTACAAAGCTTTTCAGAAGATGACGTAAAATTTTGGAAGTCAAGGCTCTCATTGTTCTCACTTGTGCCTTCCTCATCCTTTGAGACCAGATGTTTGTTTATATCAGAATGATCTACAAGAAATAGGTAATGAAGTATTATTAGAGGTTGTCAGTATAACACAGTCACTATTTATCACTAATATTAATGGGAACAGATGATCACATATTAGGGAAGATGAGACAAACAGTCGCTTAGTCTAGATGACGTCTCCTTCTACTTACTGATAAATAAGCTGGTGTCTGCGTCTGAAACAAGCTGAGGAACATACTCCAGCTCCTGGCTCAGAATGTTGTCAAAGTCCAAGTCACTCAGGAATGGATGAACCTTGATCTCAAATGCTCCTCCTAGAAAAAGAAAAACAAAAGTGATGCGGACATAGTCAGGGATGGCTCCATATCTGAACAGTTTATCGTAATCTGAACTAATGACAAAACTGAGCCGACATGAAGGAAATAAACTGAAAGTCTTAGTGTGGAGAACTAGAAATACAGTAGATGAGCTGATAGAGAAATGCTGATCTTCATGGACATGAGCGATATGTCCTTGGTCTAATAAGGGAATATTAATACTAGTATATCTGTTACCTGTCCCAAGTCTACGCACAGGATTTCTTCTGAGCAGCTCAGTGATGAGATTCTGAGCATCCAGGGGTGGAGCGCGATCACAATTCCAAATTAGTTCTCCTGTTACATAGAAAATTACAGAAAATAAAACCTCTTTACTGGACTGTAACATAAAGCAAAGGAAATAACTAAACAAATGTAACCAATCAACGCAATGATCGGATTATTCTACTCACCAATGACAACCCTTTTATAAAGCTCAGTGAGGGAATCAGCATCAAATGGTACACATCCCAGCAGGAATTTATACAGGATGATCCCCAATGACCACCAGTCAACAGGTCTTCCATAGCCTTCTTTCAGGATGATCTCTGGGGCTATGTAACATGGGGTGCCACAGAACTGGAAACCAACAGAACATAGAGATGAGAATCGATGAAACAATTATTATGACAAGTTATCATCGTTAAAACACAATGCAGAAGATAAAATATTAGTGGAAAAGTTCTCTAGAAAGGAAGAACGTAGAGAAGAGACAATAGTGTGATGAGATTTGCAAATAACAAGCTAAGTTCTTGTAGGTGATGCTGACCTCACGGTCCTGGAACTCTCTGGAGATGTCCACTGCTAATTCCTTGTAGGTGTTAGTTTTCGGTATCATTAGACCAAGTTTTGAAATCCCAAAATCGGTAACTTTAATATGTCCAGTAGATGTAATCAGGAGGCTGCAAAAGAGAAGATGGTTTTAGCCTCACAGACTGAATGATAATAAATGACAACTTTCCCCACTTTATTATACTACGGGGGCACTTACTTTTCCGGCTTCAGGTCTCTGTGCACCACACCGTAACTATGCAGGTATTCCACGGCAAGTACCGCCTCTGCAAAGTACAAGCGGGCCATGGGGACAGAGAAAGGACCCCTGGTGCTTAGAAGGGTCCCACAGTCTCCACCTATAGAAGAAAGGAAATATGACCAGTGAGGGGTTTATACAGCAGATGACCATGATATACCACGAGCAGATAACCATGATGTATAATGAGCAGTGAGCGGAAACATCCTGGGGAGATCACACAGATAATGGCGTACATAGAAATCACAAGACCCCATATCAAAAGTTGTAATTGCCCCCCACCCTAAAAAATAAAAAAGAAATATATTTATATCCCTGTTGAAGCAGCTTGGTGTTCTCACCAGCAATACAACTTTTATGGCCATTTTAGAGTATGATGCTCCCAAAAATGCCCACACCCACACTCAATGAGTATGGTATCCCCACAGTGAATCCTCCTAAGGAGGCCACCACTTAGAAGGAGGCCAGCCACAACCCCCTACTCGGTGTGATGGCACCCACAGCAACCCTCCCACTCAGGATAATGGTTCCCACAGTCCCTCACACAATATAATGGTCCGCATAACTCCCCACTCAGTATGATGTCCCCACACAGAATGGGGGCCTCCATACAGAGTGAGGACCCCCACAGCACCCCACTTAATATGATGACCTCCACTCAGCATTCACAGTCCCCCCATATCTAGTCATACGGCCCCCTTTCAGTATTTTGGCCCCTACTAGCCACCTACTCAGTATTTTTGCCCCCACCAGCCCCACCTCCTTGAAGAAGCAAATACCGCTGAAATTGTGATGACAGGTGGAGGGATGCTGCCCACTGCTGAGCGTCGACAGACCCCCTCCGACTGATGAGCCCCATAGCGCCCCTGCACCAAGATCAATGAATTTACGAGCATCTTGGTAATAGATAACCTATAGTAAATGCTCTGTGGGGATGTAACCAACAATGTCCTAATGATATGAGCAGTGATAAGATGAAAGCAGACATGGGCTGAATATAATACAATAGATGTGTCTTACCTCCTACATACTCCATGACCATACACAGGTGAGATCTAGTTGGAAAGGAGCAGAGCATGGAGACCACAAAGGGACAATCAGCAAATGTTAAGATGTCCCTCTCCAGAAAGGCCCATTCCAATCTCTGTGCAGTATTTAGGTTCCGCTTAGCCATTTTCTTCATAGCAAAGGTCTGGTGTGAGTCTTTATGATGCACTAAGTAGACGGCCCTGGAGAGAAAGAGAATCCATCGGTTATAATAAATCCTTATTAATAATCCATATATAGAAATCATTATATGTTTAATACTGGTATCCTGGTAACATTTCTCCTTGCGGAGAGTGACATGTTAAGCTTGTCAAGGTGAGGAGACTTTTAAGCCTCAATGATCCTCTGGGAAATATGCAAATTGTCTCTTCAGAGAGGAAGAGAACTAGAACTCTAGTGCCACCTATAGGAAGTAGTAATCCTAAAAGTCAATATCGACCCTTTAACGAGCCTTATCACATGACATGGAATAATAGCCATAACCAAAATCTCAATTTTCGGACACTATGTTTTGGGGTACAAGCACTCATCAGTGCAAAGTGTGAGATATGGTTTGGCTGGGTAAGAGGCATCTGACCGGGATCCAAGCGGTAACGTTTCTCCTTGCGGAAAAAGCCATGTTAAGCATGTCAAGGTGAGGAGACTTTTAAGCTGCAATGCTCTTCTGGGAAATATGCAAATTGTCTCTTTTCAGAGAGGAAGAGAACTAGCACCCTAGTGCCACCTATGGGAAGTAGCAATCCTATTTCCCAGAGGAGCATTGTGGCTTAAAAGTCTCCTCATGTCCGCAAGGAGAAATGTCAACCCCTTGGATACCGGTCAGACACCTCTCACCCAGTCAAACCATATCTCACACTTTGCACTGAAGAGGGGCAGTACCCCAGAACACAGTTCCTGCAAATTGAGATTTTGGTTTTGGCTATTATCCTAAGTCATGTGACAAGCCTTGTTAAAGGGTCGATATTGACTTTTAGGATTGCTACTTCCTATAGGTGGAGTTCTAGTTTGCTTCCTCTCAGAAGAGACAATTTGCATATGTTTAATACTAGAAGTCTGGCCGACACTATAAATCCACATCTAGAAATACATAAAATAGCACTACATAGATCACCTATTGGAGGTCTCCACAATGCCACTTCTGCCGGAGCCATCACCCAGGTCACATTATAGATACGAGAATCTACTGAAATTCTCTTTGGGCAGATTCGCTATAACTGACCAAATACAATTTAGTGCAAATAAAATTGGTCCAAAATGAATGTGCTCCAGGGCTCTCTTCTGCTGCTGAGGCCAGTGATTGGGCCCACATGGTCATGGTGGAGGGTGTAGATGTCATTGACGTCAATATGGTGTCACCCTTCATGTGACCATGTGTAGCCAACTTCTCTGATCAGCTTCATAATGGAGCCCCCCCATCAAAACAAAGATCAGAGTGGAGAGCAGAAAAGCTCAGGTGGAGGAGGCAGCATAAGAACAGATGAGGGTCTAGCACAGGCGAATGTAATAATATTATATTATTATATATTATATTATATGTAATTATATTATTTAAATCGCTTTCCTTACAGTTTGATTTGCTACAGATCACATAATTTCCCTATGATAACACTGAATGGCAGAGTGCAGGGGCAGAAGCATTGTCATAGGGAACCCTGAGAAATGTGGATTATGGCAACAGAAATCTCACCCAAAATTTCCACTGCTGATGAGTTTGGAAGTTTCATAGTCGGTCATATGCGGCTTTCTCGCCGGAACCAATGAATCGATCACGCTCTATAAAAGAATAAGAAATAATACTGATTTATTGAAGATGCAGGAAAAAAGTTACAGATGCAAAAACTTCTCCCCCCATATTATGTCCCAGATGATTTACACTGATATGATGTTGGGAGGATACAAACCGGACGCTGGGCAGACCTGGCGCTAGCACCCTGCACACCCAGGCAAGTGCCGGGGCCCTGAGTAGGCGGGCCTTGCTCCCCCCCCCCTCAATGCTTGCCCAGGACCACGGCCGGCACAATACTTACCTCTCCACAGCTGGTGAGCAGTGAGGTGAGCATTTGATTTTTTTTTTTATGTATGGAGGTATGGGGCATTATATGGGGGGAGAAGTGACATCCTGCATGGGGCATTATATGGGGGGGAGGTAGGGACATCCTGCGTGGGGTATTATATGGGGGGGAGAAGTGACATCCTACATGAGGCATTATATGGGGGGGACATCCTGCATGGGGCATTATATAGGGGGGTGACATCCTGCATGGGGTATTATATGAGGGGGAGAAGTGACATCCTGCATGGGTCATTATATGGGGGGGGGGAGTGACATCCAGCATAGGGCTTTATATGGGGTGAGAGGTGACATTCTGCATGGGGCATTATATGGGGGGTGACATCCTGCATGGGGCATTATATGGGGGGAGTGACATCCTGCATGGGGTATTATATGGGGGGAGAAGTGACATCCTGCATGGGGCATTATATGGGGTGAGAGGTGACATCCTGCATGGGCCAATATATGGGGTGAGAGGTGACATCCTACATGGGGCATTATATGGGGGGGTGACATCCTGCATGGGGCATTATATGGGGGGTGACATCCTGTATGGGTCATTATGTGAGGTGGGACATCCTGCATGGAGCATTATGTGGGGGGGGGACATCCTGCATGGGAAATTATATGGGGGGTGACATCCTGCATGGGGCATTTTGTGGGGGGGATATCCTGCATGGGGCATTATGTGTGGGGGACATCCTGCATGGGGCATTATGTGGGGTGGGACATCCTGCATGGGGCATTATGTGGAGGGGACATCCTGCATGGGGAATTATATGGGGGGTGACATCCTGCATGGGCCATTATGTGGGGGGGCACAGCCTGCATGGGGCATTATGTGGGGGGCACAGCCTGCATGGGGCATTATGTGGGAGGGACATTCTGCATGGGGAATTATATGGGGGGTGACATCCTGCATGGGCCATTATGTGGGAGGGGGACATCCTGCAAGGGGCATTATGTGGGGGGGGCACAGCCTGCATGGGGCATTATGTGGGGGGTCAAAGCCTGCATGGGGCATTATGTGAGGGTCACAGCCTGCATGAAGCATTATGTGGGGGGTCAAAGCCTGCATGGGGCATTATGTGGGGGGCACAGCCTGCATGGGGCATTATGTGTGGGGTCACAGCCTGCATGGGGCATTATATGGGGGCACAGCCTGCGTGGAGCATTTTATGGGGTCCATTATTCTATATGGAGCAATATATGGAGCTCATAATACGGTATAGAGGACTATGTGGTGCCATTATACTGTGTGGAGGACATTACTGTCCGGTCTGCACTGTGAGCTGTGAGGATTCGCCGCTTTCTGAGTTATTGTGGAATTTACAATAGATATCGCTCATGTAATGTAAGAAGTGAAATCTTCGGCCTTGTACTATATATATATATATATATATATATATATATATATATATATATATATATTATCTGCGGTATCTGTGCATCATGAATCGTGGTATGTGTTAAAGGGGCCACTGAGACTCTTTCGCCCAGGGCCCACGAAATCCTGGAGCCGCCCTGCAACGGTCATCATACATTACTATAACATTCTGGATAATGTGGGAGATCACACAGAGGAGGACTTACAGGTAATCTGTCACCAGGTGTTTGCTATGTATTCTGAAAGCACCATGATGTAGGGGCAGAGACCCTGATTCCAGTGATGTGTTACTTACTAGGCTGTGTGTGGCTGTTTCAATAAAATCAGTAGATTATCACTAGAAGACTATCTGTCTAGCCAGGTAGTCCTATTGCTCTGTACCCCTGCCTCCACCACTGATTAGCAGCTTTCTGCCTATGCACAGTGTACACAGAAAGCTGCCAATCAATGGTGTGGGCGGGGTTATACAAGACTCAGCATTCAGAGCTCTGCAGCAGAAAAAAATAGTGATTTTATCACAACTGCTCCACCGAGTAAAGTAATCAACACATGGAATCAGGGTCTCTGTCCCTGCATCATGCTTCTCTCAGACCAAATAGCATAAACCTGGTGACAGATTCCCTGTAATTCACATGTAATTAACACCATAGGGTCATCTACACTTAGAATAGAGACGTACCATGGTTGTATGGGGGATAATACTGGACGAGTCATTCACACCCCATGATCTGATGACACACACGCATCCCCCTCTATGATACTTACGGATTCTTGGATCTCCGGGATCTCACTAATTCCATTGTTAGGATTCGACAGCTCAGTTGTTTCTAAAATAATGATGAAGAAATGAAATGTATTAGAGGATATTATTCCTACATAGATAATACAGCAATATAACGGAGAAATGACAAGATGTCTGTAAATGGGATTAATACTCGTTATATGGGGATTCTAAATATGAGAATATACGGGGAATCCATAGATAAATGTAATGTAAATGATGGAGGAACCCCTTCATAAATAACAAAAGACTGACCATCACTTCCGAAAAGAGAATGGGTGTGAACAGGTGCATACTAAGAGTAGCCATCCAAATACATAACTAACAAAGTTGCACTCTGTAACGCTATAGCATGTAAACATGAAATAAATGAAATTTGAATTGCATTACTGCTGTATAAAATAGGATAAAAGGAAGATACTTAGCGCATAATTTGGCCAATTCATGCATGGCCAGCAGCCACGGCAAGGCGACCTTCTTTTTCTGGGTGCATGCCAAGTAGCCACGGCAAGGTGACCTTTTTTTTTGCTGGGTGCACGCCCAGCAGTCACGGCAAGATGACCTTCTTTTGCTGGGTGCATGCCCAGGAGTCACGACAAGGCGACCTTCTTTTGCTGGGTGCATGCCCAGCAGTCACGACAAGGCGACCTTGTTTTGCTGGGTGCATGCCTAGCAGCCACGGCAAGGCGACCTTCTTTTGCTCGATGCATGCCCAGCAGTCACGGCAAGGCGACCTTTTTTGCTGGGAACCTATCTCCACCCATCAGCCCGGGGTGGTTTTAATTACAACAGGATCCTACCTACCCATATAAATGTAGGCTTCAGCCTAGGAGAGGATTCACATTAGGAGAGGATTCCAACAAAAAGATCGCCTTGTCATTGGCTGCTGGGCATTCATGAATTGGCAAAATTATGTGCTCAGTATCTTAGTTTTTTCCCATTTTCTAGAGCAGTAATGCAATTTAAATTTAATTTATTTCATGTTACTTGCTATAGCACTGCAGAATGGACCCTCCAGCACATGAATGAGGAAGCCCCCACCCACGCTGCACATATGAGTGATGGTAAGAGAGCTGAAACATAGGAGAGATTTGCAAATTAGCCTGGAAGTGCACTGGGGGCGTGTCACTGCACTTGGATTTCTTCTTTCACGCCCCCAGTGCACTTCCATTCTAATTTGAATATGGTGTCTACTTTACATTTCTCCTGACTGGCACATTGGATTTCTACAAACAATTATTATTAGGGGACAATGGCCTATACCGTCACACCACTACTTCTATATGTAACAATGTGCTGCCAGGTTCCCATTACACAGAGTAGAGAGTAAATCTAACATTATCCTCCGTCCTCTGTAATATCTGGATATTCCTTGTAGAAGGTCGGGTGATCGCTCACCTGTAATCAGATCGCTGTTCAGCTCCGGCTGACTCCTATTAGGGTCAGGGATTTTCGGGGTCACATTTTGCCCATATTTGGCGTCGCCTCCTGTTGTTTCCTGATAGATATAATATATATAATTACTATGTGGAAGATTTCACTAAATCACCAAATACATAAATCATGAAGGACTAAACCAACATTTACAGATGCACCAATTGTAACGATACAAATCCCGCGCCATCTTCAGACCTTTTCTCAGAAAGTCTCCTCAGATACGGTGGATTAAGATACGTCTATTAATATTGATCCTTACCGGGCGTTCCAATGAGCGTTCTAGTATAGACAGGACTTTTTCGGCCAGTTCTTTAAAGACAGCCAAATCTTCAGTCTGAGATCTTTCTTCAGCCTATAAAGAAGGAAAAATGGAAAGGAGAATTTTGAGATGAGAGCGATCAGAATGGAGGCGGAAATTGTATGTGACATCGGTTCTCTGTCTGCAGATACAATGACTACATACTGTATTTGGGGACTCGTTGTGTTTTACCGTATTTTTTGGACTATAAGATGCCTTTTTTTCCAAAATTTTTGACCTCCCTTCTAACACTCTCGCACCCCTCCAATCTATCCTAAACTCTGCTGTCTGACTAATCCACCTGTCCCCCCGCTATTCCCTGGCTTTTCCCCTCGCTCCGCCAATCCCTTCACTGGCTCCACATTACCCAGAGACTCCAGTTCAAGACCCTAACCTTGGCATGCAAAGCCACCCACAACCTGTCTCCTCCATATATCTGTGACCTAGTCTCCCGGTACTTACCTGCACGCAACCTCCGATCCTCACAAGATCTTCTTCTCTACTCCCCTCTTATCTCCTCTTCCCACAATCGCATACAAGATTTCTCCCGTGCATCCCCCCTACTCTGGAACTCTCCACCCCAGCATATCAGACAGATTATTAATAATAATAATTGTCTGAATGTAGCTTACCAGGGGGGTGGCTGTGGTGGAGTGAGGTCACAGGAGGTGGGGTCACTGCTGCAGGAAGCCAGCAGTAGAAGTGGGGCGCTCCTGCGGGCCAGCGGGGTGTCCAGGACGTGCGAGGCTGCGGGCCCTGGGCTTCAAGGAAATGTTAGCGGTGATTTAGGAGGGGAGTCCCCGCTCTGCCCATTGAATTTCTGGCGGTGGGCTTCAGGCAAATGGCCGCTGGAGGCAGTGCATGTGCAGATTTAGATCTCGGCTCAATGAGGAGCTGAGATCTCAAACTGCGTATTGGCCATCTCCAGCAGCCTACTTCTTGAAGCCCACTGCAGAGAAATCAATAAGCAGAGCAGGGCCTCCCCTCCTGAATTACCGCTAACATTTCCTTGAAGCCCAGGGCCCGCAGCCTCGTACCTTCTGGACACCCCGCTCCTCCCAGCTTGGAGCCCGCAGCAGCGCCCCACTCCTACTGCCGACTTCCTGCAGCAGCGACTCTGCCTCCTGTGACCTCGCTCCACTGCCACCACCCCCCCTCAGTAAGCAACCGAAAATTCGGACTATAAGACAGACCCCCATTTTATTATAATAAATGTTTTTCCTATTTACCTCCCAAAAAATTTTGGTGCGTCTTATGGTCTGCAAAAACGATATATTAGAAGAAAAAGCTTCTATCCCTCCATTATTATCTGTTAATATTGAGATGTTCTGTGCAGAGTGTCCGCCACTTACCTGGTGTAGTAATGTCCTGATGTTCTGAAGTAAATCCGTCAGATAGTCTGACGTTAGACGACGTTGTCGGTGTTTGGTCAGGCAATCCTTTACTAGCTCCATCACCAGCCGGTGAGTGAAGCTGAGGACGCCATCGGGTGGTAGAAGCACACTGTTAGGACGATTGATCATAAGGATCATCAATAGTGCTTTTACCTGAGGAATGTCCAAAACAATTCCAGCCATAGTGAAAAACTGCAAGTGCTATCAGTCACTATAGAGCCAAGAAAGGCACGGGTGAGCCTATGTGCATTGCATATATAGCGACTGTGAGCAGTGATGTCACCATCACCTGTGATGTCATCACGGAATCTTGTGATAGAATCTTCACGGAGCAGCTCTGCGCAAATAGAATGCGGCCTGGTAATATTTAATGTGAAAACACCATACAATTAACTACCCATGTTATCATGGCCGTTCTATTTTATATCCAATTAGAACACAACCAGGATAAAGGTGTGTTCACAAGTTGGATTTTGGCAGTATTTTTTTTCTACCTCAAAAATCAAAGGAGGCAGGAAAAACGCTGCTTAAAATTCAGGTGTTTTTACTTGTGTTTTTTTTTCCATTCATTTGAATGGGTGAAAAATGCTGCAAAACCTCTGAAAGACTTGACAAGCTGCAGATTTTAAAAAAATGCAAAAAAAACAGCATGTGAATGAGATTTCAGAAATGTCATTCACTAAGATGGTGCTGTAAAACACAGCATTTATTGCTGCAGAAGAAAAAACAGTGAATACACCCTAAAGATATCCTCAGTCATATTATGGGAAATATTGTATATTTCGCATTTATTATCTCACGTGTTTTTCTTCACCATAGAACTTTTAAGGCTGTGTGCCCACTATGCGTTTTTTAGGCGTTTCTGCAGCGTAACTTTCGCTGCGGAAACACTTAAAAAACGCTTGGTGATAGGTCTGCAATGGTCCCCAATGATAATCCGCATGTGCTGTGCACATGCCGCGGAGATTTCCGCTGCGGATTATCATTGCGGAAAAATCCGCAGCACGTCCTTTAATTTTGCAGAGTCGCTGCGATTTAGCCGCCATTGACTTGCATTGGAACGCATAACATCCGCATGACTACAAATACACATGTGGATATTATGCGACTCAATGCGTGGATGGTACCCGGGTCTGGAGATGAAGAGACTCTCCTCCAGACCCGGGTACCATAGTACCTGTAGTTAAAATAGAATTAAAATAAAAAATAAACATATACTTACCTTCTGATGGCCCCTGTCTGCTCCCGGCGGTGCTGCTGGCTCTTCGGCTGCTCGCGGTGGTAAAAGGACCTTCCATGATGCCATTTAGTCATGTGACAGGTCACGTGACCGCTGACATCGGCGGTTGCGTGACCTGTCACATGACTAAATGACGTCATGAAAGGTCCTTTTACAGCACCGTGATCCGCCAAAGACACCGGACGCACCGGAGAAGGAGATCGAGGACCATCGGAAGATGAGTATAATGTTTTTTTTTTATTTTTCACCATTATTATTCTTTTTTTTCATTATTGATGCTGCATTTGCAGCATTGTAACTTGGTCACACTATATAAATCCATGACGGTTGCATGGAATTATATAGTGTGACCAAGTTGTCAAGCACTTTTCCAAGTGATGCTAAAATCACTTGGCAAAGCGCTTGACAACCCAGGGAGATGCAGAAACGCTTAGGAAAAATCCGCAGCATTTCTGCATCGTGGTCATATATCCTAACTCATTGGCGAACCGTTATACAAGGCTATATTCACACTAGACGTTTTTTTAGCGGGCTTTTTTATGCAAATTTTCAGCTGCGTTTTACAGTACCAACAAAGTCTATGAGATTTCCGAAATCTCATGCACAAAGCTTGCTTATTTGTCCTCAGTATTTTGTGCTTTCCATGGCTTTTTGCAATAGAGTATGTCACTTGTTTCAGCGTTTTTCACCCATTAAAAAAAAGGGTGGTGGAAAAAAATGCTGAAAAAAAGCCTAGTGTGAACATTTTGCTGCGTTTTTAGTGAAAAAAGCAAGTATGTGACACACATTTATTCTTGTGATTTTCCCAAGTTTAAACCATCTTGTCTTGGTCACCTGAGATAGCAGCTTGGATTATTACAGTTTAATTAAATTAGTGATGCCTACAAAGTAAACATTGGTTGAGCTAGGTGTGAGATTGAACAACACGTGTGGCCCAGGGAGGTGTGAAAATGAACAATGCCTGAGCAACTCAATGGCAAACCATAATGTGAAAGTAAATAGTGTCCTACAAATTCAATGCACTGCCAGGGTCTTAGATAAACCATTCCAGACCAATTCACCCCCCACCCGCCCCCTGTTACATTTGTAATGTGTACTTTTTCATGAACATATGTCTTGCAATGGTGACCTGTTTTCATGTGTCTATGGTGGAAGCAAAGCTGAACTTTGGGATCCTGAAAAACGCACCAAAAATGCACCAAGAACCACTGCAAAAAAACACACCAAAACCTGCGTTTTTGACGCTACTTCTTTCCTGCCAAGAGATTATGTTTTGCTGCAGAAAAAAACACCTAGTGTGAATATAGCCTAAGACTTACTCTGCCAGCATTAATAGTCAATATTCTGTATAAAAATAGGACTCCAATCCAGGTATTCAGTTTATCATAAACAAGCCTGAGTTAATCTGCCAAATACACATAGTATGCTTTCTCATAGGTGAAATATAAATCCTGTTAAAGGTCCAAGTTGCAGCAGTTAAGTAGAACAAAACAGACCTCTTCATTCTTTGTAGGTGGAAAAACTTTCGAAATTATCAGTGTATCAAGTACTTATACTCCTGACTGTATATAGTATAATTGCCGCACTGCTACATACAGGTGCTTCTCAGAAAATTAGAATATCATCAAAAAGTGAATTTATTTCAGTTCTTAAATCCAAAAAGTGAAACTCATATATTATACAGAGTCATTACAAACAGAGTGATCTGTTTTAAGTGTTTATTTCTGCTAATGTTGATGATTATGGCTTACAGCCAATGAAAACACAAAAGTCACTATCTCAGTAAATTAGAATTAACAAGAAACACGTGCAAAGGCTTCCTAAGCATTTAAAAAGGTCCCTTAGTCTGTTTTAGTAGGCTCCACAATCATGGGCAAGACTGCTGACTTGACAGATGTCCAAAAGGCAGTCATTGACACACTCCTCAAGGAGGGTAAGCCACAAAAGGTCATTGCTAAAGAAGCAGCTGTTCACAGAGTGCTGTATCCGAGCATATTAATGGACGTGGAAGGAAAAAGTGTGGTAGAAAAAGGTGCACAAGCAACCGGGATAACCGCAGCCTTGAAAGGATTGCTAAGAAAAGGCCATTCAAAAATTTGGGGGAGATTCACAAGGAGTGGACTGCTGCTGGAGTCACTGCTTCAAGAGCCACCACACACAGACGTATCCAGGACATGGGCTACAAGTGTCGCATTGCTTGTGTCAAGCCCCTCATGACCAATAGACAACGCCAGAAGCGTCTTACCTGGGCCAAAGAGAAAAAGACCTGGACTGATGCTCAGTGGCCCAAGGTGTTGTGTTCAGATGAAAAGTAAATTTTGCATTTCATTAGGAAATCAAGGTCCCAGAGTCTGGAGGAAGAGTGGAGAGGCCACAATCCAAGCTGCTGGAGGTCTGGTGTGAAGTCTCCACAATCAGTGATGGTTTGGGGAGCCATGTCATCTGCTGGTGGAGGTCCACTGTGTTTTATCAAGACCAAAGTCAGCGCAGCCGTCTACCAGGACATTTTACAGCACTTCATGCTTCCCTCTGCCCACAAGCTTTATGGAGATGGAAATGTCATTCTCCAGCAGGACTTGGCCCCTGTCCATACTGCCAAAAGTACCAATACCTGGTTTACACACAACAGTATCACTGTGCTTGATTGGCAGCAAACTCGCCTGACCTTAACCCCATAGAGAATCTATTATAGAGAATCTATGGGGTATTGTCAAGAGGAAGATGAGACCCCAGACCCCACAATACAGATGAGCTGAAGGCTGCTATCAAAGCCACCTGGGCTTCCATAACACCTCAGCAGCGCCACAGGCTGATCGCCTCCATGCCACATTGCCGCATTAATGCAGTAATTGATGCACAAGGAGCCCGACCAAGTATTGAGGGCATTTACTAAACATACATTTCAGTAGGCCAGCTTTTCGGATTTTAAAAACATTTTTCAAGCTGTTGTTATGAAGTATTCTAATTTACTGAGATAATGACTTTTGTGTTTTCATTGGCTGTAAGCCATAATCATCAACATTAACAGAAATAAACACTTAAAATAGATCCCTCTGTGTGTAATGACTCTATATAATAGATCCCTCTGTGTGTAATGACTCTATATAATAGATCCCTCTGTGTGTAATGACTCTATATAATAGATCCCTCTGTGTGTAATGACTCTATATAATAGATCCCTCTGTGTGTAATGACTCTATAATAGATCCCTCTGTGTGTAATGACTCTATATAATAGATCCCTCTGTGTGTAATGACTCTATATAATAGATCCCTCTGTGTGTAATGACTCTATATAATAGATCCCTCTGTGTGTAATGACTCTATATAATAGATCCCTCTGTGTGTAATGACTCTATATAATAGATCCCTCTGTGTGTAATGACTCTATATAATAGATCCCTCCGTGTGTAATGACTCTATATAATAGATCCCTCTGTGTAATGACTCTATATAATAGATCACTCTGTGTGTAATGACTCTATATAATATAGGAGTTTCACTTTTTGCATTGAAGAACTGAAATAAACTAACTTTTGATGATATTCTAATTTTGTGAGAAGCACCTGTATATAGTATGAAGCCCCACTGCCCCATATGTGTATGTATAATTTGATGCACATGACTCGCCCCCTGGGCCGTGGGGTACCCGGAACCGGGCCTTCTAGTGTACGGTGCTGATGGGGGTAGTAGTGGCAACCCGATCCCGTGGCTCAGGGTGGTCAGACCAAATGGTGGCAGTCTATTTATCAGTGTTTTGAATGTCCGACTACGCCACCCGTGGATTGCGATTGGAGATAACCGCTGCTGCAAGGCAGACCGCTGAGGCTGGTGTTGGTGTGCAGCACAGGGGTAGGATAATTCCCCACGGGAAGAGTGTAGCCTCAGGGCAGTGTAGGTGGATGTTGGGGGTGATAGTGCAGGCCGCAATAGTAATAGTTCAGAGTCTGCTTCAAACAGTTCAGGGTCTTTATTGTAGATATTATTAATGACCCAACAGTACCGGTTAGGAATGGGCCTGGGTGTCTGAGAGCATTCGGGCGAGCCCCACTGGTCAGGGTGAGTGTGTAGGCCTACCGTTCTCTCTATGCTCTTTCTGACTATCCCCCTTTTCGTGGTGTAATAGCCCACGTCCCTGAGCTGGCCGTGTACTTCTCTCCTGTATGGCTTGCGACTCAGGCCTTGGGTACCTGTTGCTTGCTCCTCGATGTACTGGTCCCTCTGTGTGGCGGAGCCTCCAGGCTTCTTAGGCCAAGGGACCTGAAATCCCTCGCAGGTTGGTTCTCTGCTGCTGGGCTTGTAACCCTGACAGCCTCGGACCCCAATGTCCGGTAGATTGGTTCTCTGCCAGGACCGGCTCTCGTCGCCTCTGTTCCTGGCTTGCAGTTTCTCCTGTGCCTCATGGACTCCTCAGCTACAGCTGAACTGTCCCTCCTTCTCTGGGACTAGTCTCACTCCTGAGCTAGGTCTTCCAGTTCTCTCTAACCCTGCCCCCAGTTCCAGCTTTTATAGGGGCAGCCAGCTCCCCCTGCTGGCCTGGGACAGGAGGTGCTGTATGCTAATAGTCCCTAACCAGGGGACCTCCCTCCTGCTTTCAGAAACAGATTATTGTTTGTGGCATCCAGGCCTGGGGTGACACACACACACTGCTCTATATTTAGTATGATGCCCCCACTCCTCCATATATATAGCATGATGGTCCCACTGCTCCATATACAGGTGCATCTCACTAAATTAGAATATCATCAAAAAGTTAATTTATTTCAGTTCTTCAATACAAAAAGCTGTCTTTCAGCTCATCTGCATTGTTGGGTCTGGTGTCTCTCATCTACCTCTTGACAATACCCCATAGATTCTCTATAATAGATTCTCTATGGGGTTAAGGTCAGGCGAGTTTGCTGCCAATCAAGCACAGTGATACTGTTGTGTGTAAACCAGGTATTGGTACTTTTGGCCGTGTGGACAGGGGCCAAGTCCTGCTGGAGAATGACATTTCCATCTCCAAAAAGCTTGTGGGCAGAGGCAAGCATGAAGTGCTGTAAAATGTCCTGGTAGCCGGCTGTGCTGACTTTGGTCTTGATAAAACACAGTGGACCTACACCAGCAGATGACATGGCCCCCCAAACCATCACTGATTGTGGAGCCTTCACACTAGACCTCAAGCAGCTTGGATTGTGGACTCTCCACTCTTCCTCCAGACTCTGGGACCTTGATTTCCAAATGAAAATTGGAACTCTAGGACCTTGTGGAGTGTGTCAATGACTGCCTTCTGGACATCTGTCAAGTCAGCAGTCTTCCTCATGATTGTGGAGCATACTGAAACAGTATTGAAGAACTGGAATCAATTAACTTTTTGAAGATATTCTAATTTAGTGAGATGCACCTGTATATACTATGATGGTCCCACTGCCCCACATACATATAGTATAATGGCCCCACTACTCCATATGTAGTATGATGGACCCACTACTCCAGATATATAGTAGGATGGCTCCACTGCCCAATCATTTAAAAAAAAAAATAACGTTTATTCTCACTTAATCCTGATTCCCTACATCACGGCCTCTGTCTCCTCTTCCATGGCGGGACAGCAGAGCAGAGCGATGCAATGATGTCACCGAGCCACCTGCGTGAGTATGCTGACATCTCGTTAACCGCAGGCCTATGGCGATCTGTGGCATATGAAAGAGATAGTGATAGGGCAGGGAGCTTGTGTCTCACTACTTTATCATGCGACGCCTCTGCATAAGAGACATTAGGGCTACATTAGCTACGTCACAGAAGACACTGGAGCTGGAGTATATAGAATAGGAGACACTGGGGCTGGCGTATATTCATCACAGGATACATTGGGGCTAGAGCATATACATCACAGAAGAAGCTGGAGTATATAGAATAGGAGACACTGGGGCTGGAGTATATAGAATAGGAGACACTGGGGCTGGCGTATATTCATCACAGGATACATTGGGGCTAGAGCATATACATCACAGAAGAAGCTGGAGTATATAGAATAGGAGACACTGGGGCTGGAGTACATAGAATAGGAGACACTGGGGCTGGAGTACATAGAATAGGAGACACTGGGGCTGGCGCATATACAGTTCTGCTCAAAAGTTTACATACCCCGGCAGAATTTTTCCTTTCTTGGCCTTGTTTCAGAGAAAATGAATGATAACAAAAACACTTTTTCTCCACTCATGGTTATTGGTTGGGGGAAGCCATTTACTGTCACATTTCTGTGTTTTCTCTTTTTAAATCTTAATGACAACTAGTGATGAGCGAGCATGCTCGCTACTGCTCGGTGCTTGCCCGAGTATCTCACTGCTCGAGATGCTCTGCGCTCACCGAGTATTTCCGGGTTGGTCGGGCGGGAAGTCGGGTCCCCTCCCTGCATGTTTGGCGCTCTTTACAGAGCCAATGTGTTATGCACACGCCCGGGCTAAGCGGCGTGTGCGTGTGATTGTTAGTGATTCCACTGGACCGTGCCGGAGAGTGTATGCCTGGAGGGGCGTGACTAAGTATTCACCCGATCCGACCAGGGTCGCACGACGGCATACGACGCCAGTGCACCAAGGAGGAACCGAGCAGAGGGACCAGGTGCTACTCCAGGACAGACCCCGGACACGGCTGTTGACCCACACAGGGGAAAACAGGAACAGACTGGTAGACTGGCACACAGACTGGTATGCAGGCAGGCGGGTATGCAGGCAGGCGGGTATGAAGGCAGGCGGGTAAAGGTAAGCACAGCTAGAGTGCAGACAGGGAGGCACTAGCAAGTAGGAACACAGGCGGGATAGGACCCAGTACACACCGGGATTCAGGAACAATACAGGCAGGATAGGGCCCAGTACACACTGGGACTCAGGACAAAACAGGTAAAGGATAGGAGAGAGTTCAGACTGGAACTGAGTGTACGGAGGAGACCGACACTGCAGCGGGATACAGGAGCGGGTCTGGGAATACTGCCCCCAGAGAGGCGGGAAGAACAGGCAAGGAGCGTGTTCAGACAGGACAGACAAGATACAGGAGCGGGTCTAGGTAATCGACCCCTAGAAGGCGGGAGGAACAGGCTAGGAGCGTGTTCAGACAGGACAGACAAGAGAACACAGAAAGGACTCAGTTCAGACACGGGAACTAATACCGCAAAGCAGGAGACATACAGGACACAGTTCAGACACGGGAGCTGACACCGCAAGGCAGGAGACATACAGGACACAGTTCAGACACGGGAGCTGACACCGCAAGGCAGGAGACATACAGGACTTAGTTCAGACAGGCCTGGAAATACAGCCTCCAGGAAGGGCGGACAGGGAAACAGGAACGGGACCTGGCAACTTCAGAGTGCAAGCACACACTGAAAGAAACACATATGCTCAGGCAGGGATAGAAGGGAGCTGCTGAGCTATATACCAAGTGTCAGACAGCAATAGGCTGAGGACGCACAAGGGGTGTGACCCACAGCAGGTACAAAAGGCAGGAAGTGATCGGGCGCCGCCCTTAAGCAGCAGAGACAGACACAAACAGACAGCATGGAGGGAAGCCAGAGAGACATTCTGGACAGGGGGTCAAGTGCGCGCTCCTGCACAGTGGGAGATGGACCACTATGCAAGGACGCCGCCAGGTATGTTACAGTACCTCCCCCCTTACGTACCCTCTTCTTCAGGCCTGCCAGAATCTTCCGCAGGGAATTCGAGGACCAGTCGTTCACTGGGTTGGAGGGGGACAGAGACTTGAGGGTAATCTCTGCTTCGAGGTACATCTTGTCAAGCTCACAGGAAAAAATAGACGGGTTATCAGGTACATAATGAGGAAAAGTCGCTGTCTCTTTGTTATCTGGTGGTACCCCGGAGGATTCAGGAAACAACTGGAGGTCCTCCGCCGGGTCAGAAGAGTACTGAGGCTCAGAGAAAACATCTGCTTCAGAGTACACTAGGTCGGACTCACTGGAGGAAGCAGGCGAGGTATCAGGTACAGGAAATAGGAAAGTCTCTGTCCATTCACCACCAGGTGGCACCCCGAAGGGTTCTAAACACAACTGGAGGTCCTCCGCCTGGTCGGAGGGGTGTAGAGACTCGGGAGTAACTTCTGCTTCGAAGTACACTAGGTTGGACTCACTGGACGAAGCGAGCGAGGTATCAGGTCCAGGATATAGGAAAGTCTCTGTCCATTCACCACCAGGTGGCACCCCGAAGGGTTCTGAACACAACTGGAGGTCCTCCGCCTGGTCGGAGGGGTGTAGAGACTCGGGAGTAACCTCTGCTTCGGAGTACACTAGGTTGGACTCACTGGACGAAGCGAGAGAGGTATCAGATCCAGGATATAGGAAAGTCTCTGTCCATTCACCACCAGGTGGCACCCCGAAGGGTTCAGAACACAACTGGAGGTCCTCCGCCTGGTCGGAGGGGTGTAGAGACTCGGGAGTAACCTCTGCTTCGGAGTACACTAGGTTGGACTCACTGGACGAAGCGAGCGAGGTATCAGGTACAGAGTATAGGAGAGTCTCTGTCCTTTCGCTACCAGGTAGCACCCCGAAGGGTTCAGGAGGTCTCAGGGAGGACAGACCCTGGCGTGACTGCTTGCCTCTAAGTCTAGCACGTCTGGACTGCCTCTTGAGGTTGGGAGAAGTATTCCGGAAAGCGTAGTCACCCTGTGAGGATTCTGGGTGGGCAGTAGTCTCATTGGGCTGGAGAACTATTGCGCTACCCACACACATTACCTGACGGGGCTGCTCCGGGATATTGGGAAGTGAAGCTTCAGCAGGGGCTTCAGAGTTAGGGTCCTCGAAGACCATACGAAAGGCCACCAGGAAGGCCTGCAGGTCAAGGATGACAGGATCCCATGCTTCCCATAGGGGGGTGACCCATTTCAAGGCATCACCCGCTAGGTAGTCAATCATAAAGGCCACTTTAGCCCAATCGGAAGGAAAATAGAGAGGGTAGGCCTTAAAGTGTAGCATGCATTGCTCCACAAATGCACGACACTGTCTTGGATCCCCATAGTAACGTGGCGGATCCGCAGGAACGAGAGCTGATAGATCCATCTGGACGGGTGCGTAATTCGCCTGGAACTCAGCTAAAGGGAAAAAAAATTTATTTATTTATTTTAATGCACGTATTTGCTGGAAAAACTTCTCAGAGAGCGAAGGCCGTGGGGCTCAACGGGAACCATGGCCTGAGCAT
Source organism: Phyllobates terribilis (assembly GCF_046119375.1). Taxonomy (NCBI): domain Eukaryota; kingdom Metazoa; phylum Chordata; class Amphibia; order Anura; family Dendrobatidae; genus Phyllobates; species Phyllobates terribilis. The sequence goes on from NW_027363189.1 coordinate 1,283,139, forward strand.
GCTGTTATGCACACGCCCGGGCTAAGCGGCGTGTGCGTGTGATTGTTAGTGATTCCACTGGACCGTGCCGGAGAGTGTATGCCTGGAGGGGCGTGACTAAGTATTCACCCGATCCGACCAGGGTCGCACGACGGCATACGACGCCAGTGCACCAAGGAGGAACCGAGCAGAGGGACCAGGTGCTACTCCAGGACAGACCCCGGACACGGCTGTTGACCCACACAGGGGAAAACAGGAACAGACTGGTAGACTGGCACACAGACTGGTATGCAGGCAGGCGGGTATGCAGGCAGGCGGGTATGAAGGCAGGCGGGTAAAGGTAAGCACAGCTAGAGTGCAGACAGGGAGGCACTAGCAAGTAGGAACACAGGCGGGATAGGACCCAGTACACACCGGGATTCAGGAACAATACAGGCAGGATAGGGCCCAGTACACACTGGGACTCAGGACAAAACAGGTAAAGGATAGGAGAGAGTTCAGACTGGAACTGAGTGTACGGAGGAGACCGACACTGCAGCGGGATACAGGAGCGGGTCTGGGAATACTGCCCCCAGAGAGGCGGGAAGAACAGGCAAGGAGCGTGTTCAGACAGGACAGACAAGATACAGGAGCGGGTCTAGGTAATCGACCCCTAGAAGGCGGGAGGAACAGGCTAGGAGCGTGTTCAGACAGGACAGACAAGAGAACACAGAAAGGACTCAGTTCAGACACGGGAATTAATACCGCAAAGCAGGAGACATACAGGACACAGTTCAGACACGGGAGCTGACACCGCAAGGCAGGAGACATACAGGACACAGTTCAGACACGGGAGCTGACACCGCAAGGCAGGAGACATACAGGACTTAGTTCAGACAGGCCTGGAAATACAGCCTCCAGGAAGGGCGGACAGGGAAACAGGAACGGGACCTGGCAACTTCAGAGTGCAAGCACACACTGAAAGAAACACATATGCTCAGGCAGGGATAGAAGGGAGCTGCTGAGCTATATACCAAGTGTCAGACAGCAATAGGCTGAGGACGCACAAGGGGTGTGACCCACAGCAGGTACAAAAGGCAGGAAGTGATCGGGCGCCGCCCTTAAGCAGCAGAGACAGACACAAACAGACAGCATGGAGGGAAGCCAGAGAGACATTCTGGACAGGGGGTCAAGTGCGCGCTCCTGCACAGTGGGAGATGGACCACTATGCAAGGACGCCGCCAGGTATGTTACACAATGAACATACAGTGATTGCCTGCCATGCACTGTAATGCCATAGCCATGTTGGTTGTGGGCATTACAGTGATTGGCTGGCTGCACAGCGTCATCAGGTCTATATCTGACCTGGCACCGCCATGCTCATCACAGTCACTCTGGATCAGACAGTGTAGGGAGAGCTGCTGCTGCGTTAGGGAGAGATTTGATCGTGCATTAGGTAGTGTAGTGAGAAAAACCGCACATTACACATATCTATCTCAACAAACAGTCCTTCTGAGGACTAATCCATCTGCAGAGATATCAGGCAGGCAGTGTATATAGGCAGGCAGGCAGGGTATATAGCAGACTGCAGTGCATATAGCACAAGAGGCTCCATTCCAATTCTGCCTTCTGCTGCTGTTAGATATTTCTATACAAAGGCCCAGGTCTCAGGGGCGAGGAATACTTTTCTTTGGATCTTAATCCTCATTATTTGCTTATAAAGCAATCCAGAGAACACAGTTTTTCTGCGCCATTTGCTTGTTGGCACTGCAGAATACAGCCAGGTCCTTTCCATATTAGAGCGCTAGAAATCCAGCTATTTAAAACTGTGTTTTCTCCGTCACACGGATCACATATACGTTGTCAGAAAATACTGCCATTTCTGGCCTCCATTTTTTCAGTGTGTCAGTGAAGCAATTCACAGCAGTTTGCTGTTCACACTACTTACCTACAGGCCAGGTTTTTAAAACTCTGTTTTCTCCATCACACCGATCACATATAACTTCGCTTCAAACTCAGTCATTTGTAGTGAGCGTGGAAGATACTATCCTCCATTTAAAATGGGCAAGGCACGTGGCAAGGGACGGGGAACTGGACGTGATGGTAATGGTGCATGCAGAGGCCGAGGACAAGGCCGTGGGCAAGCCGAAATTGTGCCACAGCAAACACCCACATCTTCTCGCCTGACCTTCCTGTCCCAATTTCTAGGGGACCGCAGCACACCACTATTGAACCCAGATCAGTGTCAAAAGGTTGTTGGTTGGATAGCGGATAATGCTTCCAGTCACTTAGCCACCACCACCACCACCCTGTCTTCTACACGGTCAAGTCTCAGTAGCCATGAGTCTGGACCTCATATTCCTCACCCTGATCCTCCTTCCTCCCACCATGCTGAGTACCCAGAGACAACTGATCCCACACTTGGACAATCTGAAGAGCTGTTCACTTTTCCATTTATAGATTCGGGCCTCTCGCCCGGTCCACTTGAAGCGGGGCAAGAGGAGATCACGTGTAGCGATGCCCAAATATTTGAGCAGCCACGGTCACATGAAGGCGACGGTGGGAAACTGTCACAAGAGGTGGACGATGATTAGACACAATTGGCAGAAAGTCAGGAATAGTACCAGGGTGCAGAAGTGGGTGACTAGGTGGTGGATGATATAGTAACTGACCCAACCTGGCAGGAGGACATGCAGAGCAAGGACAGCAGCACACAGGGGGAGGGAGGCAGAGCACCCCAACAGGCAGGAAGAAGCAGTGTGGTGGCCGCAGACAGAAGGCAGGCTACCGTTTCCCGTAACACCAACACGAAGGAAGTTGCCACTACAACTGTTAGGTCTTCCCGAGTCTGGTTGTTTTTTAAAGACTCTGCCGATAACTCCAAAAAGGCCATTTGCATCACGAGCCAGACCAGCATCAGCAGGGGTGGCAAAACGACCAGCCTGACCACCACCAGCATGATCAGGCACATGGCAGCAAATCACTCGACTTTGTGGGCCGAACACCAGGGTCCAGGAACAGTGTCTACAGGTGGCACCATTGCTTCTTCTGCTGTTGTGCATGCAAGTCAATCCCCTGTCCATAGTGCATGCAAAGATGCCTCCTGCCCTGCACCTGTCATTGCACACTCTCAAGTAGCAGCATCAGGAAGCACGTCCATGTCCTTCTCCCAGCACAGCGTTCAGTTGTTCATACTCCAGTCCTTGGAATGCAAGCGCAAATATGCAGCCAACGTCCCACAGGCCACACTACTAAATTCTCACAATTCACGACTGCTTGGCTCGAAATGTTGCCTTTTAGGCTTGTGGAGACAGAAGCATTCCGCAACCTGATGGCGGCGGCCGTCCCTCGGTACTCTGTCCCCAGCCGCCACTATTTCTCCCAGTGTGCCGTCCCCACATTACACAAGCACGTGTCCCAAAACATTAGCCGTGCCCTCAACAACGCAGTTACCGGTAAAGTCCACCTAACCACGGACACGTGGACAAGTGCTTGTGGGCAGGGACGGTACATCTCGCTGATGGCACACTGGGTTAACATAGTGGAAGCCGGGACCCAGTCGGACCTTGGGACGGAACACGTCCTCCCGACGCCAAAGATTGCAGGCCCTAGGTCAATCAGGGTTGTCCCCACGGTCTACAGCTCCTGAACCTCATGCTCCTCAGCCTCCTCCTCCTCCTCGGCCTCTATCTCCGAAATGACCACATCAGTCACAAGCTGGAAGCACTGCAGCACTGCCTCGGCCAAGCGGCAACAGGCTGTGCTGAAGCTAATATGCTTAGGTGAAAAAACACACAATGCTGAAGAGTTATGGCCAGCTCTGAAAGAGCAGGCAGATCTGTGGCTCAAACCGCTGAACCTACAGCCAGGCATGGTCGTGTGTGACAATGGCCGGAACCTGGTGGCGGCTCTGAGGCGAGGCGAGCTCACACACGTACCATGCCTGGCCCATGTGCTTAACCTCGTGGTTCAGCGGTTACTCAAATCCTACCCGGAGCTGCCGGATCTGCTTGTTAAAGTATGCCGCCTGTGTGCCCATTTTAGAAAGTCAGCTACAGCTTCCGCCGCCCTTGCAGTGTTTCAGCAGCGTTTGCAGCTTCTGGCTCACAGACTGGTGTGTGATGTCACCACACGTTGGAACTCTACATTGCAGATGTTGGGAAGGATTTGTGAGCAGAAGAGGGCAGTTGTTGAGTACCAGCATCAAAAAGGCTATCGGTATTCAGTTCAGACTCCACACATAAGACCTCAGTAGTGGACGTGGATGTCAGACATATGTACCATCCTCCAAAACTTTGCGGACTCCACCAAGATGGTGAGCGGCGATGACGCCATAATTAGCGTCACCATCCCGCTTCTCTGTCTTCTGAAAAGCTCTTTGCTCACAATCAAAGATGATGCATTGCAGGCTCAGCACGATAAGATGGAGCAATTAACCATACAGGGTGATTACACACAGCCAAGCCTCATCTCATCCCAACGTGGATTGGGTGACAATGAGGAAGAGGAGGAGGAGGAAGGACAGGAACTAGTTTCATGCACTATAGACGGTGCTATCTGCACAGCTGTCATACCGTCTGTTCAGCGTGGATGGCCAGAGGACAGAGAGGAGGAGGAGGAGAGCATGGTCAGTCATCCTCTTGGTGAGGACACGGAAGTCTTGCCTGTTAGTAGTCTGGCACGCATGGCTGAGTTTATGTTATGCTGCCTTTCCCATGACCCTCGCATTCTCAAAATTTTAGGTCATTACTGGTTGGTGACACTTCTAGACCCACTCTACAAGGAGAACTTTATATCTCTTATTCCTGAGGCGGACAGGTGTACAAAAATGAGGCAGTACCAGAAGGCCCTTGTTGCGGAACTATTAAAAAAATTCCCATCTAAAAACGCTGGAGGCAGAGGGCACACTTCGTTCGACAACCAAGGCCCCCACTCTGTCACTTCTTCTCTCTGACTGAACACTGTTCTAAGATGGTGCCCTCTAGAACATGAGCCCAGGTGACCAGCAAACAATGGGCTCCTATCTACGCTCAGGAACCAACCCCTATCTGCTCCTACATCACTGGGTATTCCTACCCCCTCCCCACTCCAGCCAGGGACATGGTCTGTCGTGCCTGCATTTCTGTCTAATGGGAGCACCGTTGAGCTGTCCCTCGGAAATGGGGTGAGTGTGCTGTATGCAGCTAACTGAACCCTGGTCCATACTCCATCCTTACCCGGGAGTGGAATATCACACCTCTGGCAGAGGTGCAATACCCCTGTAGCGGCCGAGCCCTCGGGGCGCTACATTTTTATGATGCCCGAAAAAAAAAAATTTTATACAGTATGTTCATGTATACCCCCCAGGAGTAAATGTTTGTCAGCCCATACACTTAGTGCATGGCATTACAAGTATAGGAGGCCCGCTCCTTTCTAATGGTAAAAAAAATTTATGATGCGCTCCTCCACGTCTCTTCCAAGGGCCATTGAAGTGCCTCCAAATTTTTGGCAGCCCTTGCAGTCACTGCATAGTCCAACACTATGGGAGACTCTCTCCTTTCTAATGGGAATTTGTCATTACTGTGGCCTGGTCTATGTGTCTTTAAATTCTTAGTGGGTTTTTCCTAAACTTGGTCAGCCGTTGGACTCACTGCATACCCTATAACTGTATAGCAGACCCTCTCCTTTCTAATGGGAACATGTCATATCTTGTTACTGTGGCCCTGCTCTGTGTGTCTTTAAATTCTTAGTGGGGATTTTCCTAAAATCTGTCAGCCGTTGGACTCACTGCATACCCTATAACAGTATAGCCGACCCTAGAATTTCTAATGGGAATTTGTCGTTACTGTGACCCTGCTCTATGTGTCTTTAAATTCTTAGTCGTTTTTTTCCTAAAATTGGTCAGCCGTTGGACTCACTGCATACCCTATAACTGTATAGCAGATCCTGTCCTTTCTAATGGGAGCATGTCGTACCTTGTTACTGTGGCCCTGCTCTGTGTGTCTTTAAATTCTTATTGAGGATTTTCATTAAAATTTGTCAGCCGTTGGATTCACTGCATACCCTATAACTTTATAGCAGACCCTCTACTTTCTAATGGGAACATGTCGTACCTTGTTACTGTGGCCCTGCTCTGTGTGTCCTTAAATTCTTAGTGGGGTTTTTCCTAAAATTTGTCAGCCGTTGGATTCACTGCATACCATATAACTGTATAGCAGACCCTCTCCTTTCTAACGGGAACATGTCGTACCTTGTTACTGTGGCCATGCTCTTTGTGTCTTTAAATTGTTAGTGTTTTTTTTCAAAAATTTTGGCCACCCTTGCAGTCACAGCATGGGCATTACCACTATAGAAGACCCGCTCCTTTATAATGGGAACATTTTTTTTACTGAGACCCTCCTCTATGTCTCTTCAAAGGGGTATTAGGTTGCGTCCAAATTTTTGACAACCCTTGCAGTCACTGGATGTGCAATAACAGTATAGGAAACCCACTTGTTAATAATGGGAACAACAAAGCATAGCCCTCTGATGGCTCTCTAACAATAGCTAGGGCCGACTGCTGGCCTTTTAAGAATAGTAAGGGCCGTCTGATGTTCCTATAAAAATAGGCTTTATGACTTTCAGAGTCCCTCCATCATAAATAAAACAGGATGTGTCTGATGACACCACATTGCCAGATTAGGTTGTAAAATGTTAAAATGACTTTTCCCGGTGAATGCATTTTTCATAAAAAATAACATAAAAAAACATAACAATAGGATCTTTCTTTAGTATAAAAAACAGCATCACCAATTTAACCTCAATGTAATCACATTGTTCAGCTCATGTACCTCCTCCTCCATCTCCGAAATGACCACATCAGTCACAAGCTGACAGCACTGCAGCACTGCCTTGGCCAAACAGCAACAGGCTGTGCTGAAGATAACATGCTTAATGCTTAATTGACAAACCGCCCAGCGCTGCATAGTTGTTGAAAGCTGTAACACAGCAGCTTGATCTGTGGCTCTCACCGCTGAACATACAGCCAGGCATGGTCATGTGTTACAATGGGCGGAACCTGGTGACAGAGAAATGACAACCGGGGTAGATAAGGTTTCCTCTATGCCAGTCCTTTCACAGAGCTAAAGAATATGGCTGTGGTGAAATACAACTCCCACTGAGAAGCTGTTTCAGATTGAAAAACATTGTGCCCACCAGAGGATTTGTTTCTGAGAGCTAACCTTTCTCACCCGCTCAAGAGCCCCATAGCAGCTGCAAAGTTAGCGCTATCATGAACTCTCCTGAGGTAGAAGCCAAGGCACACCAGAGAATTCTCTGGTGGGACTGTCCAACCCTGCTGAGAAGCAGTCCTGGCTAAGAAAAGTGTGTGGGAAGATTCCAGGACACTCTATTTTTACTGAGGAGGAAACACATGCAAACATGGGGAGAACATACAAATTTCTTGCAGATGTTGTCCTTGCTGGGATTTGAACCCAGGATCCCAGTGCTGCAAGACTTCAGTGCTAACCACTGATCCAATGTGCTGCCGTTCACCCTCTAATATCTAACAGGCTGGAGAAACTTGAACCTACTGCCACTCTATCATCAGCTCCTTTGTGAGAAAATTTATTTGGGCAGCCACTCAGTCTACCAAATAAAATTCCAGAGAAGGAAATTGAGGATGGCTTCGCTACTGGTACTGGGGGCAGTGCTAATACCATGGTGTTGTACCATAGTTTGCTGGAAATATTCCAGGCTGGTAGGAGGCAAGAAAATTCCCACAGAAAAGTACCAGCAGTAATGTTCAGACCACATTTCAAGTGCAAGCAGCTTTAGAGGACTTCCTGGGAGAAATGACACGCAGGGTAGATACGGTTTCCCTCTATGCCAGTCCTTTCACTGAGCTAAATACAACTCTTATAAAAAAAAGTTGTGGACTGGCTCCGTACCGTCCCTGGCCACATTCACCTGTCCACGTGTTTGTGGTTAGGCAGCCCTTCTTAGTAAGTGCACTGGGTAGGGCATGGGTACTGTTGTGGGATCCGTGCTTGTGGAAGGCGAAGGCGATACCGGGAAAAATACTGGCGGCTGGGGACCGAGTATGGACACCCGGCCGCCGCCTGCATGAGGTTGTGAAAAGCTTCCATCTCCACAAGCTTAAAAGGCCATATTTCAAGTGCAAAGAGCTGCCCAGAAATCTGTCAGTTTAGTGTTGCGGTCTGTGGGTGGGTGGGTGGCTGGCTGCATACTTGCAATTGCATTCCAAGTAAAAGAAAACTAAGCAGATGATGGCCTCTATCATCATCATGGCCTCACCTCGGCACTATGAACTCTCCTGAAGGAGAAGCCAGGGCCCGCCGGAGGAGTCTCCGGTTCTCTGGTGGGCCCGTCCAACCCTGCCGAAAAGCAGCCCTGGCTAAGAAAAGTGTGGGGGAAGGTTCCCGGACACTCTATGGCTGCTTTTTTAATGCGGATCGGCCATGCTTATGCATGTTATTTCTCAAAACGCATTACGGATCAGGCCATTTTCCAACTCTGTATTCAAGAAATTAAATGCGCAAAGAAAGATGTGTGTGTGTCAAAGCACCATTGACAAGTGCAAGTTGATGTTGGATGGGCTGCCATTTCTTCTGCAACAAGCTCATTTACAGGATTTTCTGGGAGAAATGACACGCAGGGTAGATACGGTTTCCCTCTATGCCAGTCCTTTCACCGAGCTAAATACAACTCTTAGCAAAAAAAGTTGTGGACTGCCTCCGTACCGTCCCTGGCCACATTCACCTGTCCACGTGTTTGTGGTTAGGCGGTCCTTCCCAGTAAGTGCACTGGGGCGGGCACGGGTAATGTTATGGGACCCGTGATTGTGGAAGGCGGAGGCGATACCGGGAAATATAGTGGCGGCTGGGGACCGAGTATGGACACCCGGCCGCCGCCGGCATGAGGTTATGAAAAGCTTCCGCCTCCACGAGCCTAAAAGGCCACATTTCAAGTGCAAGCAGCTGTCAGAAATTTGGCAGTATAGTATTGCAGCCTGTGGGTGGGTGGCTGCCGGCATTCTTGTGCTTGCATTCCAAGGAATGGGGTAGGGACAACTGAACACTGCAGTGGGACAAGGACGTGGACGGTGATTGTTTCAAGTCTGCAACGACAGGTGCATGGCGGGAGGCATCTTCGCATGTGCTAAGGATCACTTATGATGGGCACACATTTAGGCAGTGACCTGGGAGTCAGAGATGTTTCCAGAGGTCTTCCCCTTGCTGCTCCCATGTCTTTTCAGCACTGTATGCATGTGTCTGATGATGTGTCACACACCACATGGCCAGATAAGGTTGTAAAATGTTAAAATGACATTTCCTGGTGAATGCATTTGTCTTGGTTGAAAGCAATGCAAAAGTGCAAAAACGTGTCAAAAATGCTACGTGTGTAGGAGTATTTTTGTTTTTGTTTATTTATTTTGCCTTATATACAAGTCATCACCCTGGAAAGGATGTTCCTTACGCCGTAAAAGTGGCGTAATACTCTGACGACGTTGTTGACAGCAGTGTTCTGGGAGTCAGAGATGCTTCCAGGGGTCTTCCCCATGTTGTTCCCATGTCATTTGAGCACAGTTCCCATCGATTTGGGTAATTTTTAGGCCTTCTGCAGACCGCCGTGGGGAGCCACCTGAAAAATGCTCAAGTTTCCCCTAGACTTATATTGGGCTCATTGCTCGGGTTGAGCACCCGAGTATTTCAATTTGCTCGACCCGAGCAACGAGTACTCGAGCATTTTAGTGCTCGCTCATCACTAATGACAACCAAAAACATCCAAATAATCCTGATCAAAAAGTTCACATACCCTGGTGATTTTGGCCTGATAACATGCACAGAATTTGACACAAATGGGTTTGAATGGCTACTAAAGGTAACATCCTCACCTATGACCTGTTTGCTTGTAATCAGTGTGTGTGCATAAAGCTGAGTGAGTTTCTGGGATCCAGCCACTGACTTTTCTGGATTTTGAGATGGGGAAAGCAAAAGAATTATCAACGGATCTACGGGAAAAGGTAGTTGAACTGTATAACACAGGAAAGGGAGGCAAAAAGAGTATAACACAGGAAAGGGATACAAAAAGATATCCCAGGAATTGATAATGCCAGTCTGCAGTGTTCAAACTGTGATTAACAAATGGAAAATCAGATGCTCTGTAAAAACCAAACCACAGTCAGGTAGACCAACAAAAATTTCAGCCACAACTGCCAAGAAAATTGTTCGGGATGCAAAGAAAAACCAACAAATAACATCAGCTGAGAACACACTTAGGGGTGTACTCACTTTTGTTGCCAGCGGTTTAGACATTAATGGCTGTGTGTTGAGTTATTTTGCAGGCACACCAAATTTACAGTTAAACAAGCTGTACACTGACTACTGTACATTGTATCAAAGTGTCGCATCTTCAGTGTTGTCCCATCAAAAATATATATATGTATTCCGGCCCATTTTTGGAGTTTTGTGTGAAATTATGTCCAATTTGCCTTTTTTTTCTCAGTTTTTTTGTGTTGTTCCAATAAACACAAAGGAAATAAACATGCGTGTAATAAAACATGTGTAATTTTCTGAAACAATTTCAAGGGTGCCAGCACTTTCCGCCATGACTGTATATGCAAGTAGAGTCCTTAACCCCTTTACAACCCAAAGTGGTTTGCACGTTAATGAGAAGGCCAATTTTTACAATTCTGACCACTGTCACTTTATGAGGTAATTACTCTGGAACGCTTCAACGGATCCCCCTGGTTCTGAGAATATTTTTTCATGACATATTGTACTTTATGATTGTGGTAGAATTTCTTCGATATCACTTGTGTTTATTTGTGAAAAAACAGATATTTGGCGAAAATGTTGAAAATTTTGCAATTTTCAAAATTTGAATTTTTATGCCCTTAAATCGGAGAGATATGTCACACAAAAAAAGTTAATAAATAACATTTCCCATATGTCTACTTTACATCAGCACAATTTTGGAACCCAAATTTATTTTTATTAGGGAGCTATAAGGGTTAAAATTGACCAGCGATTTCTCATTTTTCCAACAAAATTTACAAAACCATTTTATTAGGGACCGCATCACATTTGAAGTCACTTTGAGGGGTCTTTATGACTGAAAATACCCAAAAGTGACACCATTTTTAAAACTGCACCCCTCAGTGAATCGGGTCATCATGGCAACATCCGGGAAGCCGCGGCACACATTGCTGGAAACCGGCAGGAGAGGTGACTATCCCGATCACCTCCCCTTGCCCCCGCAATGCTGCGAACGACTTCGATCTCAGCATTGCGGGGGTTAATGTGCGGGACCTCTCCCAGCACATAGCACCGGGTGTCAGCTGTGACAATCAGTTGACACCCGGCGGCGATCACGCCCGCACAGCCTGTGTGCGGGCGCGATCGCAAAGATGTACTAATACATATCAGGCTCTTAAGTCCCAGGGCGCAGATACGTATCAGTACGTCTTGGGCTTTAACCCCTTAATAACATCTGACGTACTAATACGCGTCTGTGCCCTGGGACTTAAGAGCCAGACTCGTATTAGTACGTCATCGCGATCGCGCGCGCACATAGGCTGTGCGGGCGCGATCGCCGCCGGGTGTCAGCTGATTGTCACAGCTGACACCCGGTACTATGTGCAGGGAGCGGTCCTGCACCGCTCCCAGCACATTAACCCCCGCGATGCTGCGATCGAAGTCGATCGCGGCATTGCGGGGGCAAGGGGAGGTGATCGGCGATACTCACCTCCTCTTCCGGCTTCCAGCGCAGTCTGCAAAGGCTTCCCGGGTGTTGCCATGACGACCCGATGTCGTCATGACAACATCCGGGTCACCAGAGAGCAGGAAGATTGCTTGGACATGCGCAGTGCATCTCCAAGCAATCTTCACACTGTGCATTTCTGACAGCCTTCATGGCATAGGGATGGTGCTCCATTCCTGTGCCATGCAGGCGATCAGAAAAAAAAAAAGTGAAAGTCCCAGAGTGGGACAAAGTAATAAAGTGTATAAACTGTGTGAAAGTGGAAAAAAAAAAAAAAAAATGTGCAAAAATATTATAAAAAAATAAAAAAAATAATACACCAAAAATAAAAATATAATGTACCCATCAATAAATATTATTATAAAAAAAATATTTGGTATCGCCGCGTCCGGAAAAACCTGACCTATAAAACTGTCCCACTAGTTAACCCCTTCAGTGAACACGGTAAAAAAAAAAAAAAAAAAACGAAGCAAAAAGCAATGCTTTATCACCATACCGCCAAACAAAAAGTAGAATAACACGCGATCAAAAAGACGCATATAAATAAAAATGATACCGCTGAAAACATCATCTCGTCCCGCAAAAAACAAGCCGCCATACAGCTCCATCAGCCGAAAAATAAAAAAGTTATAGCTCTCAGAATAAAGCGATACTAAAAAATATTTTTTTCTATAAAATAGCTTTTATTGTGTATAAGCGCCAAAACATAGAAAAATGATACAAATGTGGTACCGCTGTAAACGTACTGACCCGAAGAATAAAGCTACCTCATCAATTTTACCACACGCGGAACAGAATAAAAAAAAAAAAAAAAAACAATTCCTGAATTGTTGGTTTTTGTTTATTCTGCCTCCCAAAAATCGGAATAGAAAGCGATCAAAAAATGTCACGTGCCTGAAAATGGCACCAATAACAACGTCAAGTCATCCCGCAAAAAACGAGCCGTCACATGACTGTCTGCCAAAATCTGGAAAAATTATAGCTCTCAAAATATGGCGATGCAAAAACTAGATTTAAAAAAAAATGCGTCTTTTAGTGTGTGACAGCTGTCAGTCATAAAAACCCCATATGATTCTGGCATTGCTGTAATCACACCGACCCGAAGAATAAAGTCGTCTAATCACTTATACCGCACAAGGAACGGCGTCAAAAATAAACTCTTGGGTTAGGATTGGGCTAGGGTTAGGGCTGGGTTTGGGGCTAGGGTTGTGCTGGGGCTAGGGTTGTGCTGGGGCTAGGGTTGTGCTGGGGCTAGGGTTGTGCTAGGGTTAGGGCTGGGGTTGGGATTTTTTTCAAAAGTAAGAAAAAAAGATGACGATATGGCGACTAGTGTTGAGAGCAAGTGCTCGCTACTTGAGTTTGCATCGGGTGCTCTGGTATGCATTGAGTATCGTGGGTATTTGAGTGACATGCTCGAGTCTCTGCCCCATATGCTTCGCGGCCAAAAAACTTTACGGGGATTGCCTGCCATGCACGAGCGATCCCCACATGTTTTTTTTGGGGTGTCTAATAACCGTGAAACATGCGGAGCAGGGACTCGAGCATGTCACTCGAGCACACGCTGTACATGGTGCATACCTGAGTACCCGATGCAAACTCAAGTAGCGAGCACTTGCGCTCAAGAATAATGACAACTTATTCAATATGATGACCTAATGTAAACAAATTCTGTGCCGTACCTCTGGGTTCAAAATGTTCACTATACACCTTAATAAAATCCTTGAGGGGTATAGTTTCCAAAATGGGGACACTTGTGGGGGAGCTCCACTGTTTAGGCACATCACGGGCTCTCCAAACGCGACATGGTGTCCGCTAACAAATTGAATGGAAAATCGGCTCAAATTGTTAGCGGACGCCATGTTGCGTTTGGAGAGCCCCTGTGTGCCCAAACATTGGAGCTCCCCCACAAGTGACCCCATTTTGGAAACTAGACCCCCGAAGGCACCTATCTAGATGCATAGTGAGCACTTGGAATCCCCAGGTGCTTCACAAATTGATTCGTAAAAATGAAAAAGTGAAAAAAAAAAACACTTTTTCATTTTTATGAATCAATTTGTGAAGCACCTGGGGTTCCAAGTGCTCACTATGAATCTAGATAGGTGCCTTGGGGGGTCTAGTTTCCAAAATGGGGTCACTTGTGGGGGAGCTCCAATGTTTGGGCACGCAGGGACTCTCTAAATGCAACATGGTATCCGCTAACAAATTGAATGGAAAATCGGCTCAAATTGTTAGCGGATACCATGTAAAGTAGACATGTGGGAAATGTTATTTATTAACTCTTTTGTGTGACATATCGCTCTGATTTCAGGGCTTAAAAATTCAAATTTTGAAAATTGCAAAATTTTCTAAATTTTCGCCAAATTTCCGTTTTTTTCACAAATAAACGCAAGTGATATCGAAGAAATTTTTCCACAATCATGAAGTACAATATGTCACGAAAAAACAATCTCAGAATCAGGGGGATCCGTTGAAGCGTTCCAGAGTAATTACCTCATAAAGTGACAGTGGTCAGAATTGTAAAAATTGGCCCGGTCATTAACGTGCAAACCACCCGCGGGGCTTAAGGGGTTAAAGAAGTTAAAATTATGTGAAAATGGGAAAAGTCACAAAACTTTGCAACTTTTCAAGAGCTTTATGCCAGTTTTCTGGCAAAAACACTGGTGAATCGGGTTCATAATCTCTAATCCTTTCAGCTCCCTTTAATTAGACTACTTTCAACAAACTAATTATAAGTATTGGGTCTGTTTTTTTTTAATGCTTTTAAAATAATTGTAAATATTTTCAATCCCCTTTTGTTATAAGGATTTCCCAAAAATTAGCTAATCATAGGTTGTCCTGCATTCGTGACAGTGATTGACTGCGCGGTCACTTGGAAGTTTACATTGGCATCACTACAGGGCCGGTAAAGAAGGACTGTCAGGGACCCCCAGAGTGTGGTAAAATGCGCCAACTAATTCATAATTCATTTAATTCTCACACAATATACTAAGTTAGTGTAAGTCTACAAAAAAGCAACAAAACTTGGTGCTAAAAAAATTGAGCATAACTTTTTGAAAAATGAACCAGGTTATGCCAAATCTTACATATTTTGTGACTTTGTGATCAGTTATCAACACAAATATTTTACTCAAATTACCAGATCGATGGATAAGCATTGGGACTTTTCCCTAAATCTCTCCAAAACATCACCGCTTATAGAAGACCACCCTCATATCCAGATCAGATTTTCTGTGAGAGATGCCCAGATTCATAATATAGTATGCATACTGGCCATCTATGAGAAGTCCACCCCAATGGAAGTCCAGTTATTAAAGGAGATTTTACTGTTTATATAAGGGGCAGACAATGACAGTGAAGGGCCCTTAATCAGGACTTCTGATCTGGGCCCCCCACCCTCCATCAGGCACCACCTACATATACATTTCCATGTATATTTATATTAGGCACACATATAAAATTTGCACATGCTAATACTCTATACACATTTTAACGTATGCATATACATAGTGCACACAAACATAAAATACAGACATACACATAAGATGCACATACACAGTATACAGTCCCGGTAGTCCTCATAGTTTTAAGCATGGACCCTGGCAAATTGTAGACAGACTTTTATTGTTCATGGGCTTTAAGGGAGAGAGGCTTCCTTTGTGGAGGACACTCATGAATGCCATTCATTTGCAGTGTACACCGTGTCGTGTTATGGAAAACACTCACCCTAGTTTGGCTTTCTACTTCTTCAGCTAATAGCAATGAATTTGCCTGTCGATTTTCTTCTCATCAGAAGATGCTTTTGTTTAGATGTTAACTTCCATCTGACTGATAAGAAAAGCTTTGCTGATCTTCTTGTAGACTTCACATTTTTTGTAAAGAAATTATTTTCTTTCTCAGAAATGTCTTGTGACATTTCTCTTCTATGTGGTGCCACTTACCCTTCTCATCAGAGGACGCTTTTGTTTAGGTGTTAACTTCCATAGTCGGCCTGGACGTCTCTGTAAGATGGTTGCAGTTCCATCTTTGTTATAGTTTTGCATCACTTTTGCTACAGTATTCTGACTGATAAGTAAAGTTTTGCTGATCTTCTTGTAGACTTCACATTTATTGCAAAGAAATTATTTTCTTTCTCAGGTTTTGTGACATTTCCCTTCTATGTGGTGCCATTGCTGATAGCATGAAATGGGAAGGAGTTTTCTTTATTAAGTAACTTCCTTTTACAGACACCTGTCTGCTGGACATCTGTTTAATGAATAATTACACTTACCTGTGGTTCAGTTCTTGTTAATTAGAATTTTGTTGTCTAAACTTAGCTTTTCTCTTAAGACTGTTACTGGGATGTTCTCATTTTTGAAACATGATCTTGAATGAGTTTGTTAAGAAAATTACTTTTTTGGGGTCTGCAAAATACCAAATCTTGTTTGCATTCAATGGCTCAAATTTGCGAGAGTATTTTGTAGTATGGTATCCCATATAAAATGATGATTCTGAAAGGAAACTACAGGTTTGCTGACAAATCTATTTGGGTGTACTGATTTATGCTAAACACTGTATATATATATATATATATATATATATATATATATATATATATAAACCTTATAAGTTTGGTATCACAGTAATCGTACTACTGACTCTGAATCATTTTGCCAGTTTGTTTTTACAACACAATACACACTGTAAAATGAAGGAGCCCAAACCTGGCATTTTTTCTCATTTTTCAACACATTATATGATAAAATGAATGGTGTTGTTCAAAACTACAACATTAAGCGTCAGCACACTGTGATTTGCTGATCTGTAAGATGCGTTCTTTGTGCTGTGAAAATACACAGCTGTGATATCTCACCAAATATTCATAGTGGGAACTTAAAATTATGTTTTTCTGCCATGATTAAGGATGGTTTGGATGTATGAAACATGTTGACCTTTTATTTCTATCTTTGTGGAATTAAGGCTGCATGAACCAGTCACCAACCATTATCTGTATATGTACAAATATTAAGTGCTACTGAGTGCTGTAGGAAAAACTTAGAATAGTGAGGTGATTTGATAGTCCTGCCACAAATAATCTGTTTCTACTGCACACTTAAAATCTCTGATAGTGGGAATGAACATGATTGCCTGCAGTAGTGCACTCCTGAGAGCTGGTGCAGCAGAGAAAATGTCTTGGACATGAGAGTGGGAGGTCCTGATTATGGAGGATGTTAATCTTAGCTCATTGGAGTATAGATATGGTAGAGATGCAGGACTGTGCAGCAGGGTGCAGAGGTTTGTGGATGAGTGTAATGACTGGTACAGGGTGGAGGCACCAGTGTAACTGCTGGACAGAAATATGAGACTGACTGCTGCATTAAGGATAATGAGAAATACATTTAGTGAGAAGAAGAGCAATTAGTGAGTTACAAGTATTTGTGAATTCAAGACAAAAAGGAATCAGAGCAACAGTAACAGATTTTACTTTTTTTTAATTAATAATGGGATGAATAAAATCGTGAACATTATCAAAAGACTAAATCAAAGTCAGGAAGATAGCCGAGGTCAGATACCAGGTGATCAGTAAATGACAAGTTAGACGAGCAGTATGAATACCGCGGAGCCCGATGACAGAGGCGTTACTGAAACTTGTCCAGGTTGACCAGTCAGAAGGCCACAGGTAGATATACAGCTCCAGCAGTGATGATGGATCTGCTGGACTTCAGGGCGCTAGATGCTTAGGTGTCCCGTCTTTTAGATGGTTTTAGGGCAACAGTGACAGCATGCAAATGCGCGAGCAGCCCTGGATAATCCACGCCGGCAGGATGATAAGATCCGGCGGAAGATGGAACCTATGACAAGAGAAATAAATATAATGTAAGTGATGGGACTCCATATTACATGATAATGCTGTGCAGTCACTGTGGCCGGACGGCAGAGGAATATTATCATACAGAGGTCAGGGGTCATTGTCAGCAATCATACATGTGAAAATCCCATCACTGACAGATGACATCTACTCCACATGAATTATTCTCACTGACATCACACAACATGGAGTTGATTCTCACACTTACCTCGTCTCTTTTTCCCATTTTTTCCATTTTCTGAGTTTTGTTGCTCCATACTCAGATTTATTGCCGATTTTCTTTCTTCATGAGATGGAAATTCTGATGAAAAATTAAAAAAAAAAATCAATAACAATATCTTCTTATAGGATCTGCTTTGTCATAATATGGATAACATAAGAGACCTATAGTATTGTATAAAACCATGTGGGAATATTTGAGCCTTGAAGTCAACATTCACATTGCTGGTGCTGTAGACATGTACATACCTGGCAATGGGGACGAGGGTGGCAAGATGGTAACAGCATCGTCTGTATTACATACAGGAACAGATACTTTCTGCCTGTTTGAAGAAGAAAAACATGTAAATCTCAAGTAAACTCCATATAAAAGGGGTTGTCTCACTAGAAGAACACCGACTATAAGGACTAGTAGGACATATGACTGTCATAGTGGGGAAGGTCTTCTGCTCAAGACTACCTTTTATAGATAGCTGAGAGGAAAACAACTACCAAGAATGGCCGGCATTTCATACTACATCTCTCCTACAGTGAGGGCAGCACTAAAAGTGCATGACCGGCCACAATTATGGGCTGTTATATCCAACAATTCCGAAAGCTGAAAGCACAATGACCCATAACCATGGGGCGGTGGATGCTGCATTTGATATTATGGTATTTATGTCCTATATTTGATGTTGTGCACATATATCAGCCTGGAGCTCCCAGTAATGACCCCATAATCTACTCACATTTCTGAGATGTTTGTGTTCGATTCTGGTGTACACTCTGGAGGGGCCTTGGGATCCTCGTTGTTCACCATCCCGTTAGTGGTGGTAGAGTGCTAAATGTGGATAACAATAAGTTATTAAATATATATACTTTTTAATTTTATAGATCCTTTTTTGTACATATTTTGGATTTATCGATCACATACTTACTTTAGAAAGCCTCTCAGAAGATGATGATGCAAATATTCGGAAGATAAAGTTCTCATCGTCCTCACTTGTGCCCTCCTTATCCTCTGAGATCAGATGGTTGTTTTCATCAGAGTGATCTACAAGACATAGGTAATGAAGGATTGTTAGAGGGTGTCGGTATAACACAGTCGCTATATCTCACTAGGTTAAAAGATGATGCAACGTAATATACAGAATACATGAAAAAAAACTCCTGTACAAAATTAAGGAAATAGGGATACAGTACGAACCCATGGTCAACATAGCTGAGATCCATGAAACATGGATAACATAGTAGACCAGAAAAACCATGTGGAAATATTTGAGCCTTGAAGTCAACATTCACATTGTTGGTGCTGTAGACATGTACATACCTAGCAATGGAGACGAGGGTGGCAAGATGGTAACAGCATAGTCTGTATTACATACAGGAACAGATTCTTTCTGCCTGTTTGAAGAAGAAAAACATGTAAATCGTAAGTAAACACAGTATAAAATGGGTTGTCTCACTATAAGAACACTGACTATAAGGCCTAATAGGACATATGACTGTCATAGTGGGGAAGGTTTTCTGCTCCAAACTACCTTCCATGGATCAGAACACAACTACCAAGAATGTCTGGCAAGTAATACTACAGCTCTCCTACAGAGTAGGCAGTGCTAAAAATGCATGACATGCCACAATTATGGGCTGTTATCTTCTGCATTTTCTGAAGCCAAAAGTACAATGACCGTTAACCATGAAACGGTGAATGCTGCATTTGATATTCTGTTATTTATGTCCTATATTTGGTGTTGTGTACATAGATCAGCCTGGAACTCCCAGTAATGAAGTAATGACCCTTTCTAATCTACTCACATTTCTGAGATGTTTGTGTTGGTTTCTTGTGTATACTCTGGAGGGGCATTGGGATCCTCATTGTTCACCATCCTGGTAGCGATGGTACAGAGCTAAATACGGATAAAAATAAGATATAAAATATTTTTTTATGTACTTTTAGAGTTTTTTTTCTTTTTTTTTACATATTTTGGATTTATTAATCACATACTTACTTTACAAAGCTTTTCAGAAGATGACGTAAAATTTTGGAAGTCAAGGCTCTCATTATTCTCACTTGTGCCTTCCTCATCCTTTGAGACCAGATGTTTGTTTATATCAGAATGATCTACAAGAAATAGGTAATGAAGTATTATTAGAGGTTGTCAGTATAACACAGTCACTATTTATCACTAATATTAATGGGAACAGATGATCACATATTGGGGAAGATGAGACAAACAGTCGCTTAGTCTAGATGACGTCTCCTTCTACTTACTGATAAATAAGCTGGTGTCTGCGTCTGAAACAAGCTGAGGAACATACTCCAGCTCCTGGCTCAGAATGTTGTCAAAGTCCAAGTCACTCAGGAATGGATGAACCTTGATCTCAAATGCTCCTCCTAGAAAAAGAAAAACAAAAGTGATGCGGACATAGTCAGGGATGGCTCCATATCTGAACAGTTTATCGTAATCTGAACTAATGACAAAACTGAGCCGACATGAAGGAAATAAACTGGAAGTCTTAGTGTGGAGAACTAGAAATACAGTAGATGAGCTGATAGAGAAATGCTGATCTTCATGGACATGAGCGATATGTCCTTGGTCTAATAAGGGAATATTAATACTAGTATATCTGTTGCCTGTCCCAAGTCTACGCACAGGATTTCTTCTGAGCAGCTCAGTGATGAGATTCTGAGCATCCAGGGGTGGAGCGCGATCACAATTCCAAATTAGTTCTCCTGTTACATAGAAAATTACAGAAAATAAAACCTCTTTACTGGACTGTAACTTAGAGCAAAGGAAATAACTAAACAAATGTAACCAATCAACGCATTGATCGGATTATTCTACTCACCAATGACAACCCTTTTATAAAGCTCAGTGAGGGAATCAGAATCAAATGGTACACATCCCAGCAGGAATTTATACAGGATGATCCCCAATGACCACCAGTCAACAGGTCTTCCATAGCCTTCTTTCAGGATGATCTCTGGGGCTATGTAACATGGGGTGCCACAGAACTGGAAACCAACAGAACATAGAGATGAGAATCGATGAAACAATTATTATGACAAGATATCATCGTTAAAACACAATGCAGAAGATAAAATATTAGTGGAAAAGTTCTCTAGAAAGGAAGAACGTAGAGAAGAGACAATAGTGTGATGAGATTTGCAAATAACAAGCTAAGTTCTTGTAGGTGATGCTGACCTCACGGTCCTGGAACTCTCTGGAGATGTCCACTGCTAATTCCTTGTAGGTGTTGGTTTTCGGTATCATTAGACCAAGTTTTGAAATCCCAAAATCGGTAACTTTAATATGTCCAGTAGATGTAATCAGGAGGCTGCAAAAGAGAAGATGGTTTTAGCCTCACAGACTGAATGATAATAAATGACAACTTTCCCCACTTTATTATACTTCGGGGGCACTTACTTTTCCGGCTTCAGGTCTCTGTGCACCACACCGTAACTATGCAGGTATTCCACGGCAAGTACCGCCTCTGCAAAGTACAAGCGGGCCATGGGGACAGAGAAAGGACCCCTGGTGCTTAGAAGGGTCCCACAGTCTCCACCTATAGAAGAAAGGAAATATGACCGGTGAGGGGTTTATACAGAAGATAACCATGATATACCACGAGCAGATAACCATGATGTATAATGAGCAGTGAGCGGAAACATCCTGGGGAGATCACACAGATAGTGGCGTACATAGAAATCACAAGACCCCATATCAAAAGTTGTAATTGCCCCCAACCCTAAAAAATAAAAAAGAAATATATTTATATCCCTGTTGAAGCAGCTTGGTGTTCTCACCAGCAATACAACTTTTATGGCCATTTTAGAGTATGATGCTCCCAAAAATGCCCACACCCACACTCAATGAGTATGGTATCCCCACAGTGAATCCTCCTAAGGAGGCCACCACTTAGAAGGAGGCCAGCCACAACCCCCTACTCGGTGTGATGGCACCCACAGCAACCCTCCCACTCATGATAATGGTTCCCACAGTCCCTCACACAATATAATGGTCCGCATAACTCCCCACTCAGTATGATGTCCCCACACAGAATGGGGGCCTCCATATAGAGTGAGGACCCCCACAGCACCCCACTTAATATGATGACCTCCACTCATCATTCACAGTCCCCCCATATCTAGTCATACGGCCCCCTTTCAGTATTTTGGCCCCTACTAGCCACCTACTCAGTATTTTTGCCCCCACCAACCCCACCTCCTTGAAGAAGCAAATACCGCTGAAATTGTGATGACAGGTGGAGGGATGCTGCCCACTGCCGAGCGTCGACAGACCCCCTCCGACTGATGAGCCCCATAGCGCCCCTGCACCAAGATCAATGAATTTACGAGCATCTTGGTAATAGATAACCTATAGTAAATGCTCTGCGGGGATGTAACCAACAATGTCCTAATGATATGAGCAGTGATAAGATGAAAGCAGACATGGGCTGAATATAATACAATAGATGTGTCTTACCTCCTACATACTCCATGACCATACACAGGTGAGATCTAGTTGGAAAGGAGCAGAGCATGGAGACCACAAAGGGACAATCAGCAAATGTTAAGATGTCCCTCTCCAGAAAGGCCCATTCCAATCTCTGTGCAGTATTTAGGTTCCGCTTAGCCATTTTCTTCATAGCAAAGGTCTGGTGTGAGTCTTTATGATGCACTAAGTAGACGGCCCTGGAGAGAAGGAGAATCCATCGGTTATAATAAATCCTTATTAATAATCCATCTATAGAAATCATTATATGTTTAATACTGGTATCCAAGGGGTAACATTTCTCCTTGCGGAGAGTGAAATGTTAAGCTTGTCAAGGTGAGGAGACTTTTAAGCCTCAATGATCCTCTGGGAAATATGCAAATTGTCTCTTCAGAGAGGAAGAGAACTAGAACACTAGTGCCCCTTATAGGAAGTAGTAATCCTAAAAGTCAATATCGACCCTTTAACGAGCCTTATCATATGACATGGAATAATAGCCATAACCAAAAACTCAATTTTCGGACACTATGTTTTGGGGTACAAGCACTCATCAGTGCAAAGTGTGAGATATGGTTTGGCTGGGTGAGAGGCATCTGACCGGGATCCAAGCGGTAACGTTTCTCCTTGCGGAAAAAGCCATGTTAAGCATGTCAAGGTGAGGAGACTTTTAAGCTGCAATGCTCTTCTGGGAAATATGCAAATTGTCTCTTTTCAGAGAGGAAGAGAACTAGCACCCTAGTGCCACCTATAGGAAGTAGCAATCCTATTTCCCAGAGGAGCATTGTGGCTTAAAAGTCTCCTCATGTCCGCAAGGAGAAACGTCAACCCCTTGGATACCGGTCAGACACCTCTCACCCAGTCAAACCATATCTCACACTTTGCACTGAAGAGGGGCAGTACCCCAGAACGCAGTTCCTGCAAATTGAGATTTTGGTTTTGGCTATTATCCTAAGTCATGTGACAAGGCTTGTTAAAGGGTCGATATTGACTTTTAGGATTGCTACTTCCTATAGGTGGAGTTCTAGTTTGCTTCCTCTCTGAAGAGACAATTTGCATATGTATAATACTAAAAGTCTGGCCGCCACTATAAATGCACATCTAGAAATACATAAAATAGCACTACATAGATCACCTATTGGAGGTCTCCACAATGCCACTTCTGCCGGAGCCATCACCCAGGTCACATTATAGATACGAGAATCTATCGAAATTCTCTTTGGGCAGATTCGCTATAACTGACCAAATACAATTTAGTGCAAATAAAATTGGTCCAAAATGAATGTGCTCCAGGGCTCTCTTCTGCTGCTGAGGCCAGTGATTGGGCCCACATGGTCATGGTGGAGGGTGTAGATGTCATTGACGTCAATATGGTGTCACCCTTCATGTGACCATGTGTAGCCAACTTCTCTGATCAGCTTCATAATGGAGCCCCCCCCATCAAAACAAAGATCAGAGTGGAGAGCAGAAAAGCTCAGGTGGAGGAGGCAGCATAAGAACAGATGAGGGTCTAGCACAGGCGAATGTAATAATATTATATTATTATATATTATATTATATGTAATTATATTATTTAAATCGCTTTCCTTTCAGTTTGATTTGCTACAGATCACATAATTTCCCTATGATAACACTGAATGGCAGAGTGCAGGGGCAGAAGCATTGTCATAGGGAACCCTGAGAAATGTGGATTATGGCAACAGAAATCTCACCCAAAATTTCCACTGCTGATGAGTTTGGAAGTTTCATAGTCGCTCATATGCGGCTTTCTCGCCGGAACCAATGAATCGATCACGCTCTATAAAAGAATAAGAAATAATACTGATTTATTGAAGATGCAGGAAAAAAGTTACAGATGCAAAAACTTCTCCCCCCATATTATGTCCCAGATGATTTACACTGATATGATGTTGGGAGGATACAAACCGGACGCTGGGCAGACCTGGCGCTAGCACCCAGCACACCCAGGCAAGTGCCGGGGCCCTGAGTAGGCGAGGGGCCCACTTGCTGTCGGGCACCCTGGCGCGGTATGGGACCGGTGAGCAGAGGAGAGTGGTGCCAGCGCCAGCTAGTGGGCCTTGCTCCCCCCCCCAATGCTTGCTCAGGACCACGGCCGGCACAATACTTACCTCTCCACAGCTGGTGAGCAGTGAGGTGAGCATTTGATTTTTTTTTTTTATGTATGGAGGTATGGGGCATTATATGGGGGGAGAAGTGACATCCTGCATGGGGCATTGTATGGGGGGGAGGTAGGGACATCCTGCGTGGGGTATTATATGGGGGGGGAGAAGTGACATCCTGCATGGGGCATTATATGGGGGGAGTGACATCCTGCATGGGGCATTATATGGGGTGAGAGGTGACATCCTACATGAGGCATTATATGGGGGGGACATCCTGCATGGGGCATTATATAGGGGGGTGACATCCTGCATGGGGTATTATATGAGGGGGAGAAGTGACATCCTGCATGGGTCATTATATGGGGGGGGGAAGTGACATCCAGCATAGGGCTTTATATGGGGTGAGAGGTGACATTCTGCATGGGGCATTATATGGGGGGTGACATCCTGCATGGGGCATTATATGGGGGGAGTGACATTCTGCATGGGGTATTATATGGGGGGAGAAGTGACATCCTGCATGGGGCATTATATGGGGTGAGAGGTGACATCCTGCATGGGGCAATATATGGGGTGAGAGGTGACATCCTACATGGGGCAGTATGTGTTGGGGGGACATCCTGCATGGGGCATTATATGGGGGGGGGTGATATTCTTCATGGGCATTATATGGGGGGTGACATCCTGTATGGGCCATTATGTGGGGTGGGACATCCTGCATGGAGCATTATGTGGGGGGGACATCCTGCATGGGGAATTATATGGGGGGTGACATCCTGCATGGGGCATTATGTGGGGGGGATATACTGCATGGGGCATTATGTGTGGGGGACATCCTGAATGGGGCATTATGTGGGGTGGGACATCCTGCATGGGGCATTATGTGGAGGGGACATCCTGCATGGGGAATTATATGGGGGGTGACATCCTGCATGGGCCATTATGTGGGGGGGCACAGCCTACATGGGGCATTATGTGGTGGGCACAGCCTGCATGGGACATTATGTGGGAGGGACATTCTGCATGGGGAATTATATGGGGGGTGACATCCTGCATGGGCCATTATGTGGGAGGGGGACATCCTGCATGGGGCATTATGTGGGGGGGGGCACAGCCTGCATGGGGCATTATGTGGGGGGTCAAAGCCTGCATGGGGCATTATGTGGGGGTCACAGCCTGCATGGAGCATTATGTGGGGGGTCAAAGCCTGCATGGGGCATTATGTGGGGGGCCAGCCTGCATGGGGCATTATGTGTGGGGTCACAGCCTGCATGGGGCATTATATGGGGGCACAGCCTGCGTGGAGCATTTTATGGGGTCCATTATTCTATATGGAGCAATATATGGAGCTCATAATACGGTATAGAGGACTATGTGGTGCCATTATACTGTGTGGAGGACATTACTGTCCGGTCTGCACTGTGAGCTGTGAGGATTCGCCGCTTTCTGAGTTATTGTGGAATTTACAATAGATATCGCTCATGTAATGTAAGAAGTGAAATCTTCGGCCTTGTACTATATATATATATATATATATATATATATATATATATATATATATTTATCTGCGGTATCTGTGCATCATGAATCGTGGTATGTGTTAAAGGGGCCACTGAGACTCTTTCGCCCAGGGCCCACGAAATCCTGGAGCCGCCCTGCAACGGTCATCATACATTACTATAACATTCTGGATAATGTGGGAGATCACACAGAGGAGGACTTACAGGTAATCTGTCACCAGGTGTTTGCTATGTATTCTGAAAGCACCATGATGTAGGGGCAGAGACCCTGATTCCAGTGATGTGTTACTTACTAGGCTGTGTGTGGCTGTTTCAATAAAATCAGTAGATTATCACTAGAAGACTATCTGTCTAGCCAGGTAGTCCTATTGCTCTGTACCCCTGCCTCCACCACTGATTAGCAGCTTTCTGCCTATGCACAGTGTACACAGAAAGCTGCCAATCAATGGTGTGGGCGGGGTTATACAAGACTCAGCATTCAGAGCTCTGCAGCAGAAATAAATAGTGATTTTATCACAACTACTCCACCGAGTAAAGTAATCAACACATGGAATCAGGGTCTCTGTCCCTGCATCATGCTTCTCTCAGACCAAATAGCATAAACCTGGTGACAGATTCCCTGTAATTCAAATGTAATTAACACCATAGGGTCATCTACACTTAGAATAGAGACGTCCCATGGTTGTATGGGGGATAATACTGGACGAGTCATTCACACCCCATGATCTGATGATACACACGCATCCCCCTCTATGATACTTACGGATTCTTGGATCTCCGGGATCTCACTAATTCCATTGTTAGGATTCGACAGCTCAGTTGTTTCTAAAATAATGATGAAGAAATGAAATGTATTAGAGGATATTATTCCTACATAGATAATACAGCAATATAACGGAGAAATGACAAGATGTCTGTAAATGGGATTAATACTCGTTATATGGGGATTCTAAATATGAGAATATACGGGGAATCCATAGATAAATGTAATGTAAATGATGGAGGAACCCCTTCATAAATAACAAAAGACTGACCATCACTTCCGAAAAGAAAATGGGTGTGAACAGGTGCATACTAAGAGTAGCCATCCAAATATATAACTAACAAAGTTGCACTCTGTAACGCTATAGCATGTAAACATGAAATAAATTAAATTTGAATTGCATTACTGCTGTAGAAAATAGGATAAAAGGAAGATACTTAGCACATAATTTGGCCAATTCATGCATGGCCAGCAGCCACGGCAAGGCGACCTTCTTTTTCTGGGTGCATGCCAAGTAGCCACGGCAAGGTGACCCTTTTTTTTGCTGGGTGCATGCCCAGCAGTCACGGCAAGACGACCTTCTTTTGCTGGGTGCATGCCTAGCAGTCACGGCAAGGCGACCTTTTTTGCTGGGAACCTATCTCCACACATCAGCCCGGGGTGGTTTTAATTACAACAGGATCCTACCTACCCATATAAATGTAGGCTTCAGCCTAGGAGAGGATTCACATTAGGAGAGGATTCCAACAAAAAGATCGCCTTGTCATTGGCTGCTGGGCATTCATGAATTGGCCAAATTATGTGCTCAGTATCTTAGTTTTTTCCCATTTTCTAGAGCAGTAATGCAATTTAAATTTAATTTATTTCATGTTACTTGCTATAGCACTGCAGAATGGACCCTCCATCACATGAATGAGGAAGCCCCCACCCACGCTGCACATACGAGTGATGGTAAGAGAGCTGAAACATAGGAGAGATTTGCAAATTAGCCTGGAAGTGCACTGGGGGCGTGTCACTGCACTTGGATTTCTTCTTTCACGCCCCCAGCGCACTTCCATTCTGATTTGTATATGGTGTCTACTTTACATTTCTCCTGACTAGCACATTGGATTTCTACAAACAATTATTATTAGGGGACAATGGCCTATACCGTCACACCACTACTTCTATATGTAACAATGTGCTGCCAGGTTCCCATTACACAGAGTAGAGAGTAAATCTAACATTATCCTCCGTCCTCTGTAATATCTGGACATTCCTTGTAGAAGGTCGGGTGATCGCTCACCTGTAATCAGATCGCTGTTCAGCTCCGGCTGACTCCTATTAGGGTCAGGGATTTTCGGGCTCACATTTTGCCCATATTTGGCGTCGCCTCCTGTTGTTTCCTGATAGATATAATATATATAATTAATATGTGGAAGATTTTACTAAATCACCAAATACATAAATCATGAAGGACTAAACCAACATTTACAGATGCACCAATTGTAACGATACAAATCCCGCGCCATCTTCAGACCTTTTCTCAGAAAGTCTCCTCAGATACAGTGGATTAAGATACGTCTATTAATATTGATCCTTACCGGGCGTTCCAATGAGCGTTCTAGTATAGACAGGACTTTTTCGGCCAGTTCTTTAAAGACAGCCAAATCTTCAGTCTGAGATCTTTCTTCAGCCTATAAAGAAGGAAAAATGGAAAAGAGAATTTTCAGATGAAAGCGGTCAGAATGGAGGCAGAAATTGTATGTGACATCGGTTCTCTGTCTGCAGATACAATGACTACATACTGTATTTGGGGACTCGTTGTGTTTTACCGTATTTTATGGACTATAAGATCCTTTTTTTTCCAAAATTTTTGACCTCCCTTCTAACACTCTCGCACCCCTCCAATCTATCCTAAACTCTGCTGTCTGACTAATCCACCTGTCCCCCCGCTATTCCCTGGCTTTTCCCCTCGCTCCGCCAATCCCTTCACTGGCTCCACATTACCCAGAGACTCCAGTTCAAGACCCTAACCTTGGCATGCAAAGCCACCCACAACCTGTCTCCTCCATATATCTGTGACCTAGTCTCCCGGTACTTACCTGTACGCAACCTCCGATCCTCACAAGATCTTCTTCTCTACTCCCCTCTTATCTCCTCTTCCCACAATCGCATACAAGATTTCTCCCGTGCATCACCCCTACTCTGGAGCTCTCCACCCCAGCATATCAGACAGATTATTAATAATAATAATTGTCTGAATGTAGCTTACCAGGGGGGTGGCTGTGGTGGAGTGAGGTCACAGGAGGCGGGGTCACTGCTGCAGGAAGCCGGCAGTAGAAATGGGGCGCTCCTGCGGGCCAGCGGGGTGTCCAGGACGTGCGAGGCTGCGGGCCCTGGGCTTCAAGGAAATGTTAGCGGTGATTTAGGAGGGGAGTCCCCGCTCTGCCCATTGATTTTCTGGCGGTGGGCTTCAGGCAAATGGCCGCTGGAGGCAGTGCATGTGCAGATTTAGATCTCGGCTCAATGACGAGCTGAGATCTCAATTTGTGTATTGGCCATCTCCAGCAGCCTACTTCTTGAAGCCCACTGCAGAGAAATCAATAAGCAGAGCAGGGCCTCCCCTCCTGAATTACCGCTAACATTTCCTTGAAGCCCAGGGCCCGCAGCCTCGCACCTTCTGGACACCCCGCTCCTCCCAGCTTGGGGCCCACAGCAGCGCCCCACTCCTACTGCCGACTTCCTGCAGCAGCGACTCTGCCTCCTGTGACCTCGCTCCACTGCCACCACCCCCCTCAGTAAGAAACCGAAAATTCGGACTATAAGACAGGACTATAAGACAGACCCCCATTTTATTATAATAAATGTTTTTCCTATTTACCTCCCAAAAATTTTTGGTACGTCTTATGGTCTGCAAAATACGATATATTAGAAGAAAAAGCTTCTATCCCTCCATTATTATCTATTAATATTGAGATGTTCTGTGCAGAGTGTCCGCCACTTACCTGGTGTAGTAATGTCCTGATGTTCTGAAGTAAATCCGTCAGATAGTCTGACGTTAGACGACGTTGTCGGTGTTTGGTCACGCAATCCTTTACTAGCTCCATCACCAGCCGGTGAGTGAAGCTGAGGACGCCATCGGGTGGTAGAAGCACACTGTTAGGACGATTGATCATAAGGATCAACAATAGTGCTTTTACCTGAGAAATGTCCAAAACAATTCCAGCCATAGTGAAAAACTGCAAGTGCTATCAGTCACTATAGAGCCAAGAAAGGCACGGGTGAGCCTATGTGCATTGTATATATAGCGACTGTGAGCAGTGATGTCACCATCACCTGTGATGTCATCACGGAATCTTGTGATAGAATCTTCACGGAGCAGCTCTGCGCAAATAGAATGCGGCCTGGTAATATATAAAGTGAAAACACCATACAATTAACTACCCATGTTATCATGGCCGTTCTATTTTATATCCAATTAGAACACAACCAGGATAAAGGTGTGTTCACAAGTTGGATTTTGGCAGCATTTTTTTTCTACCTCAAAAATCAAAGGAGGCAGGAAAAACGCTGCTTAAAATTCAGGTGTTTTTACTTGTGTTTATTTTTCCATTCATTTGAATGGGTGAAAAATGCTGCAAAACCTCTGAAAGACTTGACAAGCTGCAGATTTAAAAAAAATGCAAAAAAACAGCATGTGAATGAGATTTCAGAAATGTCATTCACTAAGATGGTGCTGTAAAACACAGCATTTTTGCTGCAGAAGAAAAAACAGTGAATACACCCTAAAGATATCCTCAGTCATATTATGGGAAATATTGTATATTTCGCATTTATTATCTCACGTGTTTTTCTTCACCATAGAACTTTTAAGGCTGTGTGCCCACTATGCGTTTCTTAGGCGTTTCTGCAGCGTAACTTCCGCCGCGGAAACACTTAAAAAACGCTTGGTGATAGGTCTGCAATGGTTCCCAATGATAATCCGCATGTGCTGTGCACATGCTGCAGAGATTTCCGCTGCGGATTATCATTGCGGAAAAATCCGCAGCACGTCCTTTAATTTTGCAGAGTCGCTGCGATTTAGCCGCCATTGACTTGCATTGGAACGCATAACATCCGAATGACTAAAAATACACATGTGGATACTATACGACTCAATGCATGGATGGTACCCGGGTCAGGAGATGAAGAGACTCTCCTCCAGACCCGGGTACCATAGTACCTGTAGTTAAAATAGAATTAAAATAAAAAATAAACATATACTTACCTTCTGATGGCCCCTGTCTGCTCCCGGCGGTGCTGCTGGCTCTTCGGCTGCTCGCGGTGGTAAAATGACCTTCCATGATGCCATTTAGTCATGTGACAGGTCACGCGACCGCTGACATCGGCGGTCGCGTGACCTGTCACATGACTAAATGACGTCATGGAAGGTCCTTTTACAGCACCGTGATCCGCCGAAGACACCGGACGCACCGGAGAAGAAGATCGAGGACCATCGGAAGATGAGTATAATGGTTTTTTTTTATTTTTCACCATTATTATTCTTTTTTTTTATTATTGATGCTGCATTTGCAGCATTGTAACTTGGTCACACTATATAAATCCATGCCGGTTGCATGGAATTATATAGTGTGACCAAGTTGTCAAGCACTTTTCCAAGTGATGCTAAAATCACTTGGCAAAGCGCTTGACAATCCAGGGAGATGCAGAAACGCTTAGGAAAAATCCGCAGCATTTCTGCATCGTGGTCATATATCCTAACTCATTGGCGAACTGTTATACAAGGCTATATTCACACTAGACGTTTTTTTAGCGGGCTTTTTTATGCAAATTTTCAGCTGCGTTTTACAGTACCAACAAAGTCTATGAGATTTCCGAAATCTCATGCACAAAGCTTGCTTATTTGTCCTCAGTATTTTGTGCTTTCCATGGCTTTTTGCAATAGAGTATGTCACTTGTTTCAGCGTTTTTCACCCATTAAAAAAAAGGGTGGTGGAAAAAAATGCTGAAAAAAAGCCTAGTGTGAACATTTTGCTGCGTTTTTAGTGAAAAAAGCAAGTATGTGACACACATTTACTTTTGTGATTTTCCCAAGTTTAAACCATCTTGTCTTGGTCACCTGATATAGCAGCTTGGATTATTACAGTTTAATTAAATTAGTGATGCCTACAAAGTAAACATTGGTTGAGCTAGGTGTGAGATTGAACAACACGTGTGGCCCAGGGAGGTGTGAAAATGAACAATGCCTGAGCAACTCAATGGCAAACCATAATGTGAAAGTAAATAGTGTCCTACAAATTCAATGCACTGCCAGGGTCTTAGATAAACTATTCCAGACCAATTCACCCCCCCCTATTACATTTGTAATGTGTACTTTTTCATGAACATATGTCTTGCAATGGTGACCTGTTTTCATGTGTCTATGGTGGAAGCAAAGCTGAACTTTGGGATCCTGAAAAACGCACCAAAAATGCACCAAGAACCACTGCAAAAAAACACACCAAAACCTGCGTTTTTGACGCTACTTCTTTCCTGCCAAGAGATTATGTTTTGCTGCAGAAAAAAAACACCTAGTGTGAATATAGCCTAAGACTTACTCTGCCAGCATTAATAGTCAATATTCTGTATACAAATAGGACTCCAATCCATGTATTCAGTTTATCATAAACAAGCCTGAGTTAATCTGCCAAATACACATAGTATGCTTTCTCATAGGTGAAATATAAATCCTGTTAAAGGTCCAAGTTGCAGCAGTTAAGTAGAACAAAACAGACCTCTTCATTCTTTGTAGGTGGAAAAACTTTCGAAATTTTCAGTGTATCAAGTACTTATACTCCTGACTGTATATAGTATAATTGCCGCACTGCTACATACAGGTGCTTCTCAGAAAATTAGAATATCATCAAAAAGTGAATTTATTTCAGTTCTTCAATCCTAAAAAATGAAACTCATATATTATACAGAGTCATTACAAACAGAGTGATCTGTTTTAAGTGTTTATTTCTGCTAATGTTGATGATTATGGCTTACAGCCAATGAAAACACAAAAGTCATTATCTCAGTAAATTAGAATTAACAAGAAACACCTGCAAAGGCTTCCTAAGCATTTAAAAAGGTCCCTTAGTCAGTTTCAGTAGGCTCCACAATCATGGGCAAGACTGCTGACTTGACAGATGTCCAGAAGGCAGTCATTGACACACTCCTCAAGGAGGGTAAGCCACAAAAGGTCATTGCTAAAGAAGCAGCTGTTCACAGAGTGCTGTATCTGAGCATATTAATGGACTTGGAAGGAAAAAGTGTGGTAGAAAAAGGTGCACAAGCAACTGGGATAACCGCAGCCTTGAAAGGATTGCTAAGAAAAGGCCATTCAAAAATTTGGGGGAGATTCACAAGGAGTGGACTGCTGCTGGAGTCACTGCTTCAAGAGCCACCACACACAGACGTATCCAGGACATGGGCTACAAGTGTCGCATTGCTTGTGTCAAGCCCCTCATGACCAATAGACAACGCCAGAAGCGTCTTACCTGGGCCAAAGAGAAAAAGACCTGGACTGATGCTCAGTGGCCCAAGGTGTTGTTTTCAGATGAAAAGTAAATTTTGCATTTCATTTGGAAATCAAGGTCCCAGAGTCTGGAGGAAGAGTGGAGAGGCCACAATCCAAGCTGCTGGAGGTCTAGTGTGAAGTCTCCACAATCAGTGATGGTTTGGGGAGCTATGTCATCTGCTGGTGGAGGTCCACTGTGTTTTATCAAGACCAAAGTCAGCGCAGCCGTCTACCAGGACATTTTACAGCACTTCATGCTTCCCTCTGCCCACAAGCTTTATGGAGATGGAAATGTCATTCTCCAGCAGGACTTGGCCCCTGTCCACACTGCCAAAAGTACCAATACCTGGTTTACACACAACAGTATCACTGTGCTTGATTGGCAGCAAACTCGCCTGACCTTTACCCCATAGAGAATCTATTATAGAGAATCTATGGGGTATTGTCAAGAGGAAGATGAGACCCCAGACCCCACAATACAGATGAGCTGAAGGCTGCTATCAAAGCCACCTGGGCTTCCATAACACCTCAGCAGTGCCACAGGCTGATCCCTCCATGCCACATTGCCGCATTGATGCAGTAATTGATGCACAAGGAGCCCGAACAACTATTGAGGGCATTTACTAAACATACATTTCAGTAGGCCACCTTTTCGGATTTTAAAAACATTTTTCAAGCTGTTGTTATGAAGTATTCTAATTTACTGAGATAATGACGTTTGTGTTTTCATTGGCTGTAAGCTATAATCATCAACATTAACAGAAATAAACACTTAAAATAGATCCCTCTGTGTGTAATGACTCTATATAATAGATCCCTCTGTGTGTAATGACTCTATATAATAGATCCCTCTGTGTGTAATGACTCTATATAATAGATCCCTCTGTGTGTAATGACTCTATATAATAGATCCCTCTGTGTGTAATGACTGTATATAATAGATCCCTCTGTGTGTAATGACTCTATATAATAGATCACTCTGTGTGTAATGACTCTGTATAATAGATCCCTCTTTGTGTAATGACTCTATATAATAGATCCCTCTGTGTGTAATTACTCTATATAATAGATCCCTCTGTGTAATGACTCTATATAATAGATCCCTCTGTGTGTAATGACTCTATATAATAGATCCCTCTGTGTAATGACTCTATATAATAGATCACTCTGTGTGTAATGACTCTATATAATATAGGAGTTTCACTTTTTGCATTGAAGAAATGAAATAAACTAACTTTTGATGATATTCTAATTTTGTGAGAAGCACCTGTATATAGTATGAAGCCCCACTGCCCCATATCTGTATGTATAATTTGATGCACATGACTCGCCCCCTGGGCCATGGGGTACACGGAACCGGGCCTTCTAGTGTACGGTGCTGATGGGGGTAGTAGTGGTAACCCGATCCCGTGGCTCAGGGTGGTCAGACCAAATGGTGGCAGTCTATTTATCAGTGTTTTGAATGTCCGACTACGCCACCCGTGGATTGCGGTCAGGGATAACCGCCGCTGCGAGGCAGACTGCTGAGGCTGGTGTTGGTGTGCAGCACAGGTGTAGGATAACTCGCCACGGGAAGAGTGTAGCCTCAGGGCAGTGTAGGTGGATGTTGGGGGTGATAGTGCAGGCCGCAATAGTAAGAGTTCAGAGTCCGCTTCAAACAGTTCAGGGTCTTTATTGTAGATATTATTAATGACCCAACAGTACCGGTTAGGAATGGGCCTGGGTGTCTGAGAGCATTCGGGCGAGCCCCACTGGTCAGGGTGAGTGTGTAGGCCTACCGTTCTCTCTATGCTCTTTCTGACTATCCCCCTTTTCGTGGTGTAATAGCCCACGTCCCTGAACTGGCCGTGTACTTCTCGCCTGTATGGCATGCGACTAGGGCCTTGGGTACCTGTTGCTTGCTCCTCGCTGTACTGGTCCCTCTGTGTGGCGGAGCCTCCAGGATTCTTAGGCCAAGGGACCTGAAATCCCTCGCAGGTTGGTTCTCTGCTGCTGGGCTTGTAACCCTGACAGCCCCGGACCCCAATGCCCGGTAGATTGGTTCTCTTCCAGGACCGGCTCTCGTCGCCTCTGTCCCTGGCTTGCAGTTTCTCCTCTGCCTCACGGACTCCTCAGCTACAGCTGAACTGTCCCTCCTTCTCTGGGACTAGTCTCACTCCGGAGCTAGGTCTTCCAGTTCTCTCTAACCCTGCCCCCAGTTCCAGCTTTTATAGGGGCAGCCAGCTCCCCCTGCTGGCCTGGGACAGGAGGTGCTGTATGCTAATTGTCCCTAACCAGTGGACCTCCCTCCTGCTCTCAGACACAGATTATTGTTTGTGGCATCCAGGCCTGGGGTGACACATTCTCCCCTAGTAAAATTTAGTACTTCGGACTAAACAGGAACCACAAATACAGGGTATAAATGACAACATAACATATACACAAGTATATTTTGTCCTTGAGGTCACAGCGCTTCCGTGACCGGGTGTCCATGTCACCCAACAAGGTGAAGTTTTCCACGGTGTGGGGACCTGTTTCCATAAACCCCAAGTTCCTGGCCTTGGGCGTGGCGACAAGGCTGAGCTCTCTACTTTGGGCCACAAGGAGGCCACACCGGACAGATTTTTCTTCCGTGGCCATCTTCGAAAGAGGGCACCAAGTGCAACTATCTACAAGACAGTTCCGGTTATTCAGCGTCCATAACCTGTTAGTCCATGAACTAGAAAGACTGGAAAAACATAATTAGCAACCAGGCAACAAACATAAAACATTTACAATATACAGCATTTAGATCTTCCAGCGAGCTGGTATTTGCCCCCTAGTGCTCCGGGTTGACCTGCGTAACCCACTGTCTGGTGGTGGTCTAACCTGACTTTCCCCACTAGCATTCAGGGTACAGCTTCTAGCTGGGTTTACAGGCAGTGCAGGCAGCTATCTGCGGGTCCTTTGGCTTACCGCAGGTATGGCAGGCTCACTGTCAGCAGAGGGTTGACTCTCTTGGGCTGCTGGCATGGGTTCTTCTGCCTCTAGGGCTGCTTGGTCTTCTAATTCCTCCTGCTCTCCTGTAGGTTCCTGCTGGGTTGGTTGAAGGAAGTGTAGGACGGGTACCACTATTGCATCATTTATCCGAGTCCAGGACCGGGGGAACTCTCCAAGAACTGTGCTGATCATTTCTTTCTTGTCTTCTGCGGGTTCAAGGTCATCTTGATCTTCTCCTGCACTCTGTAGTTGCTTGGGGCACCTTTTTAGGTGGTCTCTGGAGACGGTGCTAGTGGTTTCTCCTCCATCCTTGGTAATTACACATACCTTCGGGTTGTTGTGGTTGGACTGCAGTACTGTGTACGGGTCGCTCTCCCACTGGTCATCTAGCTTGTGAAGCCTTCTCTTCCGCTTCAGGACCTGCTCACCAGGTTCCAGGGGACCAGCAGGGGCGTGTTGGTTGAAGAGCCTCTCTTGCTTTTCTCTCGCTTGAGCCAGACTCCTCTCCACACTCTCCTGTACCTTCTTGTACTGTAGCCGCCGTTCCGTATCCCAGTCCGCGTCTGGGGAGGTGTCCTCGGGGGTCAGGACTCCCATCTCCAGGTCTATCGGCAGCTTACCTGGTCTTGCCCTCATCAGGTAAGCCGGGGTGCAATTTGTAGCATTCACCAGGATATGGTTGTATAAGTCTATCAGGTCTGGCAGCTTCTCCGGCCACAGGCTGCGTTCTTCCAGGGGCAACGTTTTGAGGAGATCAATGACGATATTATTCATTTTCTCACATAGCCCGTTGGTTTGTGGGTGGTAAGACGTTGTCCGAATCTTCTTACAGCCGTAGAGGTTGCAGAACTCCTGGAAGATTTCAGCCTCAAACCCTGGACCTTGATCTGTCAAGACCTGTTCCGGATACCCGTGTGGATGGCAGAAGTGTTGTTGGAAGGCTCTGGCCGCTGTTTGGGCTGTCAAGTCTTTAACAGGAACCACCACCAGGAACCGGGAATAGTGGTCCACTATTGTCAGGGCATAGACGTAGCCCAACCGGCTTGGAGCCAGTTTCACATGGTCCAGAGCTACCAGCTCAAGAGGCTGCCTGGTGATGATGGGCATCAAGGGCATCTTCTGGCTGGTACCGTCCTTCCTTCTGAGGTTACATGGGCCGCAGTCCCTGCACCACTTCTCTATGGCCCCTCTCATTCCAACCCAGTAGAACCGCTCTCTCAGTAGGAACTCCAGTTTCTTCCACCCGAAGTGTCCCGCTCTGTCATGGTAGGCCTCCAGGACCATTGCTGCATCTCGTCTCGGGACCACTACCTGCCAGGTCAGCTCGTGCGTCCGGTGGTTGACAAGCCTTCTGCACAGCTTACCTTCGTAGAGGAATAGCCTGCTTTTCTCCTTCCATAACTGCTTGGCTTCCTCTGGAGCGTCCGAGCCAGGGCTAGCGTCTGCCTGGGTCAACAGGTCTTTCACCAGGCGAATTGCAGGGTCACTATCTTGCGTTTCAGCCCAGCCGTGGTGAGGTAAGGGATTGAACATGACAGTGGTCAAGTCTTTGTCTCTTACACGGTGGGAGTACTGAGTGGCCCCGTACCGGTGGAATGCAGGGAGCTCTATTTCCTCCAACTCGTCTGGATCTTCTCCCTCATCAGGCAAGTGGGGAATTCTCGATAGGGCATCTGCATTGGCATTGTCTCGGCCTGCCCGGTACTTGATGGTGAAGTCATAGTTTGCTAGCCGGGCCATCCACCGCTGCTCTAGGGCACCAAGTCTCGCATTGTCCAGATGTGTCTACGGATTGTTGTCCGTGTACACAGTGAACTTCACAGAGGCCAGGTAATGCTTGAAACGTTCTGTTACGTCCCACACCACTGCCAAGGACTCCAGCTTAAAGGAGCTGTAATTCTCCGGGTTTCTCTCGGTGGGCCTCAGCTTCCGGCTGGCGTACGCGATCACCCTTTCTCTGCCCTGTTGGTTCTGTGACAGTACGGCTCCCAGCCCCACATTACTGGCGTCTGTGTGGAGGATAAAAGGCTGGCCATAATCAGGGTAGGCCAGGATCTCATCCCCCGTGAGGGCCATCTTCAGCTGGCGGAAGGACTCCTCTTCCGGCTTGTCTCACTTGAAGGGTGGCTTTTGGCTTCTGGTCTTAGATTGTCCTATAAGGAGGTCCTGCATAGGGGCTGCCATCTTGGTGAACCTGGGGATGAACCTTTGGTAGTAGCCTACCAACCCGAGGAACTGCCTCACTTCTTTTATGTTAGAGGGGCTTGGCCAGTTCTTTATTGCCGTGATTTTGTCAGGGTCGGGGGCTACTCCTTCTGCACTCACCACATGTCCCAGGTACTGTACCTTCGGCTTTAACAGATGGCACTTGGAGGGTTTCACTTTCATGCCAAAGCCTGCCAGGGCATCGAACACCTCGGCCAGGTGCTTTAGATGGTCCTCGTAAGTCTTCGAATAGACAATCACGTCGTCCAGGTAAAGTAGGACCGTCTCAAAGTTTCGGTGCCCTAGACAGCATTCCATCAGCCTCTGGAAGGTCCCGGGTGCGTTGCAGAGCCCGAACGGCATATAGTTGAATTCACTTAATCCCATCGGGGTGGTGAAGGCGGTCTTCTCCTTATCAGCCTCTGCCACAGGAACCTGCCAGTACCCACTAGTAAGGTCCAAAGTAGAGAAGAAATTAGCTGATTTTAGTGCGACCAAAGACTCCTCTATTCTAGGCAACGGGTATGCGTCTTTATGGGTGATACGATTGACTTCTCTATAGTCCACGCACATTCTCATAGTACAGTCTTTCTTTTTAACCAGAACCAAGGGGGCTGCCCAGGGGCTACAACTGTCTCTAATGACCCCGGCTTCCTTCATTTCTCTCAGCATGCCCTTTGCGTTCTGATAGTGTGCGGGGTGGTACAGATCTGTATCTTTCTTTTATTGGTGGGTGGCTCCCCATGGGGATGTGGTGTTCTACCCCTTTCACTCTGCCGAAGTCTAGCGGGTGCTTACTAAAGATTCTCTCGTACTCTTGAACCACCCGGTAGACTCCTTGTTTTTGGTGCAAGGGAGTGGAGTCAGCACCCACGTGGAGTTTCTGGCACCAGTCCTCCTTGGGTTTCTGGGAACCATTACCCTCTGCTTGGGGAGATGGAGGCAAGGGTTCCATGGCCCTGACAGCATTGTGTTCAACAGTATACAATTTGGCTAGTGTAGCGTACCAAGGCAAGTGTACTTCCCTTTCCCCAATGTTTAAGATCCAGACGGGCACCCTTCCATGGCGGACATCGACCACCCCCTGGGCTGTCAAAATGGTGGGCCTGCTGTCTGAGTACACGGGTTCTACCATGGCTTGGTAGTCTCTCCCTCTTAACCCGATTGCATTCCGACACCAGATCATTTCACTTTTGGGGGGCATGGCAATGGGGAACGGGTCGCTCATCCATTCCTCACGCTACCGATCTCACCACCAGACAGTTCTACCTGTTGCCATCTCATCAGGGCTCTTATCTCCTTCTGGAGGACCCTCTGCTGGCTGGAGCTCACATTCATCGCCACCTGCTGCAAAATTACAATTGCTTCTGAAAGACAATTTTCAATCACATTAGTACCCAAGGTTATTTTAGGGTGACTTTCTCGACGGTCAATGTCCACAATGATCACTCCCTGTGCCGGCAGTTCAACTTTACCAATCTTAATGGTCATCTCTCTGAACCCCACCTGCGGCACGGGTTGACCATTGCTGGCGATGATGCTCAAGTCATCATCTGGATAACGAGTTATATCAGTGTCACTCCAGTACTGCTTGAAAAGTACATATTGGATGGTAGTCACTTGGGACCCGGTGTCCAGCAGTGCACTCATGGGGATACCGTCCAGCACTACGGGTAAAACCGGGCGTTCCCCTACCTACTTACCACGCCAATTAGATGGGCCTGATGACCTTATACCTGGGGGTTGGCCCTTTGCCCCAGGTCGGACCCATTTAAAGTACAGTACCTGGCTACGTGTCCCGGCTGGCTGCAACGGCGGCAAATCGGCTGTCCATCCTCAGTGTAATGATCGGCGGGCCTCCCTCTGAACGACGGGATCCTCCTCCGTCGACGCCACGGGACATCCTCCGGACTGGAAGCCAGCTTGATTGGTCCTGACGGGTCCATCTGTAACGACTGTACGGTCCTGGACAATGCAGCAACACTCTTTGTTAGTTCTTGGACCTGATGGTGCAGGTTTGCAGGCGGGGATGGATTTAGGGCCTGCGCATCAGCCCCCACAAGGTCTGCGGGATAGGGTGCCGCCCCCTGGTGGTAAGGGATGGCAGGGCGCCGGGAAGCTACAGCGCCACCCGGTGCAGGTTCTCGGAGCACCCGGATGGCCCTATCGTTGAACTGTGCAAAAGTCAAATCGGGGTTCTGTAGGGCCATGAGGCGCAGCTGGGTTCTGTGGGCGCTGGACAGCAGACCTTCTATGAACTGGTCAGTCAATAGTTTATCTGTATCCTGCACGCTGCCAGGGTCAGCTTGCTTAATTGCCCCCAAGGCTTCCTGTAAATTTAGGGCATAATCTCGGATGCTATCTTGAGCTCGCTGCTTACATCCATAGAACCGCATTTTGATTTCTGCTGAGGTACGGGTATCAAAGGTGTCCCGTAGACGGGTCAGAACCCCCCTTACAGTCCTTTTCTCCTCAGCTGTCCAAGACTTTACCTCCCGCTGGGCCGCACCAGTTAACTGCCCTATCAGTATGCTTACCTTCTGTTCTTCTGTCAGGGGATAAACTTTGAACAGGCTATACAGCCTTTCTTTAAAGTCGCCCAAGGTATGCGACTCGCCAGCATACTGGGGCAGCCAGGCCGCTCCGGGGATATAGGCAGGGGTGGATTAAGAGTAGCAAGGGCCCCGGGCAGTTTAGAAGGCGCGGGCCCCCTCCACACACCTGATTTATCACGTGACATGTCACATGATCCCCTGTGATAGATCATGTGATAGTTCATGGGAAATTAATTTGGCATAATATTAATTGTGCTGCCTCATCTGAGAGCAGCACAATATTGGGGCAGATACCCTGATTCCAGCGATGTGTCACTTTTTCAGCTGCTTGTTGCCATTTTGAGAAAATCACAGTTTTATCTGCTGCAGATCTAGCAGCTCTCTGAATGCTGCGCTCTGTATAGCCCCACCCACACCACTGATTGGCAGCTTTCTGCCCATGCTCAGTGTACACAGAAATCTACTGATCAGTGATGGGGGTGGGGTCCTACAGAACTTACTAGTCATCTAGTGATAATTACCTTCTGACAAATCAATGATTTTATCAAAACAACACTAAACAGCCCAGTAAGTGACACATTACTGGAATCAGTGCCTCTAACCCTACATTATGCTGCTCTCAGATTAGGTGGCAAAAACCTGATGACAGATTCCCTTTAAAAGAGCTGTAAAGACAAAAAAGTTTGTATTAAAAAAATACAAGCCATTTGTTAAATTAACTTTTTTTCATTGTTAATTCACATTAGACTGTATCTTCAACACTTTTGTCAGCAGGTCTTATTACAGACTCTGAATAGGGCAGCTCTCTCCCTCTCCCTCAGCAGAAAGTCACAGCATGGTTAAAAAACTGGATCTTTTATGATTTTCTCATAATAAATAAAAAGGACATGCAAGTCCTCCAAACTATTTTTCGTTTCTCTATAGGGGAGGTCCTAAATCTTTCTTGCTCTTTAGTTGATCACATGTCAAAAATGCAAAGCATTTACTATGAACTCGCCTAAAAAAATATACACTTGGAGAGTAATATCATCATCTGCATGTAAATATTCCTTGACTCTAAGGGCTCGCTCACACTGTCGTATAACACGGCCGAATGCTATGTGATGTTTTATCGGATAGGACTCGGCTCTATGTTATACTATGGGACAGTGCGATTATTGGCATGAGAAAATAATCTCATTCGATATTCGGACCATGTGCACCCATACAAGTCTATGGGTGCACGTAAAACATTGGACTGCACTCGGATGTCATCCAAGTGCAGTCCGATGAACACTCACAGAGACTATGGAGAAGATGGAGAAATTAAGTTCTCCATCTTCTCCATATCTGTGCTGCGAGAGAATCGGATCACACTCAGTTGAAGCTCTGACAGAGTTTGAGCCCAGTGTCATTAGCATAATTGGCCCTATTCTCTTGCATGAGAGAATATATGGCTTAGTGAGTGGACCCTAAAACTGAATAGCAGTGACGGACAGGCACCTCACAAGCGGGATCCATGTAGCTCTCAGATGTTATGTAGGTAGGGCTTCATTCCACGGGGTAGGGCTTAATTTCAAGGTATATAAAAAAAATGGACTTCAAATAAAAATTAAATGAACACAAAAAGCACTAATTGAATTATTTTTTTCGTATTTATGTTTGCAGCCCCTTTAAAAACCCTTTGAGGACCAAGGCACATATATGTCCCATAGTTTTAAACTGGAAAAAAACTTGATTGAATAAAATTTAAGGTCCTCCAAGATTTAAGTAGGTCATAAATTCATATGAATACTTGCTCATACAATTGCACATGCCAAAAGATGAAGAAGAACAGAATCAAAAATATGACATTAAGTGGAGCACTTACAGGTATTCAAGGTGAA
Organism: Phyllobates terribilis; assembly: GCF_046119375.1. Classification (NCBI taxonomy): domain Eukaryota; kingdom Metazoa; phylum Chordata; class Amphibia; order Anura; family Dendrobatidae; genus Phyllobates; species Phyllobates terribilis. Next base: position 1,325,893 of record NW_027363189.1, read on the forward strand.
AGAGACCAGCAAAGGCATCGTCTCGAATGACAGTAAATGAGTTAGAATTCAGCAAGCTGAAAATGAAGACAGCAGGTTAGAAGCGAACCAGACTTTATGGTGCTCAGAATTAGTCAAGCAGAATTTATTGACTGCTCTTGCAAAACACTGAGACTCCCGCTGTGTATAGATGGCTCCGTGCGGCCTCCCGCTGTGTATAGATGGCGCCGTGCGAACTCCCACTGTGTATAGATGGCGCCGTGCGGCCTCCCGCTGTGTATAGATGGCACCGTATAGATGGCTACGTGCGGCCTCCTGCTGAGTATACGTGTATAGCTGGCTACGGTCGGCCTCCTGCTGAGTATAGATGCCGCACGGCGCTCCCCCCAGAGACAGCAGGAGGCCGCACAGCGCCATCTATACTCAGCGGGAGACCGCACGTAGCGATCTATACACAGCAGGAGGCCGCACGGCGACATCTATACTCAGCGGGGGGCCGCACGTAGCCATCTATACACAGCGGGGGGCGCACGTAGCCATCTATACACAGCGGGGGGGGCGCACGGCGCCGTCTATAAACAGCGAGGGGCCGCACGTAGCCATCTATACACAGCGGGAGGCTGCACGGAGCCCCCCCAGAGACATCAGGAGGCCGCACGGCGCCAACTATACTCAGCAGGAGGCCGCATGCAGTCATACACACACACAAACATATACAGACACGCATAAACACATTTGAAACACAAAAATACATACAAACAGGCATCACACAATGACATCTGCCCACACACACACACACACACACAAACAGACAGACATCACACACACACACACCTGCCCACACACACACCTGCCCACACACACACACCTGCCCACATACACATCTGTGTGTGTGTATGTATAGTGTGTGTGTGTGTATAATGTGTGTGTATGTATACTGTGTGTGTATGTATAGTGTGTGTGTGTGTGTGTATATAATTTGTGTGTGTGTATTTTTTTTTTAAGTTAAAAACAAGTAAAATGCTTGTGGCATCAATATCAAGACTCCAGATATAAGGGCCTATTCACACTGAATTTTGCAATGCATTCATCTCCTCTTTCCAGGCTTCTATCTAAATCCCTGAAAAATGGCATTCAGATGTGCCTTGACATAGCCATTGATTTGAACAAAGGCAAACCGAGGCTAAAGTCTGAATCTTTAGGCTCCATTTTCTCTGCTTTCAGATGTCTCATTTCAGACAGCACAATCCTGAATTTCAGGGATTCAGTTGTAAGCCTTGTGTAAAGACCTGAATGCAGCGCTGAATGTAGTGTGAATAGGTCCTTACATCCTACACCACCTCAGGGGATTGTTGTTATGGAGTATTGCCCCTGGGTGGCCGCAGTTATGACCACCACCAGGGCTCGCGGTCACCCACCCTAACTTTGGTATTCTGGGGAGCTGGTATAATGAATATCTGAGAAGAGCCCTAGAGAAGCAAGAACATTGGACAACCAAGAGGTGGTGGGCTCAAGTCAGGTGTAGTGTTCAACAGGGCAAGACTTTCTAACCTGCCCACACACACACACACACACACATATACACACACACACCTGCCCACACAGACACACACACACACCTGCCCACACAGACACACACACACCTGCCCACACACACACACCTGCCCACACACACATCTGCCCACACAGACACACACACACACCTGCCCACACACACACACACCTGCCCACACACAAACACACCTGCCCACACACAAACACACCTGCCCACACACACACACCTGCCCACACATACACACCTGTCCACACACACACACCAACACCTGCCCACACACACACACACCTGCCCACACACACACACCTGCCCACACACACACACACCTGCCCACACACACACACACACCTGCCCACACACACATCTGCCCACACAGACACCTGCCCGCAAACACACACACACACACCTATATACACACACCTGCCCACACACACACCTGCCCACACACACACACACACCTGCCCACACACACACACACACCTGCCCACACAGACACCTGCCCACACACACACACACACATATACACACACACACACCTGCCCACACAGACACACACACATATACACACACACACATATACACACACACACACACCTGCCCACACAGACACCTGCCCCCACAGACACCTGCCCACAAACACACACACACCTGCCCACACACACATCTGCTCACACACACACACACTCACCATCCCCCGGCTCAATTCCTCCTGCCTGCTCTCTCTCTTTTCCGGTGCAGCACTGCAGGCCGGGGCGCTCTGTGTGACGTCACAGCTAGGAGACACAGCCGCGCACAGGGCCATGTCTCCTAGCAGTGACGCGGCCGGGCCAGCACAGGGAAGTTAACTGCTGCAGTGCTGGCCCGGCCGATGAAGAAGTAGCGGTGGCCGCTGCTGGGGGAGCAGTCCAGGCCCCCCCCTCCCGCCACTGCTACCGCTATGTGCCGCGGCGGCCCGCACATATAATGAGGGCAATCCGGCATTAGACACCCCGCCTGGAGCCGCGGACCCCCTGCAGGCTCGGGGCCCTGGGCGGTCGCCCGGATTGCCCTCATTATAATCCGCCTATGGATATAGGGCATGGAAAACGGCATCACAGCTGCAGCGGCTACGCTGGTGGTAGAGGGTCCCTCCGCGTCCGACATCTTCCTCCCTCCTAATTAACCGTGGCCTACCTTCTGGCGATCCTCTTCTGTAGGCCGCGGCTTCCCTCGCGATGCTCTGGGAGAGGACCTTGCGTTGCTCGGTGATGACGTCGGCATCCGCTGGATCTCCATCCAGGACCTTGAGCAGCGTCTCAGCGTAGGGCGGGGCTTCAGGTCTCACGCGTTTTTGGACGTCCACGCCCCTCTTCTTCCCGCGCGTCGTCCCGAAGATGGCGCCCGATGGCGGGAAACGGCTCCGATTGGCGGGAAATGGCCCCAAATGGCGGGAAACTTCACTCAGATATGTATAGAGTCTTTTCCAGGCACGCAATACCCGTTTGTGGCGGGTTGGTCACAATTCTGCCGACTACGCCAAAGCTGACTCCCCCCCTGGGCCGTGGGGTACCCGGAACCGGGCCTTCTAGTGTACGGTGCTGATGGGGGTAGTAGTGGCAACCCGATCCCGTGGCTCAGGGTGGTCAGACCAAATGGTGGCAGTCTATTTATCAGTGTTTTGAATGTCCGACTACGCCACCCGTGGATTGCGGTTGGAGATAACCGCCGCTGCAAGGCAGACCGCTGAGGCTGGTGTTGGTGTGCAGCACAGGGGTAGGATAACTCCCCATGGGAAGAGTGTAGCCTCAGGGCAGTGTAGGTGGATGTTGGGGGTGATAGTGCAGGCCGCAATAGTAAGAGTTCAGAGTCTGCTTCAAACAGTTCAGGGTCTTTATTGTAGATATTATTAATGGCCCAACAGTACCGGTTAGGAATGGGCCTGGGTGTCTGAGAGCAATCGGGCGAGCCCCACTGGTCAGGGTGAGTGTGTAGGCCTACCGTTCTCTCTATGCTCTTTCTGACTATCCCCCTTTTCGTGGTGTAATAGCCCACGTCCCTGAGCTGGCCGTGTACTTCTCTCCTGTATGGCTTGCGACTCAGGCCTTGGGTACCTGTTGCTTGCTCCTCGATGTACTGGTCCCTCTGTGTGGCGGAGCCTCCAGGCTTCTTAGGCCAAGGGACCTGAAATCCCTCGCAGCTTGATTCTCTGCTGCTGGGCTTGTAACCCTGACAGCCTCGGACCCCAATGTCCAGTAGATTGGTTCTCTGCCAGGACCGGCTCTCGTCGCCTCTGTCCCTGGCTTGCAGTTTCTCCTCTGCCTCACGGACTCCTCAGCTACAGCTGAACTGTCCCTCCTTCTCTGGGACTAGTCTCACTCCTGAGCTAGGTCTTCCAGTTCTCTCTAACCCTGCCCCCAGTTCCAGCTTTTATAGGGGCAGCCAGCTCCCCCTGCTGGCCTGGGACAGGAGGTGCTGTATGCTAATTGTCCCTAACCAGGGGACCTCCCTCCTGCTTTCAGAAACAGATTATTGTTTGTGGCATCCAGGCCTGGGGTGACACACACACACTGCTCTATATTTAGTATGATGCCCCCACTCCTCCATATATATAGCATGATAGTCCCACTGCTCCATATATAGGTGCATCTCACTAAATTAGAATATCATCAAAAAGTTAATTTATTTCAGTTCTTCAATACAAAAAGCTGTCTTTCAGCTCATCTGCATTGTTGGGTCTGGTGTCTCTCATCTTCCTCTTGACAATACCCCATAGATTCTCTATAATAGATTCTCTATGGGGTTAAGGTCAGGCGAGTTTGCTGCCAATCAAGCACAGTGATACTGTTGTGTGTAAACCAGGTATTGGTACTTTTGGCCGTGTGGACAGGGGCCAAGTCCTGCTGGAGAATGACATTTCTATCTCCAAAAAGCTTGTCGGCAGAGGGAAGCATGAAGTGCTGTAAAATGTCCTGGTAGCCGGCTGTGCTGACTTTGGTCTTGATAAAACACAGTGGACCTACACCAGCAGATGACATGGCCTCCCAAACCATCACTGATTGTGGAGCCTTCACACTAGACCTCAAGCAGCTTGGATTGTGGACTCTCCACTCTTCCTCCAGACTCTGGGACTTTGATTTCCAAATGAAAATTGGAACTCTAGGACCTTGTGGAGTGTGTCAATGACTGCCTTCTGGACATCTGTCAAGTCAGCAGTCTTCCTCATGATTGTGGAGCATACTGAAACAATATTGAAGAAATGGAATAAATTAACTTTTTGAAGATATTCTAATTTAGTGAGATGCGCCTGTATATACTATGATGGTCCCACTGCCCCACATACATATAGTATAATGGCCCCACTACTCCATATGTAGTATGATGGACCCACTACTCCAGATATATAGTAGGATGGCTCCACTGCCCGATCATTTAAAAAAATATCTCACTTAATCCTGATTCCCTACATCACGGCCTCTGTCTCCTCTTCCATGGCGGGACAGCAGAGCAGAGCGATGCAATGATGTCACCGAGCCACCTGCGTGAGGATGCTGACATCTCGTTAACCGCAGGCCTATGGCGATCTGTGGCATATGAAAGAGATAGTGATAGGGCAGGGAGCTTGTGTCCCACTGCTTTATCATGCGACGCCTCTGCATAAGAGATATTAGGGCTACATTAGCTACGTCACAGAAGACACTGGAGCTGGAGTATATAGAATAGGAGACACTGGGGCTGGCGTATATTCATCACAGGATACATTGGGGCTAGAGCATATACATCACAGAAGAAGCTGGAGTATATAGAATAGGAGACACTGGGGCTGGAGTATATAGAATAGGAGACACTGGGGCTGGCGTATATTCATCACAGGATACATTGGGGCTAGAGCATATACATCACAGAAGAAGCTGGAGTATATAGAATAGGAGACACTGGGGCTGGAGTATATAGAATAGGAGACACTGGGGCTGGCGTATATTCATCACAGGATACATTGGGGCTAGAGCATATACATCACAGAAGAAGCTGGAGTATATAGAATAGGAGACACTGGGGCTGGAGTATATAGAATAGGAGACACTGGGGCTGGCGCATATACAGTTCTGCTCAAAAGTTTACATACCCCGGCAGAATTTTTCCTTTCTTGGCCTTGTTTCAGAAAAAATGAATGATAACAAAAACACTTTTTCTCCACTCATGGTTATTGGTTGGGTGAAGCCATTTACTGTCACATTTCTGTGTTTTCTCTTTTTAAATCTTAATGACAACTAGTGATGAGCGAGCATGCTCGCTACTGCTCGGTGCTCGCCCGAGTATCTCACTGCTCGAGATGCTCTGCGCTCACCGAGTATTTCCGGGTTGGTCGGGCGGGAAGTCGGGACCCATCCCTGCATGTTTGGTGCTCTTTACAGAGCCAATGAACATGCAGGGATTGCCTGCCATGCACTGTAATGCCATAGCCATGTTGGTTGTGGGCATTACAGTGATTGGCTGGCCGCACAGCGTCATCAGGTCTATATCTGACCTGGCGCCGCCATGCTCATCACAGTCACTCTGGATCAGACAGTGTAGGGAGAGCTGATGCTGCGTTAGGGAGAGATTTGATCGTGCATTAGGTAGTGTAGTGAGAAAAACCGCACATTACACATATACATCTCAACAAACAGTCCTTCTGAGGACTAATCCATCTGCAGATATATCAGGCAGGCAGTGTAAATAGGCAGGCAGGCAGTGTATATAGCAGACTGCAGTGCATATAGCACAAGAGGCTCCATTCCAAATCTGCCTTCTGCTGCTGTTAGATATTTCTATACAAAGGCCCAGGTCTCAGGGGCGAGGAATACTTTTCTTTGGATCTTAATCCTCATTATTTGCTTATAAAGCAATCCAGAGAACAACGTTTTTCTGCACCATTTGCTTGTTGGCACTGCAGAATACAGCCAGGTCCTTTCCATATTAGAGCGCTAGAAATCCAGCTATTTAAAACTGTGTTTTCTCCGTCACACAGATCACATATACGTTGTCAGAAAATACTGCCATTTCTGGCCTCCATTTTTTCAGTGTGTCAGTGAAGCAATTCACAGCAGTTTGCTGTTCACACTACTTACCTACAGGCCAGGTATTTAAAACTCTGTTTTCTCCATCACACCGATCACATATAACTTCGCTTCAAACTCAATCATTTGTAGTGAGCGTGGAAGATACTATCCTCCATTTAAAATGGGCAAGGCACGTGGCAAGGGACGGGGAACTGGACGTGATGGTAATGGTGCATGCAGAGGCCGAGTACAAGGCCGTGGGCAAGCCGAAATTGTGCCACAACAAACACCCACATCTTCTCGCCTGACCTTCCTGTCCCAATTTCTAGGGGACCGCAGCACACCACTATTGAACCCAGATCAGTGTCAAAAGGTTGTTGGTTGGATAGCGGATAATGCTTCCAGTCACTTAGCCACCACCACCACCACCACCCTGTCTTCCACACGGTCAAGTCTCAGTAGCCATGAGTCTGGACCTCATATTCCTCACCCTGATCCTCCTTCCTCCCACCATGCCGAGTACCCAGAGACAATTGATCCAACACTTGGACAATCTGAAGAGCTGTTCACTTTTCCATTTATAGATTCGGGCCTCTCGCCCGGTCCACTTGAAGCGGGGCAAGAGGAGATCACGTGTAGCGATGCCCAAATATTTGAGCAGCCACGGTCACACGAAGGCGACGGTGGGAAACTGTCATAAGAGGTGGACGATGATGAGACACAATTGACAGAAAGTCAGGAATAGTACCAGGGTGCAGAAGTGGGAGACGAGGTGGTGGATGATATAGTAACTGACCCAACCTGGCAGGAGGACATGCAGAGCAAGGACAGCAGCACACAGGGGGAGGGAGGCAGAGCACCCCAACAGGCAGGAAGAAGCAGTGTGGTGGCCGCAGACAGAAGGCAGGCTACCATTTCCCGTAACACCAACATGAAGGAAGTTGCCACTACAACTGTTAGGTCTTCCCGAGTCTGGTTGTTTTTTAAAGACTCTGCCGATAACTCCAAAAAGGCCATTTGCATCACGAGCCAGACCAGCATCAGCAGGGGTGGCAAAACGACCAGCCTGACCACCACCAGCATGATGAGGCACATGGCAGCAAAGCACTCGACTTTGTGGGCCGAACACCAGGGTCCAGGAACAGTGTCTACAGGTGGCACCATTGCTTCTTCTGCTGTTGTGCATGCAAGTCAATCCCCTGTCCATAGTACAAAGATGCCTCCTGCCCTGCTCCTGTCATTGCACACTCTCAAGTAGCAGCATCAGGAAGCACGTCCATGTCCTTGTCCCAGCGCAGCGTTCAGTTGTTCATACTCCAGTCCTTGGAATGCAAGCGCAAATATGCAGCCAACGTCCCACAGGCCACACTACTAAATTCTCACAATTCACGACTGCTTGGCTCGAAATGTTGCCTTTTAGGCTTGTGGAAACAGAAGCATTCCGCAACCTGATGGCGGCGGCCGTCCCTCGGTACTCTGTCCCCAGCCGCCACTATTTCTCCCAGTGTGCCGTCCCCACATTACACAAGCAAGTGTCCCAAAACATTAGCCGTGCCCTCAACAACGCAGTTACCGGTAAAGTCCACCTAAACACGGACACGTGGACAAGTGCTTGTGGGCAGGGACGGTACATCTCGCTGATGGCACACTGGGTTAACATAGTGGAAGCCGGGACCCAGTCGGACCTTGGGACGGAACACGTCCTCCCGACGCCAAGGATTGCAGGCCCTAGGTCAATCAGGGTTGCCCCCACGGTCTACAGCTCCTGAACCTCATGCTCCTCAGCCTGCTCCTCCTCCTCAGCCTCCATCTCCGAAATGACCACATCAGTCACAAGCTGGAAGCACTGCAGCACTGCCTCGGCCAAGCGGCAACAGGCTGTGCTGAAGCTAATATGCTTAGGTGAAAAAACACACAATGCTGAAGAGTTATGGACAGCTCTGAAAGAGCAGGCAGATCTGTGGCTCAAACCGCTGAACCTACAGCCAGGCATGGTCGCGTGTGACAATGGCTGGAATCTGGTGGCGGCTCAGAGGCGAGGCGAGCTCACACACGTACCATGCCTGGCCCATGTGCTTAACCTCGTGGTTCAGCGGTTACTCAAATCCTACCCGGAGCTGCCGGATCTGCTTGTTAAAGTATGCCGCCTGTGTGCCCATTTTAGAAAGTCAGCTACAGCTTCCGCTGCCCTTGCAGTGTTTCAGCAGCGTTTGCAGCTTCTGGCTCACAGACTGGTGTGTGATGTCCCCACACGTTGGAACTCTACATTGCAGATGTTGGGAAGGATTTGTGAGCAGAAGAGGGCAGTTGTTGAGTACCAGCATCAAAAAGGCTATCGGTATTCAGTTCAGACTCCACACATAAGACCTCAGTAGTGGACGTGGATGTCAGACATATGTACCATCCTCCAAAACTTTGAGGACTCCACCAAGATGGTGAGCGGCGATGACGCCATAATTAGCGTCACCATCCCGCTTCTCTGTCTTCTGAAACGCTCTCTGCTCACAATCAAAGATGATGCATTGCAGGCGAAGCATGATAAGATGGAGCAATTAACCATACAGGGTGATTACACACAGCCAAGCCTCATCTCATCCCAACGTGGATTGGGTGACAATGAGGAAGAGGAGGAGGAGGAAGGACAGGAACTAGTTTCATGCACTATAGACGGTGCTATCTGCACAGCTGTCATACCGTCTGTTCAGCGTGGATGGCCAGAGGACAGAGAGGAGGAGGAGGAGAGCATGGTCAGTCATCCTCTTGGTGAGGACACGGAAGTCTTGCCTGTTAGTAGTCTGGCACGCATGGCTGAGTTTATGTTATGCTGCCTTTCCCATGACCCTCGCATTCTCAAAATTTTAGGTCATTACTGGTTGGTGACACTTCTAGACCCACTCTACAAGGAGAACTTTATATCTCTTATTCCTGAGGCGGACAGGTGTACAAAAATGAGGCAGTACCAGAAGGCCCTTGTTGCGGACCTATTAAAAAAATTCCCATCTGAAAACGCTGGAGGCAGAGGGCACACTTCGTTCGACAACCAAGGAGTACAGGCGAGAGAGACACAACTTCAATCCAGCAGAGGCAGGGGAACACTGTCAAAGTTCTGGGAGAGTTTTCTCAGACCCTCCCATCGCACAGGCCCTGAGGCGCAGGGTACTCTCACAAGGAGTGCAAAGTTTGGGAAGATGCTGAGGGAGTACCTTGCCGTACCGTACCAACGTCCTCCGTGATTCCTCTGTGCCTTATAAATATTGGGTATCCAAGCTAGATATGTGGAATGAACTGGCTCTCTATGCCTTGGAGGTCCTGGCCTACCCTGCCGCCAGCGTTTTATCAGATCGGGTTTTTAGTGCCGCTGGTGGAATTATAACTGATAAGCGCATCCTCCTGTCAACTGAAAATGCTGACAGGCTGACTCTTATAAAAATGAACAAGGGCTGGATTGGGCCAGACTTCTCAACACCACCGAATGATAGCAGCGTAACATAAACTCAAATCCAGTGTCTTTTCTTGGGAGGTGTATTCCCATGCACCTTTTCACACCCACACATGGGTATACGCTTCCTGATTTTGGCTATTTGCTCTTGTCCTCCTCCTTCTCCTCATCCTCCACCACCATATCACCAGGGTGACCGTGGTCCATGATGCAACACCCACATAATTTTTTTTAAGGGTGTTTGACTCGCCCCTGGGCCGTGGGGCACTCGGAGCCGGGCAATAGGGAGACGGTGGGGGTAGTAGTGGCGACCCGGTTCCGTGGCTCAGGGTGGTCAGACCAGTGGTAGTCCTTTAGCCGTCCTAAGTGATGTCCGACTGCGCCACCCGTGGATTGCGGTTATTATGAACCGCCGCTGCAAGGCAGATCGCTGGGGCTGATGATGTATGCAGCTGAGGTAGTGTGACTCCCCACGGGAAGAGTGCAGCCCCAGGGCAGTGTAGTGGATGGTGGGGGTGATGGTGCAGAGAGTCCCAGTGCCGTTAGTGCTGGAGGAGCGAAAGAGTACACAGACAACGTACTGCAGTCCAATGTCTTTTACTCACAGTTCATGTACTCCGGGTCACTTCTGTCAGCAATGACCGCCCGAGCCGTGCTGCGTCCACCAGGTGAGGGGCTCGGTCAACCCCAGGCAGTTCAGGAGCATGACACAGGACCCCTTCAATCCTTTCTCTGGCCTGCCTCACCAGTGACCCACTTTTGTCCAGCTGCCGCAGACTTGTGCGGGTAAATGTGGTTCCCGTTCCCCGCTGTCCTATATGGTGCCTTCCTAGCAGGTTTGATGAGGTGTCGCACCAATAAATGATCACGACCTCCGGTCTTTGGCTGAGGGCTGTTTCTCCTCCACCAACTTGGGATCCGGTACCCTTAATCTGCCTGACCCTTCACCCTGTATTCTCGTTGGTTCTTAGGGTCCCTTCTGCCGTCTTGTTCCTGAGCCCTTCTGTTTCTCTCTTTCTCTTTCTCTTCTGTTCCTTTCTGTTCTTGTTCCTTTCTGTTCTTGTTCCTTTCTGTTCCTGGCCTTCACCCTAGGCCTGCCTCGTGGAGCTGGGCCCAGACTGAGCCACAGCTCCCTGTCAGCCCTCTCTGGCTGAACTCCTTCTCTTACTCCACTCACTGAACTTCTCTTCTTCTCTTCTCTCTGTGCTGGCTGGGCCTCAGAGGCTAGGCCCGCCTACGGAGAAGAGCCCCTTGCAGAGGCCCCCACTCTGTCACTTCTTCTCTCTGACTGAACACTGTTCTAAGATGGTGCCTACCTTTTATACCTCCCTCTAGAACATGAGCCCAGGTGACCAGCAAACAATGGGCTCCTATCTACGCTCAGGAACCAACCCCTATCTGCTCCTACATCACTGGGTATTCCTACCCCCTCCCCACTCCAGCCAGGGACATGGTCTGTCGTGCCTGCATTTCTGTCTAATGGGAGCACCGTTGAGCTGTCCCTCGGAAATGGGGTGAGTGTGCTGTATGCAGCTAACTGAACCCTGGTCCATACTCCATCCTTACCCAGGAGTGGAATATCACACCTCTGGCAGAGGTGCAATACCCCTGTAGCGGTCGAGCCCTCGGGGCGCTACATTTTTATGATGCCCGTAAAAAAAATTTTTTATACAGTATGTTCATGTATACCCCCCAGGAGTAAATGTTTGTCAGCCCATACACTTAGTGCATGGCATTACAAGTATAGGAGGCCCGCTCCTTTCTAATGGTAACAATTTTTTATGATGCGCTCCTCCACGTCTCTTCCAAGGGCCATTGAAGTGCCTCCAAATTTTTGGCAGCTCTTGCAGTCACTGCATAGTCCAACACTATGGGAGACTCTCTCCTTTCTAATGGGAATTTGTCATTACTGTGGCCTGGTCTATGTGTCTTTAAATTCTTAGTGGGTTTTTTCCTAAACTTGGTCAGCCGGTGGACTCACTGCATACCCTATAACTGTATAGCAGACCCTCTCCTTTCTAATGGGAACATGTCGTACCTTGTTAATGTGGCCCTGCTCTGTGTGTCCTTAAATTCTTAGTGGGGTTTTTCCTAAAATTTGTCAGCCGTTGGATTCACTGCATACCCTATAACTGTATAGCAGACCCTCTCCTTTCTAACGGGAACATGTCGTACCTTGTTACTGTGGCCATGCTCTTTGTGTCTTTAAATTGTTAGTGTTTTATTCAAAAATTTTGGCCACCCTTGCAGTCACAGCATGGGCATTACCACTATAGAAGACCCGCTCCTTTATAATGGGAACATTTTTTTTACTGAGACCCTCCTCTATGTCTCTTCAAAGGGGTATTAGGTTGCGTCCAAATTTTTGACAACCCTTGCAGTCACTGGATGCGCAATAACAGTATAGGAGACCCACTTGTTAATAATGGGAACAACAAAGCATAGCCCTCTGATGGCTCTCTAACAATAGCTAGGGCCGACTGCTGGCCTTTTAAGAATAGTAAGGGCCGTCTGATGTTCCTATAAAAATAGGCTTTATGACTTTCAGAGTCCCTCCATCGTAAATAAAACAGGATGTGTCTGATGACACCACATTGCCAGATTAGGTTGTAAAATGTTAAAATGACTTTTCCCGGTGAATGCATTTGTCATAAAAAATAACATAAAAAAACATAACAATAGGATCTTTCTTTAGTATAAAAAATAGCATCACCAATTTAACCTCAATGTAATCACATTGTTCAGCTCATGCACCTCCTCCTCCATCTCCGAAATGACCACATCAGTCACAAGCTGACAGCACTGCTGCACTGCCTTGGCCAAACAGCAGCAGGCTGTGCTGAAGATAACATGCTTAATGCTTAATTAACAAACCGCCCAGCGCTGCATAGTTGTTGAAAGCTGTAACACAGCAGCTTGATCTGTGGCTCTCACCGCTGAACATACAGCCAGGCATGGTCGTGTGTTACAATGGGCGGAACCTGGTGACGGAGAAATGACAACCGGGGTAAATAAGGTTTCCCTATATGCCAGTCCTTTCACAGAGCTAAAGAATATGGCATGCTGTGAAATACAACTCCCACTGAGAAGCTGTTTCAGATTGAAAAACATTCTGCCCACCAGAGGATTTGTTTCTGAGGGCTAACCTTTCTCACCCGCTCAAGAGCCCCATAGCAGCTGCAAAGTTAGCGCTATCATGAACTCTCCTGAGGTAGAAGCCAAGGCACACCAGAGAATTCTCTGGTGGGACTGTCCAACCCTGTGGGAGAACATACAAATTTCTTGCAGATGTTGTCCTTGCTGGGATTTGAACCCAGGATCCCAGTGCTGCAAGACTTCAGTGCTAACCACTGATCCAATGTGCTGCCGTTCACCCTCTAATATCTAACAGGCTGGAGAAACTTGAACCTACTGCCACTCTATCATCAGCTCCTTTGTGAGAAAATTTATTTTGGCAGCCACTCAGTCTACCAAATAAAATTCCAGAGAAGGAAATTGAGGATGGCTTCGCTGCTGGTACTGGGGGCAGTGCTAATACCATGGTGTTGTACCATAGTTTGCTGGAAATATTCCAGGCTGGTAGGAGGCAAGAAAATTGCCACAGAAAAGTACCAGCAGTAATGTTCAGGCCACATTTCAAGTGCAAGCAGCTTTAGAGGGCTTCCTGGGAGAAATGACACTCAGGGTAGATACGGTTTCCCTCTATGCCAGTCCTTTCACTGAGCTAAATACAACTCTTATCAAAAAAAGTTGTGGACTGGCTCCGTACCGTCCCTGGCCACATTCACCTGTCCACGTGTTTGTGGTTAGGCAGTCCTTCTTAGTAAGTGCACTGGGTAGGGCATGGGTAATGTTGTGGGACCCGTGCTTGTGGAAGGCGAAGGCGATACCGGGAAAAATACTGGCGGCTGGGGACCGAGTATGGACACCCGGCCGCCGCCTGCATGAGGTTGTGAAAAGCTTCCACCTCCACAAGCTTAAAAGGCCATATTTCAAGTGCAAAGAGCTGCCCAGAAATCTGTCAGTTTAGTGTTGCGGCCTGTGGGTGGGTGGGTGGCTGGCTGCATACTTGTGTAGCACCCTGAGGATTCGGCTGCTACAGGGGTATTGCACCTCAGCCAGAGGTGTGATATTCCACTCCCGGGTAAGGAAGGAGTGTGGAACTGAGCTCGGTAGGCTGCATGCACTACACACATCCCATTTCCGGAGGGCAGACCAACGGTACTCCCACTTAGAAATGTGCAGGTACGACCGAGTCTGTCCTTGGCTGGAGTGGGAGGGGGGTGGAATATCCCAAGTAGTGTAGGGGCAGATAGGGGGAGCAGCCTGGGTAAAGTTAGGAGCTCATTGGGTGCTGGTCACCTGAGCTCACACATAGAGGGATATATAAGGTGGGCACCAACTAAGAACAGGGTCAGTTGCAGAGAACAAGTCAGCGAGCAGAGGAGAAGAGAGACCCAGAGTGAGAGAGGAGAAAGAGAAGGAAAGACCCAGAGGGGGAAACAGAAAAGAGGACTCCAAGAACCCAAATTAAATCCCCGGGTGAAGAGTCGGCACAGGGTACCGGATCCCAAACTGGTGGGGGCAGAAGCACACCCTAGCCAGAGACCGGAGGCCGTGGGCAGCATCTGCCACGGCCACCCACCACATCCACCCCGAAGGCATACCACGTGGAGGGTCAGGGAACCCAAGGCCAAGGGCCTCCCAACAGAAGGCCCGAGGGAGCTGGACCTAGGTGGATCACTGGTGGGGACGGCCAGAGGAAAGGACAGAAGGAGAGCTCAGGGTCACGCTCCGGACTTACTTGAGGGTTGGCCGAGTCCAGGACCTGGTGGACGCAGCACGGCTCGGGTGGTCACTAGAAGCTGGAGTGACCGGAACATCAGCAGTGAGTAAATACCCTAAACTGCATAACCCGACTCTGTCTCTGATTGCCGTCTACACTGCACCACCACAACCCCCATCCTCTGCACCTGATCCCCCTGAGGCTATACCCCTCCCGTTGGGGGTTATCCTATCAAGCTGCACCAACACCATCAGCCTCAGCGGACCCTGCTGCAGCGGCGGCCACAGTGACCGCAACACAACGGGTGGCGTAGTCGACAATAAAGAACTTAATAACATCTGTAGGACTGCCACATACAACTGAGTTTGACACCCTGGGCACGGACCGGGTCACAGCCACTCGGAGACTACAACCCCCATCTGATCCGGCTCCGGGTATTCCCCTGAAAGAAAGGAATATGTCCCAGGGGGCGCGTCAACTTTGGCGTAGTCGGCAGGATTACGTGCCCGCAACAACCGGGTACTGCGTGCCTGAAGAAAAGTACAAGTTTACCTCAGAAAGAAGTCTCCTGCCGGTTCCGGAGGGTCCCCGCCATCGGACCCCATCACCAGTCGATTCCCGCCGGTTGTCCGCCATTTCCAGCTTTTTCCCGCCATCTGCAGAGTTTCCCGCCACTGGGAAGCGATTCCCGCCATTTCCGAAAATTTCCCGCCTTGGAAGAGCGGACGCCATTATGGGCGTGCCAGAAGATGGTAAGAGGCCACCTCCCATCGTGGGCCGGGACCGAAAATGGCGCCAAAAGTGGAAACCGCCCCCACCAACAGAGACTGTGATGCTAGAGGTGTCTGTCAGCGTGAAAGAACTGCCCCTGGAGCTGATGGTCACCGAGTTGCCCCGGGACCGCCCTCGAAGTGGGAGGAGACGAAAGAAAAGAACGAAGATGGGTGCCGCCTGGAGCAGTCTGGAGCGAGCGCACCCGGAGGCAAGAAGCCTGGAGAAGAGTAGCGGAGGAGCTTACCCGGAGATGGCGAGAAAGCAGAGCAGCACCGGCCCACTGGCCAGGAGCCTGCTAGAGACTGAGGAAGGAGAGCAGAGCAGCACCGGCCCGCTGGCCAGGAGCCTGCTGGAAGAAGAGCAGAGCAGCACCGACCCGTTGGTCAGGAGCCTGCTGGAAACTACGACCCCACTAGGCCTAGTGGAGGTCCTCGCACAGCTCCCCCGAGACCGGGAGTGTGCACAGACTGCCCTGGAGGGCCTCGCACGGAGGATGGCCCGGGTACAGCGAGAGACATTGGCGGAGTGGAGCCGAGAGTTGGCCCAGCAAACCAAGACCCGGAGCACGCCAGCCAAGATGAGGAGACAGACCGCCTCTGAGGATGGCGCGGGAGGACCCAAGGCCGGAGACGGCGTCGAGAAGGGAGCCGAACGCATGGAGGCAGGTAAAGGGGACGTCTATACCCCAAACCGGGAAACCGCTTACCTGCCCCAGCTCCCCGTCGCAGAGCCCGAAAGTCCCCCTGCTGTGCCCGAAAACGCCATGTCACCGATGCAGACTAGGCCCCAACCGGAAGCCGCCGCCGCGACCCCTGTGACGCCATGCGCAACGACCCCGAGCGTGGCAAAACAGGAAGCAACACCAGCCTGGTCGCAGGGCCTAGAATTCCCGGGCGTCGCATCACCAACAGCGCCCCCTACCTCCGCGGAGCCTCCGGCCTGGCCGCAAGGCCAGGTAGCCCAGGGCGCCGCCGTCCTAACGGTGCCCTTCACCTTCCAGGTGCCCCAGGCCTGGCCGCAAGGCCTGGGCAACCCGGGCGCCACCATCACCGCGCCCGCGCCCGTAAAACCAAGGGTGCCGCGTCTGGGAGAGGACTTGTTTGCCCAGCACACGTGGCCGGACGGGCAGCCTTTCATCTGGCCCCAGGAATATTATGAACTGGAGCACCAGAGGAGGGTTGGGGCCATGTGTGCACCCCTGATTCCGGCTCCGAAGCCCGTGATAAGGATCTCGCCCCCGCTTGAAGAGACCCAATTTGAGTGGGACCCCACCGGAGAAGATCTAATGGGGTTCACTCAAGAAACCCGGGCAGCTGCAGCGAAGCGTGCTGAGTGCTGCCGGCAGCAGCTCGAGGAGTTTGCGAGGGAGCGGAGAGAGAGGCGGGTCCGGGAACAACAGGCCCAAATAAGGAGCGCCGAGCAGAAGAGCCGGACCAGGAGGGACCCCCGTGCAGCGCACAGTCCCCGCACCACCGGGACTGTAATCAAGTTCAACATGCAGCACGGGTGGGGCTTCATCCGAGACCACAACACCCCCGGCGACGTCTTTGTCACGCGCAGAGACGTGGAGTCCCATCTGCCGGAGGGGCACAGAGGTCGTGACCTTTATATCGGGGACGAGGTCACCTTTACCCGGCACAAGTGTGCCAAAGGACCCTACGCCCTCCACGTGCATCGCCTGACGGAGGAGGAGTTGCGGTGTGAGGAGGAGGAGCAAGAAGACCCGGACGGGTCTAAAGCAACAGCTGACTACAAGAAAAGAGCAGGAGGACGCCGTCGTTGAGGACGGTAGTGAAGGAGACTGTATATAGTTACCCGTAGGGGTACAAAGAAACTGTTACTGCAAATATAGTCCCCGTTGGGACCAGCTGATGTGAACTGTTCACCCGTTTTACCTTTAATCCCACAGGCTGAGGACTGTGAGCAGCCATTCCTTTCCCTTCCCTTTACCTGGCCGAGGACTGAGAGCGGCCAACTACCCTTGTACATAGTTGCGCTTCCTAAAGCGCCCCCTACTGGTTTTACTGTCAAACCACCTTAAGAAAAGGAACTGTCGCACTTTGCCCGGTCAACAGTTGCCCAGTGACCGGAGGAGGAGGAGAGACGACGAGAATGTTTTATATAAAAAGTTCTATTGATGCTGCTAATTTATATGATGTTTTATATGTTTTATATGTTGATGTTTATGAAAAAAAAAATTGTATGTTTTTGTGGTTTTATCTTTTGCAGCCCGAGGACGTGCTGTGATTTACCAGGGGGGAATGTAGCACCCTGAGGATTCGGCTGCTACAGGGGTATTGCACCTCAGCCAGAGGTGTGATATTCCACTCCCGGGTAAGGAAGGAGTGTGGAACTGAGCTCGGTAGGCTGCATGCACTACACACATCCCATTTCCGGAGGGCAGACCAACGGTACTCCCACTTAGAAATGTGCAGGTACGACCGAGTCTGTCCTTGGCTGGAGTGGGAGGGGGGTGGAATATCCCAAGTAGTGTAGGGGCAGATAGGGGGAGCAGCCTGGGTAAAGTTAGGAGCTCATTGGGTGCTGGTCACCTGAGCTCACACATAGAGGGATATATAAAGTGGGCACCAACTAAGAACAGGGTCAGTTGCAGAGAACAAGTCAGCGAGCAGAGGAGAAGAGAGACCCAGAGTGAGAGAGGAGAAAGAGAAGGAAAGACCCAGAGGGGGAAACAGAAAAGAGGACTCCAAGAACCCAAATTAAATCCCCGGGTGAAGAGTCGGCACAGGGTACCGGATCCCAAACTGGTGGGGGCAGAAGCACACCCTAGCCAGAGACCGGAGGCCGTGGGCAGCATCTGCCACGGCCACCCACCACATCCACCCCGAAGGCATACCACGTGGAGGGTCAGGGAACCCAAGGCCAAGGGCCTCCCAACAGAAGGCCCGAGGGAGCTGGACCTAGGTGGATCACTGGTGGGGACGGCCAGAGGAAAGGACAGAAGGAGAGCTCAGGGTCACGCTCCGGACTTACTTGGGGGTTGGCCGAGTCCAGGACCTGGTGGACGCAGCACGGCTCGGGTGGTCACTAGAAGCTGGAGTGACCGGAACATCAGCAGTGAGTAAATACCCTAAACTGCATAACCCGACTCTGTCTCTGATTGCCGTCTACACTGCACCACCACAACCCCCATCCTCTGCACCTGATCCCCCTGAGGCTATACCCCTCCCGTTGGGGGTTATCCTATCAAGCTGCACCAACACCATCAGCCTCAGCGGACCCTGCTGCAGCGGCGGCCACAGTGACCGCAACACAACGGGTGGCGTAGTCGACAATAAAGAACTTAATAACATCTGTAGGTCTGCCACATACAACTGAGTTTGACACCCTGGGCACGGACCGGGTCACAGCCACTCGGAGACTACAACCCCCATCTGATCCGGCTCCGGGTATTCCCCTGAAAGAAAGGAATATGTCCCAGGGGGCGCGTCACTTGCAATTGCATTCCAAGTAACAGAAAACTAAGCAGATGATGGCCTCTATCATCATCATGGCCTCACCTCGGCACTATGAACTCTCCTGAAGGAGAAGCCAGGGCCCGCCGGAGGAGTCTCTGGTTCTCTGGTGGGCCCGTGCAACCCTGCCGAAAAGCAGCCCTGGCTAAGAAAAGTGTGGGGGAAGGTTCCTGGACACTCTATGGCTGCTTTTTTAATGCGGATCAGCCATGCTTATGCATGTTATTTCTCAAAACGCATTACGGATCAGGCCATTTTCCAACTCTGTATTCAAGAAATTAAATGCGCAAAGAAAGATGTGTGTGTGTCAAAGCACCATTGACAAGTGCGAGTTGATGTTGGATGGGCTGCCATTGCTTCTGCAACAAGCTCAATTACAGGATTTTCTGGGAGAAATGACGCGCAGGGTAGATACGGTTTCCCTCTATGCCAGTCCTTTCACCGAGCTAAATACAACTCTTAGCAAAAAAAGTTGTGGACTGGCTTCGTACCGTCCCTGGCCACATTCACCTGTCCACGTGTTTGTGGTTAGGCGGTCCTTCCCAGTAAGTGCACTGGGGAGGGCACGGGTAATGTTATTGGACCCGTGGTTGTGGAAGGCGGAGGCGATACCGGGAAATATAGTGGCGACTGGGGACCGAGTATGGACACCCGGCCGCCGCCGGCATGAGGTTATGAAAAGCTTCCGCCTCCACGAGCCTAAAAGGCCACATTTCAAGTGCAAGCAGCTGTCAAAAATTTGGCAGTATAGTATTGCAGCCTGTGGGTGGGTGGCTGCCGGCATTCTTGTGCTTGCATTCCAAGGAATGGGGTAGGGACAACTGAACACTGCAGTGGGACAAGGACGTGGACGGTGATTGTTGCAAGTCTGCAACGACAGGTGCATGGCGGGAGGCATCTTCGCATGTGCCAAGGATCACTTATGATGGGCACACATTTAGGCAGTGACCTGGGATTCAGAGATGTTTCTAGAGGTCTTCCCCTTGCTGCTCCCATGTCTTTTCAGCACTGTATGCATGTGTCTGATGATGTGTCACACACCACATGGCCAGATAAGGTTGTAAAATGTTAAAATGACATTTCCTGGTGAATGCATTTGTCTTGGTTGAAAGCAATGCAAAAGTGCAAAAACGTGTCAAAAATGCTACGTGTGAACATAGCCCAAGGTGTGTAGGAGTATTTGTGTTTTTGTTTATTTATTTTGCCTTATATACAAGTCATCACCCTGGAAAGGATGTTCCTTACGCCGTAAAAGTGGCGTAATACTCTGACGACGTTGTTGACAGCAGTGATCTGGGAGTCAGAGATGCTTCCAGGGGTCTTCCCCATGCTGTTCACATGTCATTTGAGCACAGTTCCCATCGATTTGGGCAATTTTTAGGCCCTCTGCAGACCGCCGTGGGGAGCCACCTGAAAAATGCTCAAGTTTCCCCTAGACTTATATTGGGCTCATTGCTCGGGTTGAGCACCCGAGTATTTCAATTTGCTCGACCCGAGCAACGAGTACTCGAGCATTTTAGTGCTCGCTCATCACTAATGACAACCAAAAACATCCAAATAATCCTGATCAAAAAGTTTACATACCCTGATAATTTTGGCCTGATAACATGCACAGAATTTGACACAAATGGGTTTGAATGGCTACTAAAGGTAACATCCTCACGTATGACCTGTTTGCTTGTAATCAGTGTGTGTGCATAAAGCTGAGTGAGTTTCTGGGATCCAGCCACTGACGTTTCTGGATTTTGAGATGGGGAAAGCAAAAGAATTATCAACGGATCTACGGGAAAAGGTAGTTGAACTGTATAACACAGGAAAGGGAGGCAAAAAGAGTATAACACAGGAAAGGGATACAAAAAGATATCCCAGGAATTGATAATGCCAGTCTGCAGTGTTCAAACTGTGATTAACAAATGGAAAATCAGATGCTCTGTAAAAACCAAACCACAGTCAGGTAGACCAACAAAAATTTCAGCCACAACTGCCAAGAAAATTGTTCGGGATGCAAAGAAAAACCCACAAATAACATCAGCTGAGAACACACTTAGGGGTGTACTCACTTTTGTTGCCAGCTGTTTAGACATTAATGGCTGTGTGTTGAGTTATTTTGCAGGCACACCAAATTTACAGTTAAACAAGCTGTACACTGACTACTGTACATTGTATCAAAGTGTCGCATCTTCAGTGTTGTCCCATCAAAAATATATATATGTATTCCGGCCCATTTTTGGAGTTTTGTGTGAAATTATGTCCAATTTGCCTTTTTTTTCTCAGTTTTTTTGTGTTGTTCCAATAAACACAAAGGAAATAAACATGCGTGTAATAAAACATGTGTAATTTTCTGAAACAATTTCAAGGGTGCCAGCACTTTCCGCCATGACTGTATATGCAGGTAGAGTCCTTAACCCCTTTACAACCCAAAGTGGTTTGCACGTTAATGAGAAGGCCAATTTTTACAATTCTGACCACTGTCACTTTATGAGGTAATTACTCTGGAACGCTTCAACGGATCCCCCTGGTTCTGAGAATATTTTTTCATGACATATTGTACTTTATGATTGTGGTAAAATTTCTTCGATATCACTTGTGTTTATTTGTGAAAAAAACAGATATTTGGCGAAAATTTAGAAAATTTTGCAATTTTCAAAATTTGAATTTTTATGCCCTTAAATCGGAGAGATATGTCACACAAAAAAAGTTAATAAATAACATTTCCCATATGTCTACTTTACATCAGCACAATTTTGGAACCCAAATTTATTTTTATTAGGGAGCTATAAGGGTTAAAATTGACCAGCGATTTCTCATTTTTCCAACAAAATTTACAAAACCATTTTATTAGGGACCGCATCACATTTGAAGTCACTTTGAGGGGTCTTTATGACTGAAAATACCCAAAAGTGACACCATTCTTAAAACTGCACCCCTCAGTGAATCGGGTCATCATGACAACATCCGGGAAGCCGCGGCACACATTGCTGGACGCCGGCAGAAGAGGTGACTATCCCGATCACCTCCCCTTGCCCTCGCAATGCTGCGAACGACTTCGATCCCAGCATTGCGGGGGTTAATGTGCGGGACCTCTCCCAGCACATAGCACCGGGTGTCAGCTGTGACAATCAGTTGACACCCGGCGGCGATCACGCCCACACAGCCTGTGTGCGGGCGCGATCGCAAAGATGTACTAATACGTATCAGGCTCTCAAGTCCCAGGGCGCAGATACGTATCAGTACGTCTTGGGCTTTAAAGAAGTTAAAATTATGTGAAAATGGGAAAAGTCACAAAACTTTGCAACTTTTCAAGAGCTTTATGCCAGTTTTCTGGCAAAAACACTGGTGAATCGGGTTCATAATCTCTAATCCTTTCAGCTCCCTTTAATTAGACTACTTTCAACAAACTAATTATAAGTATTGGGTCTGTTTTTTTTTTAATGCTTTTAAAATAATTGTAAATATTTTCAATCCCCTTTTGTTATAAGGATTTCCCAAAAATTAGCTAATCATAGGTTGTCCTGCATTCGTGACAGTGATTGACTGCGCGGTCACTTGGAAGTTTACATTGGCATCACTACAGGGCCGGTAAAGAAGGACTGTCAGGGACCCCCAGAGTGTGGTAAAATGCGCCAACTAATTCATAATTCATTTAATTCTCACACAATATACTAAGTTAGTGTAAGTCTACAAAAAAGCAACAAAACTTGGTGCTAAAAAAATTGAGCATAACTTTTTGAAAAATGAACCAGGTTATGCCAAATCTTACATATTTTGTGACTTTGTGATCAGTTATCAACACAAATATTTTACTCAAATTACCAGATCGATGGATAAGAATTGGGACTTTTCCCTAAATCTCTCCAAAACATCACCGCTTATAGAAGACCACCCTCATATCCAGATCAGATTTTCTGTGAGAGATGCCCAGATTCACAATATAGTATGCATACTGGCCATCTATGAGAAGTCCACCCCAATGGAAGTCCAGTTATTAAAGAGGATTTTACTGTTTATATAAGGGGCAGACAATGACAGTGAAGGGCCCTTAATCAGGACTTCTGATCTGGGCCCCCCACCCTCCATCAGGCACCACCTACATATACATTTCCATGTATATTTATATTAGGCACACATATAAAATTTGCACATGCTAATACTCTATACACATTTTAACGTATGCATATGTGGCACCCCAGGGGTCTGGTTTCCACAGTAACAGCAATGTTATGTCTGAGAGCAGGTGGGAGGTCTCTTGGTCAGGAATCCTATGCATGCCACACCTCCTGCCCAGTCCTGGGAGGGGAAGGACTTCCCCTATATAAACCTGGGGCTGAGGCAGGGTTAGAGAGTTCAAAGGGAGAGTTGAGCCAGGAGGGCGGACAGGGAGCTGTGGCTCCGGCTGGGCCCAGCTCCCGGGCCATGCCAGAAGTAGAGACAGAGAAGAGAAGCAGCATAGGAAGAAACAACAGGAGCTCTGTGGGAGCAGTGCTACAAGGAGTCAGGGGCTGGCAGCTGCAGAGCTCGCCCTGACTGAGAAGTTATCACCGGACCCGGAGTCCGAGGCTGTGGGGACTAACCCTTACCCAGCAGCAGAAACCGTCCGGCAGGGGATTTCAAGTCCTCTGGCCCAGAAACCCGAAGGCACGGTCACACGCGTGGGACCAGCACCGCCGTCGTGGAGCGGAAGGCACTAGAAGGCCCCGAGTCACCGGCCATACGGGTGAGCACCACACGGTACACTCAGGGACGTGGGCTACTTTTACCCGCCTCTAGCAAGGTAGCCAGAAGAGTACAGTTAGTTGGGAAGGCCTACAACTCCACCTGGCCAGGGGAGATCCCATCTGCTCAAGGACTGACCAGGCCCCGATCGCTAGCAAGTACTCCGGGAGGGTCTGTCTTTGTCACCAGTAAAGACCCTGAACTACACCGCATCATCTCTGAGTGGTTCCTGCTACCCCCATCTTCCACGTCGGCTGCCCTGAGGCCATACCCCTCCCGTTGGGGGTTATATCATCCACGCTGCACCATCCTTCCACCGGCCTCAGCGGTCTGCCCTGCAGCGGCAGCTCCATAGCTGCATTCAACGGGTGGCGTAGTCATCCTACATCTACTGCTAATATACCGCCACTTAGTCTGACTCCGTGGGCACGGACCGGGTCACCGCCACGAGACTACTACCCCTATCAGATCCGGCTCCGGGTAGTCCCTGCGTGCGCAACGCTACGTCACATAGGCCCAGGGCGCGTCACATATACATAGTGCACACAAACATAAAATACGGACATACACATAAGATGCACATACACAGTATAGAGTCCCGGTAGTCCTCATAGTTTTAAGCATGGACCCTGGCAAATTGTAGACGGACTTTTATTGTTCATGGGCTTTAAGGGAGAGAGGCTTCCTTTGTGGAGGACACTCATGAATGCCATTCATTTGCAGTGTACACCGTGTCGTGTCATGGAAAACACTCACCCTAGTTTGGCTTTCTACTTCTTCAGCTAATAGCAATGAATTTGCCTGTCGATTTTCTTCTCATCAGAAGATGCTTTTGTTTAGATGTTAACTTCCATCTGACTGATAAGAAAAGCTTTGCTGATCTTCTTGTAGACTTCACATTTTTTGTAAAGAAATTATTTTCTTTCTCAGAAATGTCTTGTGACATTTCTCTTCTATGTGGTACCACTTACCCTTCTCATCAGAGGACGCTTTTGTTTAGGTGTTAACTTCCATAGTCGGCCTGGACGTCTCTGTAAGATGGTTGCAGTTCCATCTTTGTTATAGTTTTGCATCACTTATGCTACAGTATTCTGACTGATAAGTAAAGTTTTGCTGATCTTCTTGTAGACTTTACATTTATTGCAAAGAAATTATTTTCTTTCTCAGGTTTTGTGACATTTCCCTTCTATGTGGTGCCATTGCTGATAGCATGAAATGGGAAGGAGTTTTCTTTATTAAGTAACTTCCTTTTACAGACACCTGTCTGCTGGACATCTGTTTAATGAATAATTACACTTACCTGTGGTTCAGTTCTTGTTAATTAGAATTTTGTTGTCTAAACTTAGCTTTTCTCTTAAGACTGTTACTGGGATGTTCTCATTTTTGAAACATGATCTTGAATGAGTTTGTTAAGAAAATTACTTTTTTGGGGTCTGCAAAATACCAAATCTTGTTTGCATTCAATGGCTCAAATTTGCGAGAGTATTTTGTAGTATGGTATCCCATATAAAATGATGATTCTGAAAGGAAACTACAGGTTTGCTGACAAATCTATTTGGGTGTACTGATTTATGCTAAACACTGTATATATATATATACAGTACAGACCAAAAGTTTGGACACACCTTCTCGGTTAAAGATTTTTCTGTATTTTCAAGACTATGAAAATTGTACATTCACACTGAAGGCATCAAAACTATGAATTAACACATGTGGAATAATATACTTAACAAAAAAGTATGAAACAACTGAAAATATGTCTTATATTCTAGGTTCTTCAAAGTAGCCACCTTTTGCTTTGATGACTGCTTTGCACACTCTTGGCATTCTCTTGATGAGCTTCAAGAGGTAGTCACCGAAAAAGGTTTTCACTTCACAGGTGTGCCCTGTCAGGTTTAATAAGTGGGATTTCTTGCCTTATAAATGGTGTTGGGACCATCAGTTGTGTTGTGCAGAAGTCTGGTCAATACTCTGCTGATAGTCCTACTGAATAGACTGTTAGAATTTGTATTATTGCAAGCAAAAAGCAGCTAAGTAAAGAAAAACGAGTGGCCATCATTACTTTAAGGAATGAAGGTCAGTCAGTGCGAAAAATTGGGAAAACTTTGAAAGTGTCCCCAAGTGCAGTTGCAAAAACCATCAATCGCTACAAAGAAACTGGCTCACATGAGGACCACCCCACGAAAGGAAGACCAAGAGTCAGCTCTGCTTCTGAGGATAAGTTTATCCGAGTCACCAACCTCAGAAATCGCAGGTTAACAGCAGCTCAGATTAGAGGCCGGGTCAATGCCACACAGAGTTCTAGCAGCAGACACATCTCTTCAACAACTGTTAAGAGGAGACTTTGTGCAGCAGGCCTTCATGGTAAAATAGCTGCTAGGAAACCACTGCTAAGGACAGGCAACAAGCAGAAGACACTTGTTTGGGTTAAAGAACACAAGGAATGGACATTAGACCAGTGGAAATCTGTGCTTTGGTCTGATGAGTTCAAATTTGAGATCTTTGGTTTCAACCACCGTGACTTTGTGCGATGCAGAAAAGGTGAACGGATGGCTCTACATGCCTGGTTCCCACCATGAAGCATGGAGGAGGAGGTGTGATGGTGTGGGGGTGCTTTGCTGGAGACACTGTTGGGGATTTATTCAAAATTGAAGGCATACTGAACCAGCATGGCTACCACAGCATCTTGCAGCGGCATGCTATTTCATCCGGTTTGCGTTTAGTTGGACCATCATTTGTTTTTCAACAGGACAATGACCCCAAACACACCTCCAGGCTGTGTAAGGGCTATTTGACCAAGGAGGAGAGTGATGGGGTGCTACGCCGGATGACCTGGCCTCCACAGTCACCAGACCTGAACCCAATCGAGATGGTTTGGGGTGAGCTGGACCACAGAGTGAAGGCAAAAGGGCCAACAAGTGCTAAGCATCTCTGGGAACTCCTTCAAGACTGTTGGAAGACCATTTCCGGTGACTACCTCTTGAAGCTCATCAAGAGAATGTCAAGAGTGTGCAAAGCAGTCATCAAAGCAAAAGGTGGCTACTTTGAAGAACCTAGAATATAAGACATATTTTCAGTTGTTTCACACTTTTTTGTTAAGTATATAATTCCACATGTGTTAATTCATAGTTTTGATGCCTTCAGTGTGAATGTACAATTTTCATAGTCATGAAAATACAGAAAAATCTTTAAATTAGAAGGTGTGTCCAAACTTTTGGTCTGTACTGTATATATATATATATATATATATATATATATATATATACATATATATATATATATATATATATATATATATATATAAACCTTATAAGTTTGGTATCACAGTAATCGTACTACTGACTCTGAATCATTTTGTCAGTTTGTTTTTACAACACAATACACACTGTAAAATGAAGGAACCCAAACCTGGCATTTTTTCTCATTTTTCAACACATTATATGATAAAATGAATGGTGTTGTTCAAAACTACAACACTAAGCGTCAGCACACTGTGATTTGCTGATCTGTAAGATGCGTTCTTTGTGCTGTGAAAATACACAGCTGTGATATCTCACCAAATATTCATAGTGGGAACTTAAAATTATGTTTTTCTGCCATGATTAAGGATGGTTTGGATGTATGAAACATGTTGACCTTTTATTTCTATCTTTGTGGAATTAAGGCTGCATGAACCAGTCACCAACCATTATCTGTATATGTACAAATATTAAGTGCTACTGAGTGCTGTAGGAAAAACTTAGAATAGTGAGGTGATTTGACAGTCCTGCCACAAATAATCTGTTTCTACTGCACACTTAAAATCTCTGATAGTGGGAATGAACCTGATTGCCTGCAGTAGTGCACTCCTGAGAGCTGGTGCAGCAGAGAAAATGTCTTGGACATGAGAGTGGGAGGTCCTGATTATGGAGGATGTTAATCTTAGCTCATTGGAGTGTAGATATGGTAGAGATGCAGGACTGTGCAGCAGTGTGGAGAGGTTTGTGGATGAGTGTAATGACTGGTACAGGGTGGATGCACCAGTGTAATTGCTGGACAGAAATATGAGACTGATTGCTGCATTAAGGATAATGAGAAATACATTTAGTGAGAAGAAGAGCAATTAGTGAGTTACAAGTATTTGTGAATTCAAGACAAAAAGGAATCAGAGCAACAGTAACAGATTTTACTTTTTTTTAATTAATAATGGGATGAATAAAATCGTGAACATTGTCAATAGAATAAATCAAAGTCAGGAAGATAGCCGAGGTCAGATACCAGGTGATCAGTAAATGACACGTCAGACGAGCAGTATGAATACCGCGGAGCCCGATGACAGAGGCGTTACTGAAACTTGTCCAGGTTGACCAGTCAGAAGGCCACAGGTAGATGGTGAAGGTCCTTCTATACAGCTCCAGCAGTGATGATGGATCTGCTGGACTTCAGGGCGCTGGATGCTTAGGTGTCCCGTCTTTTAGATGGTTTTAGGGCAACAGTGACAGCATGCAAATGCGCGAGCAGCCCTGGATAATCCACGCCGGCAGGATGATAAGATCCGGCGGAAGATGGAACCTATGAGAAGAGAAATAAATATAATGTAAGTGATGGGACTCCATATTACATGATAATGCTGTGCAGTCACTGTGGCCGGACGGCAGAGGAATATTATCATACAGAGGTCAGGGGTCATTGTCAGCAATCATACATGTGACAATCCCATCACTGACAGATGACATCTACTCCACATGAATTATTCTCACTGACATCACACAACATGGAGTTGATTCTCACACTTACCTCGTCTCTTTTTCCCATTTTTTCCATTTTCTGAGTTTTGTTGCTCCATACTCAGATTTATTGCCGATTTTCTTTCTTCATGAGATGGAAATTCTGATGAAAAATTAAAAAAAAAATCAGTAACAATATATTCTTATAGGATCTGCTTTGTCATAATATGGATAACATAAGAGACCTATAGTATTGTATAAAACCATGTGGGAATATTTGAGCCTTGAAGTCAACATTCACATTGCTGGTGCTGTAGACATGTACATACCTGGCAATGGGGACGAGGGTGGCAAGATGGTAACAGCATCGTCTGTATTACATACAGGAACAGATACTTTCTGCCTGTTTGAAGAAGAAAAACATGTAAATCTCAAGTAAACTCCGTATAAAAGGGGTTGTCTCACTAGAAGAACACCGACTATAAGGCCTAGTAGGACATATGACTGTCATAGTGGGGAAGGTCTTCTGCTCAAGACTACCTTTTATAGAGAGCTGAGAGGAAAACAACTACCAAGAATGGCCGGCATTTCATACTACATCTCTCCTACAGTGAGGGCAGCACTAAAAGTGCATGACCGGCCACAATTATGGGCTGTTATCTCCAACAATTCCGAAAGCTGAAAGCACAATGACCCATAACCATGGGGCGGTGGATGCTACATTTGATATTATGGTATTTATGTCCTATATTTGGTGTTGTGCACATATATCAGCCTGGAGCTCCCAGTAATGACCCCATAATCTACTCACATTTCTGAGATGTTTGTGTTCGATTCTGGTGTACACTCTGGAGGGGCCTTGGGATCCTCGTTGTTCACCATCCCGTTAGTGGTGGTAGAGTGCTAAATGTGGATAACAATAAGTTATTAAATATACATACTTTTTAATTTTATAGATCCTTTTTTTGTACATATTTTGGATTTATCGATCACATACTTACTTTAGAAAGCCTCTCAGAAGATGATGATGCAAATATTCGGAAGATAAAGTTCTCATCGTCCTCACTTGTGCCCTCCTTATCCTCTGAGATCAGATGGTTGTTTTCATCAGAGTGATCTACAAGACATAGGTAATGAAGGATTGTTAGAGGGTGTCAGTATAACACAGTCGCTATATCTCACTAGGTTAATAGATGATGCAACGTAATATACAGAATACATGAAAAAAAACTCCTGTACAAAATTAGGGAAATAGGGATACAGTACGAACCCATGGTCAACATAGCTGAGATCCATGAAACATGGATAACATAGTAGACCAGAAAAACCATGTGGAAATATTTGAGCCTTGAAGTCAACATTCACATTGTTGGTGCTGTAGACATGTACATACCTGGCAATGGGGACGAGGGTGGCAAGATGGTAACAGCATCGTCTGTATTACATACAGGAACAGATTCTTTCTGCCTGTTTGAAGAAGAAAAACATGTAAATCGTAAGTAAACACAGTATAAAATGGGTTGTCTCACTATAAGAACACTGACTATAAGGCCTAATAGGACATATGACTGTCATAGTGGGGAAGGTTTTCTGCTCAAAACTACCTTCCATGGATCAGAACACAACTACCAAGAATGGCTGGCAAGTAATACTACAGCTCTCCTACAGAGTAGGCAATGCTAAAAATGCATGACCTGCCACAATTATGGGCTGTTATCTTCTGCATTTTCTGAAGCCAAAAGTACAATGACCGTTAACCATGAAGCGGTGAATGCTGCATTTGATATTCTGATATTTATGTCCTATATTTGGTGTTGTGTACATAGATCAGCCTGGAACTCCCAGTAATGAAGTAATGACCCTTTATAATCTACTCACATTTCTGAGATGTTTGTGTTGGTTTCTGGTGTATACTCTGGAGGGGCATTGGGATCCTCATTGTTCACCATCCTGGTAGCGATGATACAGAGCTAAATACGGATAAAAATAAGATATAAAATATTTTTTTTATGTACTTTTAGAGTTGTTTTACATTTTTTTTACATGTTTTGGATTTATTAATCACATACTTACTTTACAAAGCTTTTCAGAAGATGACGTAAAATTTTGGAAGTCAAGGCTCTCATTGTTCTCACTTGTGCCTTCCTCATCCTTTGAGACCAGATGTTTGTTTATATCAGAATGATCTACAAGAAATAGGTAATGAAGTATTATTAGAGGTTGTCAGTATAACACAGTCACTATTTATCACTAATATTAATGGGAACAGATGATCACATATTAGGGAAGATGAGACAAACAGTCGCTTAGTCTAGATGACGTCTCCTTCTACTTACTGATAAATAAGCTGGTGTCTGCGTCTGAAACAAGCTGAGGAACATACTCCAGCTCCTGGCTCAGAATGTTGTCAAAGTCCAAGTCACTCAGGAATGGATGAACCTTGATCTCAAATGCTCCTCCTAGAAAAAGAAAAACAAAAGTGATGCGGACATAGTCAGGGATGGCTCCATATCTGAACAGTTTATCGTAATCTGAACTAATGACAAAACTGAGCCGACATGAAGGAAATAAACTGAAAGTCTTAGTGTGGAGAACTAGAAATACAGTAGATGAGCTGATAGAGAAATGCTGATCTTCATGGACATGAGCGATATGTCCTTGGTCTAATAAGGGAATATTAATACTAGTATATCTGTTACCTGTCCCAAGTCTACGCACAGGATTTCTTCTGAGCAGCTCAGTGATGAGATTCTGAGCATCCAGGGGTGGAGCGCGATCACAATTCCAAATTAGTTCTCCTGTTACATAGAAAATTACAGAAAATAAAACCTCTTTACTGGACTGTAACTTAGAGCAAAGGAAATAACTAAACAAATGTAACCAATCAACGCAATGATCGGATTATTCTACTCACCAATGACAACCCTTTTATAAAGCTCAGTGAGGGAATCAGCATCAAATGGTACACATCCCAGCAGGAATTTATACAGGATGATCCCCAATGACCACCAGTCAACAGGTCTTCCATAGCCTTCTTTCAGGATGATCTCTGGGGCTATGTAACATGGGGTGCCACAGAACTGGAAACCAACAGAACATAGAGATGAGAATCGATGAAACAATTATTATGACAAGTTATCATCGTTAAAACACAATGCAGAAGATAAAATATTAGTGGAAAAGTTCTCTAGAAAGGAAGAACGTAGAGAAGAGACAATAGTGTGATGAGATTTGCAAATAACAAGCTAAGTTCTTGTAGGTGATGCTGACCTCACGGTCCTGGAACTCTCTGGAGATGTCCACTGCTAATTCCTTGTAGGTGTTAGTTTTCGGTATCATTAGACCAAGTTTTGAAATCCCAAAATCGGTAACTTTAATATGTCCAGTAGATGTAATCAGGAGGCTGCAAAAGAGAAGATGGTTTTAGCCTCACAGACTGAATGATAATAAATGACAACTTTCCCCACTTTATTATACTACGGGGGCACTTACTTTTCCGGCTTCAGGTCTCTGTGCACCACACCGTAACTATGCAGGTATTCCACGGCAAGTACCGCCTCTGCAAAGTACAAGCGGGCCATGGGGACAGAGAAAGGACCCCTGGTGCTTAGAAGGGTCCCACAGTCTCCACCTATAGAAGAAAGGAAATATGACCAGTGAGGGGTTTATACAGCAGATGACCATGATATACCACGAGCAGATAACCATGATGTATAATGAGCAGTGAGCGGAAACATCCTGGGGAGATCACACAGATAATGGCGTACATAGAAATCACAAGACCCCATATCAAAAGTTGTAATTGCCCCCCACCCTAAAAAATAAAAAAGAAATATATTTATATCCCTGTTGAAGCAGCTTGGTGTTCTCACCAGCAATACAACTTTTATGGCCATTTTAGAGTATGATGCTCCCAAAAATGCCCACACCCACACTCAATGAGTATGGTATCCCCACAGTGAATCCTCCTAAGGAGGCCACCACTTAGAAGGAGGCCAGCCAGCCACAACCCCCTACTCGGTGTGATGGCACCCACAGCAACCCTCCCACTCAGGATAATGGTTCCCACAGTCCCTCACACAATATAATGGTCCGCATAACTCCCCACTCAGTATGATGTCCCCACACAGAATGGGGGCCTCCATACAGAGTGAGGACCCCCACAGCACCCCACTTAATATGATGACCTCCACTCAGCATTCACAGTCCCCCCATATCTAGTCATACGGCCCCCTTTCAGTATTTTGGCCCCTACTAGCCACCTACTCAGTATTTTTGCCCCCACCTACCCCACCTCCTTGAAGAAGCAAATACCGCTGAAATTGTGATGACAGGTGGAGGGATGCTGCCCACTGCTGAGCGTCGACAGACCCCCTCCGACTGATGAGCCCCATAGCGCCCCTGCACCAAGATCAATGAATTTACGAGCATCTTGGTAATAGATAACCTATAGTAAATGCTCTGCGGGGATGTAACCAACAATGTCCTAATGATATGAGCAGTGATAAGATGAAAGCAGACATGGGCTGAATATAATACAATAGATGTGTCTTACCTCCTACATACTCCATGACCATACACAGGTGAGATCTAGTTGGAAAGGAGCAGAGCATGGAGACCACAAAGGGACAATCAGCAAATGTTAAGATGTCCCTCTCCAGAAAGGCCCATTCCAATCTCTGTGCAGTATTTAGGTTCCGCTTAGCCATTTTCTTCATAGCAAAGGTCTGGTGTGAGTCTTTATGATGCACTAAGTAGACGGCCCTGGAGAGAAGGAGAATCCATCGGTTATAATAAATCCTTATTAATAATCCATATATAGAAATCATTATATGTTTAATACTGGTATCCTGGTAACATTTCTCCTTGCGGAGAGTGACATGTTAAGCTTGTCAAGGTGAGGAGACTTTTAAGCCTCAATGATCCTCTGGGAAATATGCAAATTGTCTCTTCAGAGGAAGAGAACTAGAACTCTAGTGCCACCTATAGGAAGTAGTAATCCTAAAAGTCAATATCGACCCTTTAACGAGCCTTATCACATGACATGGAATAATAGCCATAACCAAAATCTCAATTTTCGGACACTATGTTTTGGGGTACAAGCACTCATCAGTGCAAAGTGTGAGATATGGTTTGGCTGGGTAAGAGGCATCTGACCGGGATCCAAGCGGTAACGTTTCTCCTTGCGGAAAAAGCCATGTTAAGCATGTCAAGGTGAGGAGACTTTTAAGCTGCAATGCTCTTCTGGGAAATATGCAAATTGTCTCTTTTCAGAGAGGAAGAGAACTAGCACCCTAGTGCCACCTATGGGAAGTAGCAATCCTATTTCCCAGAGGAGCATTGTGGCTTAAAAGTCTCCTCATGTCCGCAAGGAGAAATGTCAACCCCTTGGATACCGGTCAGACACCTCTCACCCAGTCAAACCATATTTCACACTTTGCACTGAAGAGGGGCAGTACCCAAGAACACAGTTCCTGCAAATTGAGATTTTGGTTTTGGCTATTATCCTAAGTCATGTGACAAGGCTTGTTAAAGGGTCGATATTGACTTTTAGGATTGCTACTTCCTATAGGTGGAGTTCTAGTTTGCTTCCTCTCAGAAGAGACAATTTGCATATGTTTAATACTAGAAGTCTGGCCGATACTATAAATCCACATCTAGAAATACATAAAATAGCACTACATAGATCACCTATTGGAGGTCTCCACAATGCCACTTCTGCCGGAGCCATCACCCAGGTCACATTATAGATACGAGAATCTACTGAAATTCTCTTTGGGCAGATTCGCTATAACTGACCAAATACAATTTAGTGCAAATAAAATTGGTCCAAAATGAATGTGCTCCAGGGCTCTCTTCTGCTGCTGAGGCCAGTGATTGGGCCCACATGGTCATGGTGGAGGGTGTAGATGTCATTGACGTCAATATGGTGTCACCCTTCATGTGACCATGTGTAGCCAACTTCTCTGATCAGCTTCATAATGGAGCCCCCCCCATCAAAACAAAGATCAGAGTGGAGAGCAGAAAAGCTCAGGTGGAGGAGGCAGCATAAGAACAGATGAGAGTCTAGCACAGGCGAATGTAATAATATTATATTATTATATATTATATTATATGTAATTATATTATTTAAATCGCTTTCCTTACAGTTTGATTTGCTACAGATCACATAATTTCCCTATGATAACACTGAATGGCAGAGTGCAGGGGCAGAAGCATTGTCATAGGGAACCCTGAGAAATGTGGATTATGGCAACAGAAATCTCACCCAAAATTTCCACTGCTGATGAGTTTGGAAGTTTCATAGTCGGTCATATGCGGCTTTCTCGCCGGAACCAATGAATCCATCACGCTCTATAAAAGAATAAGAAATAATACTGATTTATTGAAGATGCAGGAAAAAAGTTACAGATGCAAAAACTTCTCCCCCCATATTATGTCCCAGATGATTTACACTGATATGATGTTGGGAGGATACAAACCGGACGCTGGGCAGACCTGGCGCTAGCACCCTGCACACCCAGGCAAGTGCCGGGGCCCTGAGTAGGCGGGCCTTGCTCCCCCCCCCTCAATGCTTGCCCAGGACCACGGCCGGCACAATACTTACCTCTCCACAGCTGGTGAGCAGTGAGGTCAGCATTTGATTTTTTTTTTTATGTATGGAGGTATGGGGCATTATATGGGGGGAGAAGTGACATCCTGCATGGGGCATTATATGGGGGGGAGGTAGGGACATCCTGCGTGGGGTATTATATGGGGGGGAGAAGTGACATCCTGCAATGGGCATTATATGGGGGGGAGTGACATCCTGCATGGGGCATTATATGGGGTGAGAGGTGACATCCTACATGAGGCATTATATGGGGGGGACATCCTGCATGGGGCATTATATAGGGGGGTGACATCCTGCATGGGGTATTATATGAGGGGGAGAAGTGACATCCTGCATGGGTCATTATATGTGGGGGGGAGTGACATCCAGCATAGGGCTTTATATGGGGTGAGAGGTGACATTCTGCATGGGGCATTATATGGGGGGTGACATCCTGCATGGGGCATTATATGGGGGGAGTGACATCCTGCATGGGGTATTATATGGGGGGAGAAGTGACATCCTGCATGGGGCATTATATGGGGTGAGAGGTGACATCCTGCATGGGCCAATATATGGGGTGAGAGGTGACATCCTACATGGGGCATTATATGGGGGGGTGACATCCTGCATGGGGCATTATATGGGGGGTGACATCCTGTATGGGTCATTATGTGAGGTGGGACATCCTGCATGGAGCATTATGTGGGGGGGGGACATCCTGCATGGGAAATTATATGGGGGGTGACATCCTGCATGGGGTATTATGTGGGGGGGATATCCTGCATGGGGCATTATGTGTGGGGGACATCCTGCATGGGGCATTATGTGGGGTGGGACATCCTGCATGGGGCATTATGTGGAGGGGACATCCTGCATGGGGAATTATATGGGGGGTGACATCCTGCATGGGCCATTATGTGGGGGGGCACAGCCTGCATGGGGCATTATGTGGGGGGCACAGCCTGCATGGGGCATTATGTGGGAGGGACATTCTGCATGGGGAATTATATGGGGGGTGACATCCTGCATGGGCCATTATGTGGGAGGGGGACATCCTGCAAGGGGCATTATGTGGGGGGGGCACAGCCTGCATGGGGCATTATGTGGGGGGTCAAAGCCTGCATGGGGCATTATGTGAGGGTCACAGCCTGCATGAAGCATTATGTGGGGGGTCAAAGCCTGCATGGGGCATTATGTGGGGGGCACAGCCTGCATGGGGCATTATGTGTGGGGTCACAGCCTGCATGGGGCATTATATGGGGGCACAGCCTGCGTGGAGCATTTTATGGGGTCCATTATTCTATATGGAGCAATATATGGAGCTCATAATACGGTATAGAGGACTATGTGGTGCCATTATACTGTGTGGAGGACATTACTGTCCGGTCTGCACTGTGAGCTGTGAGGATTCGCCGCTTTCTGAGTTATTGTGGAATTTACAATAGATATCGCTCATGTAATGTAAGAAGTGAAATCTTCGGCCTTGTACTATATATATATATATATATATATATATATATATATATATATATATATATATATATTTATCTGCGGTATCTGTGCATCATGAATCGTGGTATGTGTTAAAGGGGCCACTGAGACTCTTTCGCCCAGGGCCCACAAAATCCTGGAGCCGCCCTGCAACGGTCATCATACATTACTATAACATTCTGGATAATGTGGGAGATCACACAGAGGAGGACTTACAGGTAATCTGTCACCAGGTGTTTGCTATGTATTCTGAAAGCACCATGATGTAGGGGCAGAGACCCTGATTCCAGTGATGTGTTACTTACTAGGCTGTGTGTGGCTGTTTCAATAAAATCAGTAGATTATCACTAGAAGACTATCTGTCTAGCCAGGTAGTCCTATTGCTCTGTACCCCTGCCTCCACCACTGATTAGCAGCTTTCTGCCTATGCACAGTGTACACAGAAAGCTGCCAATCAATGGTGTGGGCGGGGTTATACAAGACTCAGCATTCAGAGCTCTGCAGCAGAAAAAAATAGTGATTTTATCACAACTGCTCCACCGAGTAAAGTAATCAACACATGGAATCAGGGTCTCTGTCCCTGCATCATGCTTCTCTCAGACCAAATAGCATAAACCTGGTGACAGATTCCCTGTAATTCACATGTAATTAACACCATAGGGTCATCTACACTTAGAATAGAGACGTACCATGGTTGTATGGGGGATAATACTGGACGAGTCATTCACACCCCATGATCTGATGATACACACGCATCCCCCTCTATGATACTTACGGATTCTTGGATCTCCGGGATCTCACTAATTCCATTGTTAGGATTCGACAGCTCAGTTGTTTCTAAAATAATGATGAAGAAATGAAATGTATTAGAGGATATTATTCCTACATAGATAATACAGCAATATAACGGAGAAATGACAAGATGTCTGTAAATGGGATTAATACTCGTTATATGGGGATTCTAAATATGAGAATATACGGGGAATCCATAGATAAATGTAATGTAAATGATGGAGGAACCCCTTCATAAATAACAAAAGACTGACCATCACTTCCGAAAAGAAAATGGGTGTGAACAGGTGCATACTAAGAGTAGCCATCCAAATACATAACTAACAAAGTTGCACTCTGTAACGCTATAGCATGTAAACATGAAATAAATGAAATTTGAATTGCATTACTGCTGTATAAAATAGGATAAAAGGAAGATACTTAGCGCATAATTTGGCCAATTCATGCATGGCCAGCAGCCACGGCAAGGCGACCTTCTTTTTCTGGGTGCATGCCAAGTAGCCACGGCAAGGTGACCTTTTTTTTTGCTGGGTGCACGCCCAGCAGTCACGGCAAGACGACCTTCTTTTGCTGGGTGCATGCCCAGGAGTCACGACAAGGCGACCTTCTTTTGCTGGGTGCATGCCCAGCAGTCACGACAAGGCGACCTTGTTTTGCTGGGTGCATGCCTAGCAGCCACGGCAAGGCGACCTTCTTTTGCTCGATGCATGCCCAGCAGTCACGGCAAGGCGACCTTTTTTGCTGGGAACCTATCTCCACCCATCAGCCCGGGGTGGTTTTAATTACAACAGGATCCTACCTACCCATATAAATGTAGGCTTCAGCCTAGGAGAGGATTCACATTAGGAGAGGATTCCAACAAAAAGATCGCCTTGTCATTGGCTGCTGGGCATTCATGAATTGGCCAAATTATGTGCTCAGTATCTTAGTTTTTTCCCATTTTCTAGAGCAGTAATGCAATTTAAATTTAATTTATTTCATGTTACTTGCTATAGCACTGCAGAATGGACCCTCCAGCACATGAATGAGGAAGCCCCCACCCACGCTGCACATATGAGTGATGGTAAGAGAGCTGAAACATAGGAGAGATTTGCAAATTAGCCTGGAAGTGCACTGGGGGCGTGTCACTGCACTTGGATTTCTTCTTTCACGCCCCCAGTGCACTTCCATTCTAATTTGAATATGGTGTCTACTTTACATTTCTCCTGACTGGCACATTGGATTTCTACAAACAATTATTATTAGGGGACAATGGCCTATACCGTCACACCACTACTTCTATATGTAACAATGTGCTGCCAGGTTCCCATTACACAGAGTAGAGAGTAAATCTAACATTATCCTCCGTCCTCTGTAATATCTGGATATTCCTTGTAGAAGGTCGGGTGATCGCTCACCTGTAATCAGATCGCTGTTCAGCTCCGGCTGACTCCTATTAGGGTCAGGGATTTTCGGGGTCACATTTTGCCCATATTTGGCGTCGCCTCCTGTTGTTTCCTGATAGATATAATATATATAATTACTATGTGGAAGATTTCACTAAATCACCAAATACATAAATCATGAAGGACTAAACCAACATTTACAGATGCACCAATTGTAACGATACAAATCCCGCGCCATCTTCAGACCTTTTCTCAGAAAGTCTCCTCAGATACGGTGGATTAAGATACGTCTATTAATATTGATCCTTACCGGGCGTTCCAATGAGCGTTCTAGTATAGACAGGACTTTTTCGGCCAGTTCTTTAAAGACAGCCAAATCTTCAGTCTGAGATCTTTCTTCAGCCTATAAAGAAGGAAAAATGGAAAGGAGAATTTTGAGATGAGAGCGATCAGAATGGAGGCGGAAATTGTATGTGACATCGGTTCTCTGTCTGCAGATACAATGACTACATACTGTATTTGGGGACTCGTTGTGTTTTACCGTATTTTTTGGACTATAAGATGCCTTTTTTTCCAAAATCTTTGACCTCCCTTCTAACACTCTCGCACCCCTCCAATCTATCCTAAACTCTGCTGTCTGACTAATCCACCTGTCCCCCCGCTATTCCCTGGCTTTTCCCCTCGCTCCGCCAATCCCTTCACTGGCTCCACATTACCCAGAGACTCCAGTTCAAGACCCTAACCTTGGCATGCAAAGCCACCCACAACCTGTCTCCTCCATATATCTGTGACCTAGTCTCCCGGTACTTACCTGCACGCAACCTCCGATCCTCACAAGATCTTCTTCTCTACTCCCCTCTTATCTCCTCTTCCCACAATCGCATACAAGATTTCTCCCGTGCATCCCCCCTACTCTGGAACTCTCCACCCCAGCATATCAGACAGATTATTAATAATAATAATTGTCTGAATGTAGCTTACCAGGGGGGTGGCTGTGGTGGAGTGAGGTCACAGGAAGTAGGGTCACTGCTGCAGGAAGCCAGCAGTAGAAGTGGGGCGCTCCTGCGGGCCAGCGGGGTGTCCAGGAGGTGCGAGGCTGCGGGCCCTGGGCTTCAAGGAAATGTTAGCGGTGATTTAGGAGGGGAGTCCCCGCTCTGCCCATTGAATTTCTGGCGGTGGGCTTCAGGCAAATGGCCGCTGGAGGCAGTGCATGTGCAGATTTAGATCTCGGCTCAATGAGGAGCTGAGATCTCAAACTGCGTATTGGCCATCTCCAGCAGCCTACTTCTTGAAGCCCACTGCAGAGAAATCAATAAGCAGAGCAGGGCCTCCCCTCCTGAATTACCGCTAACATTTCCTTGAAGCCCAGGGCCCGCAGCCTCGTACCTTCTGGACACCCCGCTCCTCCCAGCTTGGAACCCGCAGCAGCGCCCCACTCCTACTGCCGACTTCCTGCAGCAGCGACTCTGCCTCCTGTGACCTCGCTCCACTGCCACCACCCCCCCTCAGTAAGCAACCGAAAATTCGGACTATAAGACAGACCCCCATTTTATTATAATAAATGTTTTTCCTATTTACCTCCCAAAAAATTTTGGTGCGTCTTATGGTCTGCAAAAAACGATATATTAGAAGAAAAAGCTTCTATCCCTCCATTATTATCTGTTAATATTGAGATGTTCTGTGCAGAGTGTCCGCCACTTACCTGGTGTAGTAATGTCCTGATGTTCTGAAGTAAATCCGTCAGATAGTCTGACGTTAGACGACGTTGTCGGTGTTTGGTCAGGCAATCCTTTACTAGCTCCATCACCAGCCGGTGAGTGAAGCTGAGGACGCCATCGGGTGGTAGAAGCACACTGTTAGGACGATTGATCATAAGGATCATCAATAGTGCTTTTACCTGAGGAATGTCCAAAACAATTCCAGCCATAGTGAAAAACTGCAAGTGCTATCAGTCACTATAGAGCCAAGAAAGGCACGGGTGAGCCTATGTGCATTGCATATATAGCGACTGTGAGCAGTGATGTCACCATCACCTGTGATGTCATCACGGAATCTTGTGATAGAATCTTCACGGAGCAGCTCTGCGCAAATAGAATGCGGCCTGGTAATATTTAATGTGAAAACACCATACAATTAACTACCCATGTTATCATGGCCGTTCTATTTTATATCCAATTAGAACACAACCAGGATAAAGGTGTGTTCACAAGTTGGATTTTGGCAGTATTTTTTTTCTACCTCAAAAATCAAAGGAGGCAGGAAAAACGCTGCTTAAAATTCAGGTGTTTTTACTTGTGTTTTTTTTTCCATTCATTTGAATGGGTGAAAAATGCTGCAAAACCTCTGAAAGACTTGACAAGCTGCAGATTTTAAAAAAATGCAAAAAAAACAGCATGTGAATGAGATTTCAGAAATGTCATTCACTAAGATGGTGCTGTAAAACACAGCATTTATTGCTGCAGAAGAAAAAACAGTGAATACACCCTAAAGATATCCTCAGTCATATTATGGGAAATATTGTATATTTCGCATTTATTATCTCACGTGTTTTTCTTCACCATAGAACTTTTAAGGCTGTGTGCCCACTATGCGTTTTTTAGGCGTTTCTGCAGCGTAACTTTCGCTGCGGAAACACTTAAAAAACGCTTGGTGATAGGTCTGCAATGGTCCCCAATGATAATCCGCATGTGCTGTGCACATGCCGCGGAGATTTCCGCTGCGGATTATCATTGCGGAAAAATCCGCAGCACGTCCTTTAATTTTGCAGAGTCGCTGCGATTTAGCCGCCATTGACTTGCATTGGAACGCATAACATCCGCATGACTACAAATACACATGTGGATATTATGCGACTCAATGCGTGGATGGTACCCGGGTCTGGAGATGAAGAGACTCTCCTCCAGACCCGGGTACCATAGTACCTGTAGTTAAAATAGAATTAAAATAAAAAATAAACATATACTTACCTTCTGATGGCCCCTGTCTGCTCCCGGCGGTGCTGCTGGCTCTTCGGCTGCTCGCGGTGGTAAAAGGACCTTCCATGATGCCATTTAGTCATGTGACAGGTCACGTGACCGCTGACATCGGCGGTTGCGTGACCTGTCACATGACTAAATGACGTCATGAAAGGTCCTTTTACAGCACCGTGATCCGCCAAAGACACCGGACGCACCGGAGAAGGAGATCGAGGACCATCGGAAGATGAGTATAATGTTTTTTTTTTATTTTTCACCATTATTATTCTTTTTTTTCATTATTGATGCTGCATTTGCAGCATTGTAACTTGGTCACACTATATAAATCCATGACGGTTGCATGGAATTATATAGTGTGACCAAGTTGTCAAGCACTTTTCCAAGTGATGCTAAAATCACTTGGCAAAGCGCTTGACAACCCAGGGAGATGCAGAAACGCTTAGGAAAAATCCGCAGCATTTCTGCATCGTGGTCATATATCCTAACTCATTGGCGAACCGTTATACAAGGCTATATTCACACTAGACGTTTTTTTAGCGGGCTTTTTTATGCAAATTTTCAGCTGCGTTTTACAGTACCAACAAAGTCTATGAGATTTCCGAAATCTCATGCACAAAGCTTGCTTATTTGTCCTCAGTATTTTGTGCTTTCCATGGCTTTTTGCAATAGAGTATGTCACTTGTTTCAGCGTTTTTCACCCATTAAAAAAAAGGGTGGTGGAAAAAAATGCTGAAAAAAAGCCTAGTGTGAACATTTTGCTGCGTTTTTAGTGAAAAAAGCAAGTATGTGACACACATTTATTCTTGTGATTTTCCCAAGTTTAAACCATCTTGTCTTGGTCACCTGAGATAGCAGCTTGGATTATTACAGTTTAATTAAATTAGTGATGCCTACAAAGTAAACATTGGTTGAGCTAGGTGTGAGATTGAACAACACGTGTGGCCCAGGGAGGTGTGAAAATGAACAATGCCTGAGCAACTCAATGGCAAACCATAATGTGAAAGTAAATAGTGTCCTACAAATTCAATGCACTGCCAGGGTCTTAGATAAACCATTCCAGACCAATTCACCCCCCACCCGCCCCCTGTTACATTTGTAATGTGTACTTTTTCATGAACATATGTCTTGCAATGGTGACCTGTTTTCATGTGTCTATGGTGGAAGCAAAGCTGAACTTTGGGATCCTGAAAAACGCACCAAAAATGCACCAAGAACCACTGCAAAAAAACACACCAAAACCTGCGTTTTTGACGCTACTTCTTTCCTGCCAAGAGATTATGTTTTGCTGCAGAAAAAAACACCTAGTGTGAATATAGCCTAAGACTTACTCTGCCAGCATTAATAGTCAATATTCTGTATAAAAATAGGACTCCAATCCAGGTATTCAGTTTATCATAAACAAGCCTGAGTTAATCTGCCAAATACACATAGTATGCTTTCTCATAGGTGAAATATAAATCCTGTTAAAGGTCCAAGTTGCAGCAGTTAAGTAGAACAAAACAGACCTCTTCATTCTTTGTAGGTGGAAAAACTTTCGAAATTATCAGTGTATCAAGTACTTATACTCCTGACTGTATATAGTATAATTGCCGCACTGCTACATACAGGTGCTTCTCAGAAAATTAGAATATCATCAAAAAGTGAATTTATTTCAGTTCTTAAATCCAAAAAGTGAAACTCATATATTATACAGAGTCATTACAAACAGAGTGATCTGTTTTAAGTGTTTATTTCTGCTAATGTTGATGATTATGGCTTACAGCCAATGAAAACACAAAAGTCACTATCTCAGTAAATTAGAATTAACAAGAAACACGTGCAAAGGCTTCCTAAGCATTTAAAAAGGTCCCTTAGTCTGTTTTAGTAGGCTCCACAATCATGGGCAAGACTGCTGACTTGACAGATGTCCAAAAGGCAGTCATTGACACACTCCTCAAGGAGGGTAAGCCACAAAAGGTCATTGCTAAAGAAGCAGCTGTTCACAGAGTGCTGTATCCGAGCATATTAATGGACGTGGAAGGAAAAAGTGTGGTAGAAAAAGGTGCACAAGCAACCGGGATAACCGCAGCCTTGAAAGGATTGCTAAGAAAAGGCCATTCAAAAATTTGGGGGAGATTCACAAGGAGTGGACTGCTGCTGGAGTCACTGCTTCAAGAGCCACCACACACAGACGTATCCAGGACATGGGCTACAAGTGTCGCATTGCTTGTGTCAAGCCCCTCATGACCAATAGACAACGCCAGAAGCGTCTTACCTGGGCCAAAGAGAAAAAGACCTGGACTGATGCTCAGTGGCCCAAGGTGTTGTTTTCAGATGAAAAGTAAATTTTGCATTTCATTTGGAAATCAAGGTCCCAGAGTCTGGAGGAAGAGTGGAGAGGCCACAATCCAAGCTGCTGGAGGTCTGGTGTGAAGTCTCCACAATCAGTGATGGTTTGGGGAGCCATGTCATCTGCTGGTGGAGGTCCAC
This sequence comes from Phyllobates terribilis, assembly GCF_046119375.1. Taxonomy (NCBI): domain Eukaryota; kingdom Metazoa; phylum Chordata; class Amphibia; order Anura; family Dendrobatidae; genus Phyllobates; species Phyllobates terribilis. The sequence continues at coordinate 1,370,046 of NW_027363189.1, forward strand.
TGTGTTTTATCAAGACCAAAGTCAGCGCAGCCGTCTACCAGGACATTTTACAGCACTTCATGCTTCCCTCTGCCCACAAGCTTTATGGAGATGGAAATGTCATTCTCCAGCAGGACTTGGCCCCTGTCCATACTGCCAAAAGTACCAATACCTGGTTTACACACAACAGTATCACTGTGCTTGATTGGCAGCAAACTCGCCTGACCTTAACCCCATAGAGAATCTATTATAGAGAATCTATGGGGTATTGTCAAGAGGAAGATGAGACCCCAGACCCCACAATACAGATGAGCTGAAGGCTGCTATCAAAGCCACCTGGGCTTCCATAACACCTCAGCAGCGCCACAGGCTGATCGCCTCCATGCCACATTGCCGCATTAATGCAGTAATTGATGCACAAGGAGCCCGACCAAGTATTGAGGGCATTTACTAAACATACATTTCAGTAGGCCAGCTTTTCGGATTTTAAAAACATTTTTCAAGCTGTTGTTATGAAGTATTCTAATTTACTGAGATAATGACTTTTGTGTTTTCATTGGCTGTAAGCCATAATCATCAACATTAACAGAAATAAACACTTAAAATAGATCCCTCTGTGTGTAATGACTCTATATAATAGATCCCTCTGTGTGTAATGACTCTATATAATAGATCCCTCTGTGTGTAATGACTCTATAATAGATCCCTCTGTGTGTAATGACTCTATATAATAGATCCCTCTGTGTGTAATGACTCTATATAATAGATCCCTCTGTGTGTAATGACTCTATATAATAGATCCCTCTGTGTGTAATGACTCTATATAATAGATCCCTCTGTGTGTAATGACTCTATATAATAGATCCCTCCGTGTGTAATGACTCTATATAATAGATCCCTCTGTGTAATGACTCTATATAATAGATCACTCTGTGTGTAATGACTCTATATAATATAGGAGTTTCACTTTTTGCATTGAAGAACTGAAATAAACTAACTTTTGATGATATTCTAATTTTGTGAGAAGCACCTGTATATAGTATGAAGCCCCACTGCCCCATATGTGTATGTATAATTTGATGCACATGACTCGCCCCCTGGGCCGTGGGGTACCCGGAACCGGGCCTTCTAGTGTACGGTGCTGATGGGGGTAGTAGTGGCAACCCGATCCCGTGGCTCAGGGTGGTCAGACCAAATGGTGGCAGTCTATTTATCAGTGTTTTGAATGTCCGACTACGCCACCCGTGGATTGCGATTGGAGATAACCGCTGCTGCAAGGCAGACCGCTGAGGCTGGTGTTGGTGTGCAGCACAGGGGTAGGATAATTCCCCACGGGAAGAGTGTAGCCTCAGGGCAGTGTAGGTGGATGTTGGGGGTGATAGTGCAGGCCGCAATAGTAATAGTTCAGAGTCTGCTTCAAACAGTTCAGGGTCTTTATTGTAGATATTATTAATGACCCAACAGTACCGGTTAGGAATGGGCCTGGGTGTCTGAGAGCATTCGGGCGAGCCCCACTGGTCAGGGTGAGTGTGTAGGCCTACCGTTCTCTCTATGCTCTTTCTGACTATCCCCCTTTTCGTGGTGTAATAGCCCACGTCCCTGAGCTGGCCGTGTACTTCTCTCCTGTATGGCTTGCGACTCAGGCCTTGGGTACCTGTTGCTTGCTCCTCGATGTACTGGTCCCTCTGTGTGGCGGAGCCTCCAGGCTTCTTAGGCCAAGGGACCTGAAATCCCTCGCAGGTTGGTTCTCTGCTGCTGGGCTTGTAACCCTGACAGCCTCGGACCCCAATGTCCGGTAGATTGGTTCTCTGCCAGGACCGGCTCTCGTCGCCTCTGTTCCTGGCTTGCAGTTTCTCCTGTGCCTCACGGACTCCTCAGCTACAGCTGAACTGTCCCTCCTTCTCTGGGACTAGTCTCACTCCTGAGCTAGGTCTTCCAGTTCTCTCTAACCCTGCCCCCAGTTCCAGCTTTTATAGGGGCAGCCAGCTCCCCCTGCTGGACTGGGACAGGAGGTGCTGTATGCTAATAGTCCCTAACCAGGGGACCTCCCTCCTGCTTTCAGAAACAGATTATTGTTTGTGGCATCCAGGCCTGGGGTGACACACACACACTGCTCTATATTTAGTATGATGCCCCCACTCCTCCATATATATAGCATGATGGTCCCACTGCTCCATATACAGGTGCATCTCACTAAATTAGAATATCATCAAAAAGTTAATTTATTTCAGTTCTTCAATACAAAAAGCTGTCTTTCAGCTCATCTGCATTGTTGGGTCTGGTGTCTCTCATCTACCTCTTGACAATACCCCATAGATTCTCTATAATAGATTCTCTATGGGGTTAAGGTCAGGCGAGTTTGCTGCCAATCAAGCACAGTGATACTGTTGTGTGTAAACCAGGTATTGGTACTTTTGGCCGTGTGGACAGGGGCCAAGTCCTGCTGGAGAATGACATTTCCATCTCCAAAAAGCTTGTGGGCAGAGGCAAGCATGAAGTGCTGTAAAATGTCCTGGTAGCCGGCTGTGCTGACTTTGGTCTTGATAAAACACAGTGGACCTACACCAGCAGATGACATGGCCCCCCAAACCATCACTGATTGTGGAGCCTTCACACTAGACCTCAAGCAGCTTGGATTGTGGACTCTCCACTCTTCCTCCAGACTCTGGGACCTTGATTTCCAAATGAAAATTGGAACTCTAGGACCTTGTGGAGTGTGTCAATGACTGCCTTCTGGACATCTGTCAAGTCAGCAGTCTTCCTCATGATTGTGGAGCATACTGAAACAGTATTGAAGAACTGGAATCAATTAACTTTTTGAAGATATTCTAATTTAGTGAGATGCACCTGTATATACTATGATGGTCCCACTGCCCCACATACATATAGTATAATGGCCCCACTACTCCATATGTAGTATGATGGACCCACTACTCCAGATATATAGTAGGATGGCTCCACTGCCCAATCATTTAAAAAAAAAAATAACGTTTATTCTCACTTAATCCTGATTCCCTACATCACGGCCTCTGTCTCCTCTTCCATGGCGGGACAGCAGAGCAGAGCGATGCAATGATGTCACCGAGCCACCTGCGTGAGTATGCTGACATCTCGTTAACCGCAGGCCTATGGCGATCTGTGGCATATGAAAGAGATAGTGATAGGGCAGGGAGCTTGTGTCTCACTACTTTATCATGCGACGCCTCTGCATAAGAGACATTAGGGCTACATTAGCTACGTCACAGAAGACACTGGAGCTGGAGTATATAGAATAGGAGACACTGGGGCTGGCGTATATTCATCACAGGATACATTGGGGCTAGAGCATATACATCACAGAAGAAGCTGGAGTATATAGAATAGGAGACACTGGGGCTGGAGTATATAGAATAGGAGACACTGGGGCTGGCGTATATTCATCACAGGATACATTGGGGCTAGAGCATATACATCACAGAAGAAGCTGGAGTATATAGAATAGGAGACACTGGGGCTGGAGTACATAGAATAGGAGACACTGGGGCTGGCGCATATACAGTTCTGCTCAAAAGTTTACATACCCCGGCAGAATTTTTCCTTTCTTGGCCTTGTTTCAGAGAAAATGAATGATAACAAAAACACTTTTTCTCCACTCATGGTTATTGGTTGGGGGAAGCCATTTACTGTCACATTTCTGTGTTTTCTCTTTTTAAATCTTAATGACAACTAGTGATGAGCGAGCATGCTCGCTACTGCTCGGTGCTTGCCCGAGTATCTCACTGCTCGAGATGCTCTGCGCTCACCGAGTATTTCCGGGTTGGTCGGGCGGGAAGTCGGGTCCCCTCCCTGCATGTTTGGTGCTCTTTACAGAGCCAATGAACATACAGTGATTGCCTGCCATGCACTGTAATGCCATAGCCATGTTGGTTGTGGGCATTACAGTGATTGGCTGGCTGCACAGCGTCATCAGGTCTATATCTGACCTGGCACCGCCATGCTCATCACAGTCACTCTGGATCAGACAGTGTAGGGAGAGCTGCTGCTGCGTTAGGGAGAGATTTGATCGTGCATTAGGTAGTGTAGTGAGAAAAACCGCACATTACACATATCTATCTCAACAAACAGTCCTTCTGAGGACTAATCCATCTGCAGAGATATCAGGCAGGCAGTGTATATAGGCAGGCAGGCAGGGTATATAGCAGACTGCAGTGCATATAGCACAAGAGGCTCCATTCCAATTCTGCCTTCTGCTGCTGTTAGATATTTCTATACAAAGGCCCAGGTCTCAGGGGCGAGGAATACTTTTCTTTGGATCTTAATCCTCATTATTTGCTTATAAAGCAATCCAGAGAACACAGTTTTTCTGCGCCATTTGCTTGTTGGCACTGCAGAATACAGCCAGGTCCTTTCCATATTAGAGCGCTAGAAATCCAGCTATTTAAAACTGTATTTTCTCCGTCACACGGATCACATATACGTTGTCAGAAAATACTGCCATTTCTGGCCTCCATTTTTTCAGTGTGTCAGTGAAGCAATTCACAGCAGTTTGCTGTTCACACTACTTACCTACAGGCCAGGTATTTAAAACTCTGTTTTCTCCATCACACCGATCACATATAACTTCGCTTCAAACTCAGTCATTTGTAGTGAGCGTGGAAGATACTATCCTCCATTTAAAATGGGCAAGGCACGTGGCAAGGGACGGGGAACTGGACGTGATGGCAATGGTGCATGCAGAGGCCGAGGACAAGGCCGTGGGCAAGCCGAAATTGTGCCACAGCAAACACCCACATCTTCTCGCCTGACCTTCCTGTCCCAATTTCTAGGGGACCGCAGCACACCACTATTGAACCCAGATCAGTGTCAAAAGGTTGTTGGTTGGATAGCGGATAATGCTTCCAGTCACTTAGCCACCACCACCACCACCCTGTCTTCTACACGGTCAAGTCTCAGTAGCCATGAGTCTGGACCTCATATTCCTCACCCTGATCCTCCTTCCTCCCACCATGCTGAGTACCCAGAGACAACTGATCCCACACTTGGACAATCTGAAGAGCTGTTCACTTTTCCATTTATAGATTCGGGCCTCTCGCCCGGTCCACTTGAAGCGGGGCAAGAGGAGATCACGTGTAGCGATGCCCAAATATTTGAGCAGCCACGGTCACATGAAGGCGACGGTGGGAAACTGTCACAAGAGGTGGACGATGATTAGACACAATTGGCAGAAAGTCAGGAATAGTACCAGGGTGCAGAAGTGGGTGACTAGGTGGTGGATGATATAGTAACTGACCCAACCTGGCAGGAGGACATGCAGAGCAAGGACAGCAGCACACAGGGGGAGGGAGGCAGAGCACCCCAACAGGCAGGAAGAAGCAGTGTGGTGGCCGCAGACAGAAGGCAGGCTACCGTTTCCCGTAACACCAACACGAAGGAAGTTGCCACTACAACTGTTAGGTCTTCCCGAGTCTGGTTGTTTTTTAAAGACTCTGCCGATAACTCCAAAAAGGCCATTTGCATCACGAGCCAGACCAGCATCAGCAGGGGTGGCAAAACGACCAGCCTGACCACCACCAGCATGATCAGGCACATGGCAGCAAATCACTCGACTTTGTGGGCCGAACACCAGGGTCCAGGAACAGTGTCTACAGGTGGCACCATTGCTTCTTCTGCTGTTGTGCATGCAAGTCAATCCCCTGTCCATAGTGCATGCAAAGATGCCTCCTGCCCTGCACCTGTCATTGCACACTCTCAAGTAGCAGCATCAGGAAGCACGTCCATGTCCTTCTCCCAGCACAGCGTTCAGTTGTTCATACTCCAGTCCTTGGAATGCAAGCGCAAATATGCAGCCAACGTCCCACAGGCCACACTACTAAATTCTCACAATTCACGACTGCTTGGCTCGAAATGTTGCCTTTTAGGCTTGTGGAGACAGAAGCATTCCGCAACCTGATGGCGGCGGCCGTCCCTCGGTACTCTGTCCCCAGCCGCCACTATTTCTCCCAGTGTGCCGTCCCCACATTACACAAGCACGTGTCCCAAAACATTAGCCGTGCCCTCAACAACGCAGTTACCGGTAAAGTCCACCTAACCACGGACACGTGGACAAGTGCTTGTGGGCAGGGACGGTACATCTCTCTGATGGCACACTGGGTTAACATAGTGGAAGCCGGGACCCAGTCGGACCTTGGGACGGAACACGTCCTCCCGACGCCAAAGATTGCAGGCCCTAGGTCAATCAGGGTTGTCCCCACGGTCTACAGCTCCTGAACCTCATGCTCCTCAGCCTCCTCCTCCTCCTCGGCCTCTATCTCCGAAATGACCACATCAGTCACAAGCTGGAAGCACTGCAGCACTGCCTCGGCCAAGCGGCAACAGGCTGTGCTGAAGCTAATATGCTTAGGTGAAAAAACACACAATGCTGAAGAGTTATGGCCAGCTCTGAAAGAGCAGGCAGATCTGTGGCTCAAACCGCTGAACCTACAGCCAGGCATGGTCGTGTGTGACAATGGCCGGAACCTGGTGGCGGCTCTGAGGCGAGGCGAGCTCACACACGTACCATGCCTGGCCCATGTGCTTAACCTCGTGGTTCAGCGGTTACTCAAATCCTACCCGGAGCTGCCGGATCTGCTTGTTAAAGTATGCCGCCTGTGTGCCCATTTTAGAAAGTCAGCTACAGCTTCCGCCGCCCTTGCAGTGTTTCAGCAGCGTTTGCAGCTTCTGGCTCACAGACTGGTGTGTGATGTCACCACACGTTGGAACTCTACATTGCAGATGTTGGGAAGGATTTGTGAGCAGAAGAGGGCAGTTGTTGAGTACCAGCATCAAAAAGGCTATCGGTATTCAGTTCAGACTCCACACATAAGACCTCAGTAGTGGACGTGGATGTCAGACATATGTACCATCCTCCAAAACTTTGCGGACTCCACCAAGATGGTGAGCGGCGATGACGCCATAATTAGCGTCACCATCCCGCTTCTCTGTCTTCTGAAAAGCTCTTTGCTCACAATCAAAGATGATGCATTGCAGGCTCAGCACGATAAGATGGAGCAATTAACCATACAGGGTGATTACACACAGCCAAGCCTCATCTCATCCCAACGTGGATTGGGTGACAATGAGGAAGAGGAGGAGGAGGAAGGACAGGAACTAGTTTCATGCACTATAGACGGTGCTATCTGCACAGCTGTCATACCGTCTGTTCAGCGTGGATGGCCAGAGGACAGAGAGGAGGAGGAGGAGAGCATGGTCAGTCATCCTCTTGGTGAGGACACGGAAGTCTTGCCTGTTAGTAGTCTGGCACGCATGGCTGAGTTTATGTTATGCTGCCTTTCCCATGACCCTCGCATTCTCAAAATTTTAGGTCATTACTGGTTGGTGACACTTCTAGACCCACTCTACAAGGAGAACTTTATATCTCTTATTCCTGAGGCGGACAGGTGTACAAAAATGAGGCAGTACCAGAAGGCCCTTGTTGCGGAACTATTAAAAAAATTCCCATCTAAAAACGCTGGAGGCAGAGGGCACACTTCGTTCGACAACCAAGGCCCCCACTCTGTCACTTCTTCTCTCTGACTGAACACTGTTCTAAGATGGTGCCCTCTAGAACATGAGCCCAGGTGACCAGCAAACAATGGGCTCCTATCTACGCTCAGGAACCAACCCCTATCTGCTCCTACATCACTGGGTATTCCTACCCCCTCCCCACTCCAGCCAGGGACATGGTCTGTCGTGCCTGCATTTCTGTCTAATGGGAGCACCGTTGAGCTGTCCCTCGGAAATGGGGTGAGTGTGCTGTATGCAGCTAACTGAACCCTGGTCCATACTCCATCCTTACCCGGGAGTGGAATATCACACCTCTGGCAGAGGTGCAATACCCCTGTAGCGGCCGAGCCCTCGGGGCGCTACATTTTTATGATGCCCGAAAAAAAAAAATTTTATACAGTATGTTCATGTATACCCCCCAGGAGTAAATGTTTGTCAGCCCATACACTTAGTGCATGGCATTACAAGTATAGGAGGCCCGCTCCTTTCTAATGGTAAAAAAAATTTATGATGCGCTCCTCCACGTCTCTTCCAAGGGCCATTGAAGTGCCTCCAAATTTTTGGCAGCCCTTGCAGTCACTGCATAGTCCAACACTATGGGAGACTCTCTCCTTTCTAATGGGAATTTGTCATTACTGTGGCCTGGTCTATGTGTCTTTAAATTCTTAGTGGGTTTTTCCTAAACTTGGTCAGCCGTTGGACTCACTGCATACCCTATAACTGTATAGCAGACCCTCTCCTTTCTAATGGGAACATGTCATATCTTGTTACTGTGGCCCTGCTCTGTGTGTCTTTAAATTCTTAGTGGGGATTTTCCTAAAATCTGTCAGCCGTTGGACTCACTGCATACCCTATAACAGTATAGCCGACCCTAGAATTTCTAATGGGAATTTGTCGTTACTGTGACCCTGCTCTATGTGTCTTTAAATTCTTAGTCGTTTTTTTCCTAAAATTGGTCAGCCGTTGGACTCACTGCATACCCTATAACTGTATAGCAGATCCTGTCCTTTCTAATGGGAGCATGTCGTACCTTGTTACTGTGGCCCTGCTCTGTGTGTCTTTAAATTCTTATTGAGGATTTTCATTAAAATTTGTCAGCCGTTGGATTCACTGCATACCCTATAACTTTATAGCAGACCCTCTACTTTCTAATGGGAACATGTCGTACCTTGTTACTGTGGCCCTGCTCTGTGTGTCCTTAAATTCTTAGTGGGGTTTTTCCTAAAATTTGTCAGCCGTTGGATTCACTGCATACCATATAACTGTATAGCAGACCCTCTCCTTTCTAACGGGAACATGTCGTACCTTGTTACTGTGGCCATGCTCTTTGTGTCTTTAAATTGTTAGTGTTTTTTTTCAAAAATTTTGGCCACCCTTGCAGTCACAGCATGGGCATTACCACTATAGAAGACCCGCTCCTTTATAATGGGAACATTTTTTTTACTGAGACCCTCCTCTATGTCTCTTCAAAGGGGTATTAGGTTGCGTCCAAATTTTTGACAACCCTTGCAGTCACTGGATGTGCAATAACAGTATAGGAAACCCACTTGTTAATAATGGGAACAACAAAGCATAGCCCTCTGATGGCTCTCTAACAATAGCTAGGGCCGACTGCTGGCCTTTTAAGAATAGTAAGGGCCGTCTGATGTTCCTATAAAAATAGGCTTTATGACTTTCAGAGTCCCTCCATCATAAATAAAACAGGATGTGTCTGATGACACCACATTGCCAGATTAGGTTGTAAAATGTTAAAATGACTTTTCCCGGTGAATGCATTTTTCATAAAAAATAACATAAAAAAACATAACAATAGGATCTTTCTTTAGTATAAAAAACAGCATCACCAATTTAACCTCAATGTAATCACATTGTTCAGCTCATGTACCTCCTCCTCCATCTCCGAAATGACCACATCAGTCACAAGCTGACAGCACTGCAGCACTGCCTTGGCCAAACAGCAACAGGCTGTGCTGAAGATAACATGCTTAATGCTTAATTGACAAACCGCCCAGCGCTGCATAGTTGTTGAAAGCTGTAACACAGCAGCTTGATCTGTGGCTCTCACCGCTGAACATACAGCCAGGCATGGTCATGTGTTACAATGGGCGGAACCTGGTGACAGAGAAATGACAACCGGGGTAGATAAGGTTTCCTCTATGCCAGTCCTTTCACAGAGCTGAAGAATATGGCTGTGGTGAAATACAACTCCCACTGAGAAGCTGTTTCAGATTGAAAAACATTGTGCCCACCAGAGGATTTGTTTCTGAGAGCTAACCTTTCTCACCCGCTCAAGAGCCCCATAGCAGCTGCAAAGTTAGCGCTATCATGAACTCTCCTGAGGTAGAAGCCAAGGCACACCAGAGAATTCTCTGGTGGGACTGTCCAACCCTGCTGAGAAGCAGTCCTGGCTAAGAAAAGTGTGTGGGAAGATTCCAGGACACTCTATTTTTACTGAGGAGGAAACACATGCAAACATGGGGAGAACATACAAATTTCTTGCAGATGTTGTCCTTGCTGGGATTTGAACCCAGGATCCCAGTGCTGCAAGACTTCAGTGCTAACCACTGATCCAATGTGCTGCCGTTCACCCTCTAATATCTAACAGGCTGGAGAAACTTGAACCTACTGCCACTCTATCATCAGCTCCTTTGTGAGAAAATTTATTTGGGCAGCCACTCAGTCTACCAAATAAAATTCCAGAGAAGGAAATTGAGGATGGCTTCGCTACTGGTACTGGGGGCAGTGCTAATACCATGGTGTTGTACCATAGTTTGCTGGAAATATTCCAGGCTGGTAGGAGGCAAGAAAATTCCCACAGAAAAGTACCAGCAGTAATGTTCAGACCACATTTCAAGTGCAAGCAGCTTTAGAGGACTTCCTGGGAGAAATGACACGCAGGGTAGATACGGTTTCCCTCTATGCCAGTCCTTTCACTGAGCTAAATACAACTCTTATAAAAAAAAGTTGTGGACTGGCTCCGTACCGTCCCTGGCCACATTCACCTGTCCACGTGTTTGTGGTTAGGCAGCCCTTCTTAGTAAGTGCACTGGGTAGGGCATGGGTACTGTTGTGGGATCCGTGCTTGTGGAAGGCGAAGGCGATACCGGGAAAAATACTGGCGGCTGGGGACCGAGTATGGACACCCGGCCGCCGCCTGCATGAGGTTGTGAAAAGCTTCCATCTCCACAAGCTTAAAAGGCCATATTTCAAGTGCAAAGAGCTGCCCAGAAATCTGTCAGTTTAGTGTTGCGGTCTGTGGGTGGGTGGGTGGCTGGCTGCATACTTGCAATTGCATTCCAAGTAAAAGAAAACTAAGCAGATGATGGCCTCTATCATCATCATGGCCTCACCTCGGCACTATGAACTCTCCTGAAGGAGAAGCCAGGGCCCGCCGGAGGAGTCTCCGGTTCTCTGGTGGGCCCGTCCAACCCTGCCGAAAAGCAGCCCTGGCTAAGAAAAGTGTGGGGGAAGGTTCCCGGACACTCTATGGCTGCTTTTTTAATGCGGATCGGCCATGCTTATGCATGTTATTTCTCAAAACGCATTACGGATCAGGCCATTTTCCAACTCTGTATTCAAGAAATTAAATGCGCAAAGAAAGATGTGTGTGTGTCAAAGCACCATTGACAAGTGCAAGTTGATGTTGGATGGGCTGCCATTTCTTCTGCAACAAGCTCATTTACAGGATTTTCTGGGAGAAATGACACGCAGGGTAGATACGGTTTCCCTCTATGCCAGTCCTTTCACCGAGCTAAATACAACTCTTAGCAAAAAAAGTTGTGGACTGCCTCCGTACCGTCCCTGGCCACATTCACCTGTCCACGTGTTTGTGGTTAGGCGGTCCTTCCCAGTAAGTGCACTGGGGCGGGCACGGGTAATGTTATGGGACCCGTGATTGTGGAAGGCGGAGGCGATACCGGGAAATATAGTGGCGGCTGGGGACCGAGTATGGACACCCGGCCGCCGCCGGCATGAGGTTATGAAAAGCTTCCGCCTCCACGAGCCTAAAAGGCCACATTTCAAGTGCAAGCAGCTGTCAGAAATTTGGCAGTATAGTATTGCAGCCTGTGGGTGGGTGGCTGCCGGCATTCTTGTGCTTGCATTCCAAGGAATGGGGTAGGGACAACTGAACACTGCAGTGGGACAAGGACGTGGACGGTGATTGTTTCAAGTCTGCAACGACAGGTGCATGGCGGGAGGCATCTTCGCATGTGCCAAGGATCACTTATGATGGGCACACATTTAGGCAGTGACCTGGGAGTCAGAGATGTTTCCAGAGGTCTTCCCCTTGCTGCTCCCATGTCTTTTCAGCACTGTATGCATGTGTCTGATGATGTGTCACACACCACATGGCCAGATAAGGTTGTAAAATGTTAAAATGACATTTCCTGGTGAATGCATTTGTCTTGGTTGAAAGCAATGCAAAAGTGCAAAAACGTGTCAAAAATGCTACGTGTGTAGGAGTATTTTTGTTTTTGTTTATTTATTTTGCCTTATATACAAGTCATCACCCTGGAAAGGATGTTCCTTACGCCGTAAAAGTGGCGTAATACTCTGACGACGTTGTTGACAGCAGTGTTCTGGGAGTCAGAGATGCTTCCAGGGGTCTTCCCCATGTTGTTCCCATGTCATTTGAGCACAGTTCCCATCGATTTGGGTAATTTTTAGGCCTTCTGCAGACCGCCGTGGGGAGCCACCTGAAAAATGCTCAAGTTTCCCCTAGACTTATATTGGGCTCATTGCTCGGGTTGAGCACCCGAGTATTTCAATTTGCTCGACCCGAGCAACGAGTACTCGAGCATTTTAGTGCTCGCTCATCACTAATGACAACCAAAAACATCCAAATAATCCTGATCAAAAAGTTCACATACCCTGGTGATTTTGGCCTGATAACATGCACAGAATTTGACACAAATGGGTTTGAATGGCTACTAAAGGTAACATCCTCACCTATGACCTGTTTGCTTGTAATCAGTGTGTGTGCATAAAGCTGAGTGAGTTTCTGGGATCCAGCCACTGACTTTTCTGGATTTTGAGATGGGGAAAGCAAAAGAATTATCAACGGATCTACGGGAAAAGGTAGTTGAACTGTATAACACAGGAAAGGGAGGCAAAAAGAGTATAACACAGGAAAGGGATACAAAAAGATATCCCAGGAATTGATAATGCCAGTCTGCAGTGTTCAAACTGTGATTAACAAATGGAAAATCAGATGCTCTGTAAAAACCAAACCACAGTCAGGTAGACCAACAAAAATTTCAGCCACAACTGCCAAGAAAATTGTTCGGGATGCAAAGAAAAACCAACAAATAACATCAGCTGAGAACACACTTAGGGGTGTACTCACTTTTGTTGCCAGCGGTTTAGACATTAATGGCTGTGTGTTGAGTTATTTTGCAGGCACACCAAATTTACAGTTAAACAAGCTGTACACTGACTACTGTACATTGTATCAAAGTGTCGCATCTTCAGTGTTGTCCCATCAAAAATATATATATGTATTCCGGCCCATTTTTGGAGTTTTGTGTGAAATTATGTCCAATTTGCCTTTTTTTTCTCAGTTTTTTTGTGTTGTTCCAATAAACACAAAGGAAATAAACATGCGTGTAATAAAACATGTGTAATTTTCTGAAACAATTTCAAGGGTGCCAGCACTTTCCGCCATGACTGTATATGCAAGTAGAGTCCTTAACCCCTTTACAACCCAAAGTGGTTTGCACGTTAATGAGAAGGCCAATTTTTACAATTCTGACCACTGTCACTTTATGAGGTAATTACTCTGGAACGCTTCAACGGATCCCCCTGGTTCTGAGAATATTTTTTCATGACATATTGTACTTTATGATTGTGGTAGAATTTCTTCGATATCACTTGTGTTTATTTGTGAAAAAACAGATATTTGGCGAAAATGTTGAAAATTTTGCAATTTTCAAAATTTGAATTTTTATGCCCTTAAATCGGAGAGATATGTCACACAAAAAAAGTTAATAAATAACATTTCCCATATGTCTACTTTACATCAGCACAATTTTGGAACCCAAATTTATTTTTATTAGGGAGCTATAAGGGTTAAAATTGACCAGCGATTTCTCATTTTTCCAACAAAATTTACAAAACCATTTTATTAGGGACCGCATCACATTTGAAGTCACTTTAAGGGGTCTTTATGACTGAAAATACCCAAAAGTGACACCATTTTTAAAACTGCACCCCTCAGTGAATCGGGTCATCATGGCAACATCCGGGAAGCCGCGGCACACATTGCTGGAAACCGGCAGGAGAGGTGACTATCCCGATCACCTCCCCTTGCCCCCGCAATGCTGCGAACGACTTCGATCGCAGCATTGCGGGGGTTAATGTGCGGGACCTCTCCCAGCACATAGCACCGGGTGTCAGCTGTGACAATCAGTTGACACCCGGCGGCGATCACGCCCGCACAGCCTGTGTGCGGGCGCGATCGCAAAGATGTACTAATACATATCAGGCTCTTAAGTCCCAGGGCGCAGATACGTATCAGTACGTCTTGGGCTTTAACCCCTTAATAACATCTGACGTACTAATACGCGTCTGTGCCCTGGGACTTAAGAGCCAGACTCGTATTAGTACGTCATCGCGATCGCGCGCGCACATAGGCTGTGCGGGCGCGATCGCCGCCGGGTGTCAGCTGATTGTCACAGCTGACACCCGGTACTATGTGCAGGGAGCGGTCCTGCACCGCTCCCAGCACATTAACCCCCGCGATGCTGCGATCGAAGTCGATCGCGGCATTGCGGGGGCAAGGGGAGGTGATCGGCGATACTCACCTCCTCTTCCGGCTTCCAGCGCAGTCTGCAAAGGCTTCCCGGGTGTTGCCATGACGACCCGATGTCGTCATGACAACATCCGGGTCACCAGAGAGCAGGAAGATTGCTTGGACATGCGCAGTGCATCTCCAAGCAATCTTCACACTGTGCATTTCTGACAGCCTTCATGGCATAGGGATGGTGCTCCATTCCTGTGCCATGCAGGCGATCAGAAAAAAAAAAAGTGAAAGTCCCAGAGTGGGACAAAGTAATAAAGTGTATAAACTGTGTGAAAGTGGAAAAAAAAAAAAAAAATGTGCAAAAATATTATAAAAAAATAAAAAAAATAATACACCAAAAATAAAAATATAATGTACCCATCAATAAATATTATTATAAAAAAAATATTTGGTATCGCCGCGTCCGGAAAAACCTGACCTATAAAACTGTCCCACTAGTTAACCCCTTCAGTGAACACGGTAAAAAAAAAAAAAAAAAAACGAAGCAAAAAGCAATGCTTTATCACCATACCGCCAAACAAAAAGTAGAATAACACGCGATCAAAAAGACGCATATAAATAAAAATGATACCGCTGAAAACATCATCTCGTCCCGCAAAAAACAAGCAGCCATACAGCTCCATCAGCCGAAAAATAAAAAAGTTATAGCTCTCAGAATAAAGCGATACTAAAAAATATTTTTTTCTATAAAATAGCTTTTATTGTGTATAAGCGCCAAAACATAGAAAAATGATACA
The DNA here is from genome assembly GCF_046119375.1 of Phyllobates terribilis. Taxonomy (NCBI): domain Eukaryota; kingdom Metazoa; phylum Chordata; class Amphibia; order Anura; family Dendrobatidae; genus Phyllobates; species Phyllobates terribilis. The sequence goes on from NW_027363189.1 coordinate 1,385,085, forward strand.
AATGTGGTACCGCTGTAAACGTACTGACCCGAAGAATAAAGCTACCTCATCAATTTTACCACACGCGGAACAGAATAAAAAAAAAAAAAAAAAAACAATTCCTGAATTGTTGGTTTTTGTTTATTCTGCCTCCCAAAAATCGGAATAGAAAGCGATCAAAAAATGTCACGTGCCTGAAAATGGCACCAATAACAACGTCAAGTCATCCCGCAAAAAACGAGCCGTCACATGACTGTCTGCCAAAATCTGGAAAAATTATAGCTCTCAAAATATGGCGATGCAAAAACTAGATTTAAAAAAAAATGCGTCTTTTAGTGTGTGACAGCTGTCAGTCATAAAAACCCCATATGATTCTGGCATTGCTGTAATCACACCGACCCGAAGAATAAAGTCGTCTAATCACTTATACCGCACAAGGAACGGCGTCAAAAATAAACTCTTGGGTTAGGATTGGGCTAGGGTTAGGGCTGGGTTTGGGGCTAGGGTTGTGCTGGGGCTAGGGTTGTGCTGGGGCTAGGGTTGTGCTGGGGCTAGGGTTGTGCTAGGGTTAGGGCTGGGGTTGGGATTTTTTTCAAAAGTAAGAAAAAAAGATGACGATATGGCGACTAGTGTTGAGAGCAAGTGCTCGCTACTTGAGTTTGCATCGGGTGCTCTGGTATGCATTGAGTATCGTGGGTATTTGAGTGACATGCTCGAGTCTCTGCCCCATATGCTTCGCGGCCAAAAAACTTTACGGGGATTGCCTGCCATGCACGAGCGATCCCCACATGTTTTTTTTGGGGTGTCTAATAACCGTGAAACATGCGGAGCAGGGACTCGAGCATGTCACTCGAGCACACGCTGTACATGGTGCATACCTGAGTACCCGATGCAAACTCAAGTAGCGAGCACTTGCGCTCAAGAATAATGACAACTTATTCAATATGATGACCTAATGTAAACAAATTCTGTGCCGTACCTCTGGGTTCAAAATGTTCACTATACACCTTAATAAAATCCTTGAGGGGTATAGTTTCCAAAATGGGGACACTTGTGGGGGAGCTCCACTGTTTAGGCACATCACGGGCTCTCCAAACGCGACATGGTGTCCGCTAACAAATTGAATGGAAAATCGGCTCAAATTGTTAGCGGACGCCATGTTGCGTTTGGAGAGCCCCTGTGTGCCCAAACATTGGAGCTCCCCCACAAGTGACCCCATTTTGGAAACTAGACCCCCGAAGGCACCTATCTAGATGCATAGTGAGCACTTGGAATCCCCAGGTGCTTCACAAATTGATTCGTAAAAATGAAAAAGTGAAAAAAAAAAACACTTTTTCATTTTTATGAATCAATTTGTGAAGCACCTGGGGTTCCAAGTGCTCACTATGAATCTAGATAGGTGCCTTGGGGGGTCTAGTTTCCAAAATGGGGTCACTTGTGGGGGAGCTCCAATGTTTGGGCACGCAGGGACTCTCTAAATGCAACATGGTATCCGCTAACAAATTGAATGGAAAATCGGCTCAAATTGTTAGCGGATACCATGTAAAGTAGACATGTGGGAAATGTTATTTATTAACTCTTTTGTGTGACATATCGCTCTGATTTCAGGGCTTAAAAATTCAAATTTTGAAAATTGCAAAATTTTCTAAATTTTCGCCAAATTTCCATTTTTTTCACAAATAAACGCAAGTGATATCGAAGAAATTTTTCCACAATCATGAAGTACAATATGTCACGAAAAAACATTCTCAGAATCAGGGGGATCCGTTGAAGCGTTCCAGAGTAATTACCTCATAAAGTGACAGTGGTCAGAATTGTAAAAATTGGCCCGGTCATTAACGTGCAAACCACCCGCGGGGCTTAAGGGGTTAAAGAAGTTAAAATTATGTGAAAATGGGAAAAGTCACAAAACTTTGCAACTTTTCAAGAGCTTTATGCCAGTTTTCTGGCAAAAACACTGGTGAATCGGGTTCATAATCTCTAATCCTTTCAGCTCCCTTTAATTAGACTACTTTCAACAAACTAATTATAAGTATTGGGTCTGTTTTTTTTTAATGCTTTTAAAATAATTGTAAATATTTTCAATCCCCTTTTGTTATAAGGATTTCCCAAAAATTAGCTAATCATAGGTTGTCCTGCATTCGTGACAGTGATTGACTGCGCGGTCACTTGGAAGTTTACATTGGCATCACTACAGGGCCGGTAAAGAAGGACTGTCAGGGACCCCCAGAGTGTGGTAAAATGCGCCAACTAATTCATAATTCATTTAATTCTCACACAATATACTAAGTTAGTGTAAGTCTACAAAAAAGCAACAAAACTTGGTGCTAAAAAAATTGAGCATAACTTTTTGAAAAATGAACCAGGTTATGCCAAATCTTACATATTTTGTGACTTTGTGATCAGTTATCAACACAAATATTTTACTCAAATTACCAGATCGATGGATAAGCATTGGGACTTTTCCCTAAATCTCTCCAAAACATCACCGCTTATAGAAGACCACCCTCATATCCAGATCAGATTTTCTGTGAGAGATGCCCAGATTCATAATATAGTATGCCTACTGGCCATCTATGAGAAGTCCACCCCAATGGAAGTCCAGTTATTAAAGAGGATTTTACTGTTTATATAAGGGGCAGACAATGACAGTGAAGGGCCCTTAATCAGGACTTCTGATCTGGGCCCCCCACCCTCCATCAGGCACCACCTACATATACATTTCCATGTATATTTATATTAGGCACACATATAAAATTTGCACATGCTAATACTCTATACACATTTTAACGTATGCATATACATAGTGCACACAAACATAAAATACAGACATACACATAAGATGCACATACACAGTATACAGTCCCGGTAGTCCTCATAGTTTTAAGCATGGACCCTGGCAAATTGTAGACGGACTTTTATTGTTCATGGGCTTTAAGGGAGAGAGGCTTCCTTTGTGGAGGACACTCATGAATGCCATTCATTTGCAGTGTACACCGTGTCGTGTTATGGAAAACACTCACCCTAGTTTGGCTTTCTACTTCTTCAGCTAATAGCAATGAATTTGCCTGTCGATTTTCTTCTCATCAGAAGATGCTTTTGTTTAGATGTTAACTTCCATCTGACTGATAAGAAAAGCTTTGCTGATCTTCTTGTAGACTTCACATTTTTTGTAAAGAAATTATTTTCTTTCTCAGAAATGTCTTGTGACATTTCTCTTCTATGTGGTGCCACTTACCCTTCTCATCAGAGGACGCTTTTGTTTAGGTGTTAACTTCCATAGTCGGCCTGGACGTCTCTGTAAGATGGTTGCAGTTCCATCTTTGTTATAGTTTTGCATCACTTTTGCTACAGTATTCTGACTGATAAGTAAAGTTTTGCTGATCTTCTTGTAGACTTCACATTTATTGCAAAGAAATTATTTTCTTTCTCAGGTTTTGTGACATTTCCCTTCTATGTGGTGCCATTGCTGATAGCATGAAATAGGAAGGAGTTTTCTTTATTAAGTAACTTCCTTTTACAGACACCTGTCTGCTGGACATCTGTTTAATGAATAATTACACTTACCTGTGGTTCAGTTCTTGTTAATTAGAATTTTGTTGTCTAAACTTAGCTTTTCTCTTAAGACTGTTACTGGGATGTTCTCATTTTTGAAACATGATCTTGAATGAGTTTGTTAAGAAAATTACTTTTTTGGGGTCTGCAAAATACCAAATCTTGTTTGCATTCAATGGCTCAAATTTGCGAGAGTATTTTGTAGTATGGTATCCCATATAAAATGATGATTCTGAAAGGAAACTACAGGTTTGCTGACAAATCTATTTGGGTGTACTGATTTATGCTAAACACTGTATATATATATATATATATATATATATATATATATATATATATATATATATATATATATAAACCTTATAAGTTTGGTATCACAGTAATCGTACTACTGACTCTGAATCATTTTGCCAGTTTGTTTTTACAACACAATACACACTGTAAAATGAAGGAGCCCAAACCTGGCATTTTTTCTCATTTTTCAACACATTATATGATAAAATGAATGGTGTTGTTCAAAACTACAACATTAAGCGTCAGCACACTGTGATTTGCTGATCTGTAAGATGCGTTCTTTGTGCTGTGAAAATACACAGCTGTGATATCTCACCAAATATTCATAGTGGGAACTTAAAATTATGTTTTTCTGCCATGATTAAGGATGGTTTGGATGTATGAAACATGTTGACCTTTTATTTCTATCTTTGTGGAATTAAGGCTGCATGAACCAGTCACCAACCATTATCTGTATATGTACAAATATTAAGTGCTACTGAGTGCTGTAGGAAAAACTTAGAATAGTGAGGTGATTTGATAGTCCTGCCACAAATAATCTGTTTCTACTGCACACTTAAAATCTCTGATAGTGGGAATGAACATGATTGCCTGCAGTAGTGCACTCCTGAGAGCTGGTGCAGCAGAGAAAATGTCTTGGACATGAGAGTGGGAGGTCCTGATTATGGAGGATGTTAATCTTAGCTCATTGGAGTATAGATATGGTAGAGATGCAGGACTGTGCAGCAGGGTGCAGAGGTTTGTGGATGAGTGTAATGACTGGTACAGGGTGGAGGCACCAGTGTAACTGCTGGACAGAAATATGAGACTGACTGCTGCATTAAGGATAATGAGAAATACATTTAGTGAGAAGAAGAGCAATTAGTGAGTTACAAGTATTTGTGAATTCAAGACAAAAAGGAATCAGAGCAACAGTAACAGATTTTACTTTTTTTTAATTAATAATGGGATGAATAAAATCGTGAACATTATCAAAAGACTAAATCAAAGTCAGGAAGATAGCCGAGGTCAGATACCAGGTGATCAGTAAATGACAAGTTAGACGAGCAGTATGAATACCGCGGAGCCCGATGACAGAGGCGTTACTGAAACTTGTCCAGGTTGACCAGTCAGAAGGCCACAGGTAGATATACAGCTCCAGCAGTGATGATGGATCTGCTGGACTTCAGGGCGCTAGATGCTTAGGTGTCCCGTCTTTTAGATGGTTTTAGGGCAACAGTGACAGCATGCAAATGCGCGAGCAGCCCTGGATAATCCACGCCGGCAGGATGATAAGATCCGGCGGAAGATGGAACCTATGACAAGAGAAATAAATATAATGTAAGTGATGGGACTCCATATTACATGATAATGCTGTGCAGTCACTGTGGCCGGACGGCAGAGGAATATTATCATACAGAGGTCAGGGGTCATTGTCAGCAATCATACATGTGAAAATCCCATCACTGACAGATGACATCTACTCCACATGAATTATTCTCACTGACATCACACAACATGGAGTTGATTCTCACACTTACCTCGTCTCTTTTTCCCATTTTTTCCATTTTCTGAGTTTTGTTGCTCCATACTCAGATTTATTGCCGATTTTCTTTCTTCATGAGATGGAAATTCTGATGAAAAATTAAAAAAAAAAATCAATAACAATATCTTCTTATAGGATCTGCTTTGTCATAATATGGATAACATAAGAGACCTATAGTATTGTATAAAACCATGTGGGAATATTTGAGCCTTGAAGTCAACATTCACATTGCTGGTGCTGTAGACATGTACATACCTGGCAATGGGGACGAGGGTGGCAAGATGGTAACAGCATCGTCTGTATTACATACAGGAACAGATACTTTCTGCCTGTTTGAAGAAGAAAAACATGTAAATCTCAAGTAAACTCCATATAAAAGGGGTTGTCTCACTAGAAGAACACCGACTATAAGGACTAGTAGGACATATGACTGTCATAGTGGGGAAGGTCTTCTGCTCAAGACTACCTTTTATAGATAGCTGAGAGGAAAACAACTACCAAGAATGGCCGGCATTTCATACTACATCTCTCCTACAGTGAGGGCAGCACTAAAAGTGCATGACCGGCCACAATTATGGGCTGTTATATCCAACAATTCCGAAAGCTGAAAGCACAATGACCCATAACCATGGGGCGGTGGATGCTGCATTTGATATTATGGTATTTATGTCCTATATTTGATGTTGTGCACATATATCAGCCTGGAGCTCCCAGTAATGACCCCATAATCTACTCACATTTCTGAGATGTTTGTGTTCGATTCTGGTGTACACTCTGGAGGGGCCTTGGGATCCTCGTTGTTCACCATCCCGTTAGTGGTGGTAGAGTGCTAAATGTGGATAACAATAAGTTATTAAATATATATACTTTTTAATTTTATAGATCCTTTTTTGTACATATTTTGGATTTATCGATCACATACTTACTTTAGAAAGCCTCTCAGAAGATGATGATGCAAATATTCGGAAGATAAAGTTCTCATCGTCCTCACTTGTGCCCTCCTTATCCTCTGAGATCAGATGGTTGTTTTCATCAGAGTGATCTACAAGACATAGGTAATGAAGGATTGTTAGAGGGTGTCGGTATAACACAGTCGCTATATCTCACTAGGTTAAAAGATGATGCAACGTAATATACAGAATACATGAAAAAAAACTCCTGTACAAAATTAAGGAAATAGGGATACAGTACGAACCCATGGTCAACATAGCTGAGATCCATGAAACATGGATAACATAGTAGACCAGAAAAACCATGTGGAAATATTTGAGCCTTGAAGTCAACATTCACATTGTTGGTGCTGTAGACATGTACATACCTAGCAATGGAGACGAGGGTGGCAAGATGGTAACAGCATAGTCTGTATTACATACAGGAACAGATTCTTTCTGCCTGTTTGAAGAAGAAAAACATGTAAATCGTAAGTAAACACAGTATAAAATGGGTTGTCTCACTATAAGAACACTGACTATAAGGCCTAATAGGACATATGACTGTCATAGTGGGGAAGGTTTTCTGCTCCAAACTACCTTCCATGGATCAGAACACAACTACCAAGAATGTCTGGCAAGTAATACTACAGCTCTCCTACAGAGTAGGCAGTGCTAAAAATGCATGACATGCCACAATTATGGGCTGTTATCTTCTGCATTTTCTGAAGCCAAAAGTACAATGACCGTTAACCATGAAACGGTGAATGCTGCATTTGATATTCTGTTATTTATGTCCTATATTTGGTGTTGTGTACATAGATCAGCCTGGAACTCCCAGTAATGAAGTAATGACCCTTTCTAATCTACTCACATTTCTGAGATGTTTGTGTTGGTTTCTTGTGTATACTCTGGAGGGGCATTGGGATCCTCATTGTTCACCATCCTGGTAGCGATGGTACAGAGCTAAATACGGATAAAAATAAGATATAAAATATTTTTTTATGTACTTTTAGAGTTTTTTTTCTTTTTTTTTACATATTTTGGATTTATTAATCACATACTTACTTTACAAAGCTTTTCAGAAGATGACGTAAAATTTTGGAAGTCAAGGCTCTCATTATTCTCACTTGTGCCTTCCTCATCCTTTGAGACCAGATGTTTGTTTATATCAGAATGATCTACAAGAAATAGGTAATGAAGTATTATTAGAGGTTGTCAGTATAACACAGTCACTATTTATCACTAATATTAATGGGAACAGATGATCACATATTGGGGAAGATGAGACAAACAGTCGCTTAGTCTAGATGACGTCTCCTTCTACTTACTGATAAATAAGCTGGTGTCTGCGTCTGAAACAAGCTGAGGAACATACTCCAGCTCCTGGCTCAGAATGTTGTCAAAGTCCAAGTCACTCAGGAATGGATGAACCTTGATCTCAAATGCTCCTCCTAGAAAAAGAAAAACAAAAGTGATGCGGACATAGTCAGGGATGGCTCCATATCTGAACAGTTTATCGTAATCTGAACTAATGACAAAACTGAGCCGACATGAAGGAAATAAACTGGAAGTCTTAGTGTGGAGAACTAGAAATACAGTAGATGAGCTGATAGAGAAATGCTGATCTTCATGGACATGAGCGATATGTCCTTGGTCTAATAAGGGAATATTAATACTAGTATATCTGTTACCTGTCCCAAGTCTACGCACAGGATTTCTTCTGAGCAGCTCAGTGATGAGATTCTTAGCATCCAGGGGTGGAGCGCGATCACAATTCCAAATTAGTTCTCCTGTTACATAGAAAATTACAGAAAATAAAACCTCTTTACTGGACTGTAACTTAGAGCAAAGGAAATAACTAAACAAATGTAACCAATCAACGCAATGATCGGATTATTCTACTCACCAATGACAACCCTTTTATAAAGCTCAGTGAGGGAATCAGAATCAAATGGTACACATCCCAGCAGGAATTTATACAGGATGATCCCCAATGACCACCAGTCAACAGGTCTTCCATAGCCTTCTTTCAGGATGATCTCTGGGGCTATGTAACATGGGGTGCCACAGAACTGGAAACCAACAGAACATAGAGATGAGAATCGATGAAACAATTATTATGACAAGATATCATCGTTAAAACACAATGCAGAAGATAAAATATTAGTGGAAAAGTTCTCTAGAAAGGAAGAACGTAGAGAAGAGACAATAGTGTGATGAGATTTGCAAATAACAAGCTAAGTTCTTGTAGGTGATGCTGACCTCACGGTCCTGGAACTCTCTGGAGATGTCCACTGCTAATTCCTTGTAGGTGTTGGTTTTCGGTATCATTAGACCAAGTTTTGAAATCCCAAAATCGGTAACTTTAATATGTCCAGTAGATGTAATCAGGAGGCTGCAAAAGAGAAGATGGTTTTAGCCTCACAGACTGAATGATAATAAATGACAACTTTCCCCACTTTATTATACTTCGGGGGCACTTACTTTTCCGGCTTCAGGTCTCTGTGCACCACACCGTAACTATGCAGGTATTCCACGGCAAGTACCGCCTCTGCAAAGTACAAGCGGGCCATGGGGACAGAGAAAGGACCCTTGGTGCTTAGAAGGGTCCCACAGTCTCCACCTATAGAAGAAAGGAAATATGACCGGTGAGGGGTTTATACAGAAGATAACCATGATATACCACGAGCAGATAACCATGATGTATAATGATCAGTGAGCGGAAACATCCTGGGGAGATCACACAGATAGTGGCGTACATAGAAATCACAAGACCCCATATCAAAAGTTGTAATTGCCCCCAACCCTAAAAAATAAAAAAGAAATATATTTATATCCCTGTTGAAGCAGCTTGGTGTTCTCACCAGCAATACAACTTTTATGGCCATTTTAGAGTATGTGTAGCACCCTGAGGATTCGGCTGCTACAGGGGTATTGCACCTCAACCCAGAGGTGTGATATTCCACTCCCGGGTAAGGAAGGAGTGTGGAACTGAGCTCAGATAGACTGCATGCACTACATACATCCCATTCCAGAGGAGCAGGCCGACGGCACTCCCACTTAGAAATGTGCAGGTGCGACCGAGCCTGTTCCTGGCTGGAGTGGGAGGGGGGAGGAACATCCCATGTAGTGTAGGGGCAGATAGGGGGAGCAGTCTGGGTAGTGATAGGAGCTCATTGGGTGCTGGTCACCTGAGCTCACACATAGAGGGATATATAAGGAGGGCACCAACTTAGATCAGGGTCAGACGCAGAGGAGCCTGTGAGACGCAGAGAACAAGCCTGCAGCAAGAGAGAGAAAGAAACAGCAGCCCTGGAGAGAGAGTGGAGTAAAGAGAAAGACCCAGAGGGGGAAGACTGAAGGGACCCAAGAACCCAAATTAGAACACCGGGTGAGGAGTCAGCACAAGGGTACCGGAACCCAAGCTGGTGGGGGCAAAGACATTCCCCAGCCAGAGACCGGAGACCGTGGGCAGTGTCTGTCACGGTCACCCACTACATTCACCCTGAAGGCACACCACAGGAAGGGTCAGGGAACCTAAGGCCAAAGGTTGCCCAACAGAAGGCCCAAGGGAGCTGGAATTAGGTGAATCACTGGTGGGGACGGCTGAAGTAAGGACAGAGGGAGAGCTCAGGGCCACGCTCCGGACTTGTTTGGGGGTTGGCTGGATCCAGGACCTGGTGGACGCAGCACGGCTCGGGAGGTCACTTGGAGCTAGAGTGACCAGGAACATCTGCAGTAAGTAAAGACCCTTAACTGCACAACCCGAGTCTGTCATCATTACCGGCTGCACCGCACCACCACAACCCCCATCCTCTGCGCCTGTCCCCTCTGAGGCTATACCCCTCCCGTTGGGGGTTATCCCACCAAGCTGCGCATCCACCATCAGCCTCAGCGGACCCTGCTGCAGCGGCGGCCACAGTGACCGCATCACAACGGGTGGCGTAGTCGACACAACGAACTTTAATAACATCAGTAAAGACTGCCACATAACACTGAGCTTGACGCCCTGGGCACGGGACCGGGTCACAGCCGCTCGGAGACTACAACCCCCCATCTGATCCGGTGCCGGGTATTCCCCTCAAAAAGGAATATGTCCCAGGGGGCGCGTCAACTTTGGCGTAGTCGGCAGGATTACGTGCCCGCAACACCCGGGTACTGCGTGCCTGAAGAAAAGTGCAAGTATACCTCAGAAAGAAGTCTCCCGCCGGTTCCGGAGGGTCCACGCCATCGGACTCCATCACCAGTCGTTTCCCGCCGATTGTCCGCCATTTCCAGCTTGTTCCCGCCATCTGCAGAGTTTCCCGCCACTGGGCGACGCTTCCCGCCAAAACCGCAGATTTCCCGCCTTGGAAGAGCAGCGGACGCCATTATGGGCGTGCCAAAGAAGGGCAGGAGGCCACCTCCCATCGTGGGCCGGGACAGAAAATGGCGCCAAAAGTGGAAACCGCCCCCACCAACAGAGACTGTGATGCTGGAGGTGTCTGTCAGCGTGAAAGAACTACCCCTGGAGCTGACAGTCACCGAGTTGCCCCGGGACCGCCCTCGAAGTGGGAGGAGACGAAAGAAAAGAACGAAGATGGGTGCCGCCTGGAGCAGTCTGGAGCGAGCGCACCCGGAGGCAAGAGGTCTAACGAGGAGTAGCGGAGGAGCTCACCCGGAGATGGAGAGAAAGCAGAACAGCACCGGCCCGCTGGCCAGGAGTCTGCTAGAGACCGAGGAAGGAGGGCAGAGCAGCACCGGCCCGCTGGCCAGGAGCCTGCCGGAAGCAGAGCAGAGCAGCACCGACCCGATGGTCAGGAGCCTGCTAGAGTCCACAACCCCGCTAGGTCTAGCGGAGATCCTAGCGCAGCTCCCCCGAGACCGGGAGTGTGCACAAACTGCCCTGGAGGGCCTCGCAAGGAGGATGGCCCGGGTACAGCGCGAGATACTGGCGGAGTGGGGCCGGGAGATGACCCAGCAAGCAGAGACCAGTCCACGGAGCACGCTACCCTGGAAGAGGAAGCAGACCGCCTCTGAGGATGGCGCAGGAGGACCCAAGGCCGGAGACGGCGCCGAGGAGGGAGCCGAACGCATGGAGGCAGGTAAAGGGGACGCCTATACCCCAAGCCGTGACACCGCTTACCTGCCCCAGCTCCCCGTCGCAGAGCCCGAAAGTCCCCCTGCTGTGCCCGTGGCCGCCGGGTCACCGCCATGGACTAGGCCCCGACCGGAAGCCGCCGCAGCGACCCCTGTGACGTCACGCGCCTCGACCCGGAGCGTGACAAAGCAGGAAATACCACCAGCCTGGTCGCAAGGCCTAGTACCCCCGGGCGCCGCATCACCAACAGCGCCCCCTACCTCCGCGGAGCCTCCGGCCTGGCCGCAAGGCCAGGTAGCCCAGGGTGCCGCCGTCCTAACGGTGCCCTTCACCTTCCAGGTGCCCCAGGCCTGGCCGCAAGGCCTGGGCAACCCGGGCACCACCACCACCGCGCCCGCGCCCGCAAAATCAAGGGTGCCGCGTCTGGGAGAGGACCCGGACGGGTCTGAAGTTCAAAGAGCAGGAGGAAGACGCCGTTGAGTGCGGCAGAGCAGGTGATGTAAATAGTTACCCAATCGGGGTATAAAGGAACTGTTGCTACATATATATAGTCCCCGTTGGGACCAGCATGAGTGAACTGTTTACCCGTTATTCCGTATCCATACCAGGCTGAGGACTGTGAGCAGCCATTCCCTTCCCTTTACCTGGCCGAGGACTGAGAACGGCCAAAACTTCCCTGTACATAGTTGCGCTTCCTAAGGCGCCCCCTACTGGTTTTATGAGAAACTGCTTATCAAAAGACTGTCGCACTTTACCTGGTCACGAGTTGCACGGTGACCAGAGGAGGAAGAAAGAAAGAGACGACGAGAATGTTATAATGATGTTTATATGAAAAAGTTATATATATATAATATTTTATATGTTTTACATGTTTATAAAAATTTGTATGTTTTGGTGTTTTTGTCTTTGCAGCCCGAGGGCGTGCTGTGATTTACCAGGGGGGAATGTAGCACCCTGAGGATTCGGCTGCTACAGGGGTATTGCACCTCAACCCAGAGGTGTGATATTCCACTCCCGGGTAAGGAAGGAGTGTGGAACTGAGCTCAGATAGACTGCATGCACTACATACATCCCATTCCAGAGGAGCAGGCCGACGGCACTCCCACTTAGAAATGTGCAGGTGCGACCGAGCCTGTTCCTGGCTGGAGTGGGAGGGGGGAGGAACATCCCATGTAGTGTAGGGGCAGATAGGGGGAGCAGTCTGGGTAGTGATAGGAGCTCATTGGGTGCTGGTCACCTGAGCTCACACATAGAGGGATATATAAGGAGGGCACCAACTTAGATCAGGGTCAGACGCAGAGGAGCCTGTGAGACGCAGAGAACAAGCCTGCAGCAAGAGAGAGAAAGAAACAGCAGCCCTGGAGAGAGAGTGGAGTAAAGAGAAAGACCCAGAGGGGGAAGACTGAAGGGACCCAAGAACCCAAATTAGAACACCGGGTGAGGAGTCAGCACAAGGGTACCGGAACCCAAGCTGGTGGGGGCAAAGACATTCCCCAGCCAGAGACCGGAGACCGTGGGCAGTGTCTGTCACGGTCACCCACTACATTCACCCTGAAGGCACACCACAGGAAGGGTCAGGGAACCTAAGGCCAAAGGTTGCCCAACAGAAGGCCCAAGGGAGCTGGAATTAGGTGAATCACTGGTGGGGACGGCTGAAGTAAGGACAGAGGGAGAGCTCAGGGCCACGCTCCGGACTTGTTTGGGGGTTGGCTGGATCCAGGACCTGGTGGACGCAGCATGGCTCGGGAGGTCACTTGGAGCTAGAGTGACCAGGAACATCTGCAGTAAGTAAAGACCCTTAACTGCACAACCCGAGTCTGTCATCATTACCGGCTGCACCGCACCACCACAACCCCCATCCTCTGCGCCTGTCCCCTCTGAGGCTATACCCCTCCCGTTGGGGGTTATCCCACCAAGCTGCGCATCCACCATCAGCCTCAGCGGACCCTGCTGCAGCGGCGGCCACAGTGACCGCATCACAACGGGTGGCGTAGTCGACACAACGAACTTTAATAACATCAGTAAAGACTGCCACATAACACTGAGCTTGACGCCCTGGGCACGGGACCGGGTCACAGCCGCTCGGAGACTACAACCCCCCATCTGATCCGGTGCCGGGTATTCCCCTCAAAAAGGAATATGTCCCAGGGGGCGCGTCATATGATGCTCCCAAAAATGCCCACACCCACACTCAATGAGTATGGTATCCCCACAGTGAATCCTCCTAAGGAGGCCACCACTTAGAAGGAGGCCAGCCACAACCCCCTACTCGGTGTGATGGCACCCACAGCAACCCTCCCACTCATGATAATGGTTCCCACAGTCCCTCACACAATATAATGGTCCGCATAACTCCCCACTCAGTATGATGTCCCCACACAGAATGGGGGCCTCCATATAGAGTGAGGACCCCCACAGCACCCCACTTAATATGATGACCTCCACTCATCATTCACAGTCCCCCCATATCTAGTCATACGGCCCCCTTTCAGTATTTTGGCCCCTACTAGCCACCTACTCAGTATTTTTGCCCCCACCAACCCCACCTCCTTGAAGAAGCAAATACCGCTGAAATTGTGATGACAGGTGGAGGGATGCTGCCCACTGCCGAGCGTCGACAGACCCCCTCCGACTGATGAGCCCCATAGCGCCCCTGCACCAAGATCAATGAATTTACGAGCATCTTGGTAATAGATAACCTATAGTAAATGCTCTGTGGGGAAGTAACCAACAATGTCCTAATGATATGAGCAGTGATAAGATGAAAGCAGACATGGGCTGAATATAATACAATAGATGTGTCTTACCTCCTACATACTCCATGACCATACACAGGTGAGATCTAGTTGGAAAGGAGCAGAGCATGGAGACCACAAAGGGACAATCAGCAAATGTTAAGATGTCCCTCTCCAGAAAGGCCCATTCCAATCTCTGTGCAGTATTTAGGTTCCGCTTAGCCATTTTCTTCATAGCAAAGGTCTGGTGTGAGTCTTTATGATGCACTAAGTAGACGGCCCTGGAGAGAAGGAGAATCCATCGGTTATAATAAATCCTTATTAATAATCCATCTATAGAAATCATTATATGTTTAATACTGGTATCCAAGGGGTAACATTTCTCCTTGCGGAGAGTGAAATGTTAAGCTTGTCAAGGTGAGGAGACTTTTAAGCCTCAATGATCCTCTGGGAAATATGCAAATTGTCTCTTCAGAGAGGAAGAGAACTAGAACACTAGTGCCCCTTATAGGAAGTAGTAATCCTAAAAGTCAATATCGACCCTTTAACGAGCCTTATCATATGACATGGAATAATAGCCATAACCAAAAACTCAATTTTCGGACACTATGTTTTGGGGTACAAGCACTCATCAGTGCAAAGTGTGAGATATGGTTTGGCTGGGTGAGAGGCATCTGACCGGGATCCAAGCGGTAACGTTTCTCCTTGCGGAAAAAGCCATGTTAAGCATGTCAAGGTGAGGAGACTTTTAAGCTGCAATGCTCTTCTGGGAAATATGCAAATTGTCTCTTTTCAGAGAGGAAGAGAACTAGCACCCTAGTGCCACCTATAGGAAGTAGCAATCCTATTTCCCAGAGGAGCATTGTGGCTTAAAAGTCTCCTCATGTCCGCAAGGAGAAACGTCAACCCCTTGGATACCGGTCAGACACCTCTCACCCAGTCAAACCATATCTCACACTTTGCACTGAAGAGGGGCAGTACCCCAGAACGCAGTTCCTGCAAATTGAGATTTTGGTTTTGGCTATTATCCTAAGTCATGTGACAAGGCTTGTTAAAGGGTCGATATTGACTTTTAGGATTGCTACTTCCTATAGGTGGAGTTCTAGTTTGCTTCCTCTCTGAAGAGACAATTTGCATATGTATAATACTAAAAGTCTGGCCGCCACTATAAATGCACATCTAGAAATACATAAAATAGCACTACATAGATCACCTATTGGAGGTCTCCACAATGCCACTTCTGCCGGAGCCATCACCCAGGTCACATTATAGATACGAGAATCTATCGAAATTCTCTTTGGGCAGATTCGCTATAACTGACCAAATACAATTTAGTGCAAATAAAATTGGTCCAAAATGAATGTGCTCCAGGGCTCTCTTCTGCTGCTGAGGCCAGTGATTGGGCCCACATGGTCATGGTGGAGGGTGTAGATGTCATTGACGTCAATATGGTGTCACCCTTCATGTGACCATGTGTAGCCAACTTCTCTGATCAGCTTCATAATGGAGCCCCCCCCATCAAAACAAAGATCAGAGTGGAGAGCAGAAAAGCTCAGGTGGAGGAGGCAGCATAAGAACAGATGAGGGTCTAGCACAGGCGAATGTAATAATATTATATTATTATATATTATATTATATGTAATTATATTATTTAAATCGCTTTCCTTACAGTTTGATTTGCTACAGATCACATAATTTCCCTATGATAACACTGAATGGCAGAGTGCAGGGGCAGAAGCATTGTCATAGGGAACCCTGAGAAATGTGGATTATGGCAACAGAAATCTCACCCAAAATTTCCACTGCTGATGAGTTTGGAAGTTTCATAGTCGCTCATATGCGGCTTTCTCGCCGGAACCAATGAATCGATCACGCTCTATAAAAGAATAAGAAATAATACTGATTTATTGAAGATGCAGGAAAAAAGTTACAGATGCAAAAACTTCTCCCCCCATATTATGTCCCAGATGATTTACACTGATATGATGTTGGGAGGATACAAACCGGACGCTGGGCAGACCTGGCGCTAGCACCCAGCACACCCAGGCAAGTGCCGGGGCCCTGAGTAGGCGAGGGGCCCACTTGCTGTCGGGCACCCTGGCGCGGTATGGGACCGGTGAGCAGAGGAGAGTGGTGCCAGCGCCAGCTAGTGGGCCTTGCTCCCCCCCCCAATGCTTGCTCAGGACCACGGCCGGCACAATACTTACCTCTCCACAGCTGGTGAGCAGTGAGGTGAGCATTTGATTTTTTTTTTTCATGTATGGAGGTATGGGGCATTATATGGGGGGAGAAGTGACATCCTGCATGGGGCATTGTATGGGGGGGAGGTAGGGACATCCTGCGTGGGGTATTATATGGGGGGGGAGAAGTGACATCCTGCATGGGGCATTATATGGGGGGAGTGACATCCTGCATGGGGCATTATATGGGGTGAGAGGTGACATCCTACATGAGGCATTATATGGGGGGGACATCCTGCATGGGGCATTATATAGGGGGGTGACATCCTGCATGGGGTATTATATGAGGGGGAGAAGTGACATCCTGCATGGGTCATTATATGGGGGGGGGAAGTGACATCCAGCATAGGGCTTTATATGGGGTGAGAGGTGACATTCTGCATGGGGCATTATATGGGGGGTGACATCCTGCATGGGGCATTATATGGGGGGAGTGACATTCTGCATGGGGTATTATATGGGGGGAGAAGTGACATCCTGCATGGGGCATTATATGGGGTGAGAGGTGACATCCTGCATGGGGCAATATATGGGGTGAGAGGTGACATCCTACATGGGGCAGTATGTGTTGGGGGGACATCCTGCATGGGGCATTATATGGGGGGGGGTGATATTCTTCATGGGCATTATATGGGGGGTGACATCCTGTATGGGCCATTATGTGGGGTGGGACATCCTGCATGGAGCATTATGTGGGGGGGACATCCTGCATGGGGAATTATATGGGGGGTGACATCCTGCATGGGGCATTATGTGGGGGGGATATACTGCATGGGGCATTATGTGTGGGGGACATCCTGCATGGGGCATTATGTGGGGTGGGACATCCTGCATGGGGCATTATGTGGAGGGGACATCCTGCATGGGGAATTATATGGGGGGTGACATCCTGCATGGGCCATTATGTGGGGGGGCACAGCCTACATGGGGCATTATGTGGTGGGCACAGCCTGCATGGGACATTATGTGGGAGGGACATTCTGCATGGGGAATTATATGGGGGGTGACATCCTGCATGGGCCATTATGTGGGAGGGGGACATCCTGCATGGGGCATTATGTGGGGGGGGGCACAGCCTGCATGGGGCATTATGTGGGGGGTCAAAGCCTGCATGGGGCATTATGTGGGGGTCACAGCCTGCATGGAGCATTATGTGGGGGGTCAAAGCCTGCATGGGGCATTATGTGGGGGGCCAGCCTGCATGGGGCATTATGTGTGGGGTCACAGCCTGCATGGGGCATTATATGGGGGCACAGCCTGCGTGGAGCATTTTATGGGGTCCATTATTCTATATGGAGCAATATATGGAGCTCATAATACGGTATAGAGGACTATGTGGTGCCATTATACTGTGTGGAGGACATTACTGTCCGGTCTGCACTGTGAGCTGTGAGGATTCGCCGCTTTCTGAGTTATTGTGGAATTTACAATAGATATCGCTCATGTAATGTAAGAAGTGAAATCTTCGGCCTTGTACTATATATATATATATATATATATATATATATATATATTTATCTGCGGTATCTGTGCATCATGAATCGTGGTATGTGTTAAAGGGGCCACTGAGACTCTTTCGCCCAGGGCCCACGAAATCCTGGAGCCGCCCTGCAACGGTCATCATACATTACTATAACATTCTGGATAATGTGGGAGATCACACAGAGGAGGACTTACAGGTAATCTGTCACCAGGTGTTTGCTATGTATTCTGAAAGCACCATGATGTAGGGGCAGAGACCCTGACTCCAGTGATGTGTTACTTACTAGGCTGTGTGTGGCTGTTTCAATAAAATCAGTAGATTATCACTAGAAGACTATCTGTCTAGCCAGGTAGTCCTATTGCTCTGTACCCCTGCCTCCACCACTGATTAGCAGCTTTCTGCCTATGCACAGTGTACACAGAAAGCTGCCAATCAATGGTGTGGGCGGGGTTATACAAGACTCAGCATTCAGAGCTCTGCAGCAGAAATAAATAGTGATTTTATCACAACTACTCCACCGAGTAAAGTAATCAACACATGGAATCAGGGTCTCTGTCCCTGCATCATGCTTCTCTCAGACCAAATAGCATAAACCTGGTGACAGATTCCCTGTAATTCAAATGTAATTAACACCATAGGGTCATCTACACTTAGAATAGAGACGTCCCATGGTTGTATGGGGGATAATACTGGACGAGTCATTCACACCCCATGATCTGATGATACACACGCATCCCCCTCTATGATACTTACGGATTCTTGGATCTCCGGGATCTCACTAATTCCATTGTTAGGATTCGACAGCTCAGTTGTTTCTAAAATAATGATGAAGAAATGAAATGTATTAGAGGATATTATTCCTACATAGATAATACAGCAATATAACGGAGAAATGACAAGATGTCTGTAAATGGGATTAATACTCGTTATATGGGGATTCTAAATATGAGAATATACGGGGAATCCATAGATAAATGTAATGTAAATGATGGAGGAACCCCTTCATAAATAACAAAAGACTGACCATCACTTCCGAAAAGAAAATGGGTGTGAACAGGTGCATACTAAGAGTAGCCATCCAAATATATAACTAACAAAGTTGCACTCTGTAACGCTATAGCATGTAAACATGAAATAAATTAAATTTGAATTGCATTACTGCTGTAGAAAATAGGATAAAAGGAAGATACTTAGCACATAATTTGGCCAATTCATGCATGGCCAGCAGCCACGGCAAGGCGACCTTCTTTTTCTGGGTGCATGCCAAGTAGCCACGGCAAGGTGACCCTTTTTTTTGCTGGGTGCATGCCCAGCAGTCACGGCAAGACGACCTTCTTTTGCTGGGTGCATGCCTAGCAGTCACGGCAAGGCGACCTTTTTTGCTGGGAACCTATCTCCACACATCAGCCCGGGGTGGTTTTAATTACAACAGGATCCTACCTACCCATATAAATGTAGGCTTCAGCCTAGGAGAGGATTCACATTAGGAGAGGATTCCAACAAAAAGATCGCCTTGTCATTGGCTGCTAGGCATTCATGAATTGGCCAAATTATGTGCTCAGTATCTTAGTTTTTTCCCATTTTCTAGAGCAGTAATGCAATTTAAATTTAATTTATTTCATGTTACTTGCTATAGCACTGCAGAATGGACCCTCCATCACATGAATGAGGAAGCCCCCACCCACGCTGCACATACGAGTGATGGTAAGAGAGCTGAAACATAGGAGAGATTTGCAAATTAGCCTGGAAGTGCACTGGGGGCGTGTCACTGCACTTGGATTTCTTCTTTCACGCCCCCAGCGCACTTCCATTCTGATTTGTATATGGTGTCTACTTTACATTTCTCCTGACTAGCACATTGGATTTCTACAAAGAATTATTATTAGGGGACAATGGCCTATACCGTCACACCACTACTTCTATATGTAACAATGTGCTGCCAGGTTCCCATTACACAGAGTAGAGAGTAAATCTAACATTATCCTCCGTCCTCTGTAATATCTGGACATTCCTTGTAGAAGGTCGGGTGATCGCTCACCTGTAATCAGATCGCTGTTCAGCTCCGGCTGACTCCTATTAGGGTCAGGGATTTTCGGGCTCACATTTTGCCCATATTTGGCGTCGCCTCCTGTTGTTTCCTGATAGATATAATATATATAATTAATATGTGGAAGATTTTACTAAATCACCAAATACATAAATCATGAAGGACTAAACCAACATTTACAGATGCACCAATTGTAACGATACAAATCCCGCGCCATCTTCAGACCTTTTCTCAGAAAGTCTCCTCAGATACAGTGGATTAAGATACGTCTATTAATATTGATCCTTACCGGGCGTTCCAATGAGCGTTCTAGTATAGACAGGACTTTTTCGGCCAGTTCTTTAAAGACAGCCAAATCTTCAGTCTGAGATCTTTCTTCAGCCTATAAAGAAGGAAAAATGGAAAAGAGAATTTTCAGATGAAAGCGGTCAGAATGGAGGCGGAAATTGTATGTGACATCTGTTCTCTGTCTGCAGATACAATGACTACATACTGTATTTGGGGACTCGTTGTGTTTTACCGTATTTTATGGACTATAAGATCCTTTTTTTTCCAAAATTTTTGACCTCCCTTCTAACACTCTCGCACCCCTCCAATCTATCCTAAACTCTGCTGTCTGACTAATCCACCTGTCCCCCCGCTATTCCCTGGCTTTTCCCCTCGCTCCGCCAATCCCTTCACTGGCTCCACATTACCCAGAGACTCCAGTTCAAGACCCTAACCTTGGCATGCAAAGCCACCCACAACCTGTCTCCTCCATATATCTGTGACCTAGTCTCCCGGTACTTACCTGTACGCAACCTCCGATCCTCACAAGATCTTCTTCTCTACTCCCCTCTTATCTCCTCTTCCCACAATCGCATACAAGATTTCTCCCGTGCATCCCCCCTACTCTGGAGCTCTCCACCCCAGCATATCAGACAGATTATTAATAATAATAATTGTCTGAATGTAGCTTACCAGGGGGGTGGCTGTGGTGGAGTGAGGTCACAGGAGGCGGGGTCACTGCTGCAGGAAGCCGGCAGTAGAAATGGGGCGCTCCTGCGGGCCAGCGGGGTGTCCAGGACGTGCGAGGCTGCGGGCCCTGGGCTTCAAGGAAATGTTAGCGGTGATTTAGGAGGGGAGTCCCCGCTCTGCCCATTGATTTTCTGGCGGTGGGCTTCAGGCAAATGGCCGCTGGAGGCAGTGCATGTGCAGATTTAGATCTCGGCTCAATGACGAGCTGAGATCTCAATTTGTGTATTGGCCATCTCCAGCAGCCTACTTCTTGAAGCCCACTGCAGAGAAATCAATAAGCAGAGCAGGGCCTCCCCTCCTGAATTACCGCTAACATTTCCTTGAAGCCCAGGGCCCGCAGCCTCGCACCTTCTGGACACCCCGCTCCTCCCAGCTTGGGGCCCACAGCAGCGCCCCACTCCTACTGCCGACTTCCTGCAGCAGCGACTCTGCCTCCTGTGACCTCGCTCCACTGCCACCACCCCCCTCAGTAAGAAACCGAAAATTCGGACTATAAGACAGGACTATAAGACAGACCCCCATTTTATTATAATAAATGTTTTTCCTATTTACCTCCCAAAAATTTTTGGTACGTCTTATGGTCTGCAAAATACGATATATTAGAAGAAAAAGCTTCTATCCCTCCATTATTATCTATTAATATTGAGATGTTCTGTGCAGAGTGTCCGCCACTTACCTGGTGTAGTAATGTCCTGATGTTCTGAAGTAAATCCGTCAGATAGTCTGACGTTAGACGACGTTGTCGGTGTTTGGTCACGCAATCCTTTACTAGCTCCATCACCAGCCGGTGAGTGAAGCTGAGGACGCCATCGGGTGGTAGAAGCACACTGTTAGGACGATTGATCATAAGGATCAACAATAGTGCTTTTACCTGAGAAATGTCCAAAACAATTCCAGCCATAGTGAAAAACTGCAAGTGCTATCAGTCACTATAGAGCCAAGAAAGGCACGGGTGAGCCTATGTGCATTGTATATATAGCGACTGTGAGCAGTGATGTCACCATCACCTGTGATGTCATCACGGAATCTTGTGATAGAATCTTCACGGAGCAGCTCTGCGCAAATAGAATGCGGCCTGGTAATATATAAAGTGAAAACACCATACAATTAACTACCCATGTTATCATGGCCGTTCTATTTTATATCCAATTAGAACACAACCAGGATAAAGGTGTGTTCACAAGTTGGATTTTGGCAGCATTTTTTTTCTACCTCAAAAATCAAAGGAGGCAGGAAAAACGCTGCTTAAAATTCAGGTGTTTTTACTTGTGTTTATTTTTCCATTCATTTGAATGGGTGAAAAATGCTGCAAAACCTCTGAAAGACTTGACAAGCTGCAGATTTAAAAAAAATGCAAAAAAACAGCATGTGAATGAGATTTCAGAAATGTCATTCACTAAGATGGTGCTGTAAAACACAGCATTTTTGCTGCAGAAGAAAAAACAGTGAATACACCCTAAAGATATCCTCAGTCATATTATGGGAAATATTGTATATTTCGCATTTATTATCTCACGTGTTTTTCTTCACCATAGAACTTTTAAGGCTGTGTGCCCACTATGCGTTTCTTAGGCGTTTCTGCAGCGTAACTTCCGCCGCGGAAACACTTAAAAAACGCTTGGTGATAGGTCTGCAATGGTTCCCAATGATAATCCGCATGTGCTGTGCACATGCTGCAGAGATTTCCGCTGCGGATTATCATTGCGGAAAAATCCGCAGCACGTCCTTTAATTTTGCAGAGTCGCTGCGATTTAGCCGCCATTGACTTGCATTGGAACGCATAACATCCGAATGACTAAAAATACACATGTGGATACTATACGACTCAATGCATGGATGGTACCCGGGTCAGGAGATGAAGAGACTCTCCTCCAGACCCGGGTACCATAGTACCTGTAGTTAAAATAGAATTAAAATAAAAAATAAACATATACTTACCTTCTGATGGCCCCTGTCTGCTCCCGGCGGTGCTGCTGGCTCTTCGGCTGCTCGCGGTGGTAAAATGACCTTCCATGATGCCATTTAGTCATGTGACAGGTCACGCGACCGCTGACATCGGCGGTCGCGTGACCTGTCACATGACTAAATGACGTCATGGAAGGTCCTTTTACAGCACCGTGATCCGCCGAAGACACCGGACGCACCGGAGAAGAAGATCGAGGACCATCGGAAGATGAGTATAATGGTTTTTTTTTATTTTTCACCATTATTATTCTTTTTTTTTATTATTGATGCTGCATTTGCAGCATTGTAACTTGGTCACACTATATAAATCCATGCCGGTTGCATGGAATTATATAGTGTGACCAAGTTGTCAAGCACTTTTCCAAGTGATGCTAAAATCACTTGGCAAAGCGCTTGACAATCCAGGGAGATGCAGAAACGCTTAGGAAAAATCCGCAGCATTTCTGCATCGTGGTCATATATCCTAACTCATTGGCGAACTGTTATACAAGGCTATATTCACACTAGACGTTTTTTTAGCGGGCTTTTTTATGCAAATTTTCAGCTGCGTTTTACAGTACCAACAAAGTCTATGAGATTTCCGAAATCTCATGCACAAAGCTTGCTTATTTGTCCTCAGTATTTTGTGCTTTCCATGGCTTTTTGCAATAGAGTATGTCACTTGTTTCAGCGTTTTTCACCCATTAAAAAAAAGGGTGGTGGAAAAAAATGCTGAAAAAAAGCCTAGTGTGAACATTTTGCTGCGTTTTTAGTGAAAAAAGCAAGTATGTGACACACATTTACTTTTGTGATTTTCCCAAGTTTAAACCATCTTGTCTTGGTCACCTGATATAGCAGCTTGGATTATTACAGTTTAATTAAATTAGTGATGCCTACAAAGTAAACATTGGTTGAGCTAGGTGTGAGATTGAACAACACGTGTGGCCCAGGGAGGTGTGAAAATGAACAATGCCTGAGCAACTCAATGGCAAACCATAATGTGAAAGTAAATAGTGTCCTACAAATTCAATGCACTGCCAGGGTCTTAGATAAACTATTCCAGACCAATTCACCCCCCCCTATTACATTTGTAATGTGTACTTTTTCATGAACATATGTCTTGCAATGGTGACCTGTTTTCATGTGTCTATGGTGGAAGCAAAGCTGAACTTTGGGATCCTGAAAAACGCACCAAAAATGCACCAAGAACCACTGCAAAAAAACACACCAAAACCTGCGTTTTTGACGCTACTTCTTTCCTGCCAAGAGATTATGTTTTGCTGCAGAAAAAAAACACCTAGTGTGAATATAGCCTAAGACTTACTCTGCCAGCATTAATAGTCAATATTCTGTATACAAATAGGACTCCAATCCATGTATTCAGTTTATCATAAACAAGCCTGAGTTAATCTGCCAAATACACATAGTATGCTTTCTCATAGGTGAAATATAAATCCTGTTAAAGGTCCAAGTTGCAGCAGTTAAGTAGAACAAAACAGACCTCTTCATTCTTTGTAGGTGGAAAAACTTTCGAAATTTTCAGTGTATCAAGTACTTATACTCCTGACTGTATATAGTATAATTGCCGCACTGCTACATACAGGTGCTTCTCAGAAAATTAGAATATCATCAAAAAGTGAATTTATTTCAGTTCTTCAATCCCAAAAAATGAAACTCATATATTATACAGAGTCATTACAAACAGAGTGATCTGTTTTAAGTGTTTATTTCTGCTAATGTTGATGATTATGGCTTACAGCCAATGAAAACACAAAAGTCATTATCTCAGTAAATTAGAATTAACAAGAAACACCTGCAAAGGCTTCCTAAGCATTTAAAAAGGTCCCTTAGTCAGTTTCAGTAGGCTCCACAATCATGGGCAAGACTGCTGACTTGACAGATGTCCAGAAGGCAGTCATTGACACACTCCTCAAGGAGGGTAAGCCACAAAAGGTCATTGCTAAAGAAGCAGCTGTTCACAGAGTGCTGTATCTGAGCATATTAATGGACTTGGAAGGAAAAAGTGTGGTAGAAAAAGGTGCACAAGCAACTGGGATAACCGCAGCCTTGAAAGGATTGCTAAGAAAAGGCCATTCAAAAATTTGGGGGAGATTCACAAGGAGTGGACTGCTGCTGGAGTCACTGCTTCAAGAGCCACCACACACAGACGTATCCAGGACATGGGCTACAAGTGTCGCATTGCTTGTGTCAAGCCCCTCATGACCAATAGACAACGCCAGAAGCGTCTTACCTGGGCCAAAGAGAAAAAGACCTGGACTGATGCTCAGTGGCCCAAGGTGTTGTTTTCAGATGAAAAGTAAATTTTGCATTTCATTTGGAAATCAAGGTCCCAGAGTCTGGAGGAAGAGGGGAGAGGCCACAATCCAAGCTGCTGGAGGTCTAGTGTGAAGTCTCCACAATCAGTGATGGTTTGGGGAGCTATGTCATCTGCTGGTGGAGGTCCACTGTGTTTTATCAAGACCAAAGTCAGCGCAGCCGTCTACCAGGACATTTTACAGCACTTCATGCTTCCCTCTGCCCACAAGCTTTATGGAGATGGAAATGTCATTCTCCAGCAGGACTTGGCCCCTGTCCACACTGCCAAAAGTACCAATACCTGGTTTACACACAACAGTATCACTGTGCTTGATTGGCAGCAAACTCGCCTGACCTTTACCCCATAGAGAATCTATTATAGAGAATCTATGGGGTATTGTCAAGAGGAAGATGAGACCCCAGACCCCACAATACAGATGAGCTGAAGGCTGCTATCAAAGCCACCTGGGCTTCCATAACACCTCAGCAGTGCCACAGGCTGATCCCTCCATGCCACATTGCCGCATTGATGCAGTAATTGATGCACAAGGAGCCAGAACAACTATTGAGGGCATTTACTAAACATACATTTCAGTAGGCCACCTTTTCGGATTTTAAAAACATTTTTCAAGCTGTTGTTATGAAGTATTCTAATTTACTGAGATAATGACGTTTGTGTTTTCATTGGCTGTAAGCTATAATCATCAACATTAACAGAAATAAACACTTAAAATAGATCCCTCTGTGTGTAATGACTCTATATAATAGATCCCTCTGTGTGTAATGACTCTATATAATAGATCCCTCTGTGTGTAATGACTCTATATAATAGATCCCTCTGTGTGTAATGACTCTATATAATAGATCCCTCTGTGTGTAATGACTCTATATAATAGATCCCTCTGTGTGTAATGACTGTATATAATAGATCCCTCTGTGTGTAATGACTCTATATAATAGATCACTCTGTGTGTAATGACTCTGTATAATAGATCCCTCTTTGTGTAATGACTCTATATAATAGATCCCTCTGTGTGTAATTACTCTATATAATAGATCCCTCTGTGTAATGACTCTATATAATAGATCCCTCTGTGTGTAATGACTCTATATAATAGATCCCTCTGTGTAATGACTCTATATAATAGATCACTCTGTGTGTAATGACTCTATATAATATAGGAGTTTCACTTTTTGCATTGAAGAAATGAAATAAACTAACTTTTGATGATATTCTAATTTTGTGAGAAGCACCTGTATATAGTATGAAGCCCCACTGCCCCATATCTGTATGTATAATTTGATGCACATGACTCGCCCCCTGGGCCGTGGGGTACACGGAACCGGGCCTTCTAGTGTACGGTGCTGATGGGGGTAGTAGTGGTAACCCGATCCCGTGGCTCAGGGTGGTCAGACCAAATGGTGGCAGTCTATTTATCAGTGTTTTGAATGTCCGACTACGCCACCCGTGGATTGCGGTCAGGGATAACCGCCGCTGCGAGGCAGACTACTGAGGCTGGTGTTGGTGTGCAGCACAGGTGTAGGATAACTCGCCACGGGAAGAGTGTAGCCTCAGGGCAGTGTAGGTGGATGTTGGGGGTGATAGTGCAGGCCGCAATAGTAAGAGTTCAGAGTCCGCTTCAAACAGTTCAGGGTCTTTATTGTAGATATTATTAATGACCCAACAGTACCGGTTAGGAATGGGCCTGGGTGTCTGAGAGCATTCGGGCGAGCCCCACTGGTCAGGGTGAGTGTGTAGGCCTACCGTTCTCTCTATGCTCTTTCTGACTATCCCCCTTTTCGTGGTGTAATAGCCCATGTCCCTGAACTGGCCGTGTACTTCTCGCCTGTATGGCATGCGACTAGGGCCTTGGGTACCTGTTGCTTGCTCCTCGCTGTACTGGTCCCTCTGTGTGGCGGAGCCTCCAGGATTCTTAGGCCAAGGGACCTGAAATCCCTCGCAGGTTGGTTCTCTGCTGCTGGGCTTGTAACCCTGACAGCCCCGGACCCCAATGCCCGGTAGATTGGTTCTCTTCCAGGACCGGCTCTCGTCGCCTCTGTCCCTGGCTTGCAGTTTCTCCTCTGCCTCACGGACTCCTCAGCTACAGCTGAACTGTCCCTCCTTCTCTGGGACTAGTCTCACTCCTGAGCTAGGTCTTCCAGTTCTCTCTAACCCTGCCCCCAGTTCCAGCTTTTATAGGGGCAGCCAGCTCCCCCTGCTGGCCTGGGACAGGAGGTGCTGTATGCTAATTGTCCCTAACCAGTGGACCTCCCTCCTGCTCTCAGACACAGATTATTGTTTGTGGCATCCAGGCCTGGGGTGACACATTCTCCCCTAGTAAAATTTAGTACTTCGGACTAAACAGGAACCACAAATACAGGGTATAAATGACAACATAACATATACACAAGTATATTTTGTCCTTGAGGTCACAGCGCTTCCGTGACCGGGTGTCCATGTCACCCAACAAGGTGAAGTTTTCCACGGTGTGGGGACCTGTTTCCATAAACCCCAAGTTCCTGGCCTTGGGCGTGGCGACAAGGCTGAGCTCTCTACTTTGGGCCACAAGGAGGCCACACCGGACAGATTTTTCTTCCGTGGCCATCTTCGAAAGAGGGCACCAAGTGCAACTATCTACAAGACAGTTCCGGTTATTCAGCGTCCATAACCTGTTAGTCCATGAACTAGAAAGACTGGAAAAACATAATTAGCAACCAGGCAACAAACATAAAACATTTACAATATACAGCATTTAGATCTTCCAGCGAGCTGGTATTTGCCCCCTAGTGCTCCGGGTTGACCTGCGTAACCCACTGTCTGGTGGTGGTCTAACCTGACTTTCCCCACTAGCATTCAGGGTACAGCTTCTAGCTGGGTTTACAGGCAGTGCAGGCAGCTATCTGCGGGTCCTTTGGCTTACCGCAGGTATGGCAGGCTCACTGTCAGCAGAGGGTTGACTCTCTTGGGCTGCTGGCATGGGTTCTTCTGCCTCTAGGGCTGCTTGGTCTTCTAATTCCTCCTGCTCTCCTGTAGGTTCCTGCTGGGTTGGTTGAAGGAAGTGTAGGACGGGTACCACTATTGCATCATTTATCCGAGTCCAGGACCGGGGGAACTCTCCAAGAACTGTGCTGATCATTTCTTTCTTGTCTTCTGCGGGTTCAAGGTCATCTTGATCTTCTCCTGCACTCTGTAGTTGCTTGGGGCACCTTTTTAGGTGGTCTCTGGAGACGGTGCTAGTGGTTTCTCCTCCATCCTTGGTAATTACACATACCTTCGGGTTGTTGTGGTTGGACTGCAGTACTGTGTACGGGTCGCTCTCCCACTGGTCATCTAGCTTGTGAAGCCTTCTCTTCCGCTTCAGGACCTGCTCACCAGGTTCCAGGGGACCAGCAGGGGCGTGTTGGTTGAAGAGCCTCTCTTGCTTTTCTCTCGCTTGAGCCAGACTCCTCTCCACACTCTCCTGTACCTTCTTGTACTGTAGCCGCCGTTCCGTATCCCAGTCCGCGTCTGGGGAGGTGTCCTCGGGGGTCAGGACTCCCATCTCCAGGTCTATCGGCAGCTTACCTGGTCTTGCCCTCATCAGGTAAGCCGGGGTGCAATTTGTAGCATTCACCAGGATATGGTTGTATAAGTCTATCAGGTCTGGCAGCTTCTCCGGCCACAGGCTGCGTTCTTCCAGGGGCAACGTTTTGAGGAGATCAATGACGATATTATTCATTTTCTCACATAGCCCGTTGGTTTGTGGGTGGTAAGACGTTGTCCGAATCTTCTTACAGCCGTAGAGGTTGCAGAACTCCTGGAAGATTTCAGCCTCAAACCCTGGACCTTGATCTGTCAAGACCTGTTCCGGATACCCGTGTGGACGGCAGAAGTGTTGTTGGAAGGCTCTGGCCGCTGTTTGGGCTGTCAAGTCTTTAACAGGAACCACCACCAGGAACCGGGAATAGTGGTCCACTATTGTCAGGGCATAGACGTAGCCCAACCGGCTTGGAGCCAGTTTCACATGGTCCAGAGCTACCAGCTCAAGAGGCTGCCTGGTGATGATGGGCATCAAGGGCATCTTCTGGCTGGTACCGTCCTTCCTTCTGAGGTTACATGGGCCGCAGTCCCTGCACCACTTCTCTATGGCCCCTCTCATTCCAACCCAGTAGAACCGCTCTCTCAGTAGGAACTCCAGTTTCTTCCACCCGAAGTGTCCCGCTCTGTCATGGTAGGCCTCCAGGACCATTGCTGCATCTCGTCTCGGGACCACTACCTGCCAGGTCAGCTCGTGCGTCCGGTGGTTGACAAGCCTTCTGCACAGCTTACCTTCGTAGAGGAATAGCCTGCTTTTCTCCTTCCATAACTGCTTGGCTTCCTCTGGAGCGTCCGAGCCAGGGCTAGCGTCTGCCTGGGTCAACAGGTCTTTCACCAGGCGAATTGCAGGGTCACTATCTTGCGTTTCAGCCCAGCCGTGGTGAGGTAAGGGATTGAACATGACAGTGGTCAAGTCTTTGTCTCTTACACGGTGGGAGTACTGAGTGGCCCCGTACCGGTGGAATGCAGGGAGCTCTATTTCCTCCAACTCGTCTGGATCTTCTCCCTCATCAGGCAAGTGGGGAATTCTCGATAGGGCATCTGCATTGGCATTGTCTCGGCCTGCCCGGTACTTGATGGTGAAGTCATAGTTTGCTAGCCGGGCCATCCACCGCTGCTCTAGGGCACCAAGTCTCGCATTGTCCAGATGTGTCTACGGATTGTTGTCCGTGTACACAGTGAACTTCACAGAGGCCAGGTAATGCTTGAAACGTTCTGTTACGTCCCACACCACTGCCAAGGACTCCAGCTTAAAGGAGCTGTAATTCTCCGGGTTTCTCTCGGTGGGCCTCAGCTTCCGGCTGGCGTACGCGATCACCCTTTCTCTGCCCTGTTGGTTCTGTGACAGTACGGCTCCCAGCCCCACATTACTGGCGTCTGTGTGGAGGATAAAAGGCTGGCCATAATCAGGGTAGGCCAGGATCTCATCCCCCGTGAGGGCCATCTTCAGCTGGCGGAAGGACTCCTCTTCCGGCTTGTCTCACTTGAAGGGTGGCTTTTGGCTTCTGGTCTTAGATTGTCCTATAAGGAGGTCCTGCATAGGGGCTGCCATCTTGGTGAACCTGGGGATGAACCTTTGGTAGTAGCCTACCAACCCGAGGAACTGCCTCACTTCTTTTATGTTAGAGGGGCTTGGCCAGTTCTTTATTGCCGTGATTTTGTCAGGGTCGGGGGCTACTCCTTCTGCACTCACCACATGTCCCAGGTACTGTACCTTCGGCTTTAACAGATGGCACTTGGAGGGTTTCACTTTCATGCCAAAGCCTGCCAGGGCATCGAACACCTCGGCCAGGTGCTTTAGATGGTCCTCGTAAGTCTTCGAATAGACAATCACGTCGTCCAGGTAAAGTAGGACCGTCTCAAAGTTTCGGTGCCCTAGACAGCATTCCATCAGCCTCTGGAAGGTCCCGGGTGCGTTGCAGAGCCCGAACGGCATATAGTTGAATTCACTTAATCCCATCGGGGTGGTGAAGGCGGTCTTCTCCTTATCAGCCTCTGCCACAGGAACCTGCCAGTACCCACTAGTAAGGTCCAAAGTAGAGAAGAAATTAGCTGATTTTAGTGCGACCAAAGACTCCTCTATTCTAGGCAACGGGTATGCGTCTTTATGGGTGATACGATTGACTTCTCTATAGTCCACGCACATTCTCATAGTACAGTCTTTCTTTTTAACCAGAACCAAGGGGGCTGCCCAGGGGCTACAACTGTCTCTAATGACCCCGGCTTCCTTCATTTCTCTCAGCATGCCCTTTGCGTTCTGATAGTGTGCGGGGTGGTACAGATCTGTATCTTTCTTTTATTGGTGGGTGGCTCCCCATGGGGATGTGGTGTTCTACCCCTTTCACTCTGCCGAAGTCTAGCGGGTGCTTACTAAAGATTCTCTCGTACTCTTGAACCACCCGGTAGACTCCTTGTTTTTGGTGCAAGGGAGTGGAGTCAGCACCCACGTGGAGTTTCTGGCACCAGTCCTCCTTGGGTTTCTGGGAACCATTACCCTCTGCTTGGGGAGATGGAGGCAAGGGTTCCATGGCCCTGACAGCATTGTGTTCAACAGTATACAATTTGGCTAGTGTAGCGTACCAAGGCAAGTGTACTTCCCTTTCCCCAATGTTTAAGATCCAGACGGGCACCCTTCCATGGCGGACATCGACCACCCCCTGGGCTGTCAAAATGGTGGGCCTGCTGTCTGAGTACACGGGTTCTACCATGGCTTGGTAGTCTCTCCCTCTTAACCCGATTGCATTCCGACACCAGATCATTTCACTTTTGGGGGGCATGGCAATGGGGAACGGGTCGCTCATCCATTCCTCACGCTACCGATCTCACCACCAGACAGTTCTACCTGTTGCCATCTCATCAGGGCTCTTATCTCCTTCTGGAGGACCCTCTGCTGGCTGGAGCTCACATTCATCGCCACCTGCTGCAAAATTACAATTGCTTCTGAAAGACAATTTTCAATCACATTAGTACCCAAGGTTATTTTAGGGTGACTTTCTCGACGGTCAATGTCCACAATGATCACTCCCTGTGCCGGCAGTTCAACTTTACCAATCTTAATGGTCATCTCTCTGAACCCCACCTGCGGCACGGGTTGACCATTGCTGGCGATGATGCTCAAGTCATCATCTGGATAACGAGTTATATCAGTGTCACTCCAGTACTGCTTGAAAAGTACATATTGGATGGTAGTCACTTGGGACCCGGTGTCCAGCAGTGCACTCATGGGGATACCGTCCAGCACTACGGGTAAAACCGGGCGTTCCCCTACCTACTTACCACGCCAATTAGATGGGCCTGATGACCTTATACCTGGGGGTTGGCCCTTTGCCCCAGGTCGGACCCATTTAAAGTACAGTACCTGGCTACGTGTCCCGGCTGGCTGCAACGGCGGCAAATCGGCTGTCCATCCTCAGTGTAATGATCGGCGGGCCTCCCTCTGAACGACGGGATCCTCCTCCGTCGACGCCACGGGACATCCTCCGGACTGGAAGCCAGCTTGATTGGTCCTGACGGGTCCATCTGTAACGACTGTACGGTCCTGGACAATGCAGCAACACTCTTTGTTAGTTCTTGGACCTGATGGTGCAGGTTTGCAGGCGGGGATGGATTTAGGGCCTGCGCATCAGCCCCCACAAGGTCTGCGGGATAGGGTGCCGCCCCCTGGTGGTAAGGGATGGCAGGGCGCCGGGAAGCTACAGCGCCACCCGGTGCAGGTTCTCGGAGCACCCGGATGGCCCTATCGTTGAACTGTGCAAAAGTCAAATCGGGGTTCTGTAGGGCCATGAGGCGCAGCTGGGTTCTGTGGGCGCTGGACAGCAGACCTTCTATGAACTGGTCAGTCAATAGTTTATCTGTATCCTGCACGCTGCCAGGGTCAGCTTGCTTAATTGCCCCCAAGGCTTCCTGTAAATTTAGGGCATAATCTCGGATGCTATCTTGAGCTCGCTGCTTACATCCATAGAACCGCATTTTGATTTCTGCTGAGGTACGGGTATCAAAGGTGTCCCGTAGACGGGTCAGAACCCCCCTTACAGTCCTTTTCTCCTCAGCTGTCCAAGACTTTACCTCCCGCTGGGCCGCACCAGTTAACT
This sequence comes from Phyllobates terribilis, assembly GCF_046119375.1. Lineage (NCBI taxonomy): Eukaryota > Metazoa > Chordata > Amphibia > Anura > Dendrobatidae > Phyllobates > Phyllobates terribilis. Next base: position 1,417,900 of record NW_027363189.1, read on the forward strand.
GCCCTATCAGTATGCTTACCTTCTGTTCTTCTGTCAGGGGATAAACTTTGAACAGGCTATACAGCCTTTCTTTAAAGTCACCCAAGGTATGCGACTCGCCAGCATACTGGGCATCCAGGCCGCTCCGGGGATATAGGCAGGGGTGGATTAAGAGTAGCAAGGGCCCCGGGCAGTTTAGAAGGCGCGGGCCCCCTCCACACACCTGATTTATCACGTGACATGTCACATGATCCCCTGTGATAGATCATGTGATAGTTCATGGGAAATTAATTTGGCATAATATTAATTGTGCTGCCTCATCTGAGAGCAGCACAATATTGGGGCAGATACCCTGATTCCAGCGATGTGTCACTTTTTCAGCTGCTTGTTGCCATTTTGAGAAAATCACAGTTTTATCTGCTGCAGATCTAGCAGCTCTCTGAATGCTGCGCTCTGTATAGCCCCACCCACACCACTGATTGGCAGCTTTCTGCCCATGCTCAGTGTACACAGAAATCTACTGATCAGTGATGGGGGTGGGGTCCTACAGAACTTACTAGTCATCTAGTGATAATTACCTTCTGACAAATCAATGATTTTATCAAAACAACACTAAACAGCCCAGTAAGTGACACATTACTGGAATCAGTGCCTCTAACCCTACATTATGCTGCTCTCAGATTAGGTGGCAAAAACCTGATGACAGATTCCCTTTAAAAGAGCTGTAAAGACAAAAAAGTTTGTATTAAAAAAATACAAGCCATTTGTTAAATTAACTTTTTTTCATTGTTAATTCACATTAGACTGTATCTTCAACACTTTTGTCAGCAGGTCTTATTACAGACTCTGAATAGGGCAGCTCTCTCCCTCTCCCTCAGCAGAAAGTCACAGCATGGTTAAAAAACTGGATCTTTTATGATTTTCTCATAATAAATAAAAAGGACATGCAAGTCCTCCAAACTATTTTTCGTTTCTCTATAGGGGAGGTCCTAAATCTTTCTTGCTCTTTAGTTGATCACATGTCAAAAATGCAAAGCATTTACTATGAACTCGCCTAAAAAAATATACACTTGGAGAGTAATATCATCATCTGCATGTAAATATTCCTTGACTCTAAGGGCTCGCTCACACTGTCGTATAACACGGCCGAATGCTATGTGATGTTTTATCGGATAGGACTCGGCTCTATGTTATACTATGGGACAGTGCGATTATTGGCATGAGAAAATAATCTCATTCGATATTCGGACCATGTGCACCCATACAAGTCTATGGGTGCACGTAAAACATTGGACTGCACTCGGATGTCATCCAAGTGCAGTCCGATGAACACTCACAGAGACTATGGAGAAAGTAAGTTCTCCATCTTCTCCATATCTGTGCTGCGAGAGAATCGGATCACACTCAGTTGAAGCTCTGACAGAGTTTGAGCCGAGTGTCATTAGCTTAATTGGCCCTATTCTCTTGCATGAGAGAATATATGGCTTAGTGAGTGGACCCTAAAACTGAATAGTAGTGACGGACAGGCACCTCACAAGCGGGATCCATGTAGCTCTCAGATGTCATGTAGGTAGGGCTTCATTCCATGGGGTAGAGCTTAATTTCAAGGTATATAAAAAAATGGACTTCAAATAAAAATTAAATAAACACAAAAAGCACTAATTGAATTATTTTTTTCATATTTATGTTTGCAGCCCCTTTAAAAACCCTTTGAGGACCAAGGCACATATATGTCCCATAGTTTTAAACTGGAAAAAAAATTGATTGAATAAAATTTAAGGTCCTCAAAGGTTTAAGTAGGTCATAAATTCATATGAATACTTGTTCATACAATTGCACATGCCAAAAGATGAAGAAGAACAGAATCAAAAATATGACATTAAGTGGAGCACTTACAGGTATTCAAGGTGAAAGAGACCAGCAAAGGCATCGTCTCGAATGACAGTAAATGAGTTAGAATTCAGCAAGCTGAAAATGAAGACAGCAGGTTAGAAGCGAACCAGACTTTATGGTGCTCAGAATTAGTCAAGCAGAATTTATTGACTGCTCTTGCAAAACACTGAGACTCCCGCTGTGTATAGATGGCTCCGTGCGGCCTCCCGCTGTGTATAGATGGCGCCGTGCGACCTCCCACTGTGTATAGATGGCGCCGTGCGGCCTCCCGCTGTGTATAGATGGCACCGTATAGATGGCTACGTGCGGCCTCCTGCTGAGTATACGTGTATAGCTGGCTACGGTCGGCCTCCTGCTGAGTATAGATGCCGCACGGCGCTCCCCCCAGAGACAGCAGGAGGCCGCACAGCGCCATCTATACTCAGCGGGAGACCGCACGTAGCGATCTATACACAGCAGGAGGCCGCACGGCGACATCTATACTCAGCGGGGGGCCGCACGTAGCCATCTATACACAGCGGGGGGCGCACGTAGCCATCTATACACAGCGGGGGGGCGCACGGCGCCGTCTATAAACAGCGAGGGGCCGCACGTAGCCATCTATACACAGCGGGAGGCTGCACGGAGCCCCCCCAGAGACATCAGGAGGCCGCACGGCGCCAACTATACTCAGCAGGAGGCCGCATGCAGTCATACACACACACAAACATATACAGACACGCATAAACACATTTGAAACACAAAAATACATACAAACAGGCATCACACAATGACATCTGCCCACACAGACACACACACACACAAACAGACAGACATCACACACACACACACCTGCCCACACACACACCTGCCCACACACACACACCTGCCCACATACACATCTGTGTGTGTGTATGTATAGTGTGTGTGTGTGTGTGTATAATGTGTGTGTATGTATACTGTGTGTGTATGTATAGTGTGTGTGTGTGTGTGTATATAATTTGTGTGTGTGTATTTTTTTTTTAAGTTAAAAACAAGTAAAATGCTTGTGGCATCAATATCAAGACTCCAGATATAAGGGCCTATTCACACTGAATTTTGCAATGCATTCATCTCCTCTTTCCAGGCTTCTATCTAAATCCCTGAAAAATGGCATTCAGATGTGCCTTGACATAGCCATTGATTTGAACAAAGGCAAACCGAGGCTAAAGTCTGAATCTTTAGGCTCCATTTTCTCTGCTTTCAGATGTCTCATTTCAGACAGCACAATCCTGAATTTCAGGGATTCAGTTGTAAGCCTTGTGTAAAGACCTGAATGCAGCGCTGAATGTAGTGTGAATAGGTCCTTACATCCTACACCACCTCAGGGGATTGTTGTTATGGAGTATTGCCCCTGGGTGGCCGCAGTTATGACCACCACCAGGGCTCGCGGTCACCCACCCTAACTTTGGTATTCTGGGGAGCTGGTATAATGAATATCTGAGAAGAGCCCTAGAGAAGCAAGAACATTGGACAACCAAGAGGTGGTGGCCTCAAGTCAGGTGTAGTGTTCAACAGGGCAAGACTTTCTAACCTGCCCACACACACACACACACACACATATACACACACACACCTGCCCACACAGACACACACACACACCTGCCCACACAGACACACACACACCTGCCCACACACACACACCTGCCCACACACACATCTGCCCACACAGACACACACACACACCTGCCCACACACACACACACCTGCCCACACACAAACACACCTGCCCACACACAAACACACCTGCCCACACACACACACCTGCCCACACATACACACCTGTCCACACACACACACACCAACACCTGCCCACACACACACACACCTGCCCACACACACACACCTGCCCACACACACACACACCTGCCCACACACACACACACACCTGCCCACACACACATCTGCCCACACAGACACCTGCCCGCAAACACACACACACACACCTATATACACACACCTGCCCACACACACACCTGCCCACACACACACACACACCTGCCCACACACACACACACACCTGCCCACACAGACACCTGCCCACACACACACACACACATATACACACACACACACCTGCCCACACAGACACACACACATATACACACACACACATATACACACACACACACACCTGCCCACACAGACACCTGCCCCCACAGACACCTGCCCACAAACACACACACACCTGCCCACACACACATCTGCTCACACACACACACACTCACCATCCCCCGGCTCAATTCCTCCTGCCTGCTCTCTCTCTTTTCCGGTGCAGCACTGCAGGCCGGGGCGCTCTGTGTGACGTCACAGCTAGGAGACACAGCCGCGCACAGGGCCATGTCTCCTAGCAGTGACGCGGCCGGGCCAGCACAGGGAAGTTAACTGCTGCAGTGCTGGCCCGGCCGATGAAGAAGTAGCGGTGGCCGCTGCTGGGGGAGCAGTCCAGGCCCCCCCCTCCCGCCACTGCTACCGCTATGTGCCGCGGCGGCCCGCACATATAATGAGGGCAATCCGGCATTAGACACCCCGCCTGGAGCCGCGGACCCCCTGCAGGCTCGGGGCCCTGGGCGGTCGCCCGGATTGCCCTCATTATAATCCGCCTATGGATATAGGGCATGGAAAACGGCATCACAGCTGCAGCGGCTACGCTGGTGGTAGAGGGTCCCTCCGCGTCCGACATCTTCCTCCCTCCTAATTAACCGTGGCCTACCTTCTGGCGATCCTCTTCTGTAGGCCGCGGCTTCCCTCGCGATGCTCTGGGAGAGGACCTTGCGTTGCTCGGTGATGACGTCGGCATCCGCTGGATCTCCATCCAGGACCTTGAGCAGCGTCTCAGCGTAGGGCGGGGCTTCAGGTCTCACGCGTTTTTGGACGTCCACGCCCCTCTTCTTCCCGCGCGTCGTCCCGAAGATGGCGCCCGATGGCGGGAAACGGCTCCGATTGGCGGGAAATGGCCCCAAATGGCGGGAAACTTCACTCAGATATGTATAGAGTCTTTTCCAGGCACGCAATACCCGTTTGTGGCGGGTTGGTCACAATTCTGCCGACTACGCCAAAGCTGACTCCCCCCCTGGGCCGTGGGGTACCCGGAACCGGGCCTTCTAGTGTACGGTGCTGATGGGGGTAGTAGTGGCAACCCGATCCCGTGGCTCAGGGTGGTCAGACCAAATGGTGGCAGTCTATTTATCAGTGTTTTGAATGTCCGACTACGCCACCCGTGGATTGCGGTTGGAGATAACCGCCGCTGCAAGGCAGACCGCTGAGGCTGGTGTTGGTGTGCAGCACAGGGGTAGGATAACTCCCCATGGGAAGAGTGTAGCCTCAGGGCAGTGTAGGTGGATGTTGGGGGTGATAGTGCAGGCCGCAATAGTAAGAGTTCAGAGTCTGCTTCAAACAGTTCAGGGTCTTTATTGTAGATATTATTAATGGCCCAACAGTACCGGTTAGGAATGGGCCTGGGTGTCTGAGAGCAATCGGGCGAGCCCCACTGGTCAGGGTGAGTGTGTAGGCCTACCGTTCTCTCTATGCTCTTTCTGACTATCCCCCTTTTCGTGGTGTAATAGCCCACGTCCCTGAGCTGGCCGTGTACTTCTCTCCTGTATGGCTTGCGACTCAGGCCTTGGGTACCTGTTGCTTGCTCCTCGATGTACTGGTCCCTCTGTGTGGCGGAGCCTCCAGGCTTCTTAGGCCAAGGGACCTGAAATCCCTCGCAGCTTGATTCTCTGCTGCTGGGCTTGTAACCCTGACAGCCTCGGACCCCAATGTCCAGTAGATTGGTTCTCTGCCAGGACCGGCTCTCGTCGCCTCTGTCCCTGGCTTGCAGTTTCTCCTCTGCCTCACGGACTCCTCAGCTACAGCTGAACTGTCCCTCCTTCTCTGGGACTAGTCTCACTCCTGAGCTAGGTCTTCCAGTTCTCTCTAACCCTGCCCCCAGTTCCAGCTTTTATAGGGGCAGCCAGCTCCCCCTGCTGGCCTGGGACAGGAGGTGCTGTATGCTAATTGTCCCTAACCAGGGGACCTCCCTCCTGCTTTCAGAAACAGATTATTGTTTGTGGCATCCAGGCCTGGGGTGACACACACACACTGCTCTATATTTAGTATGATGCCCCCACTCCTCCATATATATAGCATGATAGTCCCACTGCTCCATATATAGGTGCATCTCACTAAATTAGAATATCATCAAAAAGTTAATTTATTTCAGTTCTTCAATACAAAAAGCTGTCTTTCAGCTCATCTGCATTGTTGGGTCTGGTGTCTCTCATCTTCCTCTTGACAATACCCCATAGATTCTCTATAATAGATTCTCTATGGGGTTAAGGTCAGGCGAGTTTGCTGCCAATCAAGCACAGTGATACTGTTGTGTGTAAACCAGGTATTGGTACTTTTGGCCGTGTGGACAGGGGCCAAGTCCTGCTGGAGAATGACATTTCTATCTCCAAAAAGCTTGTCGGCAGAGGGAAGCATGAAGTGCTGTAAAATGTCCTGGTAGCCGGCTGTGCTGACTTTGGTCTTGATAAAACACAGTGGACCTACACCAGCAGATGACATGGCCTCCCAAACCATCACTGATTGTGGAGCCTTCACACTAGACCTCAAGCAGCTTGGATTGTGGACTCTCCACTCTTCCTCCAGACTCTGGGACTTTGATTTCCAAATGAAAATTGGAACTCTAGGACCTTGTGGAGTGTGTCAATGACTGCCTTCTGGACATCTGTCAAGTCAGCAGTCTTCCTCATGATTGTGGAGCATACTGAAACAATATTGAAGAAATGGAATAAATTAACTTTTTGAAGATATTCTAATTTAGTGAGATGCGCCTGTATATACTATGATGGTCCCAGTGCCCCACATACATATAGTATAATGGCCCCACTACTCCATATGTAGTATGATGGACCCACTACTCCAGATATATAGTAGGATGGCTCCACTGCCCGATCATTTAAAAAAATATCTCACTTAATCCTGATTCCCTACATCACGGCCTCTGTCTCCTCTTCCATGGCGGGACAGCAGAGCAGAGCGATGCAATGATGTCACCGAGCCACCTGCGTGAGGATGCTGACATCTCGTTAACCGCAGGCCTATGGCGATCTGTGGCATATGAAAGAGATAGTGATAGGGCAGGGAGCTTGTGTCCCACTGCTTTATCATGCGACGCCTCTGCATAAGAGATATTAGGGCTACATTAGCTACGTCACAGAAGACACTGGAGCTGGAGTATATAGAATAGGAGACACTGGGGCTGGCGTATATTCATCACAGGATACATTGGGGCTAGAGCATATACATCACAGAAGAAGCTGGAGTATATAGAATAGGAGACACTGGGGCTGGAGTATATAGAATAGGAGACACTGGGGCTGGCGTATATTCATCACAGGATACATTGGGGCTAGAGCATATACATCACAGAAGAAGCTGGAGTATATAGAATAGGAGACACTGGGGCTGGAGTATATAGAATAGGAGACACTGGGGCTGGCGTATATTCATCACAGGATACATTGGGGCTAGAGCATATACATCACAGAAGAAGCTGGAGTATATAGAATAGGAGACACTGGGGCTGGAGTATATAGAATAGGAGACACTGGGGCTGGCGCATATACAGTTCTGCTCAAAAGTTTACATACCCCGGCAGAATTTTTCCTTTCTTGGCCTTGTTTCAGAAAAAATGAATGATAACAAAAACACTTTTTCTCCACTCATGGTTATTGGTTGGGTGAAGCCATTTACTGTCACATTTCTGTGTTTTCTCTTTTTAAATCTTAATGACAACTAGTGATGAGCGAGCATGCTCGCTACTGCTCGGTGCTCGCCCGAGTATCTCACTGCTCGAGATGCTCTGCGCTCACCGAGTATTTCCGGGTTGGTCGGGCGGGAAGTCGGGACCCATCCCTGCATGTTTGGTGCTCTTTACAGAGCCAATGAACATGCAGGGATTGCCTGCCATGCACTGTAATGCCATAGCCATGTTGGTTGTGGGCATTACAGTGATTGGCTGGCCGCACAGCGTCATCAGGTCTATATCTGACCTGGCGCCGCCATGCTCATCACAGTCACTCTGGATCAGACAGTGTAGGGAGAGCTGATGCTGCGTTAGGGAGAGATTTGATCGTGCATTAGGTAGTGTAGTGAGAAAAACCGCACATTACACATATACATCTCAACAAACAGTCCTTCTGAGGACTAATCCATCTGCAGATATATCAGGCAGGCAGTGTAAATAGGCAGGCAGGCAGTGTATATAGCAGACTGCAGTGCATATAGCACAAGAGGCTCCATTCCAAATCTGCCTTCTGCTGCTGTTAGATATTTCTATACAAAGGCCCAGGTCTCAGGGGCGAGGAATACTTTTCTTTGGATCTTAATCCTCATTATTTGCTTATAAAGCAATCCAGAGAACAACGTTTTTCTGCACCATTTGCTTGTTGGCACTGCAGAATACAGCCAGGTCCTTTCCATATTAGAGCGCTAGAAATCCAGCTATTTAAAACTGTGTTTTCTCCGTCACACAGATCACATATACGTTGTCAGAAAATACTGCCATTTCTGGCCTCCATTTTTTCAGTGTGTCAGTGAAGCAATTCACAGCAGTTTGCTGTTCACACTACTTACCTACAGGCCAGGTATTTAAAACTCTGTTTTCTCCATCACACCGATCACATATAACTTCGCTTCAAACTCAATCATTTGTAGTGAGCGTGGAAGATACTATCCTCCATTTAAAATGGGCAAGGCACGTGGCAAGGGACGGGGAACTGGACGTGATGGTAATGGTGCATGCAGAGGCCGAGTACAAGGCCGTGGGCAAGCCGAAATTGTGCCACAACAAACACCCACATCTTCTCGCCTGACCTTCCTGTCCCAATTTCTAGGGGACCGCAGCACACCACTATTGAACCCAGATCAGTGTCAAAAGGTTGTTGGTTGGATAGCGGATAATGCTTCCAGTCACTTAGCCACCACCACCACCACCACCCTGTCTTCCACACGGTCAAGTCTCAGTAGCCATGAGTCTGGACCTCATATTCCTCACCCTGATCCTCCTTCCTCCCACCATGCCGAGTACCCAGAGACAATTGATCCCACACTTGGACAATCTGAAGAGCTGTTCACTTTTCCATTTATAGATTCGGGCCTCTCGCCCGGTCCACTTGAAGCGGGGCAAGAGGAGATCACGTGTAGCGATGCCCAAATATTTGAGCAGCCACGGTCACACGAAGGCGACGGTGGGAAACTGTCATAAGAGGTGGACGATGATGAGACACAATTGACAGAAAGTCAGGAATAGTACCAGGGTGCAGAAGTGGGAGACGAGGTGGTGGATGATATAGTAACTGACCCAACCTGGCAGGAGGACATGCAGAGCAAGGACAGCAGCACACAGGGGGAGGGAGGCAGAGCACCCCAACAGGCAGGAAGAAGCAGTGTGGTGGCCGCAGACAGAAGGCAGGCTACCATTTCCCGTAACACCAACATGAAGGAAGTTGCCACTACAACTGTTAGGTCTTCCCGAGTCTGGTTGTTTTTTAAAGACTCTGCCGATAACTCCAAAAAGGCCATTTGCATCACGAGCCAGACCAGCATCAGCAGGGGTGGCAAAACGACCAGCCTGACCACCACCAGCATGATGAGGCACATGGCAGCAAAGCACTCGACTTTGTGGGCCGAACACCAGGGTCCAGGAACAGTGTCTACAGGTGGCACCATTGCTTCTTCTGCTGTTGTGCATGCAAGTCAATCCCCTGTCCATAGTACAAAGATGCCTCCTGCCCTGCTCCTGTCATTGCACACTCTCAAGTAGCAGCATCAGGAAGCACGTCCATGTCCTTGTCCCAGCGCAGCGTTCAGTTGTTCATACTCCAGTCCTTGGAATGCAAGCGCAAATATGCAGCCAACGTCCCACAGGCCACACTACTAAATTCTCACAATTCACGACTGCTTGGCTCGAAATGTTGCCTTTTAGGCTTGTGGAAACAGAAGCATTCCGCAACCTGATGGCGGCGGCCGTCCCTCGGTACTCTGTCCCCAGCCGCCACTATTTCTCCCAGTGTGCCGTCCCCACATTACACAAGCAAGTGTCCCAAAACATTAGCCGTGCCCTCAACAACGCAGTTACCGGTAAAGTCCACCTAAACACGGACACGTGGACAAGTGCTTGTGGGCAGGGACGGTACATCTCGCTGATGGCACACTGGGTTAACATAGCGGAAGCCGGGACCCAGTCGGACCTTGGGACGGAACACGTCCTCCCGACGCCAAGGATTGCAGGCCCTAGGTCAATCAGGGTTGCCCCCACGGTCTACAGCTCCTGAACCTCATGCTCCTCAGCCTGCTCCTCCTCCTCAGCCTCCATCTCCGAAATGACCACATCAGTCACAAGCTGGAAGCACTGCAGCACTGCCTCGGCCAAGCGGCAACAGGCTGTGCTGAAGCTAATATGCTTAGGTGAAAAAACACACAATGCTGAAGAGTTATGGACAGCTCTGAAAGAGCAGGCAGATCTGTGGCTCAAACCGCTGAACCTACAGCCAGGCATGGTCGCGTGTGACAATGGCTGGAACCTGGTGGCGGCTCAGAGGCGAGGCGAGCTCACACACGTACCATGCCTGGCCCATGTGCTTAACCTCGTGGTTCAGCGGTTACTCAAATCCTACCCGGAGCTGCCGGATCTGCTTGTTAAAGTATGCCGCCTGTGTGCCCATTTTAGAAAGTCAGCTACAGCTTCCGCTGCCCTTGCAGTGTTTCAGCAGCGTTTGCAGCTTCTGGCTCACAGACTGGTGTGTGATGTCCCCACACGTTGGAACTCTACATTGCAGATGTTGGGAAGGATTTGTGAGCAGAAGAGGGCAGTTGTTGAGTACCAGCATCAAAAAGGCTATCGGTATTCAGTTCAGACTCCACACATAAGACCTCAGTAGTGGACGTGGATGTCAGACATATGTACCATCCTCCAAAACTTTGAGGACTCCACCAAGATGGTGAGCGGCGATGACGCCATAATTAGCGTCACCATCCCGCTTCTCTGTCTTCTGAAACGCTCTCTGCTCACAATCAAAGATGATGCATTGCAGGCGAAGCATGATAAGATGGAGCAATTAACCATACAGGGTGATTACACACAGCCAAGCCTCATCTCATCCCAACGTGGATTGGGTGACAATGAGGAAGAGGAGGAGGAGGAAGGACAGGAACTAGTTTCATGCACTATAGACGGTGCTATCTGCACAGCTGTCATACCGTCTGTTCAGCGTGGATGGCCAGAGGACAGAGAGGAGGAGGAGGAGAGCATGGTCAGTCATCCTCTTGGTGAGGACACGGAAGTCTTGCCTGTTAGTAGTCTGGCACGCATGGCTGAGTTTATGTTATGCTGCCTTTCCCATGACCCTCGCATTCTCAAAATTTTAGGTCATTACTGGTTGGTGACACTTCTAGACCCACTCTACAAGGAGAACTTTATATCTCTTATTCCTGAGGCGGACAGGTGTACAAAAATGAGGCAGTACCAGAAGGCCCTTGTTGCGGACCTATTAAAAAAATTCCCATCTGAAAACGCTGGAGGCAGAGGGCACACTTCGTTCGACAACCAAGGAGTACAGGCGAGAGAGACACAACTTCAATCCAGCAGAGGCAGGGGAACACTGTCAAAGTTCTGGGAGAGTTTTCTCAGACCCTCCCATCGCACAGGCCCTGAGGCGCAGGGTACTCTCACAAGGAGTGCAAAGTTTGGGAAGATGCTGAGGGAGTACCTTGCCGTACCGTACCAACGTCCTCCGTGATTCCTCTGTGCCTTATAAATATTGGGTATCCAAGCTAGATATGTGGAATGAACTGGCTCTCTATGCCTTGGAGGTCCTGGCCTACCCTGCCGCCAGCGTTTTATCAGATCGGGTTTTTAGTGCCGCTGGTGGAATTATAACTGATAAGCGCATCCTCCTGTCAACTGAAAATGCTGACAGGCTGACTCTTATAAAAATGAACAAGGGCTGGATTGGGCCAGACTTCTCAACACCACCGAATGATAGCAGCGTAACATAAACTCAAATCCAGTGTCTTTTCTTGGGAGGTGTATTCCCATGCACCTTTTCACACCCACACATGGGTATACGCTTCCTGATTTTGGCTATTTGCTCTTGTCCTCCTCCTTCTCCTCATCCTCCACCACCATATCACCAGGGTGACCGTGGTCCATGATGCAACACCCACATAATTTTTTTTAAGGGTGTTTGACTCGCCCCTGGGCCGTGGGGCACTCGGAGCCGGGCAATAGGGAGACGGTGGGGGTAGTAGTGGCGACCCGGTTCCGTGGCTCAGGGTGGTCAGACCAGTGGTAGTCCTTTAGCCGTCCTAAGTGATGTCCGACTGCGCCACCCGTGGATTGCGGTTATTATGAACCGCCGCTGCAAGGCAGATCGCTGGGGCTGATGATGTATGCAGCTGAGGTAGTGTGACTCCCCACGGGAAGAGTGCAGCCCCAGGGCAGTGTAGTGGATGGTGGGGGTGATGGTGCAGAGAGTCCCAGTGCCGTTAGTGCTGGAGGAGCGAAAGAGTACACAGACAACGTACTGCAGTCCAATGTCTTTTACTCACAGTTCATGTACTCCGGGTCACTTCTGTCAGCAATGACCGCCCGAGCCGTGCTGCGTCCACCAGGTGAGGGGCTCGGTCAACCCCAGGCAGTTCAGGAGCATGACACAGGACCCCTTCAATCCTTTCTCTGGCCTGCCTCACCAGTGACCCACTTTTGTCCAGCTGCCGCAGACTTGTGCGGGTAAATGTGGTTCCCGTTCCCCGCTGTCCTATATGGTGCCTTCCTAGCAGGTTTGATGAGGTGTCGCACCAATAAATGATCACGACCTCCGGTCTTTGGCTGAGGGCTGTTTCTCCTCCACCAACTTGGGATCCGGTACCCTTAATCTGCCTGACCCTTCACCCTGTATTCTCGTTGGTTCTTAGGGTCCCTTCTGCCGTCTTGTTCCTGAGCCCTTCTGTTTCTCTCTTTCTCTTTCTCTTCTGTTCCTTTCTGTTCTTGTTCCTTTCTGTTCTTGTTCCTTTCTGTTCCTGGCCTTCACCCTAGGCCTGCCTCGTGGAGCTGGGCCCAGACTGAGCCACAGCTCCCTGTCAGCCCTCTCTGGCTGAACTCCTTCTCTTACTCCACTCACTGAACTTCTCTTCTTCTCTTCTCTCTGTGCTGGCTGGGCCTCAGAGGCTAGGCCCGCCTACGGAGAAGAGCCCCTTGCAGAGGCCCCCACTCTGTCACTTCTTCTCTCTGACTGAACACTGTTCTAAGATGGTGCCTACCTTTTATACCTCCCTCTAGAACATGAGCCCAGGTGACCAGCAAACAATGGGCTCCTATCTACGCTCAGGAACCAACCCCTATCTGCTCCTACATCACTGGGTATTCCTACCCCCTCCCCACTCCAGCCAGGGACATGGTCTGTCGTGCCTGCATTTCTGTCTAATGGGAGCACCGTTGAGCTGTCCCTCGGAAATGGGGTGAGTGTGCTGTATGCAGCTAACTGAACCCTGGTCCATACTCCATCCTTACCCAGGAGTGGAATATCACACCTCTGGCAGAGGTGCAATACCCCTGTAGCGGTCGAGCCCTCGGGGCGCTACATTTTTATGATGCCCGTAAAAAAATTTTTTATACAGTATGTTCATGTATACCCCCCAGGAGTAAATGTTTGTCAGCCCATACACTTAGTGCATGGCATTACAAGTATAGGAGGCCCGCTCCTTTCTAATGGTAACAATTTTTTATGATGCGCTCCTCCACGTCTCTTCCAAGGGCCATTGAAGTGCCTCCAAATTTTTGGCAGCTCTTGCAGTCACTGCATAGTCCAACACTATGGGAGACTCTCTCCTTTCTAATGGGAATTTGTCATTACTGTGGCCTGGTCTATGTGTCTTTAAATTCTTAGTGGGTTTTTTCCTAAACTTGGTCAGCCGGTGGACTCACTGCATACCCTATAACTGTATAGCAGACCCTCTCCTTTCTAATGGGAACATGTCGTACCTTGTTAATGTGGCCCTGCTCTGTGTGTCCTTAAATTCTTAGTGGGGTTTTTCCTAAAATTTGTCAGCCGTTGGATTCACTGCATACCCTATAACTGTATAGCAGACCCTCTCCTTTCTAACGGGAACATGTCGTACCTTGTTACTGTGGCCATGCTCTTTGTGTCTTTAAATTGTTAGTGTTTTATTCAAAAATTTTGGCCACCCTTGCAGTCACAGCATGGGCATTACCACTATAGAAGACCCGCTCCTTTATAATGGGAACATTTTTTTTACTGAGACCCTCCTCTATGTCTCTTCAAAGGGGTATTAGGTTGCGTCCAAATTTTTGACAACCCTTGCAGTCACTGGATGCGCAATAACAGTATAGGAGACCCACTTGTTAATAATGGGAACAACAAAGCATAGCCCTCTGATGGCTCTCTAACAATAGCTAGGGCCGACTGCTGGCCTTTTAAGAATAGTAAGGGCCATCTGATGTTCCTATAAAAATAGGCTTTATGACTTTCAGAGTCCCTCCATCGTAAATAAAACAGGATGTGTCTGATGACACCACATTGCCAGATTAGGTTGTAAAATGTTAAAATGACTTTTCCCGGTGAATGCATTTGTCATAAAAAATAACATAAAAAAACATAACAATAGGATCTTTCTTTAGTATAAAAAATAGCATCACCAATTTAACCTCAATGTAATCACATTGTTCAGCTCATGCACCTCCTCCTCCATCTCCGAAATGACCACATCAGTCACAAGCTGACAGCACTGCTGCACTGCCTTGGCCAAACAGCAGCAGGCTGTGCTGAAGATAACATGCTTAATGCTTAATTAACAAACCGCCCAGCGCTGCATAGTTGTTGAAAGCTGTAACACAGCAGCTTGATCTGTGGCTCTCACCGCTGAACATACAGCCAGGCATGGTCGTGTGTTACAATGGGCGGAACCTGGTGACGGAGAAATGACAACCGGGGTAAATAAGGTTTCCCTATATGCCAGTCCTTTCACAGAGCTAAAGAATATGGCATGCTGTGAAATACAACTCCCACTGAGAAGCTGTTTCAGATTGAAAAACATTCTGCCCACCAGAGGATTTGTTTCTGAGGGCTAACCTTTCTCACCCGCTCAAGAGCCCCATAGCAGCTGCAAAGTTAGCGCTATCATGAACTCTCCTGAGGTAGAAGCCAAGGCACACCAGAGAATTCTCTGGTGGGACTGTCCAACCCTGTGGGAGAACATACAAATTTCTTGCAGATGTTGTCCTTGCTGGGATTTGAACCCAGGATCCCAGTGCTGCAAGACTTCAGTGCTAACCACTGATCCAATGTGCTGCCGTTCACCCTCTAATATCTAACAGGCTGGAGAAACTTGAACCTACTGCCACTCTATCATCAGCTCCTTTGTGAGAAAATTTATTTTGGCAGCCACTCAGTCTACCAAATAAAATTCCAGAGAAGGAAATTGAGGATGGCTTCGCTGCTGGTACTGGGGGCAGTGCTAATACCATGGTGTTGTACCATAGTTTGCTGGAAATATTCCAGGCTGGTAGGAGGCAAGAAAATTGCCACAGAAAAGTACCAGCAGTAATGTTCAGGCCACATTTCAAGTGCAAGCAGCTTTAGAGGGCTTCCTGGGAGAAATGACACTCAGGGTAGATACGGTTTCCCTCTATGCCAGTCCTTTCACTGAGCTAAATACAACTCTTATCAAAAAAAGTTGTGGACTGGCTCCGTACCGTCCCTGGCCACATTCACCTGTCCACGTGTTTGTGGTTAGGCAGTCCTTCTTAGTAAGTGCACTGGGTAGGGCATGGGTAATGTTGTGGGACCCGTGCTTGTGGAAGGCGAAGGCGATACCGGGAAAAATACTGGCGGCTGGGGACCGAGTATGGACACCCGGCCGCCGCCTGCATGAGGTTGTGAAAAGCTTCCACCTCCACAAGCTTAAAAGGCCATATTTCAAGTGCAAAGAGCTGCCCAGAAATCTGTCAGTTTAGTGTTGCGGCCTGTGGGTGGGTGGGTGGCTGGCTGCATACTTGTGTAGCACCCTGAGGATTCGGCTGCTACAGGGGTATTGCACCTCAGCCAGAGGTGTGATATTCCACTCCCGGGTAAGGAAGGAGTGTGGAACTGAGCTCGGTAGGCTGCATGCACTACACACATCCCATTTCCGGAGGGCAGACCAACGGTACTCCCACTTAGAAATGTGCAGGTACGACCGAGTCTGTCCTTGGCTGGAGTGGGAGGGGGGTGGAATATCCCAAGTAGTGTAGGGGCAGATAGGGGGAGCAGCCTGGGTAAAGTTAGGAGCTCATTGGGTGCTGGTCACCTGAGCTCACACATAGAGGGATATATAAGGTGGGCACCAACTAAGAACAGGGTCAGTTGCAGAGAACAAGTCAGCGAGCAGAGGAGAAGAGAGACCCAGAGTGAGAGAGGAGAAAGAGAAGGAAAGACCCAGAGGGGGAAACAGAAAAGAGGACTCCAAGAACCCAAATTAAATCCCCGGGTGAAGAGTCGGCACAGGGTACCGGATCCCAAACTGGTGGGGGCAGAAGCACACCCTAGCCAGAGACCGGAGGCCGTGGGCAGCATCTGCCACGGCCACCCACCACATCCACCCCGAAGGCATACCACGTGGAGGGTCAGGGAACCCAAGGCCAAGGGCCTCCCAACAGAAGGCCCGAGGGAGCTGGACCTAGGTGGATCACTGGTGGGGACGGCCAGAGGAAAGGACAGAAGGAGAGCTCAGGGTCACGCTCCGGACTTACTTGAGGGTTGGCCGAGTCCAGGACCTGGTGGACGCAGCACGGCTCGGGTGGTCACTAGAAGCTGGAGTGACCGGAACATCAGCAGTGAGTAAATACCCTAAACTGCATAACCCGACTCTGTCTCTGATTGCCGTCTACACTGCACCACCACAACCCCCATCCTCTGCACCTGATCCCCCTGAGGCTATACCCCTCCCGTTGGGGGTTATCCTATCAAGCTGCACCAACACCATCAGCCTCAGCGGACCCTGCTGCAGCGGCGGCCACAGTGACCGCAACACAACGGGTGGCGTAGTCGACAATAAAGAACTTAATAACATCTGTAGGACTGCCACATACAACTGAGTTTGACACCCTGGGCACGGACCGGGTCACAGCCACTCGGAGACTACAACCCCCATCTGATCCGGCTCCGGGTATTCCCCTGAAAGAAAGGAATATGTCCCAGGGGGCGCGTCAACTTTGGCGTAGTCGGCAGGATTACGTGCCCGCAACAACCGGGTACTGCGTGCCTGAAGAAAAGTACAAGTTTACCTCAGAAAGAAGTCTCCTGCCGGTTCCGGAGGGTCCCCGCCATCGGACCCCATCACCAGTCGATTCCCGCCGGTTGTCCGCCATTTCCAGCTTTTTCCCGCCATCTGCAGAGTTTCCCGCCACTGGGAAGCGATTCCCGCCATTTCCGAAAATTTCCCGCCTTGGAAGAGCGGACGCCATTATGGGCGTGCCAGAAGATGGTAAGAGGCCACCTCCCATCGTGGGCCGGGACCGAAAATGGCGCCAAAAGTGGAAACCGCCCCCACCAACAGAGACTGTGATGCTAGAGGTGTCTGTCAGCGTGAAAGAACTGCCCCTGGAGCTGACGGTCACCGAGTTGCCCCGGGACCGCCCTCGAAGTGGGAGGAGACGAAAGAAAAGAACGAAGATGGGTGCCGCCTGGAGCAGTCTGGAGCGAGCGCACCCGGAGGCAAGAAGCCTGGAGAAGAGTAGCGGAGGAGCTTACCCGGAGATGGCGAGAAAGCAGAGCAGCACCGGCCCACTGGCCAGGAGCCTGCTAGAGACTGAGGAAGGAGAGCAGAGCAGCACCGGCCCGCTGGCCAGGAGCCTGCTGGAAGAAGAGCAGAGCAGCACCGACCCGTTGGTCAGGAGCCTGCTGGAAACTACGACCCCACTAGGCCTAGTGGAGGTCCTCGCACAGCTCCCCCGAGACCGGGAGTGTGCACAGACTGCCCTGGAGGGCCTCGCACGGAGGATGGCCCGGGTACAGCGAGAGACATTGGCGGAGTGGAGCCGAGAGATGGCCCAGCAAACCAAGACCCGGAGCACGCCAGCCAAGATGAGGAGACAGACCGCCTCTGAGGATGGCGCGGGAGGACCCAAGGCCGGAGACGGCGTCGAGAAGGGAGCCGAACGCATGGAGGCAGGTAAAGGGGACGTCTATACCCCAAACCGGGAAACCGCTTACCTGCCCCAGCTCCCCGTCGCAGAGCCCGAAAGTCCCCCTGCTGTGCCCGAAAACGCCATGTCACCGATGCAGACTAGGCCCCAACCGGAAGCCGCCGCCGCGACCCCTGTGACGCCATGCGCAACGACCCCGAGCGTGGCAAAACAGGAAGCAACACCAGCCTGGTCGCAGGGCCTAGAATTCCCGGGCGTCGCATCACCAACAGCGCCCCCTACCTCCGCGGAGCCTCCGGCCTGGCCGCAAGGCCAGGTAGCCCAGGGCGCCGCCGTCCTAACGGTGCCCTTCACCTTCCAGGTGCCCCAGGCCTGGCCGCAAGGCCTGGGCAACCCGGGCGCCACCATCACCGCGCCCGCGCCCGTAAAACCAAGGGTGCCGCGTCTGGGAGAGGACTTGTTTGCCCAGCACACGTGGCCGGACGGGCAGCCTTTCATCTGGCCCCAGGAATATTATGAACTGGAGCACCAGAGGAGGGTTGGGGCCATGTGTGCACCCCTGATTCCGGCTCCGAAGCCCGTGATAAGGATCTCGCCCCCGCTTGAAGAGACCCAATTTGAGTGGGACCCCACCGGAGAAGATCTAATGGGGTTCACTCAAGAAACCCGGGCAGCTGCAGCGAAGCGTGCTGAGTGCTGCCGGCAGCAGCTCGAGGAGTTTGCGAGGGAGCGGAGAGAGAGGCGGGTCCGGGAACAACAGGCCCAAATAAGGAGCGCCGAGCAGAAGAGCCGGACCAGGAGGGACCCCCGTGCAGCGCACAGTCCCCGCACCACCGGGACTGTAATCAAGTTCAACATGCAGCACGGGTGGGGCTTCATCCGAGACCACAACACCCCCGGCGACGTCTTTGTCACGCGCAGAGACGTGGAGTCCCATCTGCCGGAGGGGCACAGAGGTCGTGACCTTTATATCGGGGACGAGGTCACCTTTACCCGGCACAAGTGTGCCAAAGGACCCTACGCCCTCCACGTGCATCGCCTGACGGAGGAGGAGTTGCGGTGTGAGGAGGAGGAGCAAGAAGACCCGGACGGGTCTAAAGCAACAGCTGACTACAAGAAAAGAGCAGGAGGACGCCGTCGTTGAGGACGGTAGTGAAGGAGACTGTATATAGTTACCCGTAGGGGTACAAAGAAACTGTTACTGCAAATATAGTCCCCGTTGGGACCAGCTGATGTGAACTGTTCACCCGTTTTACCTTTAATCCCACAGGCTGAGGACTGTGAGCAGCCATTCCTTTCCCTTCCCTTTACCTGGCCGAGGACTGAGAGCGGCCAACTACCCTTGTACATAGTTGCGCTTCCTAAAGCGCCCCCTACTGGTTTTACTGTCAAACCACCTTAAGAAAAGGAACTGTCGCACTTTGCCCGGTCAACAGTTGCCCAGTGACCGGAGGAGGAGGAGAGACGACGAGAATGTTTTATATAAAAAGTTCTATTGATGCTGCTAATTTATATGATGTTTTATATGTTTTATATGTTGATGTTTATGAAAAAAAAAATTGTATGTTTTTGTGGTTTTATCTTTTGCAGCCCGAGGACGTGCTGTGATTTACCAGGGGGGAATGTAGCACCCTGAGGATTCGGCTGCTACAGGGGTATTGCACCTCAGCCAGAGGTGTGATATTCCACTCCCGGGTAAGGAAGGAGTGTGGAACTGAGCTCGGTAGGCTGCATGCACTACACACATCCCATTTCCGGAGGGCAGACCAACGGTACTCCCACTTAGAAATGTGCAGGTACGACCGAGTCTGTCCTTGGCTGGAGTGGGAGGGGGGTGGAATATCCCAAGTAGTGTAGGGGCAGATAGGGGGAGCAGCCTGGGTAAAGTTAGGAGCTCATTGGGTGCTGGTCACCTGAGCTCACACATAGAGGGATATATAAAGTGGGCACCAACTAAGAACAGGGTCAGTTGCAGAGAACAAGTCAGCGAGCAGAGGAGAAGAGAGACCCAGAGTGAGAGAGGAGAAAGAGAAGGAAAGACCCAGAGGGGGAAACAGAAAAGAGGACTCCAAGAACCCAAATTAAATCCCCGGGTGAAGAGTCGGCACAGGGTACCGGATCCCAAACTGGTGGGGGCAGAAGCACACCCTAGCCAGAGACCGGAGGCCGTGGGCAGCATCTGCCACGGCCACCCACCACATCCACCCCGAAGGCATACCACGTGGAGGGTCAGGGAACCCAAGGCCAAGGGCCTCCCAACAGAAGGCCCGAGGGAGCTGGACCTAGGTGGATCACTGGTGGGGACGGCCAGAGGAAAGGACAGAAGGAGAGCTCAGGGTCACGCTCCGGACTTACTTGGGGGTTGGCCGAGTCCAGGACCTGGTGGACGCAGCACGGCTCGGGTGGTCACTAGAAGCTGGAGTGACCGGAACATCAGCAGTGAGTAAATACCCTAAACTGCATAACCCGACTCTGTCTCTGATTGCCGTCTACACTGCACCACCACAACCCCCATCCTCTGCACCTGATCCCCCTGAGGCTATACCCCTCCCGTTGGGGGTTATCCTATCAAGCTGCACCAACACCATCAGCCTCAGCGGACCCTGCTGCAGCGGCGGCCACAGTGACCGCAACACAACGGGTGGCGTAGTCGACAATAAAGAACTTAATAACATCTGTAGGTCTGCCACATACAACTGAGTTTGACACCCTGGGCACGGACCGGGTCACAGCCACTCGGAGACTACAACCCCCATCTGATCCGGCTCCGGGTATTCCCCTGAAAGAAAGGAATATGTCCCAGGGGGCGCGTCACTTGCAATTGCATTCCAAGTAACAGAAAACTAAGCAGATGATGGCCTCTATCATCATCATGGCCTCACCTCGGCACTATGAACTCTCCTGAAGGAGAAGCCAGGGCCCGCCGGAGGAGTCTCTGGTTCTCTGGTGGGCCCGTGCAACCCTGCCGAAAAGCAGCCCTGGCTAAGAAAAGTGTGGGGGAAGGTTCCTGGACACTCTATGGCTGCTTTTTTAATGCGGATCAGCCATGCTTATGCATGTTATTTCTCAAAACGCATTACGGATCAGGCCATTTTCCAACTCTGTATTCAAGAAATTAAATGCGCAAAGAAAGATGTGTGTGTGTCAAAGCACCATTGACAAGTGCGAGTTGATGTTGGATGGGCTGCCATTGCTTCTGCAACAAGCTCAATTACAGGATTTTCTGGGAGAAATGACGCGCAGGGTAGATACGGTTTCCCTCTATGCCAGTCCTTTCACCGAGCTAAATACAACTCTTAGCAAAAAAAGTTGTGGACTGGCTCCGTACCGTCCCTGGCCACATTCACCTGTCCACGTGTTTGTGGTTAGGCGGTCCTTCCCAGTAAGTGCACTGGGGAGGGCACGGGTAATGTTATTGGACCCGTGGTTGTGGAAGGCGGAGGCGATACCGGGAAATATAGTGGCGACTGGGGACCGAGTATGGACACCCGGCCGCCGCCGGCATGAGGTTATGAAAAGCTTCCGCCTCCACGAGCCTAAAAGGCCACATTTCAAGTGCAAGCAGCTGTCAAAAATTTGGCAGTATAGTATTGCAGCCTGTGGGTGGGTGGCTGCCGGCATTCTTGTGCTTGCATTCCAAGGAATGGGGTAGGGACAACTGAACACTGCAGTGGGACAAGGACGTGGACGGTGATTGTTGCAAGTCTGCAACGACAGGTGCATGGCGGGAGGCATCTTCGCATGTGCCAAGGATCACTTATGATGGGCACACATTTAGGCAGTGACCTGGGATTCAGAGATGTTTACAGAGGTCTTCCCCTTGCTGTTCCCATGTCTTTTCAGCACTGTATGCATGTGTCTGATGATGTGTCACACACCACATGGCCAGATAAGGTTGTAAAATGTTAAAATGACATTTCCTGGTGAATGCATTTGTCTTGGTTGAAAGCAATGCAAAAGTGCAAAAACGTGTCAAAAATGCTACGTGTGAACATAGCCCAAGGTGTGTAGGAGTATTTGTGTTTTTGTTTATTTATTTTGCCTTATATACAAGTCATCACCCTGGAAAGGATGTTCCTTACGCCGTAAAAGTGGCGTAATACTCTGACGACGTTGTTGACAGCAGTGATCTGGGAGTCAGAGATGCTTCCAGGGGTCTTCCCCATGCTGTTCACATGTCATTTGAGCACAGTTCCCATCGATTTGGGCAATTTTTAGGCCCTCTGCAGACCGCCGTGGGGAGCCACCTGAAAAATGCTCAAGTTTCCCCTAGACTTATATTGGGCTCATTGCTCGGGTTGAGCACCCGAGTATTTCAATTTGCTCGACCCGAGCAACGAGTACTCGAGCATTTTAGTGCTCACTCATCACTAATGACAACCAAAAACATCCAAATAATCCTGATCAAAAAGTTTACATACCCTGGTGATTTTGGCCTGATAACATGCACAGAATTTGACACAAATGGGTTTGAATGGCTACTAAAGGTAACATCCTCACGTATGACCTGTTTGCTTGTAATCAGTGTGTGTGCATAAAGCTGAGTGAGTTTCTGGGATCCAGCCACTGACGTTTCTGGATTTTGAGATGGGGAAAGCAAAAGAATTATCAACGGATCTACGGGAAAAGGTAGTTGAACTGTATAACACAGGAAAGGGAGGAAAAAAGAGTATAACACAGGAAAGGGATACAAAAAGATATCCCAGGAATTGATAATGCCAGTCTGCAGTGTTCAAACTGTGATTAACAAATGGAAAATCAGATGCTCTGTAAAAACCAAACCACAGTCAGGTAGACCAACAAAAATTTCAGCCACAACTGCCAAGAAAATTGTTCGGGATGCAAAGAAAAACCAACAAATAACATCAGCTGAGAACACACTTAGGGGTGTACTCACTTTTGTTGCCAGCTGTTTAGACATTAATGGCTGTGTGTCCCAACACCATTTATAAGGCAAGAAATCCCACTTATTAAACCTGACAGGGCACACCTGTGAAGTGAAAACCTTTTTCGGTGACTACCTCTTGAAGCTCATCAAGAGAATGTCAAGAGTGTGCAAAGCAGTCATCAAAGCAAAAGGTGGCTACTTTGAAGAACCTAGAATATAAGACATATTTTCAGTTGTTTCACACTTTTTTGTTAAGTATATAATTCCACATGTGTTAATTCATAGTTTTGATGCCTTCAGTGTGAATGTACAATTTTCATAGTCATGAAAATACAGAAAAATCTTTAAATTAGAAGGTGTGTCCAAACTTTTGGTCTGTACTGTATATATATATATATATATATATATATACATATATATATATATATATATATATATATATAAACCTTATAAGTTTGGTATCACAGTAATCGTACTACTGACTCTGAATCATTTTGTCAGTTTGTTTTTACAACACAATACACACTGTAAAATGAAGGAACCCAAACCTGGCATTTTTTCTCATTTTTCAACACATTATATGATAAAATGAATGGTGTTGTTCAAAACTACAACACTAAGCGTCAGCACACTGTGATTTGCTGATCTGTAAGATGCGTTCTTTGTGCTGTGAAAATACACAGCTGTGATATCTCACCAAATATTCATAGTGGGAACTTAAAATTATGTTTTTCTGCCATGATTAAGGATGGTTTGGATGTATGAAACATGTTGACCTTTTATTTCTATCTTTGTGGAATTAAGGCTGCATGAACCAGTCACCAACCATTATCTGTATATGTACAAATATTAAGTGCTACTGAGTGCTGTAGGAAAAACTTAGAATAGTGAGGTGATTTGACAGTCCTGCCACAAATAATCTGTTTCTACTGCACACTTAAAATCTCTGATAGTGGGAATGAACCTGATTGCCTGCAGTAGTGCACTCCTGAGAGCTGGTGCAGCAGAGAAAATGTCTTGGACATGAGAGTGGGAGGTCCTGATTATGGAGGATGTTAATCTTAGCTCATTGGAGTGTAGATATGGTAGAGATGCAGGACTGTGCAGCAGTGTGGAGAGGTTTGTGGATGAGTGTAATGACTGGTACAGGGTGGATGCACCAGTGTAATTGCTGGACAGAAATATGAGACTGACTGCTGCATTAAGGATAATGAGAAATACATTTAGTGAGAAGAAGAGCAATTAGTGAGTTACAAGTATTTGTGAATTCAAGACAAAAAGGAATCAGAGCAACAGTAACAGATTTTACTTTTTTTTAATTAATAATGGGATGAATAAAATCGTGAACATTGTCAATAGAATAAATCAAAGTCAGGAAGATAGCCG
The DNA here is from genome assembly GCF_046119375.1 of Phyllobates terribilis. Taxonomy (NCBI): domain Eukaryota; kingdom Metazoa; phylum Chordata; class Amphibia; order Anura; family Dendrobatidae; genus Phyllobates; species Phyllobates terribilis. The sequence continues at coordinate 1,442,259 of NW_027363189.1, forward strand.
AGGTCAGATACCAGGTGATCAGTAAATGACACGTCAGACGAGCAGTATGAATACCGCGGAGCCCGATGACAGAGGCGTTACTGAAACTTGTCCAGGTTGACCAGTCAGAAGGCCACAGGTAGATGGTGAAGGTCCTTCTATACAGCTCCAGCAGTGATGATGGATCTGCTGGACTTCAGGGCGCTGGATGCTTAGGTGTCCCGTCTTTTAGATGGTTTTAGGGCAACAGTGACAGCATGCAAATGCGCGAGCAGCCCTGGATAATCCACGCCGGCAGGATGATAAGATCCGGCGGAAGATGGAACCTATGAGAAGAGAAATAAATATAATGTAAGTGATGGGACTCCATATTACATGATAATGCTGTGCAGTCACTGTGGCCGGACGGCAGAGGAATATTATCATACAGAGGTCAGGGGTCATTGTCAGCAATCATACATGTGACAATCCCATCACTGACAGATGACATCTACTCCACATGAATTATTCTCACTGACATCACACAACATGGAGTTGATTCTCACACTTACCTCGTCTCTTTTTCCCATTTTTTCCATTTTCTGAGTTTTGTTGCTCCATACTCAGATTTATTGCCGATTTTCTTTCTTCATGAGATGGAAATTCTGATGAAAAATTAAAAAAAAAATCAGTAACAATATATTCTTATAGGATCTGCTTTGTCATAATATGGATAACATAAGAGACCTATAGTATTGTATAAAACCATGTGGGAATATTTGAGCCTTGAAGTCACCATTCACATTGCTGGTGCTGTAGACATGTACATACCTGGCAATGGGGACGAGGGTGGCAAGATGGTAACAGCATCGTCTGTATTACATACAGGAACAGATACTTTCTGCCTGTTTGAAGAAGAAAAACATGTAAATCTCAAGTAAACTCCGTATAAAAGGGGTTGTCTCACTAGAAGAACACCGACTATAAGGCCTAGTAGGACATATGACTGTCATAGTGGGGAAGGTCTTCTGCTCAAGACTACCTTTTATAGAGAGCTGAGAGGAAAACAACTACCAAGAATGGCCGGCATTTCATACTACATCTCTCCTACAGTGAGGGCAGCACTAAAAGTGCATGACCGGCCACAATTATGGGCTGTTATCTCCAACAATTCCGAAAGCTGAAAGCACAATGACCCATAACCATGGGGCGGTGGATGCTACATTTGATATTATGGTATTTATGTCCTATATTTGGTGTTGTGCACATATATCAGCCTGGAGCTCCCAGTAATGACCCCATAATCTACTCACATTTCTGAGATGTTTGTGTTCGATTCTGGTGTACACTCTGGAGGGGCCTTGGGATCCTCGTTGTTCACCATCCCGTTAGTGGTGGTAGAGTGCTAAATGTGGATAACAATAAGTTATTAAATATACATACTTTTTAATTTTATAGATCCTTTTTTTGTACATATTTTGGATTTATCGATCACATACTTACTTTAGAAAGCCTCTCAGAAGATGATGATGCAAATATTCGGAAGATAAAGTTCTCATCGTCCTCACTTGTGCCCTCCTTATCCTCTGAGATCAGATGGTTGTTTTCATCAGAGTGATCTACAAGACATAGGTAATGAAGGATTGTTAGAGGGTGTCAGTATAACACAGTCGCTATATCTCACTAGGTTAATAGATGATGCAACGTAATATACAGAATACATGAAAAAAAACTCCTGTACAAAATTAGGGAAATAGGGATACAGTACGAACCCATGGTCAACATAGCTGAGATCCATGAAACATGGATAACATAGTAGACCAGAAAAACCATGTGGAAATATTTGAGCCTTGAAGTCAACATTCACATTGTTGGTGCTGTAGACATGTACATACCTGGCAATGGGGACGAGGGTGGCAAGATGGTAACAGCATCGTCTGTATTACATACAGGAACAGATTCTTTCTGCCTGTTTGAAGAAGAAAAACATGTAAATCGTAAGTAAACACAGTATAAAATGGGTTGTCTCACTATAAGAACACTGACTATAAGGCCTAATAGGACATATGACTGTCATAGTGGGGAAGGTTTTCTGCTCAAAACTACCTTCCATGGATCAGAACACAACTACCAAGAATGGCTGGCAAGTAATACTACAGCTCTCCTACAGAGTAGGCAATGCTAAAAATGCATGACCTGCCACAATTATGGGCTGTTATCTTCTGCATTTTCTGAAGCCAAAAGTACAATGACCGTTAACCATGAAGCGGTGAATGCTGCATTTGATATTCTGATATTTATGTCCTATATTTGGTGTTGTGTACATAGATCAGCCTGGAACTCCCAGTAATGAAGTAATGACCCTTTATAATCTACTCACATTTCTGAGATGTTTGTGTTGGTTTCTGGTGTATACTCTGGAGGGGCATTGGGATCCTCATTGTTCACCATCCTGGTAGCGATGATACAGAGCTAAATACGGATAAAAATAAGATATAAAATATTTTTTTTTATGTACTTTTAGAGTTGTTTTACATTTTTTTTACATGTTTTGGATTTATTAATCACATACTTACTTTACAAAGCTTTTCAGAAGATGACGTAAAATTTTGGAAGTCAAGGCTCTCATTGTTCTCACTTGTGCCTTCCTCATCCTTTGAGACCAGATGTTTGTTTATATCAGAATGATCTACAAGAAATAGGTAATGAAGTATTATTAGAGGTTGTCAGTATAACACAGTCACTATTTATCACTAATATTAATGGGAACAGATGATCACATATTAGGGAAGATGAGACAAACAGTCGCTTAGTCTAGATGACGTCTCCTTCTACTTACTGATAAATAAGCTGGTGTCTGCGTCTGAAACAAGCTGAGGAACATACTCCAGCTCCTGGCTCAGAATGTTGTCAAAGTCCAAGTCACTCAGGAATGGATGAACCTTGATCTCAAATGCTCCTCCTAGAAAAAGAAAAACAAAAGTGATGCGGACATAGTCAGGGATGGCTCCATATCTGAACAGTTTATCGTAATCTGAACTAATGACAAAACTGAGCCGACATGAAGGAAATAAACTGAAAGTCTTAGTGTGGAGAACTAGAAATACAGTAGATGAGCTGATAGAGAAATGCTGATCTTCATGGACATGAGCGATATGTCCTTGGTCTAATAAGGGAATATTAATACTAGTATATCTGTTACCTGTCCCAAGTCTACGCACAGGATTTCTTCTGAGCAGCTCAGTGATGAGATTCTGAGCATCCAGGGGTGGAGCGCGATCACAATTCCAAATTAGTTCTCCTGTTACATAGAAAATTACAGAAAATAAAACCTCTTTACTGGACTGTAACATAAAGCAAAGGAAATAACTAAACAAATGTAACCAATCAACGCAATGATCGGATTATTCTACTCACCAATGACAACCCTTTTATAAAGCTCAGTGAGGGAATCAGCATCAAATGGTACACATCCCAGCAGGAATTTATACAGGATGATCCCCAATGACCACCAGTCAACAGGTCTTCCATAGCCTTCTTTCAGGATGATCTCTGGGGCTATGTAACATGGGGTGCCACAGAACTGGAAACCAACAGAACATAGAGATGAGAATCGATGAAACAATTATTATGACAAGTTATCATCGTTAAAACACAATGCAGAAGATAAAATATTAGTGGAAAAGTTCTCTAGAAAGGAAGAACGTAGAGAAGAGACAATAGTGTGATGAGATTTGCAAATAACAAGCTAAGTTCTTGTAGGTGATGCTGACCTCACGGTCCTGGAACTCTCTGGAGATGTCCACTGCTAATTCCTTGTAGGTGTTAGTTTTCGGTATCATTAGACCAAGTTTTGAAATCCCAAAATCGGTAACTTTAATATGTCCAGTAGATGTAATCAGGAGGCTGCAAAAGAGAAGATGGTTTTAGCCTCACAGACTGAATGATAATAAATGACAACTTTCCCCACTTTATTATACTACGGGGGCACTTACTTTTCCGGCTTCAGGTCTCTGTGCACCACACCGTAACTATGCAGGTATTCCACGGCAAGTACCGCCTCTGCAAAGTACAAGCGGGCCATGGGGACAGAGAAAGGACCCCTGGTGCTTAGAAGGGTCCCACAGTCTCCACCTATAGAAGAAAGGAAATATGACCAGTGAGGGGTTTATACAGCAGATGACCATGATATACCACGAGCAGATAACCATGATGTATAATGAGCAGTGAGCGGAAACATCCTGGGGAGATCACACAGATAGTGGCGTACATAGAAATCACAAGACCCCATATCAAAAGTTGTAATTGCCCCCCACCCTAAAAAATAAAAAAGAAATATATTTATATCCCTGTTGAAGCAGCTTGGTGTTCTCACCAGCAATACAACTTTTATGGCCATTTTAGAGTATGATGCTCCCAAAAATGCCCACACCCACACTCAATGAGTATGGTATCCCCACAGTGAATCCTCCTAAGGAGGCCACCACTTAGAAGGAGGCCAGCCAGCCACAACCCCCTACTCGGTGTGATGGCACCCACAGCAACCCTCCCACTCAGGATAATGGTTCCCACAGTCCCTCACACAATATAATGGTCCGCATAACTCCCCACTCAGTATGATGTCCCCACACAGAATGGGGGCCTCCATACAGAGTGAGGACCCCCACAGCACCCCACTTAATATGATGACCTCCACTCAGCATTCACAGTCCCCCCATATCTAGTCATACGGCCCCCTTTCAGTATTTTGGCCCCTACTAGCCACCTACTCAGTATTTTTGCCCCCACCTACCCCACCTCCTTGAAGAAGCAAATACCGCTGAAATTGTGATGACAGGTGGAGGGATGCTGCCCACTGCTGAGCGTCGACAGACCCCCTCCGACTGATGAGCCCCATAGCGCCCCTGCACCAAGATCAATGAATTTACGAGCATCTTGGTAATAGATAACCTATAGTAAATGCTCTGCGGGGATGTAACCAACAATGTCCTAATGATATGAGCAGTGATAAGATGAAAGCAGACATGGGCTGAATATAATACAATAGATGTGTCTTACCTCCTACATACTCCATGACCATACACAGGTGAGATCTAGTTGGAAAGGAGCAGAGCATGGAGACCACAAAGGGACAATCAGCAAATGTTAAGATGTCCCTCTCCAGAAAGGCCCATTCCAATCTCTGTGCAGTATTTAGGTTCCGCTTAGCCATTTTCTTCATAGCAAAGGTCTGGTGTGAGTCTTTATGATGCACTAAGTAGACGGCCCTGGAGAGAAGGAGAATCCATCGGTTATAATAAATCCTTATTAATAATCCATATATAGAAATCATTATATGTTTAATACTGGTATCCTGGTAACATTTCTCCTTGCGGAGAGTGACATGTTAAGCTTGTCAAGGTGAGGAGACTTTTAAGCCTCAATGATCCTCTGGGAAATATGCAAATTGTCTCTTCAGAGAGGAAGAGAACTAGAACTCTAGTGCCACCTATAGGAAGTAGTAATCCTAAAAGTCAATATCGACCCTTTAACGAGCCTTATCACATGACATGGAATAATAGCCATAACCAAAATCTCAATTTTCGGACACTATGTTTTGGGGTACAAGCACTCATCAGTGCAAAGTGTGAGATATGGTTTGGCTGGGTAAGAGGCATCTGACCGGGATCCAAGCGGTAACGTTTCTCCTTGCGGAAAAAGCCATGTTAAGCATGTCAAGGTGAGGAGACTTTTAAGCTGCAATGCTCTTCTGGGAAATATGCAAATTGTCTCTTTTCAGAGAGGAAGAGAACTAGCACCCTAGTGCCACCTATGGGAAGTAGCAATCCTATTTCCCAGAGGAGCATTGTGGCTTAAAAGTCTCCTCATGTCCGCAAGGAGAAATGTCAACCCCTTGGATACCGGTCAGACACCTCTCACCCAGTCAAACCATATTTCACACTTTGCACTGAAGAGGGGCAGTACCCCAGAACACAGTTCCTGCAAATTGAGATTTTGGTTTTGGCTATTATCCTAAATCATGTGACAAGGCTTGTTAAAGGGTCGATATTGACTTTTAGGATTGCTACTTCCTATAGGTGGAGTTCTAGTTTGCTTCCTCTCAGAAGAGACAATTTGCATATGTTTAATACTAGAAGTCTGGCCGACACTATAAATCCACATCTAGAAATACATAAAATAGCACTACATAGATCACCTATTGGAGGTCTCCACAATGCCACTTCTGCCGGAGCCATCACCCAGGTCACATTATAGATACGAGAATCTACTGAAATTCTCTTTGGGCAGATTCGCTATAACTGACCAAATACAATTTAGTGCAAATAAAATTGGTCCAAAATGAATGTGCTCCAGGGCTCTCTTCTGCTGCTGAGGCCAGTGATTGGGCCCACATGGTCATGGTGGAGGGTGTAGATGTCATTGACGTCAATATGGTGTCACCCTTCATGTGACCATGTGTAGCCAACTTCTCTGATCAGCTTCATAATGGAGCCCCCCCCATCAAAACAAAGATCAGAGTGGAGAGCAGAAAAGCTCAGGTGGAGGAGGCAGCATAAGAACAGATGAGGGTCTAGCACAGGCGAATGTAATAATATTATATTATTATATATTATATTATATGTAATTATATTATTTAAATCGCTTTCCTTACAGTTTGATTTGCTACAGATCACATAATTTCCCTATGATAACACTGAATGGCAGAGTGCAGGGGCAGAAGCATTGTCATAGGGAACCCTGAGAAATGTGGATTATGGCAACAGAAATCTCACCCAAAATTTCCACTGCTGATGAGTTTGGAAGTTTCATAGTCGCTCATATGCGGCTTTCTCGCCGGAACCAATGAATCCATCACGCTCTATAAAAGAATAAGAAATAATACTGATTTATTGAAGATGCAGGAAAAAAGTTACAGATGCAAAAACTTCTCCCCCCATATTATGTCCCAGATGATTTACACTGATATGATGTTGGGAGGATACAAACCGGACGCTGGGCAGACCTGGCGCTAGCACCCTGCACACCCAGGCAAGTGCCGGGGCCCTGAGTAGGCGGGCCTTGCTCCCCCCCCCTCAATGCTTGCCCAGGACCACGGCCGGCACAATACTTACCTCTCCACAGCTGGTGAGCAGTGAGGTGAGCATTTGATTTTTTTTTTTATGTATGGAGGTATGGGGCATTATATGGGGGGAGAAGTGACATCCTGCATGGGGCATTATATGGGGGGGAGGTAGGGACATCCTGCGTGGGGTATTATATGGGGGGGAGAAGTGACATCCTGCAATGGGCATTATATGGGGGGGAGTGACATCCTGCATGGGGCATTATATGGGGTGAGAGGTGACATCCTACATGAGGCATTATATGGGGGGGACATCCTGCATGGGGCATTATATAGGGGGGTGACATCCTGCATGGGGTATTATATGAGGGGGAGAAGTGACATCCTGCATGGGTCATTATATGGGGGGGGGGAGTGACATCCAGCATAGGGCTTTATATGGGGTGAGAGGTGACATTCTGCATGGGGCATTATATGGGGGGTGACATCCTGCATGGGGCATTATATGGGGGGAGTGACATCCTGCATGGGGTATTATATGGGGGGAGAAGTGACATCCTGCATGGGGCATTATATGGGGTGAGAGGTGACATCCTGCATGGGCCAATATATGGGGTGAGAGGTGACATCCTACATGGGGCATTATATGGGGGGGTGACATCCTGCATGGGGCATTATATGGGGGGTGACATCCTGTATGGGTCATTATGTGAGGTGGGACATCCTGCATGGAGCATTATGTGGGGGGGGGACATCCTGCATGGGAAATTATATGGGGGGTGACATCCTGCATGGGGTATTATGTGGGGGGGATATCCTGCATGGGGCATTATGTGTGGGGGACATCCTGCATGGGGCATTATGTGGGGTGGGACATCCTGCATGGGGCATTATGTGGAGGGGACATCCTGCATGGGGAATTATATGGGGGGTGACATCCTGCATGGGCCATTATGTGGGGGGGCACAGCCTGCATGGGGCATTATGTGGGGGGCACAGCCTGCATGGGGCATTATGTGGGAGGGACATTCTGCATGGGGAATTATATGGGGGGTGACATCCTGCATGGGCCATTATGTGGGAGGGGGACATCCTGCAAGGGGCATTATGTGGGGGGGGCACAGCCTGCATGGGGCATTATGTGGGGGGTCAAAGCCTGCATGGGGCATTATGTGAGGGTCACAGCCTGCATGAAGCATTATGTGGGGGGTCAAAGCCTGCATGGGGCATTATGTGGGGGGCACAGCCTGCATGGGGCATTATGTGTGGGGTCACAGCCTGCATGGGGCATTATATGGGGGCACAGCCTGCGTGGAGCATTTTATGGGGTCCATTATTCTATATGGAGCAATATATGGAGCTCATAATACGGTATAGAGGACTATGTGGTGCCATTATACTGTGTGGAGGACATTACTGTCCGGTCTGCACTGTGAGCTGTGAGGATTCGCCGCTTTCTGAGTTATTGTGGAATTTACAATAGATATCGCTCATGTAATGTAAGAAGTGAAATCTTCGGCCTTGTACTATATATATATATATATATATATATATATATATATATATATTTATCTGCGGTATCTGTGCATCATGAATCGTGGTATGTGTTAAAGGGGCCACTGAGACTCTTTCGCCCAGGGCCCACAAAATCCTGGAGCCGCCCTGCAACGGTCATCATACATTACTATAACATTCTGGATAATGTGGGAGATCACACAGAGGAGGACTTACAGGTAATCTGTCACCAGGTGTTTGCTATGTATTCTGAAAGCACCATGATGTAGGGGCAGAGACCCTGATTCCAGTGATGTGTTACTTACTAGGCTGTGTGTGGCTGTTTCAATAAAATCAGTAGATTATCACTAGAAGACTATCTGTCTAGCCAGGTAGTCCTATTGCTCTGTACCCCTGCCTCCACCACTGATTAGCAGCTTTCTGCCTATGCACAGTGTACACAGAAAGCTGCCAATCAATGGTGTGGGCGGGGTTATACAAGACTCAGCATTCAGAGCTCTGCAGCAGAAAAAAATAGTGATTTTATCACAACTGCTCCACCGAGTAAAGTAATCAACACATGGAATCAGGGTCTCTGTCCCTGCATCATGCTTCTCTCAGACCAAATAGCATAAACCTGGTGACAGATTCCCTGTAATTCACATGTAATTAACACCATAGGGTCATCTACACTTAGAATAGAGACGTACCATGGTTGTATGGGGGATAATACTGGACGAGTCATTCACACCCCATGATCTGATGACACACACGCATCCCCCTCTATGATACTTACGGATTCTTGGATCTCCGGGATCTCACTAATTCCATTGTTAGGATTCGACAGCTCAGTTGTTTCTAAAATAATGATGAAGAAATGAAATGTATTAGAGGATATTATTCCTACATAGATAATACAGCAATATAACGGAGAAATGACAAGATGTCTGTAAATGGGATTAATACTCGTTATATGGGGATTCTAAATATGAGAATATACGGGGAATCCATAGATAAATGTAATGTAAATGATGGAGGAACCCCTTCATAAATAACAAAAGACTGACCATCACTTCCGAAAAGAAAATGGGTGTGAACAGGTGCATACTAAGAGTAGCCATCCAAATACATAACTAACAAAGTTGCACTCTGTAACGCTATAGCATGTAAACATGAAATAAATGAAATTTGAATTGCATTACTGCTGTATAAAATAGGATAAAAGGAAGATACTTAGCGCATAATTTGGCCAATTCATGCATGGCCAGCAGCCACGGCAAGGCGACCTTCTTTTTCTGGGTGCATGCCAAGTAGCCACGGCAAGGTGACCTTTTTTTTTGCTGGGTGCACGCCCAGCAGTCACGGCAAGACGACCTTCTTTTGCTGGGTGCATGCCCAGGAGTCACGACAAGGCGACCTTCTTTTGCTGGGTGCATGCCCAGCAGTCACGACAAGGCGACCTTGTTTTGCTGGGTGCATGCCTAGCAGCCACGGCAAGGCGACCTTCTTTTGCTCGATGCATGCCCAGCAGTCACGGCAAGGCGACCTTTTTTGCTGGGAACCTATCTCCACCCATCAGCCCGGGGTGGTTTTAATTACAACAGGATCCTACCTACCCATATAAATGTAGGCTTCAGCCTAGGAGAGGATTCACATTAGGAGAGGATTCCAACAAAAAGATCGCCTTGTCATTGGCTGCTGGGCATTCATGAATTGGCCAAATTATGTGCTCAGTATCTTAGTTTTTTCCCATTTTCTAGAGCAGTAATGCAATTTAAATTTAATTTATTTCATGTTACTTGCTATAGCACTGCAGAATGGACCCTCCAGCACATGAATGAGGAAGCCCCCACCCACGCTGCACATATGAGTGATGGTAAGAGAGCTGAAACATAGGAGAGATTTGCAAATTAGCCTGGAAGTGCACTGGGGGCGTGTCACTGCACTTGGATTTCTTCTTTCACGCCCCCAGTGCACTTCCATTCTAATTTGAATATGGTGTCTACTTTACATTTCTCCTGACTGGCACATTGGATTTCTACAAACAATTATTATTAGGGGACAATGGCCTATACCGTCACACCACTACTTCTATATGTAACAATGTGCTGCCAGGTTCCCATTACACAGAGTAGAGAGTAAATCTAACATTATCCTCCGTCCTCTGTAATATCTGGACATTCCTTGTAGAAGGTCGGGTGATCGCTCACCTGTAATCAGATCGCTGTTCAGCTCCGGCTGACTCCTATTAGGGTCAGGGATTTTCGGGGTCACATTTTGCCCATATTTGGCGTCGCCTCCTGTTGTTTCCTGATAGATATAATATATATAATTACTATGTGGAAGATTTCACTAAATCACCAAATACATAAATCATGAAGGACTAAACCAACATTTACAGATGCACCAATTGTAACGATACAAATCCCGCGCCATCTTCAGACCTTTTCTCAGAAAGTCTCCTCAGATACGGTGGATTAAGATACGTCTATTAATATTGATCCTTACCGGGCGTTCCAATGAGCGTTCTAGTATAGACAGGACTTTTTCGGCCAGTTCTTTAAAGACAGCCAAATCTTCAGTCTGAGATCTTTCTTCAGCCTATAAAGAAGGAAAAATGGAAAGGAGAATTTTGAGATGAGAGCGATCAGAATGGAGGCGGAAATTGTATGTGACATCGGTTCTCTGTCTGCAGATACAATGACTACATACTGTATTTGGGGACTCGTTGTGTTTTACCGTATTTTTTGGACTATAAGATGCCTTTTTTTCCAAAATTTTTGACCTCCCTTCTAACACTCTCGCACCCCTCCAATCTATCCTAAACTCTGCTGTCTGACTAATCCACCTGTCCCCCCGCTATTCCCTGGCTTTTCCCCTCGCTCCGCCAATCCCTTCACTGGCTCCACATTACCCAGAGACTCCAGTTCAAGACCCTAACCTTGGCATGCAAAGCCACCCACAACCTGTCTCCTCCATATATCTGTGACCTAGTCTCCCGGTACTTACCTGCACGCAACCTCCGATCCTCACAAGATCTTCTTCTCTACTCCCCTCTTATCTCCTCTTCCCACAATCGCATACAAGATTTCTCCCGTGCATCCCCCCTACTCTGGAACTCTCCACCCCAGCATATCAGACAGATTATTAATAATAATAATTGTCTGAATGTAGCTTACCAGGGGGGTGGCTGTGGTGGAGTGAGGTCACAGGAAGTAGGGTCACTGCTGCAGGAAGCCAGCAGTAGAAGTGGGGCGCTCCTGCGGGCCAGCGGGGTGTCCAGGAGGTGCGAGGCTGCGGGCCCTGGGCTTCAAGGAAATGTTAGCGGTGATTTAGGAGGGGAGTCCCCGCTCTGCCCATTGAATTTCTGGCGGTGGGCTTCAGGCAAATGGCCGCTGGAGGCAGTGCATGTGCAGATTTAGATCTCGGCTCAATGAGGAGCTGAGATCTCAAACTGCGTATTGGCCATCTCCAGCAGCCTACTTCTTGAAGCCCACTGCAGAGAAATCAATAAGCAGAGCAGGGCCTCCCCTCCTGAATTACCGCTAACATTTCCTTGAAGCCCAGGGCCCGCAGCCTCGTACCTTCTGGACACCCCGCTCCTCCCAGCTTGGAACCCGCAGCAGCGCCCCACTCCTACTGCCGACTTCCTGCAGCAGCGACTCTGCCTCCTGTGACCTCGCTCCACTGCCACCACCCCCCCTCAGTAAGCAACCGAAAATTCGGACTATAAGACAGACCCCCATTTTATTATAATAAATGTTTTTCCTATTTACCTCCCAAAAAATTTTGGTGCGTCTTATGGTCTGCAAAATACGATATATTAGAAGAAAAAGCTTCTATCCCTCCATTATTATCTGTTAATATTGAGATGTTCTGTGCAGAGTGTCCGCCACTTACCTGGTGTAGTAATGTCCTGATGTTCTGAAGTAAATCCATCAGATAGTCTGACGTTAGACGACGTTGTCGGTGTTTGGTCAGGCAATCCTTTACTAGCTCCATCACCAGCCGGTGAGTGAAGCTGAGGACGCCATCGGGTGGTAGAAGCACACTGTTAGGACGATTGATCATAAGGATCATCAATAGTGCTTTTACCTGAGGAATGTCCAAAACAATTCCAGCCATAGTGAAAAACTGCAAGTGCTATCAGTCACTATAGAGCCAAGAAAGGCACGGGTGAGCCTATGTGCATTGCATATATAGCGACTGTGAGCAGTGATGTCACCATCACCTGTGATGTCATCACGGATTCTTGTGATAGAATCTTCACGGAGCAGCTCTGCGCAAATAGAATGCGGCCTGGTAATATTTAATGTGAAAACACCATACAATTAACTACCCATGTTATCATGGCCGTTCTATTTTATATCCAATTAGAACACAACCAGGATAAAGGTGTGTTCACAAGTTGGATTTTGGCAGTATTTTTTTTCTACCTCAAAAATCAAAGGAGGCAGGAAAAACGCTGCTTAAAATTCAGGTGTTTTTACTTGTGTTTTTTTTTCCATTCATTTGAATGGGTGAAAAATGCTGCAAAACCTCTGAAAGACTTGACAAGCTGCAGATTTAAAAAAAATGCAAAAAAAACAGCATGTGAATGAGATTTCAGAAATGTCATTCACTAAGATGGTGCTGTAAAACACAGCATTTATTGCTGCAGAAGAAAAAACAGTGAATACACCCTAAAGATATCCTCAGTCATATTATGGGAAATATTGTATATTTCGCATTTATTATCTCACGTGTTTTTCTTCACCATAGAACTTTTAAGGCTGTGTGCCCACTATGCGTTTTTTAGGCGTTTCTGCAGCGTAACTTTCGCTGCGGAAACACTTAAAAAACGCTTGGTGATAGGTCTGCAATGGTCCCCAATGATAATCCGCATGTGCTGTGCACATGCCGCAGAGATTTCCGCTGCGGATTATCATTGCGGAAAAATCCGCAGCACGTCCTTTAATTTTGCAGAGTCGCTGCGATTTAGCCGCCATTGACTTGCATTGGAACGCATAACATCCGCATGACTACAAATACACATGTGGATATTATGCGACTCAATGCGTGGATGGTACCCGGGTCTGGAGATGAAGAGACTCTCCTCCAGACCCGGGTACCATAGTACCTGTAGTTAAAATAGAATTAAAATAAAAAATAAACATATACTTACCTTCTGATGGCCCCTGTCTGCTCCCGGCGGTGCTGCTGGCTCTTCGGCTGCTCGCGGTGGTAAAAGGACCTTCCATGATGCCATTTAGTCATGTGACAGGTCACGTGACCGCTGACATCGGCGGTTGCGTGACCTGTCACATGACTAAATGACGTCATGAAAGGTCCTTTTACAGCACCGTGATCCGCCAAAGACACCGGACGCACCGGAGAAGGAGATCGAGGACCATCGGAAGATGAGTATAATGTTTTTTTTTTATTTTTCACCATTATTATTCTTTTTTTTCATTATTGATGCTGCATTTGCAGCATTGTAACTTGGTCACACTATATAAATCCATGACGGTTGCATGGAATTATATAGTGTGACCAAGTTGTCAAGCACTTTTCCAAGTGATGCTAAAATCACTTGGCAAAGCGCTTGACAACCAAGGGAGATGCAGAAACGCTTAGGAAAAATCCGCAGCATTTCTGCATCGTGGTCATATATCCTAACTCATTGGCGAACAGTTATACAAGGCTATATTCACACTAGACGTTTTTTTAGCGGGCTTTTTTATGCAAATTTTCAGCTGCGTTTTACAGTACCAACAAAGTCTATGAGATTTCCGAAATCTCATGCACAAAGCTTGCTTATTTGTCCTCAGTATTTTGTGCTTTCCATGGCTTTTTGCAATAGAGTATGTCACTTGTTTCAGCGTTTTTCACCCATTAAAAAAAAGGGTGGTGGAAAAAAATGCTGAAAAAAAGCCTAGTGTGAACATTTTGTTGCGTTTTTAGTGAAAAAAGCAAGTATGTGACACACATTTATTCTTGTGATTTTCCCAAGTTTAAACCATCTTGTCTTGGTCACCTGAGATAGCAGCTTGGATTATTACAGTTTAATTAAATTAGTGATGCCTACAAAGTAAACATTGGTTGAGCTAGGTGTGAGATTGAACAACACGTGTGGCCCAGGGAGGTGTGAAAATGAACAATGCCTGAGCAACTCAATGGCAAACCATAATGTGAAAGTAAATAGTGTCCTACAAATTCAATGCACTGCCAGGGTCTTAGATAAACCATTCCAGACCAATTCACCCCCCACCCGCCCCCTGTTACATTTGTAATGTGTACTTTTTCATGAACATATGTCTTGCAATGGTGACCTGTTTTCATGTGTCTATGGTGGAAGCAAAGCTGAACTTTGGGATCCTGAAAAACGCACCAAAAATGCACCAAGAACCACTGCAAAAAAACACACCAAAACCTGCGTTTTTGACGCTACTTCTTTCCTGCCAAGAGATTATGTTTTGCTGCAGAAAAAAACACCTAGTGTGAATATAGCCTAAGACTTACTCTGCCAGCATTAATAGTCAATATTCTGTATAAAAATAGGACTCCAATCCAGGTATTCAGTTTATCATAAACAAGCCTGAGTTAATCTGCCAAATACACATAGTATGCTTTCTCATAGGTGAAATATAAATCCTGTTAAAGGTCCAAGTTGCAGCAGTTAAGTAGAACAAAACAGACCTCTTCATTCTTTGTAGGTGGAAAAACTTTCGAAATTATCAGTGTATCAAGTACTTATACTCCTGACTGTATATAGTATAATTGCCGCACTGCTACATACAGGTGCTTCTCAGAAAATTAGAATATCATCAAAAAGTGAATTTATTTCAATTCTTAAATCCAAAAAGTGAAACTCATATATTATACAGAGTCATTACAAACAGAGTGATCTGTTTTAAGTGTTTATTTCTGCTAATGTTGATGATTATGGCTTACAGCCAATGAAAACACAAAAGTCACTATCTCAGTAAATTAGAATTAACAAGAAACACCTGCAAAGGCTTCCTAAGCATTTAAAAAGGTCCCTTAGTCTGTTTTAGTAGGCTCCACAATCATGGGCAAGACTGCTGACTTGACAGATGTCCAAAAGGCAGTCATTGACACACTCCTCAAGGAGGGTAAGCCACAAAAGGTCATTGCTAAAGAAGCAGCTGTTCACAGAGTGCTGTATCCGAGCATATTAATGGACGTGGAAGGAAAAAGTGTGGTAGAAAAAGGTGCACAAGCAACCGGGATAACCGCAGCCTTGAAAGGATTGCTAAGAAAAGGCCATTCAAAAATTTGGGGGAGATTCACAAGGAGTGGACTGCTGCTGGAGTCACTGCTTCAAGAGCCACCACACACAGACGTATCCAGGACATGGGCTACAAGTGTCGCATTGCTTGTGTCAAGCCCCTCATGACCAATAGACAACGCCAGAAGCGTCTTACCTGGGCCAAAGAGAAAAAGACCTGGACTGATGCTCAGTGGCCCAAGGTGTTGTGTTCAGATGAAAAGTAAATTTTGCATTTCATTAGGAAATCAAGGTTCCAGAGTCTGGAGGAAGAGTGGAGAGGCCACAATCCAAGCTGCTGGAGGTCTGGTGTGAAGTCTCCACAATCAGTGATGGTTTGGGGAGCCATGTCATCTGCTGGTGGAGGTCCACTGTGTTTTATCAAGACCAAAGTCAGCGCAGCCGTCTACCAGGACATTTTACAGCACTTCATGCTTCCCTCTGCCCACAAGCTTTATGGAGATGGAAATGTCATTCTCCAGCAGGACTTGGCCCCTGTCCATACTGCCAAAAGTACCAATACCTGGTTTACACACAACAGTATCACTGTGCTTGATTGGCAGCAAACTCGCCTGACCTTAACCCCATAGAGAATCTATTATAGAGAATCTATGGGGTATTGTCAAGAGGAAGATGAGACCCCAGACCCCACAATACAGATGAGCTGAAGGCTGCTATCAAAGCCACCTGGGCTTCCATAACACCTCAGCAGCGCCACAGGCTGATCGCCTCCATGCCACATTGCCGCATTAATGCAGTAATTGATGCACAAGGAGCCCGACCAAGTATTGAGGGCATTTACTAAACATACATTTCAGTAGGCCAGCTTTTCGGATTTTAAAAACATTTTTCAAGCTGTTGTTATGAAGTATTCTAATTTACTGAGATAATGACTTTTGTGTTTTCATTGGCTGTAAGCCATAATCATCAACATTAACAGAAATAAACATTTAAAATAGATCCCTCTGTGTGTAATGACTCTATATAATAGATCCCTCTGTGTGTAATGACTCTATATAATAGATCCCTCTGTGTGTAATGACTCTATATAATAGATCCCTCTGTGTGTAATGACTCTATATAATAGATCCCTCTGTGTGTAATGACTCTATATAATAGATCCCTCTGTGTGTAATGACTCTATATAATAGATCCCTCTGTGTGTAATGACTCTATATAATAGATCCCTCCGTGTGTAATGACTCTATATAATAGATCCCTCTGTGTAATGACTCTATATAATAGATCACTCTGTGTGTAATGACTCTATATAATATAGGAGTTTCACTTTTTGCATTGAAGAACTGAAATAAACTAACTTTTGATGATATTCTAATTTTGTGAGAAGCACCTGTATATAGTATGAAGCCCCACTGCCCCATATGTGTATGTATAATTTGATGCACATGACTCGCCCCCTGGGCCGTGGGGTACACGGAACCGGGCCTTCTAGTGTATGGTGCTGATGGGGGTAGTAGTGGCAACCCGATCCCGTGGCTCAGGGTGGTCAGACCAAATGGTGGCAGTCTATTTATCAGTGTTTTGAATGTCCGACTACGCCACCAGTGGATTGCGATCAGGGATAACCGCCGCTGCGAGGCAGACTACTGAGGCTGGTGTTGGTGTGCAGCACAGGTGTAGGATAACTCCCCACGGGAAGAGTGTAGCCTCAGGGCAGTGTAGGTGGATGTTGGGGGTGATAGTGCAGGCCGCAATAGTAAGAGTTCAGAGTCCGCTTCAAACAGTTCAGGGTCTTTATTGTAGATATTATTAATGACCCAACAGTACCGGTTAGGAATGGGCCTGGGTGTCTGAGAGAATTCGGGTGAGCCCCACTGGTCAGGGTGAGTGTGTAGGCCTACCGTTTTCTCTATGCTCTTTCTGACTATCCCCCTTTTCGTGGTGTAATAGCCCACGTCCCTGAGCTGGCCGTGTACTTCTCGCCTGTATGGCATGCGACTAGGGCCTTGGGTACCTGTTGCATGCTCCTCGCTGTACAGGTCCCTCTGTGTGGCGGAGCCTCCAGGCTTCTTAGGCCAAGGGACCTGAAATCCCTCGCAGGTTGGTTCTCTGCTGCTGGGCTTGTAACCCTGACAGCCCCGGACCCCAATGCCCGGTAGATTGGTTCTCTTCCAGGACCGGCTCTCGTCGCCTCTGTCCCTGGCTTGCAGTTTCTCCTCTGCCTCACGGACTCCTCAGCTACAGCTGAACTGTCCCTCCTTCTCTGGGACTAGTCTCACTCCTGAGCTAGGTCTTCCAGTTCTCTCTAACCCTGCCCCCAGTTCCAGCTTTTATAGGGGCAGCCAGCTCCCCCTGCTGGCCTGGGACAGGAGGTGCTGTATGCTAATTGTCCCTAACCAGGGGACCACCCTCCTGCTCTCAGACACAGATTATTGTTTGTGGCATCCAGGCCTGGGGTGACACATTCTCCCCTAGTAAAATGTAGTACTCCGGACTAAACAGGAAACACAAATACAGGGTATAAATGACAACATAACATATATACAAGTATATTTTGTCCTTGAGGTCACGGCGCTTCCGTGACCGGGTGTCCATTTCACCCAACAAGGTGAAGTTTTCCACGGTGTGGGGACCTGTTTTCATAAACCCCAATTTCCTGGCCTTGGGCGTGGCGACAAGGCTGAGCTCTCTACTTTGGGCCACAAGGAGGCCACACCAGACAGATTTTTCTTCCGTGGCCATCTTCGAAAGAGGGCACCAAGTGCAACTATCTACAAGATAGTTCCGGTTATTCAGCGTCCATAACCTGTTAGTCCATGAACTAGAAAGACTGGAAAAACATAATTAGCAACCAGGCAACAAACATAAAACATTTACAATATACAGCATTTAGATCTTCCAGCGAGCTGGTATTTGCCCCCTAGTGCTCCGGGTTGACCTGCGTAACCCACTGTCTGGTGGTGGTCTAACCTGACTTTCCCCACTAGCATTCAGGGTACAGCTACTAGCTGGGTTTACAGGCAGTGCAGGCAGCTATCTGCGGGTCCTTTGGCTTACCGCAGGTATGGCAGGCTCACTGTCAGCAGAGGGTTGACTCTCCTGGGCTGCTGGCATGGGTTCTTCTGCCTCTAGGGCTGCTTGGTCTTCTGATTCCTCCTGCTCTCCTGTAGGTTCCTGCTGGGTTGGTTGAAGGAAGTGTAGGACGGGTACCACTATTGCATCATTTATCCGAGTCCAGGACCGGGGGAACTCTCCAAGAACTGTGCTGATCATTTCTTTCTTGTCTTCTGCGGGTTCAAGGTCATCTTGATCTTCTCCTGCACTCTGTAGTTGCTCGGGGCACCTTTTTAGGTGGTGTCTGGAGACGGTGCTAGTGGTTTCTCCTCCATCCTTGGTAATTACACATACCTTCGGGTTGTTGTGGTTGGACTGCAGTACTGTGTACGGGTCGCTCTCCCACTGGTCATCTAGCTTGTGAAGCCTTCTCTTCCGCTTCAGGACCTGCTCACCAGGTTCCAGGGGACCAGCAGGGGCGTGTTGGTTGAAGAGCCTCTCTTGCTTTTCTCTCGCTTGAGCCAGACTCCTCTCCACACTCTCCTGTACCTTCTTGTACTGTAGCTGCCGTTCCGTATCCCAGTCCGCGTCTGGGGAGGTGTCCTCGGGGGTCAGGACTCCCATCTCCAGGTCTATCGGCAGCTTACCTGGTCTTGCCCTCATCAGGTAAGCCGGGGTGCAATTTGTAGCATTCACCGGGATATGGTTGTATAAGTCTATCAGGTCTGGCAGCTTCTCCGGCCACAGGCTGCGTTCTTCCAGGGGCAACGTTTTGAGGAGATCAATGACGATATTATTCATTTTCTCACACAGCCCGTTGGTTTGTGGGTGGTAAGACGTTGTCCGAATCTTCTTACAGCCGTAGAGGTTGCAGAACTCCTGGAAGATTTCAGCCTCAAACGCTGGACCTTGATCTGTCAAGACCTGTTCCGGATACCCGTGTGGATGGCAGAAGTGTTGTTGGAAGGCTCTGGCCGCTGTTTGGGCTGTCAAGTCTTTAACAGGAACCACCAGCAGGAACCGGGAATAGTGGTCCACTATTGTCAGGGCATAGACGTAGCCCGACCGGCTTGGAGCCAGTTTCACATGGTCCAGAGCTACCAGCTCAACAGGCTGCCTGGTGACGATGGGCATCAAGGGCGTCTTCTGGCTGGTACCGCCTTCCTTCTGAGGTTACATGGGCCACAGTCCCTGCACCACTTCTCTATGGCCCCTCTCATTCCGACCCAGTAGAACCGCTCTCTCAGTAGGAACTCCAGTTTCTTCCACCCGAAGTGTCCCGCTCTGTCATGGTAGGCCTCCAGTACCATTGCTGCATCTCGTCTCGGGACCACTACCTGCCAGGTCAGCTCGTGCGTCCGGTGGTTGACAAGCCTTCTGCACAGCTTACCTTCGTAGAGGAATAGCCTGCTTTTCTCCTTCCATAACTGCTTGGCTTCCTCTGGAGCGTCCGAGCCAGGGCTAGCGTCTGCCTGGGTCAAGAGGTCTTTCACCAGGCGAATTGCAGGGTCACTATCTTGCGTTTCAGCCCAGCCGTGGTGAGGTAAGGAATTGAACATGACAGTGGTCAAGTCTTTGTCTCTTACAAGGTGGGAGTACTGAGTGGCCCCGTACCGGTGGAATGCAGGGAGCTCTATTTCCTCCAACTCGTCTGGATCTTCTCCCTCATCGGGCAAGTGGGGCATTCTCGATAGGGCATCTGCATTGGCATTGGCTCGGCCTGCCCGGTACTTGATGGTGAAGTCATAGTTTGCTAGCCGGGCCATCCACCGCTGCTCTAGGGCACCAAGTCTCGCATTGTCCAGATGTGTCTACGGATTGTTGTCCGTGTACACAGTGAACTTCACAGAGGCCACGTAATGCTTGAAACGTTCTGTTACGGCCCACACCACTGCCAAGGACTCCAGCTTAAAGGAGCTGTAATTCTCCGGGTTTCTCTCGGTGGGCCTCAGCTTCCGGATGGCGTACGCGATCACCCTTTCTCTGCCCTGTTGGTTCTGTGACAGTACGGCTCCCAGCCCCACATTACTGGCGTCTGTGTGGAGGATAAAAGGCTGGCCATAATCAGGGTAGGCCAGGTTCTCATCCCCCGTGAGGGCCATCTTCAGCTGGCGGAAGGACTCCTCTTCCGGCTTGTCCCACTTGAAGGGTGGCTTTTGGCTTCTGGTCTTAGATTGTCCTATAAGGAGGTCCTGCATAGGGGCTGCCATCTTGGTGAACCTGGGGATGAACCTTCGGTAGTAGCCTACCAACCCGAGGAACTGCCTCACTTCTTTTATGTTAGAGGGGCTTGGCCAGTTCTTTATTGCCGTGATTTTGTCAGGGTCGGGGGCTACTCCTTCTGCACTCACCACGTGTCCCAGGTACTGTACCTTCGGCTTTAACAGATGGCACTTGGAGGGTTTCACTTTCATGCCAAAGCCTGCCAGGGCCTCGAACACCTCGGCCAGGTGCTTTAGATGGTCCTCGTAAGTCTTCGAATAGACAATCACGTCGTCCAGGTAAAGTAGGACCGTCTCAAAGTTTCGGTGCCCTAGACAGCATTCCATCAGCCTCTGGAAGGTCCCGGGTGCGTTGCAGAGCCCGAACGGCATATAGTTGAATTCACTTAATCCCATCAGGGTGGTGAAGGCGGTCTTCTCCTTATCAGCCTCTGCCACAGGAACCTGCCAGTACCCACTAGTAAGGTCCAAAGTAGAGAAGAAATTAGCTGATTTTAGTGCGGCCAAAGACTCCTCTATTCTAGGCAACGGGTATTTATCTTTATGGGTGATACGATTGACTTCTCTATAGTCCACGCACATTGTCATAGTACCGTCTTTCTTTTTTACCAGAACCAAGGGGGCTGCCCAGGGGCTACAGCTGTCTCTATTGACCCTGGCTTCCTTCATTTCTCTCAGAATGCCCTTTGCGTTCTGATAGTGTGCGGGGTGGTACAGGTCTGTATCTTTCAGCAATTGGTGGGTGGCTCCCCGTGGAGATGTGGTGTTCTACTCCTTTCACTCTGCCGAAGTCTAGCGGGTGCTTACTAAAGATTCTCTCGTACTCTTGAACCACCCGGTAGAGTCCTTGTTTTTGGTGCAAGGGAGTGGAGTCAGCACCCACGTGGAGTTTCTGGCACCAGTCCTCCTTGGGTTTCTGGGAACCATTACCCTCCGCCTGGGGAGATGGAGGCAAGGGTTCCACGGCCCTGACAGCATTGTGTTCAACAGTATACAATTTGGCTAGTGTAGCGTACCGGGGCAAATGTACTTCCCTTTCCCCAATGTTTAAGATCCGGACGGGCACCCTTCCATGGCGGACATAGACCACCCCCCGGGCTGTCAAAATGGTGGGCCTGCTGTCTGAGTACACGGGTTCTACCATGGCTTGGTAGTCTCTCCCTCTTAACCCGATTGCAGTCCGACACCAGATCATTTCACTTTTGGGGGGCATAGCAATGGGGAACGAGTCGCTCATCCTCACGCTACCGATCTCACCACCAGACAGTTCTACCTGTTGCCATCTCATCAGGGCTCTTATCTCCTTCTGGAGGACCCTCTGTTGGCTGGAGCTCGCATTCATCGCCACCTGCTGAAAAATTACAATTACTTCTGAAAGACAATTTTCAATCACATTAGTACCCAAGGTTATTTTAGGGTGACTTTCTCGATGGTCAATGTCCACAATGATCACTCCCTGTGCCGGCAGTTCAACTTTACCAATCTTAATGGTCATCTCTCTGAACCCCACCTGCGGCACGGGTTGACCATTGCTGGCGATGATGCTCAAGTCATCGTCTGGATAACGAGTTATATCAGTGTCACTCCAGTACTGCTTGAAAAGTACATAGGGGATGGTAGTCACTTGGGACCCGGTGTCCAGCAGTGCACTCATGGGGATACCGTCCAGCACTACGGGTAAAACCGGGCGTCCCCCTACGTACTTATCACGCCAATTAGATGGGCCTGATGACCTTATGCCTGGGGGTTGGCCCTTTGCCCCAGGTCGGACCCATTTAAAGTACAGTACCTGGCTACGTGTCCCGGCTGGCTGCAACGGCGGCAAATCGGCTGTCCATCCTCAGTGTAATGATCGGCGGGCCTCCCTCTGAATGACGGGATCCTCCTCCGTCGACGCCACGGGACATCCTCCGGACTGGAAGCCAGCTTGATTGGTCCTGACAGGTCCATCTGTAACGACTGTACGGTCCTGGTCAATGCAGCAACACTCTTTGTTAGTTCTTGGACCTGATGGTGGAGGTTTGCAGGCGGGGATGGATTTAGGGCCTGCGCATCAGCCCCCACAAGGTTTGCGGGATAGGGCGCCGCCCCCTGGTGGTAAGGGATGGCAGGGCGCCGGGAAGCTACAGCGCCACCCGGTGCAGGTTCTCGGAGCACCTGGATGGCCCTATCTTTGAACTGTGCAAAAGTCAAATCGGGGTTCTGTAGGGCCATGAGGCGCAGCTGGGTTCTGTGGGCGCTGGACAGCAGACCTTCTATGAACTGGTCAGTCAATAGTTTATCTGTATCCTGCACGCTGCCAGGGTCAGCTTGCTTAATTGCCCCTAAGGCTTCCTGTAAATTTAGGGCATAATCTCGGATGCTATCTTGAGCTCGCTGCTTACATCCATAGAACCGCATTTTGATTTCTGCTGAGGTACGGGTATCAAAGGTGTCCCGTAGACGGGTCAGAACCCCCCTTACAGTCCTTTTCTCCTCAGCTGTCCAAGACTTTACCTCCCGCTGGGCCGCACCAGTTAACTGCCCTATCAGTATGCTTACCTTCTGTTCTTCTGTCAGGGGATAAACTTTGAACAGTCTATACAGCCTTTCTTTAAAGTCGCCCAAGGTATGCGACTCGCCGGCATACTGGGCATCCAGGCCGCTCCGGGGATATAGGCAGGGGTGGATTAAGAGTAGCAAGGGCCCCGGGCAGTTTAGAAGGCGCGGGCCCCCTCCACACACCTGATTTATCACGTGACATGTCACATGATCCCCTGTGATAGATCATGTGATAGTTCACAGGAAATTAATTTGGCATAATATTAATTGTGCTGCCTCATCTGAGAGCAGCACAATATTGGGGCAGATACCCTGATTCCAGCGATGTGTCACTTTTTCAGCTGCTTGTTGTCATTTTGAGAAAATCACCGTTTTATCTGCTGCAGATCTAGCAGCTCTCTGAATGCTGCGCTCTGTATAGCCCCACCCACACCACTGATTGGCAGCTTTCTGCCCATGCTCATTGTACACAGAAATCTACTGATCAGTGATGGGGGTGGGGTCCTACAGAACTTACTAGTCATCTAGTGATAATTACCTTCTGACAAATCAATGATTTTATCAAAACAACACTAAGCAGCCCAGTAAGTGACACATTACTGGAATCAGTGCCTCTAACCCTACATTATGCTGCTCTCAGATTAGGTGGCAAAAACCTCATGACAGATTCCCTTTAAAGGAGCTGTAAAGACAAAAAAGTTTGTATTAAAAAAAATACAAGCCATTTGTTAAATTAACTTTTTTTTTATTGTTAATTCACATTAGACTGTATCTTCAACACTTTTGTCAGCAGGTCTTATTACAGACTCTGAATAGGGCAGCTCTCTCCCTCTCCCTCAGCAGAAAGTCACAGCATGGTTAAAAAACGGGATCTTTTATGATTTTCTCATAATAAATAAAAAAGGACATGCAAGTCCTCCAAACTATTTTCCGTTTCTCTATAGGGAAGGTCCTAAATCTTTCTTGTTCTTTAGTTGATCACATGTCAAAAATGCAAAGCATTTACTATGAACTCGCCTAAAAAAATATACACTTGGAGAGTAATATCATCATTTGCATGTAAATATTCCTTGACTCTAAGGGCTCGCTCACACTGTCGTATAACACGGCCGAATGCTATGTGATGTTTTATCGGATAGGACTCGGCCCTATGTTATACTATGGGACAGTGCGATTATTGGCATGAGAAAATAATCTCATTCGATATTCGGACCATGTGCACCCATACAAGTCTATGGGTGCACGTAAAACATTGGACTGCACTCGGATGTCATCCAAGTGCAGTCCGATGAACACTCACAGAGACTATGGAGAAGATGGAGAAATTAAGTTCTCCATCTTCTCCATATCTGTGCTGCGAGAGAATCGGATCACACTCAGTTGAAGCTCTGACAGAGTTTGAGCCCAGTGTCATTAGCATAATTGGCCCTATTCTCTTGCATGAGAGAATATATGGCTTAGTGAGTGGACCCTAAAACTGAATAGTAGTGACGGACAGGCACCTCACAAGCGGGATCCATGTAGCTCTCAGATGTTATGTAGGTAGGGCTTCATTCCATGGGGTAGGGTTTAATTTCAAGGTATATAAAAAAAATGGACTTCAAATGAAAATTAAATGAACACATAAAGCACTAATTGAATTATTTTTTTCGTATTTATGTTTGCAGCCCCTTTAAAAACCCTTTGAGGACCAAGGCACATATATGTCCCATAGTTTTAAACTGGAAAAAAATTTGATTGAATAAAATTTAAGGTCCTCAAAGGTTTAAGTAGGTCATAAATTCATATGAATACTTGCTCATACAATTGCACATGCCAAAAGATAAAGAAGAACAGAATCAAAAATATGACATTAAGTGGAGCACTTACAGGTATTCAAGGTGAAAGAGACCAGCAAAGGCATCGTCTCGAATGACAGTAAATGAGTTAGAATTCAGCAAGCTGAAAATGAAGACAGCAGGTTAGAAGCGAACCAGACTTTATGGTGCTCAGAATTAGTCAAGCAGAATTTATTGACTGCTCTTGCAAAGCACTGAGACTCCCGCTGTGTATAGATGGCGCCGTGCGGCCTTCCGCTGTGTATAGATGGCGCCGTGCGGCCTCCCGCTGTGTATAGATGGCGCCGTGCGGCCTCCCGCTGTGTATAGATGGCACCGTATAGATGGCTACGTGCGGCCTCCTGCTGAGTATACGTGTATAGATGGCTATGTGCGGCCTCCTGCTGAGTATAGATGCCTCACGGCGCTCCCCCCAGAGACAGCAGGAGGCCGCACAGCGCCATCTATACTCAGCGGGAGACCGCACGTAGCCATCTATACACAGCAGGAGGCTGCACGGCGACATCTATACTCAGCGGGGGGCCGCACGTAGCCATCTATACACAGCGGGGGGCGCACTTAGCCATCTATACACAGCGAGGGGCCGCACGGCGCCGTCTATAATGCACGGAGCCCCACCAGAGACATCAGGAGGCCGCACGGCGCCAACTATACTCAGCAGGAGGCCGCATGCAGTCATACACACACACAAACATATACAGACACGCATAAACACATTTGAAACACAAAAATACATACAAACAGACATCACACAATGACATCTGCCCACACACACACACACAAACAGACAGACATCACACACACACACCTGCCCACACACACACACACCTGCCCACACACACACACCTGCCCACATACACATCTGTGTGTGTGTATGTATTGTGTGTGTGTATAATGTGTGTGTATGTATACTGTGTGTGTATGCATAGTGTGTGTGTGTGTGTATAATGTGTGTGTATGTATAGTGCGTGTGTATGTATAGTGTGTGTGTGTGTGTGTGTGTATAATTTGTGTGTGTGTATTTTTTTTTTAAGTTAAAAACAAGGAAAATGCTTGTGGCATCAATATCAAGACTCCAGATATAAGGGCCTATTCACACTGAATTTTGCAATGCATTCATCTCCTCTTTCCAGGCTTCTATCTAAATCCCTGAAAATTGGCATTCAGATGTGCCTTGACATAGCCATTGATTTGAACAAAGGCAAACCGAGGCTAAAGTCTGAATCTTTAGGCTCCATTTTCTCTGCTTTCAGATGTCTCATTTCAGACAGCACAATCCTGAATTTCAGGGATTCAGTTGTAAGCCTTGTGTAAAGACCTGAATGCAGCGCTGAATGTAGTGTGAATAGGTCCTTACATCCTACACCACCTCAGGGGATTGTTGTTATGGAGTATTGCCCCTGGGTGGCCGCAGTTATGACCACCACCAGGGCTCGCGGTCACCCACCCTAACTTTGGTATTCTGGGGAGCTGGTATAATGAATATCTGAGAAGAGCCCTAGAGAAGCAAGAACATTGGACAACCAAGAGGTGGTGGCCTCAAGTCAGGTGTAGTGTTCAACAGGGCAAGACTTTCTAACCTGCCCCCCCCCCCCACACACACACATATACACACACCTGCCCACACAGACACACACACACACCTGCCCACACACACACACACACACACACCTGCCCACACACACACACACACACACACCTGCCCACACACACTCACATATACACACACACACACACACCTGCCCACACACACACACACATATACACACACACACACCTGCCCACACAGACACACACACACCTGCCCACACACACACACACACACACACACCTGCCCACACACACACACACATACACCTGCCCACACACACACACATATACACACACACACACACCTGCCCACACACACACACACATATACACACACACACACCTGCCCACACAGACACACACACACCTGCCCACACACACACACACACCTGCCCACACACATACACACCTGCCCACACACACACACACACCTGCCCACACACACACACACACCTGCCCACACACAAACATACCTGCCCACACACAAACACACCTGCCCACACACACACACCTGCCCACACACATACACACCTGCCCACACACACACAAACACCTGCCCACACACACACACACCTGCCCACACACACACACACCTGCCCACACACACACACACCTGCCCACACACACATCTGCTCACTCAGACACCTGCCCGCAAACACACACACACACCCATATACACACACCTGACCACACACACACCTGCCCCCCCCCACACACACACATATACACACACACATATACACACACACCTGCCCACACAGACACACACACATATACACACACACACATATACACACACACACACACCTGCCCACACAGACACCTGCCCCCACAGACACCTGCCCACAAACACACACACACCTGCCCACACACACATCTGCCCACACACACACACACACACTCACAATCCCCCGGCTCAATTCCTCCTGCCTGCTCTCTCTCTTTTCCGGTGCAGCACTGCAGGCCGGGGCGCACTGTGTGACGTCACAGCTAGGAGACACAGCCGCGCACAGGGCCATGTCTCCTAGCAGTGATGCGGCCGGGCCAGCACAGGGAAGTTAACTGCTGCAGTGCTGGCCCGGCGGATGAAGAAGTAGCGGCGGCCGCTGCTGGGGGAGCGGTCCGGGCCCCCTCCTCCCGCCACTGCTACCGCTATGTGCCGCGGCGGCCCGCACATATAATGAGGGCAATCCGGATTGCCCTCATTATAATCCGCCTATGGATATAGGGCATGGAAAACGGCATCACAGCTGCAGCGGCTACGCTGGTGGTAGAGGGTCCCTCCGCGTCCGACATCTTCCTCCCCCCTAGTTAACTGTGGCCTACCTTCTGGCGATCCTCTTCTGTAGGCCGCGGCTCCGCTCGCGATGCTCTGGGCGAGGACCTTGCTTTGCTCGGTGATGACGTCGGCATCCGCTGGATCTCCTTCCAGGACCTTGAGCAGCGTCTCAGCGTAGGCGTGGCGTCCCGAAGATGGCGCCCGATGGCAGGAAACGCTCCGATTGGCGGGAAATGGCCCTGAATGGAGGGAAACTTCACTCAGATATGTATAGAGTCTTTTCCAGGCACGCAATACCCGTTTGTTGCGGGTTGGTCACAATTCTGCCAACTACGCCAAAGCTGACTCGCCCCCTGGGCCGTGGGGTACCCGGAACCGGGCCTTCTAGTGTACGGTGCTGATGGGGGTAGTAGTGGCAACCCGATCCCGTGGCTCAGGGTGGTCAGACCAAATGGTGGCAGTCTATTTATCAGTGTTTTGAATGTCCGACTACGCCACCCGTGGATTGCGATTGGAGATAACCGCTGCTGCAAGGCAGACCGCTGAGGCTGGTGTTGGTGTGCAGCACAGGGGTAGGATAATTCCCCACGGGAAGAGTGTAGCCTCAGGGCAGTGTAGGTGGATGTTGGGGGTGATAGTGCAGGCCGCAATAGTAATAGTTCAGAGTCTGCTTCAAACAGTTCAGGGTCTTTATTGTAGATATTATTAATGACCCAACAGTACCGGTTAGGAATGGGCCTGGGTGTCTGAGAGCATTCGGGCGAGCCCCACTGGTCAGGGTGAGTGTGTAGGCCTACCGTTCTCTCTATGCTCTTTCTGACTGTCCCCCTTTTCGTGGTGTAATAGCCCACGTCCCTGAGCTGGCCGTGTACTTCTCTCCTGTATGGCTTGCGACTCAGGCCTTGGGTACCTGTTGCTTGCTCCTCGATGTACTGGTCCCTCTGTGTGGCGGAGCCTCCAGGCTTCTTAGGCCAAGGGACCTGAAATCCCTCGCAGGTTGGTTCTCTGCTGCTGGGCTTGTAACCCTGACAGCCTCGGACCCCAATGTCCGGTAGATTGGTTCTCTGCCAGGACCGGCTCTCGTCGCCTCTGTCCCTGGCTTGCAGTTTCTCCTGTGCCTCACGGACTCCTCAGCTACAGCTGAACTGTCCCTCCTTCTCTGGGACTAGTCTCACTCCTGAGCTAGGTCTTCCAGTTCTCTCTAACCCTGCCCCCAGTTCCAGCTTTTATAGGGGCAGCCAGCTCCCCCTGCTGGCCTGGGACAGGAGGTGCTGTATGCTAATAGTCCCTAACCAGGGGACCTCCCTCCTGCTTTCAGAAACAGATTATTGTTTGTGGCATCCAGGCCTGGGGTGACACACACACACTGCTCTATATTTAGTATGATGCCCCCACTCCTCCATATATATAGCATGATGGTCCCACTGCTCCATATACAGGTGCATCTCACTAAATTAGAATATCATCAAAAAGTTAATTTATTTCAGTTCTTCAATACAAAAAGCTGTCTTTCAGCTCATCTGCATTGTTGGGTCTGGTGTCTCTCATCTACCTCTTGACAATACCCCATAGATTCTCTATAATAGATTCTCTATGGGGTTAAGGTCAGGCGAGTTTGCTGCCAATCAAGCACAGTGATACTGTTGTGTGTAAACCAGGTATTGGTACTTTTGGCCGTGTGGACAGGGGCCAAGTCCTGCTGGAGAATGACATTTCCATCTCCAAAAAGCTTGTGGGCAGAGGCAAGCATGAAGTGCTGTAAAATGTCCTGGTAGCCGGCTGTGCTGACTTTGGTCTTGATAAAACACAGTGGACCTACACCAGCAGATGACATGGCCCCCCAAACCATCACTGATTGTGGAGCCTTCACACTAGACCTCAAGCAGCTTGGATTGTGGACTCTCCACTCTTCCTCCAGACTCTGGGACCTTGATTTCCAAATGAAAATTGGAACTCTAGGACCTTGTGGAGTGTGTCAATGACTGCCTTCTGGACATCTGTCAAGTCAGCAGTCTTCCTCATGATTGTGGAGCATACTGAAACAGTATTGAAGAACTGGAATCAATTAACTTTTTGAAGATATTCTAATTTAGTGAGATGCACCTGTATATACTATGATGGTCCCACTGCCCCACATACATATAGTATAATGGCCCCACTACTCCATATGTAGTATGATGGACCCACTACTCCAGATATATAGTAGGATGGCTCCACTGCCCAATCATTTAAAAAAAAAAATAACGTTTATTCTCACTTAATCCTGATTCCCTACATCACGGCCTCTGTCTCCTCTTCCATGGCGGGACAGCAGAGCAGAGCGATGCAATGATGTCACCGAGCCACCTGCGTGAGTATGCTGACATCTCGTTAACCGCAGGCCTATGGCGATCTGTGGCATATGAAAGAGATAGTGATAGGGCAGGGAGCTTGTGTCTCACTACTTTATCATGCGACGCCTCTGCATAAGAGACATTAGGGCTACATTAGCTACGTCACAGAAGACACTGGAGCTGGAGTATATAGAATAGGAGACACTGGGGCTGGCGTATATTCATCACAGGATACATTGGGGCTAGAGCATATACATCACAGAAGAAGCTGGAGTATATAGAATAGGAGACACTGGGGCTGGAGTATATAGAATAGGAGACACTGGGGCTGGCGTATATTCATCACAGGATACATTGGGGCTAGAGCATATACATCACAGAAGAAGCTGGAGTATATAGAATAGGAGACACTGGGGCTGGAGTACATAGAATAGGAGACACTGGGGCTGGCGCATATACAGTTCTGCTCAAAAGTTTACATACCCCGGCAGAATTTTTCCTTTCTTGGCCTTGTTTCAGAGAAAATGAATGATAACAAAAACACTTTTTCTCCACTCATGGTTATTGGTTGGGGGAAGCCATTTACTGTCACATTTCTGTGTTTTCTCTTTTTAAATCTTAATGACAACTAGTGATGAGCGAGCATGCTCGCTACTGCTCGGTGCTTGCCCGAATATCTCACTGCTCGAGATGCTCTGCGCTCACCGAGTATTTCCGGGTTGGTCGGGCGGGAAGTCGGGTCCCCTCCCTGCATGTTTGGCGCTCTTTACAGAGCCAATGAACATACAGTGATTGCCTGCCATGCACTGTAATGCCATAGCCATGTTGGTTGTGGGCATTACAGTGATTGGCTGGCTGCACAGCGTCATCAGGTCTATATCTGACCTGGCACCGCCATGCTCATCACAGTCACTCTGGATCAGACAGTGTAGGGAGAGCTGCTGCTGCGTTAGGGAGAGATTTGATCGTGCATTAGGTAGTGTAGTGAGAAAAACCGCACATTACACATATCTATCTCAACAAACAATCCTTCTGAGGACTAATCCATCTGCAGAGATATCAGGCAGGCAGTGTATATAGGCAGGCAGGCAGGGTATATAGCAGACTGCAGTGCATATAGCACAAGAGGCTCCATTCCAATTCTGCCTTCTGCTGCTGTTAGATATTTCTATACAAAGGCCCAGGTCTCAGGGGCGAGGAATACTTTTCTTTGGATCTTAATCCTCATTATTTGCTTATAAAGCAATCCAGAGAACACAGTTTTTCTGCGCCATTTGCTTGTTGGCACTGCAGAATACAGCCAGGTCCTTTCCATATTAGAGCGCTAGAAATCCAGCTATTTAAAACTGTGTTTTCTCCGTCACACGGATCACATATACGTTGTCAGAAAATACTGCCATTTCTGGCCTCCATTTTTTCAGTGTGTCAGTGAAGCAATTCACAGCAGTTTGCTGTTCACACTACTTACCTACAGGCCAGGTATTTAAAACTCTGTTTTCTCCATCACACCGATCACATATAACTTCGCTTCAAACTCAGTCATTTGTAGTGAGCGTGGAAGATACTATCCTCCATTTAAAATGGGCAAGGCACGTGGCAAGGGACGGGGAACTGGACGTGATGGCAATGGTGCATGCAGAGGCCGAGGACAAGGCCGTGGGCAAGCCGAAATTGTGCCACAGCAAACACCCACATCTTCTCGCCTGACCTTCCTGTCCCAATTTCTAGGGGACCGCAGCACACCACTATTGAACCCAGATCAGTGTCAAAAGGTTGTTGGTTGGATAGCGGATAATGCTTCCAGTCACTTAGCCACCACCACCACCACCCTGTCTTCTACACGGTCAAGTCTCAGTAGCCATGAGTCTGGACCTCATATTCCTCACCCTGATCCTCCTTCCTCCCACCATGCTGAGTACCCAGAGACAACTGATCCCACACTTGGACAATCTGAAGAGCTGTTCACTTTTCCATTTATAGATTCGGGCCTCTCGCCCGGTCCACTTGAAGCGGGGCAAGAGGAGATCACGTGTAGCGATGCCCAAATATTTGAGCAGCCACGGTCACATGAAGGCGACGGTGGGAAACTGTCACAAGAGGTGGACGATGATTAGACACAATTGGCAGAAAGTCAGGAATAGTACCAGGGTGCAGAAGTGGGTGACTAGGTGGTGGATGATATAGTAACTGACCCAACCTGGCAGGAGGACATGCAGAGCAAGGACAGCAGCACACAGGGGGAGGGAGGCAGAGCACCCCAACAGGCAGGAAGAAGCAGTGTGGTGGCCGCAGACAGAAGGCAGGCTACCGTTTCCCGTAACACCAACACGAAGGAAGTTGCCACTACAACTGTTAGGTCTTCCCGAGTCTGGTTGTTTTTTAAAGACTCTGCCGATAACTCCAAAAAGGCCATTTGCATCACGAGCCAGACCAGCATCAGCAGGGGTGGCAAAGCGACCAGCCTGACCACCACCAGCATGATCAGGCACATGGCAGCAAATCACTCGACTTTGTGGGCCGAACACCAGGGTCCAGGAACAGTGTCTACAGGTGGCACCATTGCTTCTTCTGCTGTTGTGCATGCAAGTCAATCCCCTGTCCATAGTGCATGCAAAGATGCCTCCTGCCCTGCACCTGTCATTGCACACTCTCAAGTAGCAGCATCAGGAAGCACGTCCATGTCCTTCTCCCAGCACAGCGTTCAGTTGTTCATACTCCAGTCCTTGGAATGCAAGCGCAAATATGCAGCCAACGTCCCACAGGCCACACTACTAAATTCTCACAATTCACGACTGCTTGGCTCGAAATGTTGCCTTTTAGGCTTGTGGAGACAGAAGCATTCCGCAACCTGATGGCGGCGGCCATCCCTCGGTACTCTGTCCCCAGCCGCCACTATTTCTCCCAGTGTGCCGTCCCCACATTACACAAGCACGTGTCCCAAAACATTAGCCGTGCCCTCAACAACGCAGTTACCGGTAAAGTCCACCTAACCACGGACACGTGGACAAGTGCTTGTGGGCAGGGACGGTACATCTCGCTGATGGCACACTGGGTTAACATAGTGGAAGCCGGGACCCAGTCGGACCTTGGGACGGAACACGTCCTCCCGACGCCAAAGATTGCAGGCCCTAGGTCAATCAGGGTTGTCCCCACGGTCTACAGCTCCTGAACCTCATGCTCCTCAGCCTCCTCCTCCTCCTCGGCCTCTATCTCCGAAATGACCACATCAGTCACAAGCTGGAAGCACTGCAGCACTGCCTCGGCCAAGCGGCAACAGGCTGTGCTGAAGCTAATATGCTTAGGTGAAAAAACACACAATGCTGAAGAGTTATGGCCAGCTCTGAAAGAGCAGGCAGATCTGTGGCTCAAACCGCTGAACCTACAGCCAGGCATGGTCGTGTGTGACAATGGCCGGAACCTGGTGGCGGCTCTGAGGCGAGGCGAGCTCACACACGTACCATGCCTGGCCCATGTGCTTAACCTCGTGGTTCAGCGGTTACTCAAATCCTACCCGGAGCTGCCGGATCTGCTTGTTAAAGTATGCCGCCTGTGTGCCCATTTTAGAAAGTCAGCTACAGCTTCCGCCGCCCTTGCAGTGTTTCAGCAGCGTTTGCAGCTTCTGGCTCACAGACTGGTGTGTGATGTCACCACACGTTGGAACTCTACATTGCAGATGTTGGGAAGGATTTGTGAGCAGAAGAGGGCAGTTGTTGAGTACCAGCATCAAAAAGGCTATCGGTATTCAGTTCAGACTCCACACATAAGACCTCAGTAGTGGACGTGGATGTCAGACATATGTACCATCCTCCAAAACTTTGCGGACTCCACCAAGATGGTGAGCGGCGATGACGCCATAATTAGCGTCACCATCCCGCTTCTCTGTCTTCTGAAAAGCTCTTTGCTCACAATCAAAGATGATGCATTGCAGGCTCAGCACGATAAGATGGAGCAATTAACCATACAGGGTGATTACACACAGCCAAGCCTCATCTCATCCCAACGTGGATTGGGTGACAATGAGGAAGAGGAGGAGGAGGAAGGACAGCAACTAGTTTCATGCACTATAGACGGTGCTATCTGCACAGCTGTCATACCGTCTGTTCAGCGTGGATGGCCAGAGGACAGAGAGGAGGAGGAGGAGAGCATGGTCAGTCATCCTCTTGGTGAGGACACGGAAGTCTTGCCTGTTAGTAGTCTGGCACGCATGGCTGAGTTTATGTTATGCTGCCTTTCCCATGACCCTCGCATTCTCAAAATTTTAGGTCATTACTGGTTGGTGACACTTCTAGACCCACTCTACAAGGAGAACTTTATATCTCTTATTCCTGAGGCGGACAGGTGTACAAAAATGAGGCAGTACCAGAAGGCCCTTGTTGCGGAACTATTAAAAAAATTCCCATCTAAAAACGCTGGAGGCAGAGGGCACACTTCGTTCGACAACCAAGGCCCCCACTCTGTCACTTCTTCTCTCTGACTGAACACTGTTCTAAGATGGTGCCCTCTAGAACATGAGCCCAGGTGACCAGCAAACAATGGGCTCCTA
Source organism: Phyllobates terribilis (assembly GCF_046119375.1). Taxonomy (NCBI): domain Eukaryota; kingdom Metazoa; phylum Chordata; class Amphibia; order Anura; family Dendrobatidae; genus Phyllobates; species Phyllobates terribilis. The sequence goes on from NW_027363189.1 coordinate 1,477,405, forward strand.
TCTACGCTCAGGAACCAACCCCTATCTGCTCCTACATCACTGGGTATTCCTACCCCCTCCCCACTCCAGCCAGGGACATGGTCTGTCGTGCCTGCATTTCTGTCTAATGGGAGCACCGTTGAGCTGTCCCTCGGAAATGGGGTGAGTGTGCTGTATGCAGCTAACTGAACCCTGGTCCATACTCCATCCTTACCCGGGAGTGGAATATCACACCTCTGGCAGAGGTGCAATACCCCTGTAGCGGCCGAGCCCTCGGGGCGCTACATTTTTATGATGCCCGAAAAAAAAAATTTTTATACAGTATGTTCATGTATACCCCCCAGGAGTAAATGTTTGTCAGCCCATACACTTAGTGCATGGCATTACAAGTATAGGAGGCCCGCTCCTTTCTAATGGTAAAAAAAATTTATGATGCGCTCCTCCACGTCTCTTCCAAGGGCCATTGAAGTGCCTCCAAATTTTTGGCAGCCCTTGCAGTCACTGCATAGTCCAACACTATGGGAGACTCTCTCCTTTCTAATGGGAATTTGTCATTACTGTGGCCTGGTCTATGTGTCTTTAAATTCTTAGTGGGTTTTTCCTAAACTTGGTCAGCCGTTGGACTCACTGCATACCCTATAACTGTATAGCAGACCCTCTCCTTTCTAATGGGAACATGTCATATCTTGTTACTGTGGCCCTGCTCTGTGTGTCTTTAAATTCTTAGTGGGGATTTTCCTAAAATCTGTCAGCCGTTGGACTCACTGCATACCCTATAACAGTATAGCCGACCCTAGAATTTCTAATGGGAATTTGTCGTTACTGTGACCCTGCTCTATGTGTCTTTAAATTCTTAGTCGTTTTTTTCCTAAAATTGGTCAGCCGTTGGACTCACTGCATACCCTATAACTGTATAGCAGATCCTGTCCTTTCTAATGGGAGCATGTCGTACCTTGTTACTGTGGCCCTGCTCTGTGTGTCTTTAAATTCTTATTGAGGTTTTTCATTAAAATTTGTCAGCCGTTGGATTCACTGCATACCCTATAACTGTATAGCAGACCCTCTACTTTCTAATGGGAACATGTCGTACCTTGTTACTGTGGCCCTGCTCTGTGTGTCCTTAAATTCTTAGTGGGGTTTTTCCTAAAATTTGTCAGCCGTTGGATTCACTGCATACCATATAACTGTATAGCAGACCCTCTCCTTTCTAACGGGAACATGTCGTACCTTGTTACTGTGGCCATGCTCTTTGTGTCTTTAAATTGTTAGTGTTTTTTTTCAAAAATTTTGGCCACCCTTGCAGTCACAGCATGGGCATTACCAGTATAGAAGACCCGCTCCTTTATAATGGGAACATTTTTTTTACTGAGACCCTCCTCTATGTCTCTTCAAAGGGGTATTAGGTTGCGTCCAAATTTTTGACAACCCTTGCAGTCACTGGATGCGCAATAACAGTATAGGAAACCCACTTGTTAATAATGGGAACAACAAAGCATAGCCCTCTGATGGCTCTCTAACAATAGCTAGGGCCGACTGCTGGCCTTTTAAGAATAGTAAGGGCCGTCTGATGTCCCTATAAAAATAGGCTTTATGACTTTCAGAGTCCCTCCATCATAAATAAAACAGGATGTGTCTGATGACACAACATTGCCAGATGAGGTTGTAAAATGTTAAAGTGACATTTCCCGGTGAATGCATTTTTCATAAAAAATAACATAAAAAAACATAACAATAGGATCTTTCTTTAGTATAAAAAACAGCATCACCAATTTAACCTCAATGTAATCACATTGTTCAGCTCATGTACCTCCTCCTCCATCTCCGAAATGACCACATCAGTCACAAGCTAACAGCACTGCAGCACTGCCTTGGCCAAACAGCAACAGGCTGTGCTGAAGATAACATGCTTAATGCTTAATTGACAAACCGCCCAGCGCTGCATAGTTGTTGAAAGCTGTAACACAGCAGCTTGATCTGTGGCTCTCACCGCTGAACATACAGCCAGGCATGGTCATGTGTTACAATGGGCGGAACCTGGTGACAGAGAAATGACAACCGGGGTAGATAAGGTTTCCCTCTATGCCAGTCCTTTCACAGAGCTAAAGAATATGGCTATGGTGAAATACAACTCCCACTGAGAAGCTGTTTCAGATTGAAAAACATTGTGCCCACCAGAGGATTTGTTTCTGAGAGCTAACCTTTCTCACCCGCTCAAGAGCCCCATAGCAGCTGCAAAGTTAGCGCTATCATGAACTCTCCTGAGGTAGAAGCCAAGGCACACCAGAGAATTCTCTGGTGGGACTGTCCAACCCTGCTGAGAAGCAGTCCTGGCTAAGAAAAGTGTGTGGGAAGATTCCAGGACACTCTATTTTTACTGAGGAGGAAACACATGCAAACATGGGGAGAACATACAAATTTCTTGCAGATGTTGTCCTTGCTGGGATTTGAACCCAGGATCCCAGTGCTGCAAGACTTCAGTGCTAACCACTGATCCAATGTGCTGCCGTTCACCCTCTAATATCTAACAGGCTGGAGAAACTTGAACCTACTGCCACTCTATCATCAGCTCCTTTGTGAGAAAATTTATTTGGGCAGCCACTCAGTCTACCAAATAAAATTCCAGAGAAGGAAATTGAGGATGGCTTCGCTACTGGTACTGGGGGCAGTGCTAATACCATGGTGTTGTACCATAGTTTGCTGGAAATATTCCAGGCTGGTAGGAGGCAAGAAAATTCCCACAGAAAAGTACCAGCAGTAATGTTCAGACCACATTTCAAGTGCAAGCAGCTTTAGAGGACTTCCTGGGAGAAATGACACGCAGGGTAGATACGGTTTCCCTCTATGCCAGTCCTTTCACTGAGCTAAATACAACTCTTATCAAAAAAAGTTGTGGACTGGCTCCGTACCGTCCCTGGCCACATTCACCTGTCCACGTGTTTGTGGTTAGGCAGTCCTTCTTAGTAAGTGCACTGGGTAGGGCATGGGTACTGTTGTGGGACCCGTGCTTGTGGAAGGCGAAGGCGATACCGGGAAAAATACTGGCGGCTGGGGACCGAGTATGGACACCCGGCCGCCGCCTGCATGAGGTTGTGAAAAGCTTCCATCTCCACAAGCTTAAAAGGCCATATTTCAAGTGCAAAGAGCTGCCCAGAAATCTGTCAGTTTAGTGTTGCGGTCTGTGGGTGGGTGGGTGGCTGGCTGCATACTTGCAATTGCATTCCAAGTAAAAGAAAACTAAGCAGATGATGGCCTCTATCATCATCATGGCCTCACCTCGGCACTATGAACTCTCCTGAAGGAGAAGCCAGGGCCCGCCGGAGGAGTCTCCGGTTCTCTGGTGGGCCCGTCCAACCCTGCCGAAAAGCAGCCCTGGCTAAGAAAAGTGTGGGGGAAGGTTCCCGGACACTCTATGGCTGCTTTTTTAATGCGGATCGGCCATGCTTATGCATGTTATTTCTCAAAACGCATTACGGATCAGGCCATTTTCCAGCTCTGTATTCAAGAAATTAAATGCGCAAAGAAAGATGTGTGTGTGTCAAAGCACCATTGACAAGTGCAAGTTGATGTTGGATGGGCTGCCATTGCTTCTGCAACAAGCTCATTTACAGGATTTTCTGGGAGAAATGACACGCAGGGTAGATACGGTTTCCCTCTATGCCAGTCCTTTCACCGAGCTAAATACAACTCTTAGCAAAAAAAGTTGTGGACTGGCTCCGTACCGTCCCTGGCCACATTCACCTGTCCACGTGTTTGTGGTTAGGCGGTCCTTCCCAGTAAGTGCACTGGGGCGGGCACGGGTAATGTTATGGGACCCGTGATTGTGGAAGGCGGAGGCGATACCGGGAAATATAGTGGCGGCTGGGGACCGAGTATGGACACCCGGCCGCCGCTGGCATGAGGTTATGAAAAGCTTCCGCCTCCACGAGCCTAAAAGGCCACATTTCAAGTGCAAGCAGCTGTCAAAAATTTGGCAGTATAGTATTGCAGCCTGTGGGTGGGTGGCTGCCGGCATTCTTGTGCTTGCATTCCAAGGAATGGGGTAGGGACAACTGAACACTGCAGTGGGACAAGGACGTGGACGGTGATTGTTTCAAGTCTGCAACGACAGGTGCATGGCGGGAGGCATCTTCGCATGTGCCAAGGATCACTTATGATGGGCACACATTTAGGCAGTGACCTGGGAGTCAGAGATGTTTCTAGAGGTCTTCCCCTTGCTGCTCCCATGTCTTTTCAGCACTGTATGCATGTGTCTGATGATGTGTCACACACCACATGGCCAGATAAGGTTGTAAAATGTTAAAATGACATTTCCTGGTGAATGCATTTGTCTTGGTTGAAAGCAATGCAAAAGTGCAAAAACGTGTCAAAAATGCTACGTGTGTAGGAGTATTTTTGTTTTTGTTTATTTATTTTGCCTTATATACAAGTCATCACCCTGGAAATGATGTTCCTTACGCCGTAAAAGTGGCGTAATACTCTGACGACGTTGTTGACAGCAGTGTTCTGGGAGTCAGAGATGCTTCCAGGGGTCTTCCCCATGTTGTTCCCATGTCATTTGAGCACAGTTCCCATCGATTTGGGTAATTTTTAGGCCCTCTGCAGACCGCCGTGGGGAGCCACCTGAAAAATGCTCAAGTTTCCCCTAGACTTATATTGGGCTCATTGCTCGGGTTGAGCACCCGAGTATTTCAATTTGCTCGACCCGAGCAACGAGTACTCGAGCATTTTAGTGCTCGCTCATCACTAATGACAACCAAAAACATCCAAATAATCCTGATCAAAAAGTTCACATACCCTGGTGATTTTGGCCTGATAACATGCACAGAATTTGACACAAATGGGTTTGAATGGCTACTAAAGGTAACATCCTCACCTATGACCTGTTTGCTTGTAATCAGTGTGTGTGCATAAAGCTGAGTGAGTTTCTGGGATCCAGCCACTGACTTTTCTGGATTTTGAGATGGGGAAAGCAAAAGAATTATCAACGGATCTACGGGAAAAGGTAGTTGAACTGTATAACACAGGAAAGGGAGGCAAAAAGAGTATAACACAGGAAAGGGATACAAAAAGATATCCCAGGAATTGATAATGCCAGTCTGCAGTGTTCAAACTGTGATTAACAAATGGAAAATCAGATGCTCTGTAAAAACCAAACCACAGTCAGGTAGACCAACAAAAATTTCAGCCACAACTGCCAAGAAAATTGTTCGGGATGCAAAGAAAAACCAACAAATAACATCAGCTGAGAACACACTTAGGGGTGTACTCACTTTTGTTGCCAGCGGTTTAGACATTAATGGCTGTGTGTTGAGTTATTTTGCAGGCACACCAAATTTACAGTTAAACAAGCTGTACACTGACTACTGTACATTGTATCAAAGTGTCGCATCTTCAGTGTTGTCCCATCAAAAATATATATATGTATTCCGGCCCATTTTTGGAGTTTTGTGTGAAATTATGTCCAATTTGCCTTTTTTTTCTCAGTTTTTTTGTGTTGTTCCAATAAACACAAAGGAAATAAACATGCGTGTAATAAAACATGTGTAATTTTCTGAAACAATTTCAAGGGTGCCAGCACTTTCCGCCATGACTGTATATGCAGGTAGAGTCCTTAACCCCTTTACAACCCAAAGTGGTTTGCACGTTAATGAGAAGGCCAATTTTTACAATTCTGACCACTGTCACTTTATGAGGTAATTACTCTGGAACGCTTCAACGGATCCCCCTGGTTCTGAGAATATTTTTTCATGACATATTGTACTTTATGATTGTGGTAGAATTTCTTCGATATCACTTGTGTTTATTTGTGAAAAAAAAGATATTTGGCGAAAATGTTGAAAATTTTGCAATTTTCAAAATTTGAATTTTTATGCCCTTAAATCGGAGAGATATGTCACACAAAAAAAGTTAATAAATAACATTTCCCATATGTCTACTTTACATCAGCACAATTTTGGAACCCAAATTTATTTTTATTAGGGAGCTATAAGGGTTAAAATTGACCAGTGATTTCTCATTTTTCCAACAAAATTTACAAAACCATTTTATTAGGGACCGCATCACATTTGAAGTCACTTTGAGGGGTCTTTATGACTGAAAATACCCAAAAGTGACACCATTTTTAAAACTGCACCCCTCAGTGAATCGGGTCATCATGGCAACATCCGGGAAGCCGCGGCACACATTGCTGGAAACCGGCAGGAGAGGTGACTATCCCGATCACCTCCCCTTGCCCCCGCAATGCTGCGAACGACTTCGATCGCAGCATTGCGGGGGTTAATGTGCGGGACCTCTCCCAGCACATAGCACCGGGTGTCAGCTGTGACAATCAGTTGACACCCGGCGGCGATCACGCCCGCACAGCCTGTGTGCGGGCGCGATCGCAAAGATGTACTAATACATATCAGGCTCTTAAGTCCCAGGGCGCAGATACGTATCAGTACGTCTTGGGCTTTAACCCCTTAATAACATCTGACGTACTAATACGCGTCTGTGCCCTGGGACTTAAGAGCCAGACTCGTATTAGTACGTCATCGCGATCGCGCGCGCACATAGGCTGTGCGGGCGCGATCGCCGCCGGGTGTCAGCTGATTGTCACAGCTGACACCCGGTACTATGTGCAGGGAGCGGTCCTGCACCGCTCCCAGCACATTAACCCCCGCGATGCTGCGATCGAAGTCGATCGCAGCATTGCGGGGGCAAGGGGAGGTGATCGGCGATACTCACCTCCTCTTCCGGCTTCCAGCGCAGTCTGCAAAGGCTTCCCGGGTGTTGCCATGACGACCCGATGTCGTCATGACAACATCCGGGTCACCAGAGAGCAGGAAGATTGCTTGGACATGCGCAGTGCATCTCCAAGCAATCTTCACACTGTGCATTTCTGACAGCCTTCATGGCATAGGGATGGTGCTCCATTCCTGTGCCATGCAGGCGATCAGAAAAAAAAAAAGTGAAAGTCCCAGAGTGGGACAAAGTAATAAAGTGTATAAACTGTGTGAAAGTGGGAAAAAAAAAAAAAATGTGCAAAAATATTATAAAAAAATAAAAAAAATAATACACCAAAAATAAAAATATAATGTACCCATCAATAAATATTATTATAAAAAAAATATTTGGTATCGCCGCGTCCGGAAAAACCTGACCTATAAAACTGTCCCACTAGTTAACCCCTTCAGTGAACACGGTAAAAAAAAAAAAAAAAAAAAACGAAGCAAAAAGCAATGCTTTATCACCATACCGCCAAACAAAAAGTGGAATAACACGCGATCAAAAAGACACATATAAATAAAAATGATACTGCTGAAAACGTCATCTCGTCCCGCAAAAAACAAGCCGCCATACAGCTCCATCAGCCGAAAAATAAAAGTTATAGCTCTCAGAATAAAGCGATACTAAAAAATATTTTTTTCTATAAAATAGCTTTTATTGTGTATAAGCGCCAAAACATAGAAAAATGATACAAATGTGGTACCGCTGTAAACGTACTGACCCGAAGAATAAAGCTACCTCATCAATTTTACCACACGCGGAACAGAATAAAAAAAAAAAAAAAAAACAATTCCTGAATTGTTGGTTTTTGTTTATTCTGCCTCCCAAAAATCGGAATAGAAAGCGATCAAAAAATGTCACGTGCCTGAAAATGGCACCAATAACAACGTCAAGTCATCCCGCAAAAAACGAGCCGTCACATGACTGTCTGCCAAAATCTGGAAAAATTATAGCTCTCAAAATATGGCGATGCAAAAACTAGATTTAAAAAAAAATGCGTCTTTTAGTGTGTGACAGCTGTCAGTCATAAAAACCCCATATGATTCTGGCATTGCTGTAATCACACCGACCCGAAGAATAAAGTCGTCTAATCACTTATACCGCACAAGGAACGGCGTCAAAAATAAACTCTTGGGTTAGGATTGGGCTAGGGTTAGGGCTGGGTTTGGGGCTAGGGTTGTGCTGGGGCTAGGGTTGTGCTGGGGCTAGGGTTGTGCTAGGGTTAGGGCTGGGGTTGGGATTTTTTTCAAAAGTAAGAAAAAAAGATGACGATATGGCGACTAGTGTTGAGAGCAAGTGCTCGCTACTTGAGTTTGCATCGGGTGCTCTGGTATGCATTGAGTATCGTGGGTATTTGAGTGACATGCTCGAGTCTCTGCCCCATATGCTTCGCGGCCAAAAAACTTTACGGGGATTGCCTGCCATGCACGAGCGATCCCCACATGTTTTTTTTGGGGTGTCTAATAACCGTGAAACATGCGGAGCAGGGACTCGAGCATGTCACTCGAGCACACGCTGTACATGGTGCATACCTGAGTACCCGATGCAAACTCAAGTAGCGAGCACTTGCGCTCAAGAATAATGACAACTTATTCAATATGATGACCTAATGTAAACAAATTCTGTGCCGTACCTCTGGGTTCAAAATGTTCACTATACACCTTAATAAAATCCTTGAGGGGTATAGTTTCCAAAATGGGGACACTTGTGGGGGAGCTCCACTGTTTAGGCACATCACGGGCTCTCCAAACGCGACATGGTGTCCGCTAACAAATTGAATGGAAAATCGGCTCAAATTGTTAGCGGACGCCATGTTGCGTTTGGAGAGCCCCTGTGTGCCCAAACATTGGAGCTCCCCCACAAGTGACCCCATTTTGGAAACTAGACCCCCGAAGGCACCTATCTAGATGCATAGTGAGCACTTGGAATCCCCAGGTGCTTCACAAATTGATTCGTAAAAATGAAAAAGTGAAAAAAAAAAACACTTTTTCATTTTTATGAATCAATTTGTGAAGCACCTGGGGTTCCAAGTGCTCACTATGAATCTAGATAGGTGCCTTGGGGGGTCTAGTTTCCAAAATGGGGTCACTTGTGGGGGAGCTCCAATGTTTGGGCACGCAGGGACTCTCTAAATGCAACATGGTATCCGCTAACAAATTGAATGGAAAATCGGCTCAAATTGTTAGCGGATACCATGTAAAGTAGACATGTGGGAAATGTTATTTATTAACTCTTTTGTGTGACATATCGCTCTGATTTCAGGGCTTAAAAATTCAAATTTTGAAAATTGCAAAATTTTCTAAATTTTCGCCAAATTTCCGTTTTTTTCACAAATAAACGCAAGTGATATCGAAGAAATTTTTCCACAATCATGAAGTACAATATGTCACGAAAAAACAATCTCAGAATCAGGGGGATCCGTTGAAGCGTTCCAGAGTAATTACCTCATAAAGTGACAGTGGTCAGAATTGTAAAAATTGGCCCGGTCATTAACGTGCAAACCACCCGCGGGGCTTAAGGGGTTAAAGAAGTTAAAATTATGTGAAAATGGGAAAAGTCACAAAACTTTGCAACTTTTCAAGAGCTTTATGCCAGTTTTCTGGCAAAAACACTGGTGAATCGGGTTCATAATCTCTAATCCTTTCAGCTCCCTTTAATTAGACTACTTTCAACAAACTAATTATAAGTATTGGGTCTGTTTTTTTTTTAATGCTTTTAAAATAATTGTAAATATTTTCAATCCCCTTTTGTTATAAGGATTTCCCAAAAATTAGCTAATCATAGGTTGTCCTGCATTCGTGACAGTGATTGACTGCGCGGTCACTTGGAAGTTTACATTGGCATCACTACAGGGCCGGTAAAGAAGGACTGTCAGGGACCCCCAGAGTGTGGTAAAATGCGCCAACTAATTCATAATTCATTTAATTCTCACACAATATACTAAGTTAGTGTAAGTCTACAAAAAAGCAACAAAACTTGGTGCTAAAAAAATTGAGCATAACTTTTTGAAAAATGAACCAGGTTATGCCAAATCTTACATATTTTGTGACTTTGTGATCAGTTATCAACACAAATATTTTACTCAAATTACCAGATCGATGGATAAGCATTGGGACTTTTCCCTAAATCTCTCCAAAACATCACCGCTTATAGAAGACCACCCTCATATCCAGATCAGATTTTCTGTGAGAGATGCCCAGATTCATAATATAGTATGCCTACTGGCCATCTATGAGAAGTCCACCCCAATGGAAGTCCAGTTATTAAAGGAGATTTTACTGTTTATATAAGGGGCAGACAATGACAGTGAAGGGCCCTTAATCAGGACTTCTGATCTGGGCCCCCCACCCTCCATCAGGCACCACCTACATATACATTTCCATGTATATTTATATTAGGCACACATATAAAATTTGCACATGCTAATACTCTATACACATTTTAACGTATGCATATACATAGTGCACACAAACATAAAATACAGACATACACATAAGATGCACATACACAGTATACAGTCCCGGTAGTCCTCATAGTTTTAAGCATGGACCCTGGCAAATTGTAGACGGACTTTTATTGTTCATGGGCTTTAAGGGAGAGAGGCTTCCTTTGTGGAGGACACTCATGAATGCCATTCATTTGCAGTGTACACCGTGTCGTGTTATGGAAAACACTCACCCTAGTTTGGCTTTCTACTTCTTCAGCTAATAGCAATGAATTTGCCTGTCGATTTTCTTCTCATCAGAAGATGCTTTTGTTTAGATGTTAGCTTCCATCTGACTGATAAGAAAAGCTTTGCTGATCTTCTTGTAGACTTCACATTTTTTGTAAAGAAATTATTTTCTTTCTCAGAAATGTCTTGTGACATTTCTCTTCTATGTGGTGCCACTTACCCTTCTCATCAGAGGACGCTTTTGTTTAGGTGTTAACTTCCATAGTCGGCCTGGACGTCTCTGTAAGATGCTTGCAGTTCCATCTTTGTTATAGTTTTGCATCACTTTTGCTACAGTATTCTGACTGATAAGTAAAGTTTTGCTGATCTTCTTGTAGACTTCACATTTATTGCAAAGAAATTATTTTCTTTCTCAGGTTTTGTGACATTTCACTTCTATGTGGTGCCATTGCTGATAGCATGAAATGGGAAGGAGTTTTCTTTATTAAGTAACTTCCTTTTACAGACACCTGTCTGCTGGACATCTGTTTAATGAATAATTACACTTACTTGTGGTTCAGTTCTTGTTAATTAGAATTTTGTTGTCTAAACTTAGCTTTTCTCTTAAGACTGTTACTGGGATGTTCTCATTTTTGAAACATGATCTTGAATGAGTTTGTTAAGAAAATTACTTTTTTGGGGTCTGCAAAATACCAAATCTTGTTTGCATTCAATGGCTCAAATTTGCGAGAGTATTTTGTAGTATGGTATCCCATATAAAATGATGATTCTGAAAGGAAACTACAGGTTTGCTGACAAATCTATTTGGGTGTACTGATTTATGCTAAACACTGTATATATATATATATATATATATATATATATATATATATATATATATATATATATATATATATATATATATATAAACCTTATAAGTTTGGTATCACAGTAATCGTACTACTGACTCTGAATCATTTTGCCAGTTTGTTTTTACAACACAATACACACTGTAAAATGAAGGAGCCCAAACCTGGCATTTTTTCTCATTTTTCAACACATTATATGATAAAATGAATGGTGTTGTTCAAAACTACAACACTAAGCGTCAGCACACTGTGATTTGCTGATCTGTAAGATGCGTTCTTTGTGCTGTGAAAATACACAGCTGTGATATCTCACCAAATATTCATAGTGGGAACTTAAAATTATGTTTTTCTGCCATGATTAAGGATGGTTTGGATGTATGAAACATGTTGACCTTTTATTTCCATCTTTGTGGAATTAAGGCTGCATGAACCAGTCACCAACCATTATCTGTATATGTACAAATATTAAGTGCTACTGAGTGCTATAGGAAAAACTTAGAATAGTGAGGTGATTTGATAGTCCTGCCACAAATAATCTGTTTCTACTGCACACTTAAAATCTCTGATAGTGGGAATGAACATGATTGCCTGCAGTAGTGCACTCCTGAGAGCTGGTGCAGCAGAGAAAATGTCTTGGACATGAGAGTGGGAGGTCCTGATTATGGAGGATGTTAATCTTAGCTCATTGGAGTGTAGATATGGTAGAGATGCAGGACTGTGCAGCAGGGTGCAGAGGTTTGTGGATGAGTGTAATGACTGGTACAGGGTGGAGGCACCAGTGTAACTGCTGGACAGAAATATGAGACTGACTGCTGCATTAAGGATAATGAGAAATACATTTAGTGAGAAGAAGAGCAATTAGTGAGTTACAAGTATTTGTGAATTCAAGACAAAAAGGAATCAGAGCAACAGTAACAGATTTTACTTTTTTTTAATTAATAATGGGATGAATAAAATCGTGAACATTATCAATAGACTAAATCAAAGTCAGGAAGATAGCCGAGGTCAGATACCAGGTGATCAGTAAATGACAAGTCAGACGAGCAGTATGAATACCGCGGAGCCCGATGACAGAGGCGTTACTGAAACTTGTCCAGGTTGACCAGTCAGAAGGCCACAGGTAGATGGTGAAGGTCCTTCTATACAGCTCCAGCAGTGATGATGGATCTGCTGGACTTCAGGGCGCTAGATGCTTAGGTGTCCCGTCTTTTAGATGGTTTTAGGGCAACAGTGACAGCATGCAAATGCGCGAGCAGCCCTGGATAATCCACGCCGGCAGGATGATAAGATCCGGCGGAAGATGGAACCTATGACAAGAGAAATAAATATAATGTAAGTGATGGGACTCCATATTACATGATAATGCTGTGCAGTCACTGTGGCCGGACGGCAGAGGAATATTATCATACAGAGGTCAGGGGTCATTGTCAGCAATCATACATGTGACAATCCCATCACTGAAAGATGACATCTACTCCACATGAATTATTCTCACTGACATCACACAACATGGAGTTGATTCTCACACTTACCTCGTCTCTTTTTCCCATTTTTTCCATTTTCTGAGTTTTGTTGCTCCATACTCAGATTTATTGCCGATTTTCTTTCTTCATGAGATGGAAATTCTGATGAAAAATTAAAAAAAAAAATCAATAACAATATCTTCTTATAGGATCTGCTTTGTCATAATATGGATAACATAAGAGACCTATAGTATTGTATAAAAACCATGTGGGAATATTTGAGCCTTGAAGTCACCATTCACATTGCTGGTGCTGTAGACATGTACATACCTGGCAATGGGGACGAGGGTGGCAAGATGGTAACAGCATCGTCTGTATTACATACAGGAACAGATACTTTCTGCCTGTTTGAAGAAGAAAAACATGTAAATCTCAAGTAAACTCCATATAAAAGGGGTTGTCTCACTAGAAGAACACCGACTATAAGGACTAGTAGGACATATGACTGTCATAGTGGGGAAGGTCTTCTGCTCAAGACTACCTTTTATAGATAGCTGAGAGGAAAACAACTACCAAGAATGGCCGGCATTTCATACTACATCTCTCCTACAGTGAGGGCAGCACTAAAAGTGCATGACCGGCCACAATTATGGGCTGTTATATCCAACAATTCCGAAAGCTGAAAGCACAATGACCCATAACCATGGGGCGGTGGATGCTGCATTTGATATTATGGTATTTATGTCCTATATTTGATGTTGTGCACATATATCAGCCTGGAGCTCCCAGTAATGACCCCATAATCTACTCACATTTCTGAGATGTTTGTGTTCGATTCTGGTGTACACTCTGGAGGGGCCTTGGGATCCTCGTTGTTCACCATCCCGTTAGTGGTGGTAGAGTGCTAAATGTGGATAACAATAAGTTATTAAATATATATACTTTTTAATTTTATAGATCCTTTTTTGTACATATTTTGGATTTATCGATCACATACTTACTTTAGAAAGCCTCTCAGAAGATGATGATGCAAATATTCGGAAGATAAAGTTCTCATCGTCCTCACTTGTGCCCTCCTTATCCTCTGAGATCAGATGGTTGTTTTCATCAGAGTGATCTACAAGACATAGGTAATGAAGGATTGTTAGAGGGTGTCAGTATAACACAGTCGCTATATCTCACTAGGTTAAAAGATGATGCAACGTAATAAACAGAATACATGAAAAAAAACTCCTGTACAAAATTAGGGAAATAGGGATACAGTACGAACCCATGGTCAACATAGCTGAGATCCATGAAACATGGATAACATAGTAGACCAGAAAAACCATGTGGAAATATTTGAGCCTTGAAGTCAACATTCACATTGTTGGTGCTGTAGACATGTACATACCTAGCAATGGAGACGAGGGTGGCAAGATGGTAACAGCATAGTCTGTATTACATACAGGAACAGATTCTTTCTGCCTGTTTGAAGAAGAAAAACATGTAAATCGTAAGTAAACACAGTATAAAATGGGTTGTCTCACTATAAGAACACTGACTATAAGGCCTAATAGGACATATGACTGTCATAGTGGGGAAGGTTTTCTGCTCCAAACTACCTTCCATGGATCAGAACACAACTACCAAGAATGTCTGGCAAGTAATACTACAGCTCTCCTACAGAGTAGGCAGTGCTAAAAATGCATGACATGCCACAATTATGGGCTGTTATCTTCTGCATTTTCTGAAGCCAAAAGTACAATGACCGTTAACCATGAAACGGTGAATGCTGCATTTGATATTCTGTTATTTATGTCCTATATTTGGTGTTGTGTAAATAGATCACCCTGGAACTCCCAGTAATGAAGTAATGACCCTTTCTAATCTACTCACATTTCTGAGATGTTTGTGTTGGTTTCTTGTGTATACTCTGGAGGGGCATTGGGATCCTCATTGTTCACCATCCTGGTAGCGATGGTACAGAGCTAAATACGGATAAAAATAAGATATAAAATATTTTTTTATGTACTTTTAGAGTTTTTTTTCTTTTTTTTTACATATTTTGGATTTATTAATCACATACTTACTTTACAAAGCTTTTCAGAAGATGACGTAAAATTTTGGAAGTCAAGGCTCTCATTGTTCTCACTTGTGCCTTCCTCATCCTTTGAGACCAGATGTTTGTTTATATCAGAATGATCTACAAGAAATAGGTAATGAAGTATTATTAGAGGTTGTCAGTATAACACAGTCACTATTTATCACTAATATTAATGGGAACAGATGATCACATATTAGGGAAGATGAGACAAACAGTCGCTTAGTCTAGATGACGTCTCCTTCTACTTACTGATAAATAAGCTGGTGTCTGCGTCTGAAACAAGCTGAGGAACATACTCCAGCTCCTGGCTCAGAATGTTGTCAAAGTCCAAGTCACTCAGGAATGGATGAACCTTGATCTCAAATGCTCCTCCTAGAAAAAGAAAAACAAAAGTGATGCGGACATAGTCAGGGATGGCTCCATATCTGAACAGTTTATCGTAATCTGAACTAATGACAAAACTGAGCCGACATGAAGGAAATAAACTGGAAGTCTTAGTGTGGAGAACTAGAAATACAGTAGATGAGCTGATAGAGAAATGCTGATCTTCATGGACATGAGCGATATGTCCTTGGTCTAATAAGGGAATATTAATACTAGTATATCTGTTACCTGTCCCAAGTCTACGCACAGGATTTCTTCTGAGCAGCTCAGTGATGAGATTCTGAGCATCCAGGGGTGGAGCGCGATCACAATTCCAAATTAGTTCTCCTGTTACATAGAAAATTACAGAAAATAAAACCTCTTTACTGGACTGTAACTTAGAGCAAAGGAAATAACTAAACAAATGTAACCAATCAACGCAATGATCGGATTATTCTACTCACCAATGACAACCCTTTTATAAAGCTCAGTGAGGGAATCAGCATCAAATGGTACACATCCCAGCAGGAATTTATACAGGATGATCCCCAATGACCACCAGTCAACAGGTCTTCCATAGCCTTCTTTCAGGATGATCTCTGGGGCTATGTAACATGGGGTGCCACAGAACTGGAAACCAACAGAACATAGAGATGAGAATCGATGAAACAATTATTATGACAAGATATCATCGTTAAAACACAATGCAGAAGATAAAATATTAGTGGAAAAGTTCTCTAGAAAGGAAGAACGTAGAGAAGAGACAATAGTGTGATGAGATTTGCAAATAACAAGCTAAGTTCTTGTAGGTGATGCTGACCTCACGGTCCTGGAACTCTCTGGAGATGTCCACTGCTAATTCCTTGTAGGTGTTGGTTTTCGGTATCATTAGACCAAGTTTTGAAATCCCAAAATCGGTAACTTTAATATGTCCAGTAGATGTAATCAGGAGGCTGCAAAAGAGAAGATGGTTTTAGCCTCACAGACTGAATGATAATAAATGACAACTTTCCCCACTTTATTATACTTCGGGGGCACTTACTTTTCCGGCTTCAGGTCTCTGTGCACCACACCGTAACTATGCAGGTATTCCATGGCAAGTACCGCCTCTGCAAAGTACAAGCGGGCCATGGGGACAGAGAAAGGACCCCTGGTGCTTAGAAGGGTCCCACAGTCTCCACCTATAGAAGAAAGGAAATATGACCGGTGAGGGGTTTATACAGAAGATAACCATGATATACCATGAGCAGATAACCATGATGTATAATGATCAGTGAGCGGAAACATCCTGGGGAGATCACACAGATAGTGGCGTACATAGAAATCACAAGACCCCATATCAAAAGTTGTAATTGCCCCCAACCCTAAAAAATAAAAAAGAAATATATTTATATCCCTGTTGAAGCAGCTTGGTGTTCTCACCAGCAATACAACTTTTATGGCCATTTTAGAGTATGATGCTCCCAAAAATGCCCACACCCACACTCAATGAGTATGGTATCCCCACAGTGAATCCTCCTAAGGAGGCCACCACTTAGAAGGAGGCCAGCCACAACCCCCTACTCGGTGTGATGGCACCCACAGCAACCCTCCCACTCAGGATAATGGTTCCCACAGTCCCTCACACAATATAATGGTCCGCATAACTCCCCACTCAGTATGATGTCCCCACACAGAATGGGGGCCTCCATATAGAGTGAGGACCCCCACAGCACCCCACTTAATATGATGACCTCCACTCATCATTCACAGTCCCCCCATATCTAGTCATACGGCCCCCTTTCAGTATTTTGGCCCCTACTAGCCACCTACTCAGTATTTTTGCCCCCACCTACCCCACCTCCTTGAAGAAGCAAATACCGCTGAAATTGTGTTGACAGGTGGAGGGATGCTGCCCACTGCCGAGCGTCGACAGACCCCCTCCGACTGATGAGCCCCATAGCGCCCCTGCACCAAGATCAATGAATTTACGAGCATCTTGGTAATAGATAACCTATAGTAAATGCTCTGTGGGGATGTAACCAACAATGTCCTAATGATATGAGCAGTGATAAGATGAAAGCAGACATGGGCTGAATATAATACAATAGATGTGTCTTACCTCCTACATACTCCATGACCATACACAGGTGAGATCTAGTTGGAAAGGAGCAGAGCATGGAGACCACAAAGGGACAATCAGCAAATGTTAAGATGTCCCTCTCCAGAAAGGCCCATTCCAATCTCTGTGCAGTATTTAGGTTCCGCTTAGCCATTTTCTTCATAGCAAAGGTCTGGTGTGAGTCTTTATGATGCACTAAGTAGACGGCCCTGGAGAGAAGGAGAATCCATCGGTTATAATAAATCCTTATTAATAATCCATCTATAGAAATCATTATATGTTTAATACTGGTATCCAAGGGGTAACATTTCTCCTTGCGGAGAGTGAAATGTTAAGCTTGTCAAGGTGAGGAGACTTTTAAGCCTCAATGATCCTCTGGGAAATATGCAAATTGTCTCTTCAGAGAGGAAGAGAACTAGAACACTAGTGCCCCTTATAGGAAGTAGTAATCCTAAAAGTCAATATCGACCCTTTAACGAGCCTTATCATATGACATGGAATAATAGCCATAACCAAAAACTCAATTTTCGGACACTATGTTTTGGGGTACAAGCACTCATCAGTGCAAAGTGTGAGATATGGTTTGGCTGGGTGAGAGGCATCTGACCGGGATCCAAGCGGTAACGTTTCTCCTTGCGGAAAAAGCCATGTTAAGCATGTCAAGGTGAGGAGACTTTTAAGCTGCAATGCTCTTCTGGGAAATATGCAAATTGTCTCTTTTCAGAGAGGAAGAGAACTAGCACCCTAGTGCCACCTATAGGAAGTAGCAATCCTATTTCCCAGAGGAGCATTGTGGCTTAAAAGTCTCCTCATGTCCGCAAGGAGAAACGTCAACCCCTTGGATACCGGTCAGACACCTCTCACCCAGTCAAACCATATCTCACACTTTGCACTGAAGAGGGGCAGTACCCCAGAACACAGTTCCTGCAAATTGAGATTTTGGTTTTGGCTATTATCCTAAGTCATGTGACAAGGCTTGTTAAAGGGTCGATATTGACTTTTAGGATTGCTACTTCCTATAGGTGGAGTTCTAGTTTGCTTCCTCTCTGAAGAGACAATTTGCATATGTATAATACTAAAAGTCTGGCCGCCACTATAAATGCACATCTAGAAATACATAAAATAGCACTACATAGATCACCTATTGGAGGTCTCCACAATGCCACTTCTGCCGGAGCCATCACCCAGGTCACATTATAGATACGAGAATCTATCGAAATTCTCTTTGGGCAGATTCGCTATAACTGACCAAATACAATTTAGTGCAAATAAAATTGGTCCAAAATGAATGTGCTCCAGGGCTCTCTTCTGCTGCTGAGGCCAGTGATTGGGCCCACATGGTCATGGTGGAGGGTGTAGATGTCATTGACGTCAATATGGTGTCACCCTTCATGTGACCATGTGTAGCCAACTTCTCTGATCAGCTTCATAATGGAGCCCCCCCCATCAAAACAAAGATCAGAGTGGAGAGCAGAAAAGCTCAGGTGGAGGAGGCAGCATAAGAACAGATGAGAGTCTAGCACAGGCGAATGTAATAATATTATATTATTATATATTATATTATATGTAATTATATTATTTAAATCGCTTTCCTTACAGTTTGATTTGCTACAGATCACATAATTTCCCTATGATAACACTGAATGGCAGAGTGCAGGGGCAGAAGCATTGTCATAGGGAACCCTGAGAAATGTGGATTATGGCAACAGAAATCTCACCCAAAATTTCCACTGCTGATGAGTTTGGAAGTTTCATAGTCGCTCATATGCGGCTTTCTCGCCGGAACCAATGAATCGATCACGCTCTATAAAAGAATAAGAAATAATACTGATTTATTGAAGATGCAGGAAAAAAGTTACAGATGCAAAAACTTCTCCCTCCATATTATGTCCCAGATGATTTACACTGATATGATGTTGGGAGGATACAAACCGGACGCTGGGCAGACCTGGCGCTAGCACCCAGCACACCCAGGCAAGTGCCGGGGCCCTGAGTAGGCGAGGGGCCCACTTGCTGTCGGGCACCCTGGCGCGGTATGGGACCGGTGAGCAGAGGAGAGTGGTGCCAGCGCCAGCTAGTGGGCCTTGCTCCCCCCCCAATGCTTGCTCAGGACCACGGCCGGCACAATACTTACCTCTCCACAGCTGGTGAGCAGTGAGGTGAGCATTTGATTTTTTTTTTTTATGTATGGAGGTATGGGGCATTATATGGGGGGAGAAGTGACATCCTGCATGGGGCATTGTATGGGGGGGAGGTAGGGACATCCTGCGTGGGGTATTATATGGGGGGGGGAAGTGACATCCTGCATGGGGCATTATATGGGGGGAGTGACATCCTGCATGGGGCATTATATGGGGTGAGAGGTGACATCCTACATGAGGCATTATATGGGGGGGACATCCTGCATGGGGCATTATATAGGGGGGTGACATCCTGCATGGGGTATTATATGAGGGGGAGAAGTGACATCCTGCATGGGTCATTATATGGGGGGGGGAAGTGACATCCAGCATAGGGCTTTATATGGGGTGAGAGGTGACATTCTGCATGGGGCATTATATGGGGGGTGACATCCTGCATGGGGCATTATATGGGGGGAGTGACATTCTGCATGGGGTATTATATGGGGGGAGAAGTGACATCCTGCATGGGGCATTATATGGGGTGAGAGGTGACATCCTGCATGGGGCAATATATGGGGTGAGAGGTGACATCCTACATGGGGCAGTATGTGTTGGGGGGACATCCTGCATGGGGCATTATATGGGGGGGGTGATATTCTTCATGGGCATTATATGGGGGGTGACATCCTGTATGGGCCATTATGTGGGGTGGGACATCCTGCATGGAGCATTATGTGGGGGGGACATCCTGCATGGGGAATTATATGGGGGGTGACATCCTGCATGGGGCATTATGTGGGGGGGATATACTGCATGGGGCATTATGTGTGGGGGACATCCTGCATGGGGCATTATGTGGGGTGGGACATCCTGCATGGGGCATTATGTGGAGGGGACATCCTGCATGGGGAATTATATGGGGGGTGACATCCTGCATGGGCCATTATGTGGGGGGGCACAGCCTACATGGGGCATTATGTGGTGGGCACAGCCTGCATGGGACATTATGTGGGAGGGACATTCTGCATGGGGAATTATATGGGGGGTGACATCCTGCATGGGCCATTATGTGGGAGGGGGACATCCTGCATGGGGCATTATGTGGGGGGGGGCACAGCCTGCATGGGGCATTATGTGGGGGGTCAAAGCCTGCATGGGGCATTATGTGGGGGTCACAGCCTGCATGGAGCATTATGTGGGGGGTCAAAGCCTGCATGGGGCATTATGTGGGGGGCCAGCCTGCATGGGGCATTATGTGTGGGGTCACAGCCTGCATGGGGCATTATATGGGGGCACAGCCTGCGTGGAGCATTTTATGGGGTCCATTATTCTATATGGAGCAATATATGGAGCTCATAATACGGTATAGAGGACTATGTGGTGCCATTATACTGTGTGGAGGACATTACTGTCCGGTCTGCACTGTGAGCTGTGAGGATTCGCCGCTTTCTGAGTTATTGTGGAATTTACAATAGATATCGCTCATGTAATGTAAGAAGTGAAATCTTCGGCCTTGTACTATATATATATATATATATATATATATATATATATATATTTATCTGCGGTATCTGTGCATCATGAATCGTGGTATGTGTTAAAGGGGCCACTGAGACTCTTTCGCCCAGGGCCCACGAAATCCTGGAGCCGCCCTGCAACGGTCATCATACATTACTATAACATTCTGGATAATGTGGGAGATCACACAGAGGAGGACTTACAGGTAATCTGTCACCAGGTGTTTGCTATGTATTCTGAAAGCACCATGATGTAGGGGCAGAGACCCTGATTCCAGTGATGTGTTACTTACTAGGCTGTGTGTGGCTGTTTCAATAAAATCAGTAGATTATCACTAGAAGACTATCTGTCTAGCCAGGTAGTCCTATTGCTCTGTACCCCTGCCTCCACCACTGATTAGCAGCTTTCTGCCTATGCACAGTGTACACAGAAAGCTGCCAATCAATGGTGTGGGCGGGGTTATACAAGACTCAGCATTCAGAGCTCTGCAGCAGAAAAAAATAGTGATTTTATCACAACTACTCCACCGAGTAAAGCAATCAACACATGGAATCAGGGTCTCTGTCCCTGCATCATGCTTCTCTCAGACCAAATAGCATAAACCTGGTGACAGATTCCCTGTAATTCAAATGTAATTAACACCATAGGGTCATCTACACTTAGAATAGAGACGTCCCATGGTTGTATGGGGGATAATACTGGACGAGTCATTCACACCCCATGATCTGATGACACACACGCATCCCCCTCTATGATACTTACGGATTCTTGGATCTCCGGGATCTCACTAATTCCATTGTTAGGATTCGACAGCTCAGTTGTTTCTAAAATAATGATGAAGAAATGAAATGTATTAGAGGATATTATTCCTACATAGATAATACAGCAATATAACGGAGAAATGACAAGATGTCTGTAAATGGGATTAATACTCGTTATATGGGGATTCTAAATATGAGAATATACGGGGAATCCATAGATAAATGTAATGTAAATGATGGAGGAACCCCTTCATAAATAACAAAAGACTGACCATCACTTCCGAAAAGAAAATGGGTGTGAACAGGTGCATACTAAGAGTAGCCATCCAAATATATAACTAACAAAGTTGCACTCTGTAACGCTATAGCATGTAAACATGAAATAAATTAAATTTGAATTGCATTACTGCTGTAGAAAATAGGATAAAAGGAAGATACTTAGCACATAATTTGGCCAATTCATGCATGGCCAGCAGCCACGGCAAGGCGACCTTCTTTTTCTGGGTGCATGCCAAGTAGCCACGGCAAGGTGACCCTTTTTTTTGCTGGGTGCATGCCCAGCAGTCACGGCAAGATGACCTTCTTTTGCTGGGTGCATGCCTAGCAGTCACGGCAAGGCGACCTTTTTTGCTGGGAACCTATTTCCACACATCAGCCCGGGGTGGTTTTAATTACAACAGGATCCTACCTACCCATATAAATGTAGGCTTCAGCCTAGGAGAGGATTCACATTAGGAGAGGATTCCAACAAAAAGATCGCCTTGTCATTGGCTGCTGGGCATTCATGAATTGGCCAAATTATGTGCTCAGTATCTTAGTTTTTTCCCATTTTCTAGAGCAGTAATGCAATTTAAATTTAATTTATTTCATGTTACTTGCTATAGCACTGCAGAATGGACCCTCCATCACATGAATGAGGAAGCCCCCACCCACGCTGCACATACGAGTGATGGTAAGAGAGCTGAAACATAGGAGAGATTTGCAAATTAGCCTGGAAGTGCACTGGGGGCGTGTCACTGCACTTGGATTTCTTCTTTCACGCCCCCAGCGCACTTCCATTCTGATTTGTATATGGTGTCTACTTTACATTTCTCCTGACTGGCACATTGGATTTCTACAAACAATTATTATTAGGGGACAATGGCCTATACCGTCACACCACTACTTCTATATGTAACAATGTGCTGCCAGGTTCCCATTACACAGAGTAGAGAGTAAATCTAACATTATCCTCCGTCCTCTGTAATATCTGGACATTCCTTGTAGAAGGTCGGGTGATCGCTCACCTGTAATCAGATCGCTGTTCAGCTCCGGCTGACTCCTATTAGGGTCAGGGATTTTCGGGCTCACATTTTGCCCATATTTGGCGTCGCCTCCTGTTGTTTCCTGATAGATATAATATATATAATTAATATGTGGAAGATTTTACTAAATCACCAAATACATAAATCATGAAGGACTAAACCAACATTTACAGATGCACCAATTGTAACGATACAAATCCCGCGCCATCTTCAGACCTTTTCTCAGAAAGTCTCCTCAGATACGGTGGATTAAGATACGTCTATTAATATTGATCCTTACCGGGCGTTCCAATGAGCGTTCTAGTATAGACAGGACTTTTTCGGCCAGTTCTTTAAAGACAGCCAAATCTTCAGTCTGAGATCTTTCTTCAGCCTATAAAGAAGGAAAAATGGAAAAGAGAATTTTCAGATGAGAGCGGTCAGAATGGAGGCGGAAATTGTATGTGACATCGGTTCTCTGTCTGCAGATACAATGACTACATACTGTATTTGGGGACTCGTTGTGTTTTACCGTATTTTATGGACTATAAGATGCTTTTTTTTCCAAAATTTTTGACCTCCCTTCTAACACTCTCGCACCCCTCCAATCTATCCTAAACTCTGCTGTCTGACTAATCCACCTGTCCCCCCGCTATTCCCTGGCTTTTCCCCTCGCTCCGCCAATCCCTTCACTGGCTCCACATTACCCAGAGACTCCAGTTCAAGACCCTAACCTTGGCATGCAAAGCCACCCACAACCTGTCTCCTCCATATATCTGTGACCTAGTCTCCCGGTACTTACCTGCACGCAACCTCCGATCCTCACAAGATCTTCTTCTCTACTCCCCTCTTATCTCCTCTTCCCACAATCGCATACAAGATTTCTCCCGTGCATCCCCCCTACTCTGGAGCTCTCCACCCCAGCATATCAGACAGATTATTAATAATAATAATTGTCTGAATGTAGCTTACCAGGGGGGTGGCTGTGGTGGAGTGAGGTCACAGGAGGTGGGGTCACTGCTGCAGGAAGCCGGCAGTAGAAATGGGGCGCTCCTGCGGGCCAGCGGGGTGTCCAGGACGTGCGAGGCTGCGGGCCCTGGGCTTCAAGGAAATGTTAGCGGTGATTTAGGAGGGGAGTCCCCGCTCTGCCCATTGATTTTCTGGCGGTGGGCTTCAGGCAAATGGCCGCTGGAGGCAGTGCATGTGCAGATTTAGATCTCGGCTCAATGACGAGCTGAGATCTCAATTTGTGTATTGGCCATCTCCAGCAGCCTACTTCTTGAAGCCCACTGCAGAGAAATCAATAAGCAGAGCAGGGCCTCCCCTCCTGAATTACCGCTAACATTTCCTTGAAGCCCAGGGCCCGCAGCCTCGCACCTTCTGGACACCCCGCTCCTCCCAGCTTGGGGCCCACAGCAGCGCCCCACTCCTACTGCCGACTTCCTGCAGCAGCGACTCTGCCTCCTGTGACCTCGCTCCACTGCCACCACCCCCCTCAGTAAGAAACCGAAAATTCGGACTATAAGACAGGACTATAAGACAGACCCCCATTTTATTATAATAAATGTTTTTCCTATTTACCTCCCAAAAATTTTTGGTGCGTCTTATGGTCTGCAAAATACGATATATTAGAAGAAAAAGCTTCTATCCCTCCATTATTATCTATTAATATTGAGATGTTCTGTGCAGAGTGTCCGCCACTTACCTGGTGTAGTAATGTCCTGATGTTCTGAAGTAAATCCGTCAGATAGTCTGACGTTAGACGACGTTGTCGGTGTTTGGTCACGCAATCCTTTACTAGCTCCATCACCAGCCGGTGAGTGAAGCTGAGGACGCCATCGGGTGGTAGAAGCACACTGTTAGGACGATTGATCATAAGGATCAACAATAGTGCTTTTACCTGAGAAATGTCCAAAACAATTCCAGCCATAGTGAAAAACTGCAAGTGCTATCAGTCACTATAGAGCCAAGAAAGGCACGGGTGAGCCTATGTGCATTGTATATATAGCGACTGTGAGCAGTGATGTCACCATCACCTGTGATGTCATCACGGAATCTTGTGATAGAATCTTCACGGAGCAGCTCTGCGCAAATAGAATGCGGCCTGGTAATATATAAAGTGAAAACACCATACAATTAACTACCCATGTTATCATGGCCGTTCTATTTTATATCCAATTAGAACACAACCAGGATAAAGGTGTGTTCACAAGTTGGATTTTGGCAGCATTTTTTTTCTACCTCAAAAATCAAAGGAGGCAGGAAAAACGCTGCTTAAAATTCAGGTGTTTTTACTTGTGTTTATTTTTCCATTCATTTGAATGGGTGAAAAATGCTGCAAAACCTCTGAAAGACTTGACAAGCTGCAGATTTAAAAAAAATGCAAAAAAACAGCATGTGAATGAGATTTCAGAAATGTCATTCACTAAGATGGTGCTGTAAAACACAGCATTTTTGCTGCAGAAGAAAAAACAGTGAATACACCCTAAAGATATCCTCAGTCATATTATGGGAAATATTGTATATTTCGCATTTATTATCTCACGTGTTTTTCTTCACCATAGAACTTTTAAGGCTGTGTGCCCACTATGCGTTTCTTAGGCGTTTCTGCAGCGTAACTTCCGCCGCGGAAACACTTAAAAAACGCTTGGTGATAGGTCTGCAATGGTTCCCAATGATAATCCGCATGTGCTGTGCACATGCTGCAGAGATTTCCGCTGCGGATTATCATTGCGGAAAAATCCGCAGCACGTCCTTTAATTTTGCAGAGTCGCTGCGATTTAGCCGCCATTGACTTGCATTGGAACGCATAACATCCGAATGACTAAAAATACACATGTGGATACTATACGACTCAATGCATGGATGGTACCCGGGTCAGGAGATGAAGAGACTCTCCTCCAGACCCGGGTACCATAGTACCTGTAGTTAAAATAGAATTAAAATAAAAAATAAACATATACTTACCTTCTGATGGCCCCTGTCTGCTCCCGGCGGTGCTGCTGGCTCTTCGGCTGCTCGCGGTGGTAAAATGACCTTCCATGATGCCATTTAGTCATGTGACAGGTCAAGCGACCGCTGACATCGGCGGTCGCGTGACCTGTCACATGACTAAATGACGTCATGGAAGGTCCTTTTACAGCACCGTGATCCGCCGAAGACACCGGACGCACCGGAGAAGAAGATCGAGGACCATCGGAAGATGAGTATAATGGTTTTTTTTTATTTTTCACCATTATTATTCTTTTTTTTTATTATTGATGCTGCATTTGCAGCATTGTAACTTGGTCACACTATATAAATCCATGCCGGTTGCATGGAATTATATAGTGTGACCAAGTTGTCAAGCACTTTTCCAAGTGATGCTAAAATCACTTGGCAAAGCGCTTGACAATCCAGGGAGATGCAGAAACGCTTAGGAAAAATCCGCAGCATTTCTGCATCGTGGTCATATATCCTAACTCATTGGCGAACTGTTATACAAGGCTATATTCACACTAGACGTTTTTTTAGCGGGCTTTTTTATGCAAATTTTCAGCTGCGTTTTACAGTACCAACAAAGTTTATGAGATTTCCGAAATCTCATGCACAAAGCTTGCTTATTTGTCCTCAGTATTTTGTGCTTTCCATGGCTTTTTGCAATAGAGTATGTCACTTGTTTCAGCGTTTTTCACCCATTAAAAAAAAGGGTGGTGGAAAAAAATGCTGAAAAAAAGCCTAGTGTGAACATTTTGCTGCGTTTTTAGTGAAAAAAGCAAGTATGTGACACACATTTACTTTTGTGATTTTCCCAAGTTTAAACCATCTTGTCTTGGTCACCTGATATAGCAGCTTGGATTATTACAGTTTAATTAAATTAGTGATGCCTACAAAGTAAACATTGGTTGAGCTAGGTGTGAGATTGAACAACACGTGTGGCCCAGGGAGGTGTGAAAATGAACAATGCCTGAGCAACTCAATGGCAAACCATAATGTGAAAGTAAATAGTGTCCTACAAATTCAATGCACTGCCAGGGTCTTAGATAAACTATTCCAGACCAATTCACCCCCCCCTATTACATTTGTAATGTGTACTTTTTCATGAACATATGTCTTGCAATGGTGACCTGTTTTCATGTGTCTATGGTGGAAGCAAAGCTGAACTTTGGGATCCTGAAAAACGCACCAAAAATGCACCAAGAACCACTGCAAAAAAACACACCAAAACCTGCGTTTTTGACGCTACTTCTTTCCTGCCAAGAGATTATGTTTTGCTGCAGAAAAAAAACACCTAGTGTGAATATAGCCTAAGACTTACTCTGCCAGCATTAATAGTCAATATTCTGTATACAAATAGGACTCCAATCCATGTATTCAGTTTATCATAAACAAGCCTGAGTTAATCTGCCAAATACACATAGTATGCTTTCTCATAGGTGAAATATAAATCCTGTTAAAGGTCCAAGTTGCAGCAGTTAAGTAGAACAAAACAGACCTCTTCATTCTTTGTAGGTGGAAAAACTTTCGAAATTTTCAGTGTATCAAGTACTTATACTCCTGACTGTATATAGTATAATTGCCGCACTGCTACATACAGGTGCTTCTCAGAAAATTAGAATATCATCAAAAAGTGAATTTATTTCAGTTCTTCAATCCTAAAAAATGAAACTCATATATTATACAGAGTCATTACAAACAGAGTGATCTGTTTTAAGTGTTTATTTCTGCTAATGTTGATGATTATGGCTTACAGCCAATGAAAACACAAAAGTCATTATCTCAGTAAATTAGAATTAACAAGAAACACCTGCAAAGGCTTCCTAAGCATTTAAAAAGGTCCCTTAGTCAGTTTCAGTAGGCTCCACAATCATGGGCAAGACTGCTGACTTGACAGATGTCCAGAAGGCAGTCATTGACACACTCCTCAAGGAGGGTAAGCCACAAAAGGTCATTGCTAAAGAAGCAGCTGTTCACAGAGTGCTGTATCCGATCATATTAATGGACGTGGAAGGAAAAAGTGTGGTAGAAAAAGGTGCACAAGCAACTGGGATAACCGCAGCCTTGAAAGGATTGCTAAGAAAAGGCCATTCAAAAATTTGGGGGAGATTCACAAGGAGTGGACTTCTGCTGGAGTCATTGCTTCAAGAGCCACCACACACAGACGTATCCAGGACATGGGCTACAAGTGTCGCATTGCTTGTGTCAAGCCCCTCATGACCAATAGACAACGCCAGAAGCGTCTTACCTGGGCCAAAGAGAAAAAGACCTGGACTGATGCTCAGTGGCCCAAGGTGTTGTTTTCAGATGAAAAGTAAATTTTGCATTTCATTTGGAAATCAAGGTCCCAGAGTCTGGAGGAAGAGTGGAGAGGCCACAATCCAAGCTGCTGGAGGTCTAGTGTGAAGTCTCCACAATCAGTGATGGTTTGGGGAGCTATGTCATCTGCTGGTGGAGGTCCACTGTGTTTTATCAAGACCAAAGTCAGCGCAGCCGTCTACCAGGACATTTTACAGCACTTCATGCTTCCCTCTGCCCACAAGCTTTATGGAGATGGAAATGTCATTCTCCAGCAGGACTTGGCCCCTGTCCACACTGCCAAAAGTACCAATACCTGGTTTACACACAACAGTATCACTATGCTTGATTGGCAGCAAACTCGCCTGACCTTAACCCCATAGAGAATCTATTATAGAGAATCTATGGGGTATTGTCAAGAGGA
Organism: Phyllobates terribilis; assembly: GCF_046119375.1. Classification (NCBI taxonomy): domain Eukaryota; kingdom Metazoa; phylum Chordata; class Amphibia; order Anura; family Dendrobatidae; genus Phyllobates; species Phyllobates terribilis. The sequence continues at coordinate 1,506,069 of NW_027363189.1, forward strand.
AGATGAGACCCCAGACCCCACAATACAGATGAGCTGAAGGCTGCTATCAAAGCCACCTGGGCTTCCATAACACCTCAGCAGTGCCACAGGCTGATCCCTCCATGCCACATTGCCGCATTGATGCAGTAATTGATCACAAGGAGCCCGAACAACTATTGAGGGCATTTACTAAACATACATTTCAGTAGGCCAACTTTTCGGATTTTAAAAACATTTTTCAAGCTGTTGTTATGAAGTATTCTAATTTACTGAGATAATGACGTTTGTGTTTTCATTGGCTGTAAGCTATAATCATCAACATTAACAGAAATAAACACTTAAAATAGATCCCTCTGTGTGTAATGACTCTATATAATAGATCCCTCTGTGTGTAATGACTCTATATAATAGATCCCTCTGTGTGTAATGACTCTATATAATAGATCCCTCTGTGTGTAATGACTCTATATAATAGATCCCTCTGTGTGTAATGACTCTATATAATAGATCCCTCTGTGTGTAATGACTGTATATAATAGATCCCTCTGTGTGTAATGACTCTATATAATAGATCACTCTGTGTGTAATGACTCTATATAATAGATCCCTCTTTGTGTAATGACTCTATATAATAGATCCCTCTGTGTGTAATTACTCTATATAATAGATCCCTCTGTGTAATGACTCTATATAATAGATCCCTCTGTGTGTAATGACTCTATATAATAGATCCCTCTGTGTAATGACTCTATATAATAGATCACTCTGTGTGTAATGACTCTATATAATATAGGAGTTTCACTTTTTGCATTGAAGAAATGAAATAAACTAACTTTTGATGATATTCTAATTTTGTGAGAAGCACCTGTATATAGTATGAAGCCCCACTGCCCCATATCTGTATGTATAATTTGATGCACATGACTCGCCCCCTGGGCCGTGGGGTACACGGAACCGGGCCTTCTAGTGTACGGTGCTGATGGGGGTAGTAGTGGTAACCCGATCCCGTGGCTCAGGGTGGTCAGACCAAATGGTGGCAGTCTATTTATCAGTGTTTTGAATGTCCGACTACGCCACCCGTGGATTGCGGTCAGGGATAACCGCCGCTGCGAGGCAGACTGCTGAGGCTGGTGTTGGTGTGCAGCACAGGTGTAGGATAACTCCCCACGGGAAGAGTGTAGCCTCAGGGCAGTGTAGGTGGATGTTGGGGGTGATAGTGCAGGCCGCAATAGTAAGAGTTCAGAGTCCGCTTCAAACAGTTCAGGGTCTTTATTGTAGATATTATTAATGACCCAACAGTACCGGTTAGGAATGGGCCTGGGTGTCTGAGAGCATTCGGGCGAGCCCCACTGGTCAGGGTGAGTGTGTAGGCCTACCGTTCTCTCTATGCTCTTTCTGACTATCCCCCTTTTCGTGGTGTAATAGCCCACGTCCCTGAACTGGCCGTGTACTTCTCGCCTGTATGGCATGCGACTAGGGCCTTGGGTACCTGTTGCTTGTGTAGCACCCTGAGGATTCGGCTGCTACAGGGGTATTGCACCTCAACCCAGGTGTGGTATTCCACTCCCGGGTAAGGATGGAGTGTGGAACTGAGCTCAGATAGACTGCATGCACTACATACATCCCATTTCCGGGGGGCAGACCAACGGTACTCCCACTTAAGAAATGTGCAGGTACGACCGTGTCTGTTCCTGGCTGGAGTGGGAGGGGGGTGGAACATCCCAGTAGTGTAGGGGCAGATAGGGGGAGCAGTCTGGGTAATGCTAGGAGCTCATTGGGTGCTGGTCACCTGAGCTCACACATAGAGGGAGTATATAAGGTGGGAACCATCTTAGATCAGGGTCAGTCAGTCAGCCTGTCTTTTGTAGAGGAAGAGAGCAGAGAAGCAGAGCAGCTCCAAGGCCCAGAGAGAGAGAGGAGAAAGAAGGACCCAGAGGGGGAGAAAGAAGGAACTCCAAGAGCCCAAATTAGACCAGAGGGTGAAGAGTTGGCACAAGGGTACCGGATCCCAAGCTGGTGGAGGGCACTAATCCTTAGCCAGAGACCGGAGGTCGTGGGCAGAATCTGTCACGACCACCCACTAAATCCACCCGGAAGGCAAACCGTGCATAGGGTCAGGGAACCCAGAGACAAGGGTTTACCAACAAGAGGCCCGAGGGAGCCGGACATAGGTGGATCCCTGGTGGGGAAGGCCAGAGAGGAGGACAAGTCAGAAAGGGAGCTCAGGACCACGCTCCAGAATCACCTGGGGGTTGGCCGAGTCCAGGACCTGGTGGACGCAGCACGGCTCGGGTGGTCACTCAAGGCCGGAGTGACCAGAACATCTGCAGTAAGTAAAAACCCTGAACTGCACAGCCCGACTCGGAGTCTTATTACCACTCTCACTGCACCACCCCAACCCCCATCCTCTGCGACTGACCCCCTGAGGATATACCCCTCCCGTTGGGGGTTATACTACTACCAAGCTGCGCACACACCACCAGCCTCAGCGGACCCTGCTGCAGCGGCGGCCGTATTTACCGCACATCAACGGGTGGCGTAGTCGACACAAAAGAACACTAATAACATCTGTAAGGACTGCCACACACTGAGCTTGACACCCTGGGCACGGACCGGGTCACCGCCACTCGGAGACTACAACCCCCATCTGATCCGGCTCCGGGTATCCCCCAAACAACACTGGCCCAGGGGGTGCGTCAACTTTGGCGTAGTCGGCAGGATTACGTGCCCGCAACAACCGGGTACTGCGTGCCTGAAGAAAAGTTCACCGTTACCTCAAAAAGAAGTCTCCCGCCGGTTCCGGAGGGTCCCCGCCAACGGGCCCCATCACAAGTCGTTTCTCGCCGGTTGCCCGCCATTTGCAGCTTTTTCCCGCCATCCATGGAGTTTCCCGCCACTGGGAGACGATTCCCGCCATTTCCAAAGATTTCCCGCCTTGGAAGAGCGGACGCCATTATGGGCGTGCCAGAGGGTGGCAAAAGGCCACCTCCCATCGTGGGCCAGGTCGAAGAATGGCGCCAAAAGCGGAAACCGCGCCCACCAACAGAGACTGTGATGCTGGAAGTGTCCATCAGCGTGAGAGAACTGCCCCTGGAACTGAAGTTGCCCCGGGACCACCCTCGATGTGGGCGGAGACAGAACAAAAGAGCAAAGATGGGTGCCGCCTGGAGCAGTCTAGAGAGAGCGCACCCGGAGACAAGACGTCTGGAGAAGAGTCCAGAGAGAACATACCCGGAGATGGAGGGAGAGACAGGCAGCACCGACCCAGTGGTCAGGAGCCTGCTGCAAGCAACAAGCCCACTAGGCTTAGTGGAGATCCTGGCACAGCTCCCCCGAGATCGGGAGTGTGCACAGACTGCGCTGGAGGGCCTCGCACGGAGGATGGCCCGGGTGCAGCGGGAGGCGTTGACGGAGTGGAGCCGAGAGATGGCCCAGCAGACCGAAACCCGTCAGCGGAGCACGCCACCCGAGACGAGGAGACAGACCGCCTCTGAGGATGGTGCAGGAGGACTGAAGGCCGGAGACGGCGCCGAGAAGGGAGCCGAACGAATGGAGGCAGGTAAAGGGGACGTCTATACCCCGAGCCGGGAAACCGCGTACCTGCCCCAGCTCCCCGTCGCAGAGCCCGAAGTTCCCCCTGCCGTGCCCGTCGCTGCATCGTCACCGCCGCCGACTAGGCCTCAACCGGAAGCCGCGGCCGCGACCCCTGTGACGTCACACGCCTCGACCTCGAGCGTGGCCAAGCAGGAAGTACCATCGGCCTGGTCGCAAGGCCTAGTACCCCCGGGCGCCGCAATACCAACAGCGCCCCCTACCTCCGCGGAGCCCCCGGCCTGGTCGCAGGGCCGAATAACCCAGGGCGCCGCCGTTCTTACGGTGCCCTTTGCCTTTAAGGTGCCGCCGGCCTGGTCGCAAGGCCTGGTCAATCCGGGCGCCGCTACCACCACAGCGCCTATAGCATCTCGAGTGCCGCACCTGGGCGAAAATCTATTTGCCCAGCACACGTGCCCGGATGGGCAGCCCTTCATATGGCCTGAGGAGTACATTCAACTGGAGCTCCAGAGAGCAAGGCCCATGTGCGAGCCCCTGATTCCGGCTCCGAAGCCCGTAAAGAGGACCTCGCCCCCGCTGGAGGAGGCACAGTTTGAGTGGGACCCCACCGGAGAAGACCTCATGGGGTTCACTCAGGAGACTCGGGCGGCCGCAGCGGAGCGTGCAGAGTGCTGCCGGCAGCAGCTCGAGGTTTTCGAGAAGGAGCGGAGAGAGAGGCGGGTCCGGGAACAGCAAGCCCAAATAAGGAGCGCGGAGCAGAAGAGCCGGACCAGGAGAGATCCCCGTGCAGCGCATGGTCCCCGCACCATCGGGACTGTGATAAAGTTCAATCTGCAGCATGGGTGGGGCTTCATCAGAGACCATCATACCCCCGGCGACGTCTTTGTCACACGCAGAGACGTAGAGAGCCATCTGCCGGAGGGACACAGAGGTCGTGACCTGTATTTAGGGGACGAGGTCACCTTCACCCGGCACAAGTGTGCCAAAGGACCCTACGCCCTCCATGTGCATCGCCTGACGGAGGAGGAGCTGCGGTGTGAGGAGGAGCAAGAGGACCCGGACGGGTCTGAAACAGAAACTGAATCCAAAGAAAGAGCAGGAGGACGCCGTCGTTGAGTATGGTAGAGAAGAGACTGTATATAGTTGCCCGTCGGGGTACCAAAAACTGTTGCTGCTTTAAATATGTCCCCGTTGGGACAAGAGTGAACTGTTTACCCGTGTGTCCCTATTCCTAATACCTGGCCGAGGACTGAGAGCGGCCATATCCCCTTTTGTATATAGTTGCGCTTCCTAAAGCGCCCCCTACTGGTTTTATAGGAAAGCCGAGTTTTGTTTTCAAGAAAAGACTGTCGCACTTTACCCGGTCACAAGTTGCACCGTGACCGGAGGAACCAGAAACAAGAATATTTACAAGAATGTTTTATATGAAAAAGTTTTTATTGCTGATAATATATGTGATGTTTTATATGTTGTTTTATATGTTGATGTTTATGAAAAATAATTGTATGTTTTGGATGTTTTTGTATCTTACAGCCCGAGGACGTGCTGTGATTTACCAGGGGGGAATGTAGCACCCTGAGGATTCGGCTGCTACAGGGGTATTGCACCTCAACCCAGAGGTGTGGTATTCCACTCCCGGGTAAGGATGGAGTGTGGAACTGAGCTCAGATAGACTGCATGCACTACATACATCCCATTTCCGGGGGGGCAGACCAACGGTACTCCCACTTAAGAAATGTGCAGGTACGACCGTGTCTGTTCCTGGCTGGAGTGGGAGGGGGGTGGAACATCCCAGTAGTGTAGGGGCAGATAGGGGGAGCAGTCTGGGTAATGCTAGGAGCTCATTGGGTGCTGGTCACCTGAGCTCACACATAGAGGGAGTATATAAGGTGGGAACCATCTTAGATCAGGGTCAGTCAGTCAGCCTGTCTTTTGTAGAGGAAGAGAGCAGAGAAGCAGAGCAGCTCCAAGGCCCAGAGAGAGAGAGGAGAAAGAAGGACCCAGAGGGGGAGAAAGAAGGAACTCCAAGAGCCCAAATTAGACCAGAGGGTGAAGAGTTGGCACAAGGGTACCGGATCCCAAGCTGGTGGAGGGCACTAATCCTTAGCCAGAGACCGGAGGTCGTGGGCAGAATCTGAAACCCTGAACTGCACAGCCCGACTCGGAGTCTTATTACCACTCTCACTGCACCACCACAACCCCCATCCTCTGCGACTGACCCCCTGAGGCTATACCCCTCCCGTTGGTGGTTATACTCCTACCAAGCTGCGCACACACCACCAGCCTCAGCGGACCCTGCTGCAGCGGCGGCCGTATTGACCGCACATCAACCGGTGGCGTAGTCGACACAAAAGAACACTAATAACATCTGTAAGGACTGCCACACACTGAGCTTGACACCCTGGGCACGGATCGGGTCACCGCCACTCGGAGACTACAACCCCCATCTGATCCGGCTCCGGGTATCCCCCAAACAACACTGGCCCAGGGGGTGCGTCACTTGCTCCTCGCTGTACTGGTCCCTCTGTGTGGCGGAGCCTCCAGGATTCTTAGGCCAAGGGACCTGAAATCCCTCGCAGGTTGGTTCTCTGCTGCTGGGCTTGTAACCCTGACAGCCCCGGACCCCAATGCCCGGTAGATTGGTTCTCTTCCAGGACCGGCTCTCGTCGCCTCTGTCCCTGGCTTGCAGTTTCTCCTCTGCCTCACGGACTCCTCAGCTACAGCTGAATTGTCCCTCCTTCTCTGGGACTAGTCTCACTCCTGAGCTAGGTCTTCCAGTTCTCTCTAACCCTGCCCCCAGTTCCAGCTTTTATAGGGGCAGCCAGCTCCCCCTGCTGGCCTGGGACAGGAGGTGCTGTATGCTAATTGTCCCTAACCAGTGGACCTCCCTCCTGCTCTCAGACACAGATTATTGTTTGTGGCATCCAGGCCTGGGGTGACACATTCTCCCCTAGTAAAATTTAGTACTTCGGACTAAACAGGAACCACAAATACAGGGTATAAATGACAACATAACATATACACAAGTATATTTTGTCCTTGAGGTCACAGCGCTTCCGTGACCGGGTGTCCATGTCACCCAACAAGGTGAAGTTTTCCACGGTGTGGGGACCTGTTTCCATAAACCCCAAGTTCCTGGCCTTGGGCGTGGCGACAAGGCTGCAAGGCTGAGCTCTCTACTTTGGGCCACAAGGAGGCCACACCGGACAGATTTTTCTTCCGTGGCCATCTTCGAAAGAGGGCACCAAGTGCAACTATCTACAAGACAGTTCCGGTTATTCAGCGTCCATAACCTGTTAGTCCATGAACTAGAAAGACTGGAAAAACATAATTAGCAACCAGGCAACAAACATAAAACATTTACAATATACAGCATTTAGATCTTCCAGCGAGCTGGTATTTGCCCCCTAGTGCTCCGGGTTGACCTGCGTAACCCACTGTCTGGTGGTGGTCTAACCTGACTTTCCCCACTAGCATTCAGGGTACAGCTTCTAGCTGGGTTTACAGGCAGTGCAGGCAGCTATCTGCGGGTCCTTTGGCTTACCGCAGGTATGGCAGGCTCACTGTCAGCAGAGGGTTGACTCTCTTGGGCTGCTGGCATGGGTTCTTCTGCCTCTAGGGCTGCTTGGTCTTCTAATTCCTCCTGCTCTCCTGTAGGTTCCTGCTGGGTTGGTTGAAGGAAGTGTAGGACGGGTACCACTATTGCATCATTTATCCGAGTCCAGGACCGGGGGAACTCTCCAAGAACTGTGCTGATCATTTCTTTCTTGCCAGGGTCTTAGATAAACTATTCCAGACCAATTCACCCCCCCCTATTACATTTGTAATGTGTACTTTTTCATGAACATATGTCTTGCAATGGTGACCTGTTTTCATGTGTCTATGGTGGAAGCAAAGCTGAACTTTGGGATCCTGAAAAACGCACCAAAAATGCACCAAGAACCACTGCAAAAAAACACACCAAAACCTGCGTTTTTGACGCTACTTCTTTCCTGCCAAGAGATTATGTTTTGCTGCAGAAAAAAAACACCTAGTGTGAATATAGCCTAAGACTTACTCTGCCAGCATTAATAGTCAATATTCTGTATACAAATAGGACTCCAATCCAGGTATTCAGTTTATCATAAACATGCCTGAGTTAATCTGCCAAATACACATAGTATGCTTTCTCATAGGTGAAATATAAATCCTGTTAAAGGTCCAAGTTGCAGCAGTTAAGTAGAACAAAACAGACCTCTTCATTCTTTGTAGGTGGAAAAACTTTCGAAATTATCAGTGTATCAAGTACTTATACTCCTGACTGTATATAGTATAATTGCCGCACTGCTACATACAGGTGCTTCTCAGAAAATTAGAATATCATCAAAAAGTGAATTTATTTCAGTTCTTAAATCCAAAAAGTGAAACTCATATATTATACAGAGTCATTACAAACAGAGTGATCTGTTTTAAGTGTTTATTTCTGCTAATGTTGATGATTATGGCTTACAGCCAATGAAAACACAAAAGTCATTATCTCAGTAAATTAGAATTAACAAGAAACACCTGGAAAGGCTTCCTAAGCATTTAAAAAGGTCCCTTAGTCAGTTTCAGTAGGCTCCACAATCATGGGCAAGACTGCTGACTTGACAGATGTCCAAAATGCAGTTATTGACACACTCCTCAAGGAGGGTAAGCCACAAAAGGTCATTGCTAAAGAAGCAGCTGTTCACAGAGTGCTGTATCCGAGCATATTAATGGACGTGGAAGGAAAAAGTGTGGCAGAAAAAGGTGCACAAGCAACTGGGATAACCGCAGCCTTGAAAGGATTGCTAAGAAAAGGCCATTCAAAAATTTGGGGGAGATTCACAAGGAGTGGACTGCTGCTGGAGTCATTGCTTCAAGAGCCACCACACACAGACGTATCCAGGACATGGGCTACAAGTGTCGCATTGCTTGTGTCAAGCCCCTCATGACCAATAGACAACGCCAGAAGCGTCTTACCTGGGCCAAAGAGAAAAAGACCTGGACTGATGCTCAGTGGCCCAAGGTGTTGTTTTCAGATGAAAAGTAAATTTTGCATTTCATTTGGAAATCAAGGTTCCAGAGTCTGGAGGAAGAGTGGAGAGGCCACAATCCAAGCTGCTGGAGGTCTAGTGTGAAGTCTCCACAATCAGTGATGGTTTGGGGAGCCATGTCATCTGCTGGTGGAGGTCCACTGTGTTTTATCAAGACCAAAGTCAGCGCAGCCGTCTACCAGGACATTTTACAGCACTTCATGCTTCCCTCTGCCCACAAGTTTTATGGAGATGGAAATGTCATTCTCCAGCAGGACTTGGCCCCTGTCCACACTGCCAAAAGTACCAATACCTGGTTTACACACAACAGTATCACTGTGCTTGATTGGCAGCAAACTCGCCTGACCTTAACCCCATAGAGAATCTATTATAGAGAATCTATGGGGTATTGTCAAGAGGAAGATGAGACCCCAGACCCCACAATACAGATGAGCTGAAGGCTGCTATCAAAGCCACCTGGGTTTCCATAACACCTCAGCAGTGCCACAGGCTGATCCCTCCATGCCACATTGCCGCATTGATGCAGTAATTGATGCACGAGGAGCCCGAACAAGTATTGAGGGCATTTACTAAACATACATTTCAGTAGGCCAACTTTTCTGATTTTAAAAACATTTTTCAAGCTGTTGTTATGAAGTATTCTAATTTACTGAGATAATGACGTTTGTGTTTTCATTGGCTGTAAGCCATAATCATCAACATTAACAGAAATAAACACTTAAAATAGATCCCTCTGTGTGTAATGAGTCTATATAATAGATCCCTCTGTGTGTAATGACTCTATATAATAGATCCCTCTGTGTGTAATGACTCTATATAATAGATCCCTCTGTGTGTAATGACTCTATATAATAGATCCCTCTGTGTGTAATGACTCTATATAATAGATCCCTCTGTGTGTAATGAGTCTATATAATAGATCCCTCTGTGTGTAATGACTCTATATAATAGATCCCTCTGTGTGTAATGACTCTATATAATAGATCCCTCTGTGTAATGACTCTATATAATAGATCACTCTGTGTGTAATGACTCTATATAATAGATCCCTCTGTGTAATGACTCTATATAATAGATCACTCTGTGTGTAATGACTCTATATAATATAGGAGTTTCACTTTTTGCATTGAAGAACTGAAATAAACTAACTTTTGATGATATTCTAATTTTGTGAGAAGCACCTGTATATAGTATGAAGCCCCACTGCCCCATATCTGTATGTATAATTTGATGCACATGACTCGCCCCCTGGGCCGTGGGGTACACGGAACCGGGCCTTCTAGTGTACGGTGCTGATGGGGGTAGTAGTGGCAACCCGATCCCGTGGCTCAGGGTGGTCAGACCAAATGGTGGCAGTCTATTTATCAGTGTTTTGAATGTCCGACTACGCCACCCGTGGATTGCGGTCAGGGATAACCGCCGCTGCGAGGCAGACTGCTGAGGCTGGTGTTGGTGTGCAGCACAGGTGTAGGATAACTCCCCACGGGAAGAGTGTAGCCTCAGGGCAGTGTAGGTGGATGTTGGGGGTGATAGTGCAGGCCGCAATAGTAAGAGTTCAGAGTCCGCTTCAAACAGTTCAGGGTCTTTATTGTAGATATTATTAATGACCCAACAGTACCGGTTAGGAATGGGCCTGGGTGTCTGAGAGCATTCGGGCGAGCCCCACTGGTCAGGGTGAGTGTGTAGGCCTACCGTTCTCTCTATGCTCTTTCTGACTATCCCCCTTTTCGTGGTGTAATAGCCCACGTCTCTGAGCTGGCCGTGTACTTCTCGCCTGTATGGCATGCGACTAGGGCCTTGGGTACCTGTTGCTTGCTCCTCGCTGTACTGGTCACTCTGTGTGGCGGAGCCTCCAGGCTTCTTAGGCCAAGGGACCTGAAATCCCTCGCAGGTTGGCTCTCTGCTGCTGGGCTTGTAACCCTGACAGCCCCGGACCCCAATGCCCGGTAGATTGGTTCTCTTCCAGGACCGGCTCTCGTCACCTCTGTCCCTGGCTTGCAGTTTCTCCTCTGCCTCACGGACTCCTCAGCTACAGCTGAACTGTCCCTCCTTCTCTGGGACTAGTCTCACTCCTGAGCTAGGTCTTCCAGTTCTCTCTAACCCTGCCCCCAGTTCCAGCTTTTATAGGGGCAGCCAGCTCCCCCTGCTGGCCTGGGACAGGAGGTGCTGTATGCTAATTGTCCCTAACCAGGGGACCTCCCTCCTGCTCTCAGACACAGATTATTGTTTGTGGCATCCAGGCCTGGGGTGACACATTCTCCCCTAGTAAAATTTATTACTCCGGACTAAACAGGAAACACAAATGCAGGGTATAAATGACAACATAACATATATACAAGTATATTTTGTCCTTGAGGTCACGGCGCTTCCGTGACGGGTGTCCATGTCACCCAACAAGGTGTGAAGTTTTCCACGGTGTGGGGACCTGTTTCCATAAACCCCAAGTTCCTCGCCTTGGGCGTGGCGACAAGGCTGAGCTCTCTACTTTGGGCCACAAGGAGGCCACACCGGACAGATTTTTCTTCCGTGGCCATCTTCGAAAGAGGGCACCAAGTGCAACTATCAACAAGACAGTTCCGGTTATTCAGCGTCCATAACCTGTTAGTCCATGAACTAGAAAGACTGGAAAAACATAATTAGCAACCAGGCAACAAACATAAAACATTTACAATATACAGCATTTAGATCTTCCAGCGAGCTGGTATTTGCCCCCTAGTGCTCCGGGTTGACCTGCGTAACCCACTGTCTGGTGGTGGTCTAACCTGACTTTCCCCACTAGCATTCAGGGTACAGCTACTAGCTGGGTTTACAGGCAGTGCAGGCAGCTATCTGCGGGTCCTTTGGCTTACCGCAGGTATGGCAGGCTCACTGTCAGCAGAGGGTTGACTCTCCTGGGCTGCTGGCATGGGTTCTTCTGCCTCTAGGGCTGCTTGGTCTTCTGATTCCTCCTGCTCTCCTGTAGGTTCCTGCTGGGTTGGTTGAAGGAAGTGTAGGACGGGTACCACTATTGCATCATTTATCCGAGTCCAGGACCGGGGGAACTCTCCAAGAACTGTGCTGATCATTTCTTTCTTGTCTTCTGCGGGTTCAAGGTCATCTTGATCTTCTCCTGCACTCTGTAGTTGCTTGGGGCACCTTTTTAGGTGGTCTCTGGAGACGGTGCTAGTGGTTTCTCCTCCATCCTTGGCAATTACACATACCTTCGGGTTGTTGTGGTTGGACTGCAGTACTGTGTACGGGTCGCTCTCCAACTGGTCATCTAGCTTGTGAAGCCTTCTCTTCCGCTTCAGGACCTGCTCACCAGGTTCCAGGGGACCAGCAGGGGCGTGTTGGTTGAAGAGCCTCTCTTGCTTTTCTCTCGCTTGAGCCAGACTCCTCTCCACATTCTCCTGTACCTTCTTGTACTGTAGCCGCCGTTCCGTATCCCAGTCCGTGTCTGGGGAGGTGGGGAGGACTCCCATCTCCAGGTCTATCGGCAGCTTACCTGGTCTTGCCCTCATCAGGTAAGCCGGGGTGCAATTTGTAGCATTCACCGGGATATGGTTGTATAAGTCTATCAGGTCTGGCAGCTTCTCCGGCCACAGGCTGCGTTCTTCCAGGGGCAACGTTTTGAGGAGATCAATGACGATATTATTCATTTTCTCACATAGCCCGCTGGTTTGTGGGTGGTAAGATGTTGTCCGAATCTTCTTACAGCCGTAGAGGTTGCAGAACTCCTGGAAGATTTCAGCCTCAAACGCTGGACCTTGATCTGTCAAGACCTGTTCCGGATACCCGTGTGGATGGCAGAAGTGTTGTTGGAAGGCTCTGGCCGCTGTTTGGGCTGTCAAGTCTTTAACAGGAACCACCACCAGGAACCGGGAATAGTGGTCCACTATTGTCAGGGCATAGACGTAGCCCGACCGGCTTGGAGCCAGTTTCACATGGTCCAGAGCTACCAGCTCAAGAGGCTGCCTGGTGACGATGGGCATCAAGGGCGTCTTCTGGCTGGTACCTTCCTTCCTTCCGTACCGGTGGAATGCAGGGAGCTCTATTTCCTCCAACTCATCTGGATCTTCTCCCTCATCGGGCAAGTGGGGCATTCTCGATAGGGCATCTGCATTGGCATTGGCTCGGCCTGCCCGGTACTTGATGGTGAAGTCATAGTTTGCTAGCCGGGCCATCCACCGCTGCTCTAGGGCACCAAGTCTCACATTGTCCAGATGTGTCTACGGATTGTTGTCCGTGTACACAGTGAACTTCACAGAGGCCAGGTAATGCTTGAAACGTTCTGTTACGGCCCACACCACTGCCAAGGACTCCAGCTTAAAGGAGCTGTAATTCTCCGGGTTTCTCTCGGCTGTCGTACGCGATCACCCTTTCTCTGTCCTGTTGGTTCGGTGACAGTACGGCTCCCAGCCCCACATTACTGGCGTCTGTGTGGAGGATAAAAGGCTGGCCATAATCAGGGTATGCCAGGATCTCATCCCCCGTGAGGGCCATCTTCAGCTGGCGGAAGGACTCCTCTTCCGGCTTGTCCCACTTGAAGGGTGGCTTTTGGCTTCTGGTCTTAGATTGTCCTATAAGGAGGTCCTGCATAGGGGCTGCCATCTTGGTGAACCTGGGGATGAACCTTCGGTAGTAGCCTACCAACCCGACGAACTGCCTCACTTCTTTTATGTTAGAGGGGCTTGGCCTGTTCTTTATTGCCATGATTTTGTCAGGGTCGGGGGCTACTCCTTCTGCACTCACCACGTGTCCCAGGTACTGTACCTTCGGCTTTAACAGATGGCACTTGGAGGGTTTCACTTTCATGCCAAAGCCTGCCAGGGCCTCGAACACCTCGGCCAGGTGCTTTAGATGGTCCTCGTAAGTCTTCGAATAGACAATCACGTCGTCCAGGTAAAGTAGGACCGTCTCAAAGTTTCGGTGCCCTAGACAGCATTCCATCAGCCTCTGGAAGGTCCCGGGTGCGTTGCAGAGCCCGAACGGCATATAGTTGAATTTACTTAATCCCATCAGGGTGGTGAAGGCGGTCTTCTCCTTATCAGCCTCTGCCACAGGAACCTGCCAGTACCCACTAGTAAGGTCCAAAGTAGAGAAGAAATTAGCTGATTTTAGTGCGACCAAAGACTCCTCTATTCTAGGCAACGGGTATGCGTCTTTATGGGTGATACGATTGACTTCTCTATAGTCCACGCACATTCTCATAGTACAGTCTTTCTTTTTTACCAGAACCAAGGGGGCTGCCCAGGGGCTACAACTGTCTCTAATGACCCCGGCTTCCTTCATTTCTCTCAGCATGCCCTTTGCGTTCTGATAGTGTGCGGGGTGGTACAGATCTGTATCTTTCTTTTATTGGTGGGTGGCTCCCCGTGGGGATGTGGTGTTCTACCCCTTTCACTCTGCCGAAGTCTAGCGGGTGCTTACTAAAGATTCTCTCGTACTCTTGAAACACCCGATAGACTCCAAGTTTTTGGTGCAAGGGAGTGGAGTCAGCACCCACGTGGAGTTTCTGGCACCAGTCCTCCTTGGGTTTCTGGGAACCATTACCCTCCGCCTGGGGAGATGGAGGCAAGGGTTCCATGGCCCTGACAGCATTGTGTTCAACAGTATACAATTTGGCTAGTGTAGCGTACCGGGGCAAGTGTACTTCCCTTTCCCCAAAGTTTAAGATCCGGACGGGCACCCTTCCATGGCGGACATCGACCACCCCCCGGGCTGTCAAAATGGTGGGCCTGCTGTCTGAGTACACGGGTTCTACCATGGCTTGGTAGTCTCTCCCTCTTAACCCGATTGCAGTCCGACACCAGATCATTTCACTTTTGGGGGGCATGGCAATGGGGAACGGGTCGCTCATCCTCACGCTACCGATCTCACCACCAGACAGTTCTACCTGTTGCCATCTCATCAGGGCTCTTATCTCCTTCTGGAGGACCCTCTGTTGGCTGGAGCTTGCATTCATCGCCACCTGCTGCAAAATTACAATTACTTCTGAAAGACAATTTTCAATCACATTAGTACCCAAGGTTATTTTAGGGTGACTTTCTCGACGGTCAATGTCCACAATGATCACTCCCTGTGCCGGCAGTTCAAGTTTACCAATCTTAATGGTCATCTCTCTGAACCCCACCTGCGGCACGGGTTGACCATTGCTGGCGATGATGCTCAAGTCATCGTCTGGATAACGAGTTATATCAGTGTCACTCCAGTACTGCTTGAAAAGTACATATTGGATGGTAGTCACTTGGGACCCGGTGTCCAGCAGTGCACTCATGGGGATACCGTCCAGCACTACGGGTAAAACCGGGCGTCCCCCTACGTACTTATCACGCCAATTAGATGGGCCTGATGACCTTATGCCTGGGGGTTGGCCCTTTGCCCCAGGTCGGACCCATTTAAAGTACAGTACCTGGCTACGTGTCCCGGCTAGCTGCAACAGCGGCAAATCGGCTGTCCATCCTCAGTGTAATGATCGGCGGGCCTCCCTCTGAACGACGGGATCCTCCTCCGTCGACGCCACGGGACATCCTCCGGACTGGAAGCCAGCTTGATTGGTCCTGACGGGTCCATTTGTAATGACTGTATGGTCCTGGTCAATGCAGCAACACTCTTTGTTAGTTCTTGGACCTGATGGTGCAGGTTTGCAGGCGGGGATGGATTTAGGGCCTGCGCATCAGCCCCCACAAGGTCTGCGGGATAGGGCGCCGCCCCCTGGTGGTAAGGGATGGCAGGGCGCCGGGAAGCTACAGCGCCACCCGGTGCAGGTTCTCGGAGCACCCGGATGGCCCTATCTTTGAACTGTGCAAAAGTCAAATCGGGGTTCTGTAGGGCCATGAGGCGCAGCTGGGTTCTGTGGGCGCTGGACAGCAGACCTTCTATGAACTGGTCAGTCAATAGTTTATCTGTATCCTGCACGCTGCCAGGGTCAGCTTGCTTAATTGCCCCCAAGGCTTCCTGTAAATTTAGGGCATAATCTCGGATGCTATCTTGAGCTCGCTGCTTACATCCATAGAACCGCATTTTGATTTCTGCTGAGGTACGGGTATCAAAGGTGTCCCGTAGACGGGTCAGAACCCCCCTTACAGTCCTTTTCTCCTCAGCTGTCCAAGACTTTACCTCCCGCTGGGCCGCACCAGTTAACTGCCCTATCAGTATGCTTACCTTCTGTTCTTCTGTCAGGGGATAAACTTTGAACAGTCTATACAGCCTTTCTTTAAAGTCGCCCAAGGTATGCGACTCGCCGGCATACAGGGGCAGCCAGGCCGCTCCGAGGATATAGGCAGGGGTGGATTAAGAGTAGCAAGGGCCCCGGGCAGTTTAGAAGGCGCGGGCCCCCTCCACACAGCTGATTTATCACGTGACATGTCACATGATCCCCTGTGATAGATCATGTGATAGTTCACGGGAAATTAATTTGGCATAATATTAATTGTGCTGCCTCATCTGAGAGCAGCACAATATTGGGGCAGATACCCTGATTCCAGCGATGTGTCACTTTTTCAGCTGCTTGTTGTCATTTTGAGAAAATCACCGTTTTGTTTTATCTGCTGCAGATCTAGCAGCTCTCTGAATGCTGCGCTCTGTATAGCCCCACCCACACCACTGATTGGCAGCTTTCTGCCCATGCTCATTGTACACAGAAATCTACTGATCAGTGATGGGGGTGGGGTCCTACAGAACTTACTAGTCATCTAGTGATAATTACCTTCTGACAAATCAATGATTTTATCAAAACAACACTAAGCAGCCCAGTAAGTGACACATTACTGGAATCAGTGCCTCTAACCCTACATTATGCTGCTCTCAGATTAGGTGGAAAAACCTGATGACAGATTCCCTTTAAAGGAGCTGTAAAGACAAAA